>NW_024429184.1:112497899-113097899 GCF_017639785.1 Mesocricetus auratus | reverse complement strand
CAGAAGAGATTTAAACATTGTAATCAAAGAGAATATAATTGTCAACCTAGATTACAAATGAGAAAAAAATAATTTGTAGAAATGAGATACATCATAAAGTGTATTCAAAATATGTGGAGAATTTTTACAAGCCAATAAAAAAACTGTTAATGTAAAAATTTAGCAAAGTAGCTGAGTATACATTTCTACAAAGTAGATAGACAATGGCCAATAAACACAAGGAAAGCTTCTTGACATCACTGAGTCAATAAGGAAAAGCAAGACAGTTGTGTCACAATGAATCATATGGCTTTTCTACCTTTTTTCCTACTTGGAGAGGAAAGCATTTGTTTCATACTTCTACTTTTAGTCCATCCTGAAGGGAAGTCAGGGCAGGAAATCAAGGCAGTAACATAGAGACAGGAACTGAAGCAGAGGCAGCAACAGAACACTGCTTACTGGCTTGTTCTCTGTGATGGTTTGAAAGACAATGACTCCCAGATGGAGTGGTACTATTTGGAGGTGTGGCCTTGTTGGACTAGGTGTGGTCTTATTAAAGGAAGTGTGTCGCTGTGGAAAGGGGCTTTGAGGTCTTTTTTCTAAATCTTCACTCCGTGTGATGGTCAGTCGACTTCCTGCTGCCCTCTGGTCAAGATGTAGCCAGCTCCACATCTGCCTCCTGCTGCCATGCTCCCCATCATAATGATAATAGACTGAACCTCTGAAACTGTAAGCCACCACCTCAATTAAATACTTTCTTTGTAAGAGTTGTCATGGTCATGGTGTCTCTTCACAGCAATAGCAATCCTAGCTAAGACATTCTCCATGACTTGCTCAGCCTGTTTTCTTTCTTTATTTTTAAATTTTATTTCTTCGTAGCTGTGTATTCATAACTTCAGTATCATTGATGTCCTATAGTTTTTACTGTTAGTACTGGGTTATTTTATGTGCATTGGTGTGAGGGTATCAGATTCTCTGGAACTAGAGTTACAGACAGTTGTGAGCTATCATGTAGGTGCTGGGAATTGAACCCAGGTCCTCTGGAAGAGCAGCCTAAACCCTTAACCACTGAGCCATCTCTCCAGCACACTCAGTCTGCTTTCATAAATAACCCAGGACCACCTGCCCAGGAGAGGCATTGGGCTGGGCCCTCTCACATCAATCATCAAGCAATAAAAGAATACCAAACAGACTTGCCTGCAGGTCAATCTGATGGAGGCAATTCTTCAACTAGCATTCCATCTCCCAGATGACTCTAGCTTATGCCAAGTTGACAAAATATTAACACAACAGGACTAGTAATAACAACAGATAGAAGCGAAGAGGTACAGAAATGAGAATCCTCAAACGTTGTTTATAGGAAAATAAAATGCTGCAGGTACTACTCTCATCACTGCAATCAAGAGTGGCTTCTCATCCCAAGCAGAATAAAACCCAAACCCTACATGACTGAGGTCCCAGTACATACCTTTGGTTTCATTTTCTAATGCTCACTCCACCAGAGCCACAAAGCCCTCTGCATTGTGCTTTGAAGAATTGTAAGAATACTATGCACATATGAGTTGGGAGCTATTTACACATTATATATTACCCAACATAGCTCAGCTCCCCACATGAGCTAGCTCTGAGCAGCAACTGGGCAAGCTGTAGAAGTTCTAGCAAGCGTCATGTCATCCCAACCACTCCACCTCCCCTCGTCCACCAACTCCACCATGAAGAAATGTGTTTTCGTTATTAAATACTCGTCCTCAGGTTATCTGAAAGAGCCTCGAGAAATGGATTCTTAATGAGATTTTGAATGATTACCTGAACTCGAAGCAAAAACTCTTTTATCACAACCAGCTCCTCCCACCCTTTCAGGAAGGACTATGATTTCTGGCTATTAACTGAACATTTTATGGGCAGAAAATGGAAATTGAAGACTAGAGAACCTGATTTAAGTCACGACCTGGTCTCTCAATTAAAATGATATTAAAAAGCAATATCAGGCCTCTTGTAAAATGGTTGCACAGCAAGTGAATTTTCTTTCCAGAAAGCAATATGAAGTATGCTTTTAGACTTGCACACCTAGCAACACATACCAGAAGTAAGAGAGAAAATCAGAAAATGAAAGGGATGAACAAGGAGAGCAAGGAAAGTAGCCTGGAAATTTACTTTGCTTTTGGTAGCCGGGATTTACTCCTGGTCCCAGTAGAGTACAAATTACTGCTCTCAAGTCTAATCTACCAGAACTGCCAAGTCAGCCAGGCCGTGATAGCCCTAGCTTCATGTGGCTGCTCACACAGATAGCAGAACAGCTCCTAATACCTGCTCTCTTGGCCCAGGAACTCCAGAAAGAGCAGTGATTAAGCATCCTGGATTTTAAAACAAGTGTCAAAACGAGCTGCTAGAGCATAAAGGTCCCCTTTTATGAGCAGGATGCGGGAAGCCCAGTGTGCCATCTGCATCAGCCTAAAGACAAGCTCGGACACTCAAGTCTCCTGTCGGTTTTGGTTGGCATTTTGACATTTTGCTGATGTTGGTGGTTTTTACCTAATGACAGGCAAGGAATTCTGAATCTTGACTTTGTTTTGTGTACACATCTCTGATGGGAGGACAGTACCCACCCATGGAAATGTATAAGCAAAGAAGGTCACCTAACAGGCAGGCTTAAAACAGCTGATCTGAAAACCAGCTGTGTGACAACCACCAAGGCTGACAACAGTTCTAATGATGATTCAGGAACAATTCCTTAGAGAAATCATCTAAATTGAATCCCTGTTAAAAACGTCATGAACAAAATACTTTATAAGTATGAAAATATCATAATGAAACACTTCACATATAATTAGCATTTACTAATTAAAAAAACAAAAAAGAAAGAGCTGTGAGATACATATTGTATTGTTTTACTTTCATTCTAATTTCACAAATGAGTAAACTCGAGGTACTCTCTTTGGAGTTAAGGACTGTGACTTTTGGCATGTCCAGGCTCTAAGATAGTATGATGTATCAAGTAGATCCTCAAGCAGAGATGTTTGCAGATGGAAGGAAGAAAAAAAGAGGGAGAGAGGAAGAGGAAAAGTGAGGAGGCGAATTATGAATGACCCTCTTTAAAGACAGATTCAGTGAGCAGTTGTGACAATGGAAGAGAAAAGAAGAATGAGGTCATTTCAAATTGGGGAGAATAGTATTCATTGTCATTGGGAGAGTAACTGGGTGAGTGGAAAATAACTAGGAAAACCCATCCTGTTATGTTGATACACTTTTGTAGTTTTGCTTTGTGCCTTTGGACATGGCTTGTCCATTCCAAACTAAGTTATTTTAAGTGTACATGAAAGGTCAAGGACAATGTGGAGCTCATGGGGCCCAGACTGATAGCTGGGAAACCAGCATGGGACTGATCCAGACCCCCTGAATGTGGGTGTCAGTTAGGAGGCCTCAGCAATCTGTGGGGACACTGGTAGTGGATGAGTATTTATCCCTAGTACACAAATGGACTTTGGGAGACCATTCCACATAGAGGGATACTTTCTCGGCCTAGACACACAAGGGAGGGCCTAGGTTCTGCTCCGAATGATATGACAGACTTTGGTGATCCCCCATGGAAGGCCTCACACTCCCTGGGGAGCAGAAAGGGGATGGGATAGGGTGTTGGTGGGAGGCAGGGGAGGAGGGGAGGGAGAGGGAACTGGGATTGGCATGTAAAACATGCTTGTTTCTAATTTAAATTGAAAAAATTTGTAAAAAAGAATAAATCCTCTCCATTTGGCAGTTTTGAGAGACTGCATAAGCCAGCAACATCCCGTGTCCCTAAAAGGTAACTTTACTTCTTTGGTAAAACCTGTTCTTCCACTGAACTGTCTATTAGCCTAGACAAGAGTGTCTGGGCTCCACATAAACTGCAGCAGGCAAGACTTTCTGAAATAAGACTGAAAAATAGAAACCCAACCCACCCAAGCCCTCCAAGAGACCATGGGAAGGTAACAGCAGGCATGTGTCATTGGTAAACTCATTTAAAGGAATACCTAAGACTGTAAAAGGAGCATTGATAGTGCTTTAGGCCAACAGATATATATGTACATATATATGTGTGTGTGTGTGTGCTTGTGGTGTGCACACATATATGTGCACACACCAAACACTAAAGATTCATCTTATCATATATTATGCCTCTTCCTGTAAAAATGCAAGTAATATGAGAGCAGATAGCTTTGCTATTTTATTGACTGATATACATTAGCACTTAGAATAACACCTAGCACACAGTAGGCATGCAACAGACATTTACCAATGAATGAATAATGTAAATTCAAGAATGCTATATTGTTATCATTATTATTTTCCCAAGCATTCATGTAAAATTGAAAGTCTAAAATATAAAGCATCCATGCTGGGTAATAGTTATTTGTGTGTAACTTAAACCTTCAATGTACATTATACATTAGAGTGGAATTTTCATCTTAAATACACAGAATGCCCCAGGCTCTGTGGTGACCATTACATCAGCAAACAGAGAGTTCAGCCTCTGATCATTTATCTCTAGATATTTTCTGAACTAATTAATTTCACTATTTAAAAATAATATCTAATCCAACAATGAAAAGAATGTGAAGGTAAAAACAAACTAGAAACTACTAACATGTGCTTATGCAGGAACTAAGAAATCAGGTCTTTTAAGAATAACTCTCCAAAGCCCTTGTTCTCTGTCAACCTATCCTGCGAAAAACGTCCTCCCATCCTCCAGTAACCATGGGTCTTAGACTTGAGCCATTCTCTTATTTACAGTAAATTTTGGACCATTAGAGTTAACAACCATCAGCACTATTGTTAGAGCAGAAGGTACTAAAACCTTTCAAAATAAAGAAGCTTTAAAATCCCTTATGCTTGAAGTTGGATGATGACTTGGTGGGCAAAGTGCTTGTCATTCAAGCCAGTCATGAGGCCCTGCGTTCAGATGCCCAGGACCCATGAAACCTAAAGTGCTAGCATAATCTCCTATGGGAGATGGGAGTAGGCACAGGAGAATTTCCCGGTGCTGACAAGCCAGCTAGCCTGACTTATAGTAGTGAAGAAGAGATAGACCATGACTCAAACAAGATGAGCAACAGGGCCCAACAGCTGACATTGTCTTTTGACCCTCAAATGAACAGCTATGACACAGGCTGGTCCACACTTATGAATACACACATGCACATGTATGCACACGCACACACACATACACAAACATACACACGCAAGCACATACACATATACACACATACACACACAGATAAAAAAATATAAAATTAGGGAGAGGAACTGGAAGGAGATGAGGGGGGAAACTGAGGTCCAGATGTAATATATGGAAGAAGAATAAATTAGAAGAAAAAGTATATATATACTGTTCATGACCCACGATCCCATTCATTATAATAATAAAATATCATAAACACTCCAATATTCAACAATAAAAATGTGACTCTCACCCCAACTAGAATGGCTATCATCAAGAAAAGAAGTAGCCAGGTGGTGGTGCACACCTTTAACCTGACACTCCAGAGATCTGAGTTTGAGGCCAGCCTGGTTCACAGAGCAAGTTACAGGACAATCAGGGCTACACAGAGAAACTCTTTCTTGAAAAAAACAGAAAGGAAGGATGGGAGGGAGGGAAGGAGGGAGGGAGGGAAGAAAAGAAAAGAAGTAGTTAATGCTGGCTAAATATGGAGAGAAAAGGAACCATTATGCATCGCAAATGGGAATTTAAACTGGTGTGTTTACTATGGAAATAAGTATAAATATTTTCAAAAAGAACAGACTAAAATTAGGACTACCTATGGCCCTGATATATCACTCTTGGATCTACTTGAAGGCTTCTAATTCTGCATATTGCAGAGATGCATGTTTCTATACTACTTCTAAAACCAAAGATCTCCCTCACATACGCAGAAAGCTTGGTATAGAAAGTATTCTTTGAGACTCTACTTGCACAGGGATAGGTAAGTCTGAGAATATACTCATTTTCCAAATTGGGCAAAACTCTGATAAGATTAGTGATTCTACCTGTGGAAAAACCTAGTCGGTAGTTGTGGAAGTCAAAATTCTAACATAGTCTTCAGGAATTCTGTAGTCCGGCAGGCATTTCTTGTATAATCATTTCCCCTTGAGTTTGAATGGAACTGTAAATATACCCAGCTACCACTCTGTAGTTATGGTGCTCTGTATAGTAGAAAGGATGCTACAGGAAGAACTATGACCCCTAATCAGTTAACTATTGATTTTTGTGTATGGGCCTGACCTCACCAGATAAGCCTTAAAAGCAATTTGAGAAACTCAAAGTGACAGAGAAATGTTGCTACTGAACAAAAAGGGGGAGTTGCCATAGTAGGGACAAGGCCATGTGGGTACTAAGATCTGCTTCTACAAGAAAGTCATTCATAAGGCAGGAAATTTAGCACTCCATCCATAAAAAATATATTTGATTTTGAGAGCAACTGAGGGAGTTTAGAAGTGGACCTTTGTTGAGTGAAGCCTTTTCCTTACCAGCCATTTCGGCTTTTCCCCACCAGTCGCCTGGGCTCTGCCACATGGTAGTCCCCAAATAACACACAAGACGCTGTATTAATTATGAAGCTGTTGGCCTTGCTTGTTTCTTACTGGCTAGCTCTGACTTAAGTATTTACTCCATAATTGTTATTCTAAGTATTTCTCTTACCAGAGAGAAGGTCCGGACTTCTTACCCCTATGGCAGTTACATCATGACTCCCTGAGTTTCTCCTTCCCAGAATACTCCTCAACTCCTAGTCCCACCTATCTTGCTTCCCTATTGGCCAACAGTGCTTTATTGACATATACACAGGACTTCCCCATCAGACCTTCCTTAAGTCAAGCTTCCAAATGAGGACAGAATTAGCATATGCCAAGATTCTTGAAACATATGTGCACTTTAGATAATAAACACATATTGTTTCAGGCCAGTAAGCATATATAAACTCTTCCGTTGTAATTTAAAGAAAAAAAAAGACAGAAATGAAGCATGTTCTAGAATCAAGGTGCTCACCACCTAGAGACTGATTTTTCAAGTCTAATTTGTTTCGTGATCTATTATGATTCCCCCAGCTCCAACATCAGTTTTATCATGAATGCAAACACTAATTCACACTTCCTCTTTCCTCCCTCTTTAATGACAGCAGAGGCAAATAGCCAACAATAGGAAAGATAAGCTATGCCTGCAGAACCAAAGAAAAACTCTTCAATCATCTTCCATGAATGCACAAGACCACTCCAATCAACAAGGGCTTCAGACAAGACCCAAGCCAGGGAGCTTTGTACACCACTCCAATGCCATACTGCTTGCTGTTCTGACTTCCAAAGGGGAAAAAGTTCAGAAGTACATACAATTATTGTCAAATCAACACCCTACTTCACGTCTCTCTCTAACAGCTGCTGCCGCCTTTAGCTTTCATTGGAGTCAACAGTCAGTGCTTGCCATCTCCATAGGAAAAATGAGGACTCTTAGAAAGTGAAGCAACCATTTTTAGGGAAATTTTTCAAGATAATTCTCCATATTCAGAAACACTGCAGACGACGCTAAAGTCATGTTTGTAGTATCTCCAGAAAATAGGATCCTCCCCTCCTCCCACTGGAAAAGTACAGAAGCCTCACTCACACCTCATACACACACCGGTAGCTAGAAACATAGACTAACATGACAGAAACACAGTGCCCACACACACACACACACACACACGCGCGCGCGCGCACTATTGCAACCAACTACATTTACATGACATGATACTGGCAGGGTATGGAGGTGAGTCACAAAAATTACATCCTGGTACACTTGGTGGCACCTAATGGAATGACCACGGTGGCTTACTAGATAGATCACCTCCTTGTTTCCAATTCCTACATTTCAATTTGCTGAGAGTTAGTCTTTCTAAAATTCAAGTGCAATTTAGTCACCCATTCTCTCTGACTCTCCACATTCAAAGCAAGCAGAACTTCAAGTCTCTCAGAATTTCTAGAATAACATCCAAGGGCTCTGTCATATGCTACACGGCTCTTCATCATCTTCTTGTCCCTCTAAACTCCCACCACCTGTACTTAATACTGTGTCAATGCTCAACTCACTTACAAGTCCTGAGACCTTCACAATTGGTCTCTTACCTAAACTATAAAACATGATAGAGTCCTACTCAAAATACTGCCCCTTCATCCCTTTCACTCATTCACCCTCAATTATTTCCTTAGACCTCAGCTTAAAGCTACCCTACACAAAACACCCTCTCCCACTGCCCCTATGAGTGGGTCACCTGATGTGAAGCATCCTTTGTTCCCTGGATACTGATGTACCAAGCACTTTCTAATGGAATTGTTTATGAATGGTCTCTCTCCTTTGCTAAATAACCAGCTCTATTCACTTTATGGGTTTATCATCAAAATATGATCTGGCAGACACAGGCACTAAGTAAACACTGTTGATAAATGGGAAGGGACAAATGAAGTGAATGAAGTTGTTGTTTTAAACAACCATTATTTACGTATTCAAGAGCTACAGTGTGGAACCCTACACAATGCTTCAGTCTCTTACATAACATCTTTCTGCAGCATCCAGACAGACTGAGCACCCATTATTTCCTATTCGTATGTCACATGTTCCAACCTTCCAGTTTCTGTGTCCTCCGCAAGAATGCCCACATTCTGGGAACCTCCAATCAAGACATTTCCTCAGCAAATTCTTGCTCAGATCCCATGACATAGAATTAATTTGCTGTCCCCCTTGCAGCATGATGTCTGTGTCTTCTGTCTAGTGCGTTGGAGGTCTCTTGTCTTGGATTGTTTATATGCCTGCCCCTTCAACTGAGATATGAATTCTTTAAGCAAAATAATAATGTTCTAGTAATCACAGAATCTGAACTGATTCTCAATAAATATTTACAGTACTAAATAGTGTAGAAGTCATTGTATGCAAGATAACTTTGTACTTTAATGTAACCTTAGGACTAAAAGATATAATGGTCATAATATTAACTTGCAAGAAACATATAATATCAAATGCATATTAACTGCATCTCATACATCAAGCTTTGATTTAATACTCTACATTCATTACTGTGACCTACCCAAAATTACAGGGTAGATAGTAGTATCCCTCCAGTGCAGATGAGAAAACTGAAAATTAATTTGCAAAAGCTGTTGAAGATCACTTATTGAGAAATTCCAAAATCCAAGATGTGGACTCCAGCCGTTCTGGCCCCAGAGCCTGAGACTTTCCACCAATGCTCTTTGCTAGCAGAGATAACCTGATTCTGAACATTTGTATCATTCCACTGGTTCCTGTGTCTCAAGTGAAGCTGGCTTTACTTTTTCCTCAAAACCCATTTGTGCTTGAAATGAGCCAGTTTCATAAAACATTTTTTCTGGAATCATAGTCATGCCCACTCTGGCTTTCTGACTGCAAGTCACCAATGGTCTGTCATGCAGTTCTTGTGTCTTGGGTGACTGCCACAGACTGGACAACTCCTGTATGTACATGCTCCACAAGTGGCCGATATCCTTCAGAATCTATGCATCTGTGAGGGAAAAAAACCACCCCAGCCTTCTAGTGACTGGCACAGGAATGTGGTCTCTCTGCAAGGAAAAATAAACACATGGGAAAGAGTTGGAGAAGCTGAGGGTCAGCCTCAGCATTTTGTCACATCCTGCTAAGTTGTTAGCCAGCTGCTTATCATGCATGAGCACTGCTTTCATCATCCTCCTTAATCCACACAACTGCATATGGTAAGTTCTGCTGCCATATCCAACATAAAAATGAAATCACAACAGAGAACTTAAACAGTATTGACTTGGTCACCTAAGAAGTAGGGGAACAGTTACTAAACACAGAGCTGTCGGACTCCATAACTCACACACTCCAATACTCATCTTCCATCACAGAGATACAAAGATACCTATCCTGACAAACGCTGCCCAGCTTCTCTCCAAGGAGTGTGCTTTGAATTGCACTCTTTCTGCTTAAGTGCTTAGAACAAAACAAAGAAGGGCCCCCAGGCACATCAACCCAAATAACTTCTCACTCCAGGGGCTTTCAAATCCCGGAGCCACATTCCCAGGCATCTGGGTGTTTGTCCCAAATCTTGACCTATTTCCAACTTATGTAATTACATCGTCTTCCTAATTGCCCTTGGGTGTTCAGCTGCATGGACCATCTCACAGCCTGTCCTCAGCCACAGAGCAATGTTGCTAGGCAGCCATTAAACAGCTGTTTCTATCCACCAGAAGTAGATACATATCTAAGGGGAGATGAAATATTCTAAGTTTCACATTTTTAAACAACAGGAAATTGCCTGGGAGTTGAGGGGTGGGGGCAAAAGTTTCCAAACTCTGATGTTGTGCACAGGTAAAAGATTAACACAGAGATCAAATGGTTGCCTTGGAAATGCATAACTTCATTATGACTTTTTTTTTAGGCAAATAATTCTTTTAGACATAAGATTATCTCCCTTCCTCCCTTCGCAAGGTATTTTCACTATTTTTGAACTTTGTCCTTTCATCAAAACTGCTCTATGAGTAGAAGGAGGAAGTGGACTGCCTGAGGCAGGAAACCATCGGGAAAAGAATGAACTATGTCGTTTGTGGGACCCAGGTAAAGGCCAGGAGCTTTACACCAGAGATCAGCTCGTTCAATCCAGATCAAAAAGTGACCATGAAAAGACAGTCTCTGCTAAATAGTTCTGAATGTTGCTAAATAATAACAGCAGCTAACACATGGGGGGACACCACACAGCAGACATTCTATGTGGACTATTTCCTCAATACCTAATAAAAATCTAATGGACTACATATTACCATTGCTCTCATTTTGCGGGTGAGCAAATAGATCTCAGAAGTGCTGGCTACTTGTGCCAAGCCCCATGGATAATGGCCGGGACTCATACCTAGGGCTATCAGACTCAAAGTATTCATCCTTTATTTCTTTACTGTACTATGTCCAGACATTTTCATTATTGTGTTTTCTTCTTGGACAAGTCTCAGGGGCTTGCCCAGAATTGAGACTTTGGTCTGCTTGAGAAAGAAGTTCTCAGAACTGAATCATACACTTAACTGGTAGAAGAAGGCTCTCCGGCTGATGGAAGAAGAGGCAGACTCCCTTGGTTAAGTACTGAGCTGAACTCAAGAAAGCCAGTAACAGAGAGGGAGGACTGATGACCAAAGGAGTTAAGACTGGGCTGGTTTAACCCCAGAAACAGCTGACCTGACAAAGGTTAACTCTTGAATCCCAGGCATCAGCCTGGGAATCCAGCATGGGACTGATCAAGACCCCCTGAATGTGAGTGTCAGTGAGGAGGCCTAGGTAATCTATTGAGCCTTGGGCAGCAGTTCAGTACCCATCCCAAGTATACACACGGACTTTGGACTCCCATAGAACAATGTGAGGTGCACTCTCACCCTGAACTCTTGGGGAAGGGTCTAGGCCCTGCCCTATATGAAATGACAGACTATGGACACCCCCATGGAGGGCCTCACCCTCCCTGGGGAAATGAGGGGATAATGGGGGGGGGTTGGGGGGAGGGCACGGGAGGAGGGGAGGGAAAGGGAGAGGGACCTGAAACTGACTTGTGAAGCAACCTTGTTTCTTATCTAAATTTAAATTGGAAAATAAAATTAAAAAAAAAAAAGAAGAAGAAGAAGGCTCTCGGCAAATGAGCTGAATTGTGAATGCTCAATTGGAAGAGGAGAAGGCACATAAGGGCCCGAGCACTCAACATTATTTTCTTATGAGAAGGACCATGGAGATTGTCTGCCCTGAGTCTCTGAATACCCTGGAACCAGGAAAGTGACTTGTTCGAAGTCTCGTTATTGCTCTATCAATACAAATGTGAAAAGGATCTCCAAAGTTTCAGCATCATCAGCAGGTCATGGCTTATCACTCAGACCAGGAGAACAACTACTGTGACTATGCTATGCAGTCTGTGAGATGCTAGGCTTAAGGGTTGCAAACTGTGCTTCTCACTAAACGTGTGCTATCACACTGGTACAGAGACTTCGTTTATATAACCATGGTTCACAATACTATAGCAGAGATTACATAGCTTTTATCTTAAGACAATAAAGTCCCCCCACCCCACAGTCACAAATACAGACACCTTCTGCACCATCCACTTGTCAAACTCTCTTTCTATCACTTGATATTATTTAAAATTACTTATTTACTTATCTACTTATTTGGATTTTTTTTCTTATTCTTCTATGCTTCACTTTTTATGTAATATAAGATCTGTAGAAACATGACTCACACCTGTCATGGATGCCATCATACCCTCTGTTTTTACTCTTTGGTGACTCTGTAAAGGATGGTAGCATTAGGTAAAAGGAGTCAGTGCAAAATTTTTTTTTCATATTTCCTTTAGAGCTTATCTATAGGAGCCAGTGAGATAACACAGCGTGAGAAGATGTTTGCCACCAAGCCTGATGACCTGAATTCAATCCAGGAGACCCATGTATTAGAAGTAGAAAATCAACTGCCTCAAGTTATCCTCTGATTTCTATGAGCACCTACACATACATAAATAAGATTATTAAAAACTTTTTAAAGAAGAAATCTGTAGCAAGATAGATTCTATAGCAAAAAGATGGGAAAGAATGCTTTCATGGTTTTATAATTTACCATGTTGTAAACACTGGCATCATAACTCTTAATAAATGAAGCTTATTAATGGCATGTTGTCTCAGAAAGGAGAAATCCTTGTCCTCTTGTCCCAGTGGTGTGATAAAAATTAATGTAGACACTGTTCAATACTTACCAATTCTTGATATAAAAGTTTTGGCCATGCCGGGTTGCCCATATGTGGGCAACCAGGCTAAAATAGTTTTTCACATTCTAAGCAGTGTCTAGACTTATAAGTATACTTTTAAAAAGAAAAATAATGAAATAAACAGCAAAATATGCCAGGGCTAAATTGGTGACTTCCTGTGGAAGACAGCAGATTGGAAGTTGCCTCTCTTTGACACAGCGAATGAAAAGTCAAGATAACAAATAGCAGACTGTATTCCAAAGAGAGAGAATGGAAGAGCATCACAAATCACAAGGCAGGGTGTCCACGGCAGGAGTGCAGGAATAGGAGGGCACCCAAATAGGAGCAAGCAGCTTGGGACATGCAGCTCTGGGGAGGGAGAGGGCGATGTCAATGTCTCATCTAGCTGCTGATCTCGATTGCCTTGGCAAGAAGAACTGGAAACCCTCCCCACATAACAAGCCGCAAATCCCGTCTAGTGTTCTAGTGGCAGTGGCACCTCCCATGGAGAGAAGGTGACCTGCTTAGAGGGTTACAGCCAGGCTTACAGGAATCATCTTCAAGGGGAACCTACTGTTTCAGACTGAGCTGCAATGAGTAACAACAGAAAACCAGGGAGCCTGTAGAGACAGACTCACAGCCCCCTGTATGAGGAACTGCCGCTATCCCAGGCAACTGCGGCTTTAGAGAAGGCTGGAAACAGGCATGCTGAGAAGCGGCTTGTGTGGTAAAGGACTGGGTGATCAGTTCCCTTCCATCTTTGATGAGGCGTAAGATGACATCAGAGTGATAGGCTAGAGTGGGAAGTCAGCAGGTGGCCTCTTTCGTGTGGGTTTTCTAGGATAAATTAACACTGTGTCTGTGGAGACTGACAGCCCAGCGCCAGAGGTCAATGCTTTATTCCAGAATCACAGCTTGCTTTCTGCTGTGTGTTTTTCCTGCTTGTAGGGCTGAGAACCCTAAAGCTCGGGTCCTGTGGGCAATCCTCTCAGCCTCCTGCTTCTCAATGGTAAATTCTGAGCGTGAGCTAAAAGCATTGAGAAGAATCCTCCAGTAACAGCTTTCAGTGCTCCATCCATCTCCTCCACACTCCAGTACCTCAGATGACACCCTTAGCCTAGATACCAGCCATCAAAATGTATACAAACTGGGGAGTCTCTGGAGTGAGAACCCATCTGGCCTTCAGGCCTCAGTGCTTCCAAGGCAGCTTCTGGTCTATACAGAAGGGGATCCCCTGAAGTGATCATGCACCAACTGAACCCCAGTCATTCTGGGGATTATCACCAGTTAGAAGAGAATGAAACAGAAGAGCCTCCATCTTCATCCAGCCATATCTTCCATCAGCAGCTTTAACTTACTTGGCTTCTATTCCAAGAAAATGACCCAAACTCTCTGTTATCTGTCTCTCATGTGTGATGTAGGCATCTTAATATGCTCCATCTTTTTCACAGCTTTTTGGTGGGGGGGGGGAGATTGACTACAACATATAAGCAAAATACTGAGCCCAATGCCTGGTCTTCAATAATACCAGCTTAATAATGACATAAAGAAATGGAATATTTGTCATTCCTCTTATTCTTCAAAGGTTTGTCTCTAAGTCTTCTGAAAGGAGACGTTCCAATGAACAACAATAATAACTAGTTCAGCAGAATTCACAGCATGCATACAAGGATGTAATATTGGTTAGAGGCTTTCTGGACTGTGACTCTGCTATTCTTTCCCTTAAACTGGATCCAATTGTGGATTTTCTTTAAAATAGGGAATCAGTGTGGAAGGAAAGTTTTCAAGTTTAATAAAAAAAAAGCAAGCTGAGACCAGGCAATTACTGGATGACTCTACCCTTTGGCCTCATCAAGGAGACATTATCTGAGAGTGAAATGAGTTCTTAAGTGCATGGGCACAATCTGGATTCCTCATACATTGCCTCTGCCTCCAGGACAGAATAGCCAAGGTTACGTCTTCAAAAGGAAGAGAGAGCCTATAAGCTAAGCTTTCTTGTGAATTTTCCCTGTTAACATCTAGAGTTTAAGCGTTCTCCATCTACTGTCTTTCTGCATCCTCTCGGTATTTTGGTAACAGAGGTGAAATTATTCCCACATCTCCTCTCATATTCTACAAGTAAAAAGACTAATGTTTGCAGCAGCATGCCACCTAGCAAGTCACAGGGTCCATGTGTGGCAGGCAATTCAGTGATCATTACTGAGCACCTCCTGTGCTGAACACATGGTAAGCACCAGAGCCACAATTGTAAACAAGACAGGCACTTGCAGAAAAGATAAGCTGAGGAAGGAACAGGACAAAAACATCTCTTGTTACTCTGAAATGTCAATATGACAATTGTTAGGTCTTGGGGGAAAGTCAGAAAAATAGAAAGGTCAAAGCAACATAGAAAATTCAGTGGAAACGGTGACCAAAGAATAATTGACAAGTCACAACCCAACAAAGACCAGGCCTGACCCCTCTAGAAATCATTCCTGGTTCTACCATTCAGAGCTAACTGTTGTGGGACATGTAAGTTAAAAAAGAAACAAGATAGTTATAGGTTAGGTGCTAAGAAGAAGAAATAAAAATTGAATCAGAGTTATAGGATTAAAAGGAGTCTAGAAGAGAAGTGTTTCCCCTTCCCAAAGCCTCCATTTAGAAAGAAAGAAAAAGAAGGAAGGAAGGAAGGAAGGAAGGAAGGAAGGAAGGAAGGAAGGAAGGCCAACAGGGTCATGGTGACACATGACTTTAATCCCAGCTCTTGGGAGGCAGAAGCAGGTGAGTTCCAGGCCAGCCTGATCCACAGAGCGAGTGCCAGGTCTGTTACAGAGAAACCCTGCTTCAGGGGGAGAGAGAGAGGAGAGGGGAGGAGGAGGAGGAGGTGGGGGAGGGGGAGAGAGAGGGAGAAGGAGAAGGAGGAGGAGGAGGAGGAGGAGGAGGAGGAGGAGGAGAAGAAGAAGAAGAAGAAGAAGAAGAAGAAGAAGAAGAAGAAGAAGAAGAAGAAGAAGAAGAAGAAGAAGAAGAAGAAGAAGAAGAAGAAGAAGAAGGTGGGCTTCTGATACAGCCTCAGAGGTCAGCAGGTTAGTATACAGTTCTCTTTCTAACTGAAAAAAGGCATATGGTTAGTTCCTAAAGCCCAGAGAGAGCTCATCAGCAGTGTGGGCTCTGAAGCTGAACTAAGGCTTGGACCACTGACTCATCAGCTCTGTCTGGAACTCTGAGTCCAGTCCCTTTTCACACTGCCATTTGTCCCCTGTGCCTTTTCTTACCATGTTAGACTATAATTCTGCCTAAAGGAGAATACATAAAAACCACCATGGTGCATCATACATCATATGTGCTAAAGAAATATTGAGTAGATTAATTACCAAAAGCAAAGGTATGCCTGTGTGATGAATGCTGGGACATCCAAATCTTCAGGCTATCAGGGGTCAACTGCCTTAAATTTGGGAAGGGGAGGCATGGTGGGAAAAGGAGTCAATAGTCTGTCTTCCTTGGCCTGTTCCTGAAATTACTTTTTCCATCATTTGCGATTACTTTTAACCTTTGGATCCAGAAATAATAATTTCAGAATGTGGCCTCTGGTCACTCAACCTCGTGACAAATAGTCTCTTGATTTTTCTGGATATGGCAATTCAAGTAAAAAGAAAAAGATGGCTTGAAGTTATGTGTCTCATTTACATTAAGAAAAGAAAATGACTGTGTCTTATTTTTGGACAATGTTGGGCTGATGTCTCCAGGATTCTAAAAGCATCTCTATCCATTAGGCACAATGAGAGAGCAGCAATGAGACATTCGTTAATTAGGACTTTAGTGACAACTTCTTACCAATATCCAATTTAGTGTTTCTGCCAGGAGCCGGGCCAATTTTCTCAAACAAGAGGAATAAATAATAGACTTGTGGCTTTGGACAGTCCTTTTGTTTCAATTCAAACTGTCTAATGACAATATTGTTTAGGTAATACCTCATGCCATTGGGTATTAAATCTGTATCTACATACAAGCATGTGCACATACTATGTCATCTTCTCCCCATGTTTTCACCTTCAGAATACCATCATCTTAGTTTGCAGTGACAAGACTAATGTTTAGGAAATGTTTGACCTGAGCTCAAAGGGTGAGCTAGAGACAGAAAGAAAGTTGACCATAACTTAATCCAACTCCATTAATACCACTAGCGTTCTTGCTAGTTTTTGCTTTTTATTCTGTTTTCACACCTAAGAATAATGGGTCTAGGGAAGAGACATAGGAAAAGCTGATGAGACTACATTTGCTGCCTAAGAAAAACCTACAACTTCTGATGACAGTAGTGATAACGTCGTAGTAGTCTCCACACTTGAAGTCCCTGCATCAGAATACATCATATACATAATTTCGTCTCTATGATAACACCACTGCATGGATTATTACTCCACTTTGAAGACTCAGGTTCCTAAGTGGTAAGTTTCCTGCTGAAGGATTTGTAATTAATAATGAGCAAGACCAGAAACTGAGTAGATTTCCCTGAAAGAGAGAGCGGTGGTTAAGAGTTTGGGCTTCAGAGTCAAAGAAAGAGGCATTCTGGAAGGCATACCTAATCAAAACTGTTTGCACATTTCTTTTCTAAATTATGAAGACACTGCATTCCATCCCCTCCACAGGCCCTTCTAACCTGGTGCTCCAAAGTCCAGCCTGGGGCAAAATCAAACCAGTGTGTCTTCCTTCCCCACTCTGAGTCACTCTGCCTAATTCTCTAGACAGAATAAAACTCAAAAGTGAACCTAAGAAGAAAGCTTATTGCTATATTTCTTGGCTGTTGGGGAAAACCATGCTCACCTAATGGCCCCAGTGCAGCACTAAGAGCAATATGCAAGTCGTCTAAGCCTCCAAAAGGCCCCTTGAAAAGATTTAATGGATGACACAACCAGCATCGGCTGCCTGGTGCCGATGGGGCTCTGCATAATTTAGTATGACACTGTCAACTTTGAAATATCTTTGGGCAACAGCCTAAGTTTCTTTTGAACAACCTGAATCTAAAGAAGAAATGGGATCAAGAAAAGGGGGGAGAATGTCACAAGGCTGGATCTCAAGAATACATCTGAAGAATTTGAAGAAAATTGTCTCAATATTTTAAAATGGGGGTCAGCATTTTTAAGTTAATATGTTACTTCCTGAAATTATGTGTATGTGTGTAATAAACTAAAGTATGAATTGCATATAGGTAAGCAACTATTTCACCTATTTATTGAAACATATAATAGAATTAGACATTTAAAAACATTTCAGTACAGTTGAGATATTCCTATACCCAAACACATACAGACAATACTGAGTAAACTCAGTGCGTCTATGGAAAAAAAAAACACTTAGGGAGGACAAAGTGGTAAATGGAAGGAATTGAAGCTACAGGAGCAGGGATGGATGTGCTCAAGGCACATTGTATAAATGTATGAAATCCTCAAACAATAAAAATTAATTTTGCGGTCCACTCTATTTGGTGTTCTTGTACTTTCATTGGCATGACTTTCTTTAGGTTGGGAAAGTTTTCTTCTATGATTTTGCTGAATATATTTTCTGCACCTTTGAGCTGGGTTTCTTCACCTTCTTCTATACCTATTATTCTTAGGTTTGGTCTTTTCATGGTGTCCCATATTTCCTGGATATTTTGTGTTAAGGATTTGTTGGACTAAGATTTTCTTTGGTTGATGAATCTAGTTCTCCTAGTGTATCTTCAACACCTGATATTCTCTCTTCTATCTCTTGTATTCTATCGGTTATGCTTGCATCTGTAGTTCCTGGTCGCTTACCCAGCTTTTCTATTTCCAGCATTCCCTCCATTTGTGTTTTCTTTATTGTCTCTATTTCAGTTTTCAGGTCTTGAACTGTTTCCTTCATCTGTTTGATTGGTTTTTTTCTTGGCTTTTTAAAAAAAGATTTGTTGGTTTCTTGTATTTTGGGGTTATTTTTTTCTTCCATTTCTTTAAGAGATTTTTCTCATATCCTCTATGAGGGCCTCTATCGTTTTCATGAAGTTGTTTTTAATGTCATTCTCTTCTGCTTCATCTGCACTGGAATGTGCAGGTCTTGCTGGTGTAAAGTCCCTAGACTCTGGCAGTGTCATATTGGTTTTTCTGTTGCTGAGTGTGTTTTTGTATTGTCTCCTTCCCATCCTTCTTCCAGTGGGTGTAGGAGAAGTCTCTTCCTCTCCTGGTGGGTATGGGACCAAAGTTCCCTTCCAGTGAGTGCAAGCAGGTCCAATGGCTCTCCTCTTCCTGTGGATGGAGGCAGGACTAGTACAGGGGTCTTGGCAGTCTCTGGGTGGGCTGGACTGCTGGAATGGGTTCCCCAGTGCACAGTCCCCAGGCCTCAGGTGGCTCCAAGCAGGGCTGTGGAAGGAAAGCCGGAAACAGGCTCATGCTTACCTCATCAGGTGGGTGGAAAAAGGGACCAGTCTTTGGATGGAGTGGACCCCACCAGGATGGGATCTGCAGTGACATGAGTTATCAGCTTCCTGCTCCTGCTACTTGCTCCTGTGTCCTCCAGCCATGATGAACTCTTGTCTCTCTGGAACTGTAAGCCAAAATAAACTCTTTCTTTGGTCAGTTGCTTTTGTTCCTTGTGTTTTATCACAGTAACAGCAAAGTATATAAGACAAGAAAGGGAGAAATACATTTATTGTCTAACTTATTCTAATAGAGCCATGGTTTTCAACCTTCCTAATGCCGGCACCCTTTAATACAGTTCTTCGTGTTATGGTGACCCCTCCAACCATAAAATTATTTCATTACCACTTCATAACTGTAATTTTGCTACTGTTGTCAAGGCCTGCCAAAGGCAGATGCAGGCACTGAATTCAGTTTGCCAATCATTTTTCCCAAGATGCAATGATCCGAGGCAGGCACTCGTCCACATCATTATCTGACTGTGAGTGACAGCTGTTGCTCTTTACCCTATGTGGCACTGATAACATCTCGAGAAAGGGGACCAGTGAACCAGCTATCCCTACCTGTTCTCTGGCAACAAAAGAATCAAAGAGAAAACCAGGTACTGTCATATCAAAGGAAAAATATTGTTGAATGTGACTGGATTAACACATGGGTAAAAATGATCTGAGCGCTGTAGCGGAAGTTGATTTTAGGTGAAAGATGTTGCTTCTCTGATCCCTTCCCTGCACTGATTCCTGTCCCACATTCTTAAATCCCATGTTTAACACTTGCTGGGTTTCAGTGTGGGAACAAAAGGAAGGACAATTGATGTTTGAAAAGCGGCTATTTTGTCTTCAAACTAGAGGTACAGACTCTGTGCCTATAATCCACAGTGAAATTTAATACAATGGTTTCTGATTCTCTTGGAATTACAGATTCAGTCTCCAGGGGAGATGAGCAACAGAACCAGTAAATCTATAAATAAGTGACATACTGAGGGAAGCGTACCACTGACAGAAGCCAGGGATCATTCTCTCAAAGGGCAGCTATGTGTTTGCAGACTAAAGGCTGAGCGGTGGTACCCAGGCCTCTTCGTGCCCACCTGCCCCATGACAGATAGTGACCTTTTCTACCGAGCTCATAGGAAGCCTCGGAACTCTTTGGAACCAGCAGGTCAATAGCTTCTCTCAATCTTTCAGAGTGTGTACCTAATATGAAATGCATTTGCCATCCCTGGTCCCCACCGAAGAGAAACAACAATAGCCATTGCTGGAGAGTTTGATGAGAAGTCTGGTTTTGTGGCCCAGAGAGCAGCACTATTGGGATGATTCATAGGAAGGCGTCATGCAGGAGGAGAGAAATACACAGGGTATGAATACCCCCAGGATGATTTTTAAAAGCAAAACTGACCAAAAGAAGATAAGACAATGACATAACAGGAAAAGTCCCATTCTCGTTGAATACTTCTCGGGAATGAGGCTCTTTGTGACTCAGCCCCCAGAACAGTACTTAAAGCACACACAGTCACCCCTAAACCTCAGCCTTTTGTGTATCACATTGGCCACATACTTTACCATTGTCACTTAACACTTAATTTGAGTTGGCTTGTCCTTTAATGTACTTACCTGTCCCCAGTGCAGTACCATGTGCCTCCGTCAGTCCCTATTAATATATGCTACACCAGCTTCGGTGTGTGTGCTTTGCAGCAGGGCAGACCTGAGACCTAACCGCAGTTCTCCTTAGCACCTAGGAGTCCTTGGATGAGGTAATTGGAATCTCAATTTTCCTCTCTTTAAAAGGAGAAAAGAAGTAAATAAGACCCAACAGTTTATGCTAATAATTGAGAAGATCTCTAAAGTGCCCAACTGAGTGCCTGGCATCCATTATTGACAGGGACATATAAGTCACCCTACTTTATCTAAGTTGGGTACATCTGTTTCAGACCAATCCATTTTCTATACCATGGCCTATCAGGGTAGAGTGAAAACAACATTGTCGAAACAGTCAGACTGACAAGTGATGAAATCAGGCTTTGTCACAAGCTAGACGTAGCTGGGACAGTTACTCTGTTGAATTCTCATTTCCTGTGTGAATGAGGGAGACCGTCCCAGCTGCCCTAATGGGTAATAATGTAAATGAGAGCTGCCCATGGTTGTTGCTTGATAGGTAGCTATTCTTTCTACAGATGATATTTTGTCACATTTTTCTTTTACAATTTTCTGAAAATGCAGATACTGATAGGCATTTGAAATTTGAAAACCCTCAACATCCCTCTATCCACTTTGCTCCATCATAAAACACTGAATTCCCTCAAAATAACTGTGTGTAGTCTTTCTCATGTGAGCAAGAGCAAGAAGGCACTGAGAAGAGACTGAGGTAGACTTCAGAAAATTTCAAACCAGATCCAAGTGATTGCCAAATGAGGAATTTCCTTTACCTGAGATGTAAATTAGATACTACTCTGAAGATTCTCTACCTGATAGATCTGGAGGAGACAGTTTCTCCCTGGTAGAAGAGGAGGTGGTTATAACTCCAAAGCCTTTCTAACCCCTGCTCTTTAAAACTGTTTCTCTGAGCTAGAGGAGGAATGCAGAGCCCTGCTGACAGGTCCTCCCCCAATGGCAGCTAACCCTCACTGTAGCCACTGTAACCTCCCAGTGTCTGTGGGAAAGCCTATGGGGAGGAGGAAGCAGCTGTGTCTCCACTATTCCTCCCTCTCCAGCAGTAACCCTGGAACAGCTCTGCTGAAGTGGGCTCATGCTCCTGGAAATGGCCCTGAGACCCATAACTCACTGCCCAGCGCCTGCCAAGGAGCTGTCAGATGGTGGTGTTTGCATCCATGGGTCAGCTTTAAAGCTGTGACCTCAAAGAAATGCAACACGCACCACATCCCACCACACAGAGCTCAGCACCAGCCTCTGATGAGTCCATCAGCTCTGTTTTGGTTGCCAGTTCAAAGTTGTTGTTTGCATTGACAGAAGGAAAAGTTACAGTCTCTCAGGTTCCTGAGGTCTGGGTAACAGCATTTTTTCCCCTGCTTGGCAAAGACTCGTTTTTTTATGAGATCTAATCCCACAGTGCACCCCATGATCCCAAGAGCCAACCCGTGAGAATTTCAGCTCCTCCATCCATCCATGTTGACTACTTACTGAAGAGCCTGGGGAAGCAGATAGGTTTCAAGCAGTGTTGCAATGCTACCAAATAATTGCACTGGCTCTGTGGAAGGTGATGTGGAGAATGATGAGACGGGAAGAGGAGTGGCCAAGCAGCAGCACCTAATTTATGGGGAGGGGAGTGACCACTCAGCAGGACCTGACTTATTGAGAATACTGAAATTAAGAGAAGTGGCCAATCAGGAGCACCTGGCTTCGATGAAAGACTGGGAAAAGGCACCAAGGTTTCCCTGTGTTTACTGACTTAACACAACTAACATTCTTTTCTCTTGAGTCTTTGCCACAGCCTCCAAGTCCACCTTCCCACCCACAGTGTCTGCAGTAAAATATTCACTGTAGTCAGCAAGACAACACCCATCACATCAGTTGTCCCGTGGCTCCTTTGTGTGGTGTACAAAGCCCGACACACTTGAGTTCCAGTACATCTCTCTAGCTGCTTATCATCACTTCCACAGCAACCTGATACCCTATCCACCCTAAAGTCCTTACTTTTCCTGTTTTCACGTGATGTTGTTTCTCTGAAGCAGCTTTTTCTACCTCACTCCCCTTGTGAAACTTCATACACCCTTAACATATTTCAGGTTCCTATTCTGCCCATCTTAGACACCTAACATCTCTTATTCATACAAATATTATGATGTGTTTTGTATCTCAGTTTAATTAATGAGCACCTTTCCATTACAAATAATGAAAAAATCATTTTAAAAGATAAAGTCTTTATTCTAGCATATTAGCAAAAGTTTAGGGATAGAAACTTCAGGCCTTAGATTAGAATGTTTCAAGGGCATCCTCACAGCTGGTCTCTTCATCACTAAGAATTCTTCCACTCATTCCAAGCATGCAGGCCCCCCCTTGGTACCATTCCAGCTGCAGGTATACATACAGACTGTTCTTTCCCAGCAGTTCCAGTAGGAGGCCAGAAGTGGATTATAATGGCTGAGCCAGTCACATGATCAAGAGGATGGGATTTTCTGATAGGTCAGGTTCCTATGAGTCAGATTCCTGAAGCTGGCTGATAAGTCAACTGAACCCAACCATGTGTGCTAACAGTAAGATAAAAGTGGATTCCATGAAGAAAAGTTGAGCTTGTTCTTGGAAGAAAAATAAGGACTCGATTCCAAGCATGAAAAATATAAAAGTGCATATATACACACAAAAAATGAAACTTTCTATTTTATATTTCTGTCTTACTCTGAACCCATGTTATTGGTCAGTGGTACCCAGGGCAGAATTCTCAAGGACAAGGGAAGGGCATTACTTTTCCTCAGCTTTGTGGAAGTGTGAGGGGCTTCATCAGCCCCAGGGGAACATGGTTATTAGTTGTCTGTGTTTATGGAATATTTCCTCATCCAGTGAAGGAATTTATGAGTCTATGCAGCTTGCAGAGACAAGCATTTCTTTAGTCCTTACTTGACAAGCAGAGAAGGGAATTTATGTGGAGTGTTCTATGTGTACTGTTTACTTGCTGATGAGTTTATTCCAGTTTGGAGGTGTATTAATAGCAAGATTCAAGACCAAGGTAGTCATTACAAAATTGCTTATATGTGACCAACTGAAAATATTAAAACACCTTACCATAAAGATAAGATGAGGTGTTAAGAGAAGCTTTTTCTTTGAGAGAAGCCTTCCTGCCAGCTTGGTTCCAGAGCCGCATCAGTCCCAAATAAACATACAGGAGACTATATTAATTATGAAGCTGTTGGCCTTTGCTTGTTTCTTACTGGCTTGCTCTGACTTAAGTAATTACCCCATAATTGTTAATCTAAGTATTTCTCTTACTGGAGAATAGTTCTAGGCTTCCTACCCCATGGCGTTACATGTCGAACTCTCCTGT
Source organism: Mesocricetus auratus (assembly GCF_017639785.1). Taxonomy (NCBI): domain Eukaryota; kingdom Metazoa; phylum Chordata; class Mammalia; order Rodentia; family Cricetidae; genus Mesocricetus; species Mesocricetus auratus. The sequence continues at coordinate 113,073,772 of NW_024429184.1, read as the reverse complement.
GTTTCTCCTTCCCAGAATCCTCCTGGATTCCTAGCCCCACCTATCTAGATTCCTATTGGCCAGCAGTAATTTATTGACATATACACAGGACTTCCCCAACAATGAGGGGTTTAAAATGAATAAGAAAATATAGACTCTTTTAATAGGTAAAAGATGAAGAGAGGTTGACAAATTTGTGTTTGTGTGTGTGTGTGTGTTACCTAGACTTCTATATGAAATTATACTTAAATGTTAAAGCCTTGATACAAAAAGTAAGGCGCTACTCACTCACAGCTGATCTCTGAAATGTCTAAGAGGCTTCTAGAAATGCTGACTTTTTACTTATTATCTTCAGTGAGGTTCTACTCTGTATGCCATAAAACATCTCATTCTGTGCTTGATGTGGTAGAAAACACACTGGTATTCTAGTTTCAAAGACTCAGTAAATGAAACTATAAAAGTCGTGGACTTTGAAAGTTTTAAGGGAGGATAAGGGGTAACAAGAGAGAGTCAAGAAATGTACAATGTCCTGAAAACAAAAATGGAGACAGTTTTGAGTGGCCAGCAACAGAGGAACTAGAAAGATGAGAAAATAAGAATAAGGTATTGAGGCTCCAAACGACGCTGTAATGATAAGCGACACACTTACTGAAAGTAAAACTAAGTATTTATTGTAGAAATTACTCACAAGATACCAAACAAGTAACCCAGATGAGCCAAGTAGTTTTCCCGCTGCCGAACCAGAAGCCGAACTCCGGGAAAACAGACCAAGACTTCCTGTGTGCTGTCTTTTATGCCTTCCCCCGTAATGCTCCCTAGCCATGCCCAAAAGTGGGCCTGGCTAGTGACGTAGTTCACTGCCTATGTACGTATACGTCTTTACGTCTGTCCGTATATGTCTTTAGTCATGCCTAAAGTGGGTGTGGTTAGTGGTGTGGTAAACGGCTCTTTTATTATCTCATCTGTATGTGCCTCTAGTAAGTCACATGGTTAATGGCGGCATACAGGCTTCCTCCTACAAGGTATGATAATGTATGTGTAGAAAAAGCAAGTCTGAATGAAAATAAAATGTTATCATTTTTAAACAAGGAAAAATATAAGTAAAATTTTCTACTCTCTCCTTACCCCTAAAAGATCTACACTCAAATCTTACTCTAAAACACTCAGGCTCTATGGTTAAGAACAAGTAATTCATCTACAAGCATTTGTGTTTCCATGTCAATATGTCCAGTGTCATTGATTCTGAGTAGAAATACTGCAACACAGACACATGTACCTAATAGAAAAGAACATGGTATACTATTTTATCTAAGGTGTACATTTAATACCCACAGTTCACCAGGAAGCCTCCAGATGCTCCAACTCTACAATAACCCTTTACTGTGGGTACTAATATTATTCATGTTACACAAGGGAGGATGATTAGGCACAGAGCCCAGCAATTTGCTGAGAAATGCACCTCAGTAAGTGAGCAAACTCACCCAATACCACAGCCATGCTTTTCACCACAGTTTCTTGGTATATGCAATTGCTTTTCCAGAAAGTGGGTTGAGAGTGAGGTAAGCCTTGCTTCAAATTCCATGTCTACTAGTTGCCAACTGGTAACTTAGATGTGTTATTGTATCTGATTCTAGGTCTACATCTGTTACACAGAGATAATAGTATCATATCAACCCCTGGCACCACATGCCACACTCAGATGTCAGTTTTCTTCATGCAAACATTCATCCTCTTGGCCGCAGTGATTGTTCCAGACTTAAAGCCCAATTCTGAACCTCCTATTGGAACTCTTAGAAAAGAAAACTCTGTATGTAAACTTGCAGCTAGAGAAATACCAGCAGGGGCCTCATTGCAGTGGAAGGGGATCAGAAGAATGCCTGGGTGTCACATGATTTGGTGCCTAACCCCAGCTACTTAACGAATGTGGCTTTAGCAAAAATATTTGATTGGGAGCTCATGGACTCTGATCAAATAGCTAGGGAGCATGCATGAGGCTGACCTAGACCCTCTGCATGTGTGTGAGTTGTGCAGCTTGGTCTGTTGTAAGGCTCCTAGCAGTGAGGTCATGAACTGTCCCTGGTGCTTAGATGGCTTTGGGAACCTATTCCCCATGCTGGATTACCTGGCCCAGCCTTTATACGGGGGGGGGCTCACTTCTGCCTCAACTTCAGGTGCAAATCTTTTTGTTCAAGCCCATGGGAGGCCTGCTCCATTCTGAACAGAGATGGAGGAGGAGTGGATGGGAGATGAAGGACTGGAAGGAGAAGAGGGAGGGGAAACTATGGTAGGCATACAAAATAAATGAAAATTATTAAATAAAAGAAAATGATCAAAAGGAAGCATGATTCTAGAAATTAGTCAGTGGTACTTAAGTGAAACAAAGCAAAAAAGAAAGAAAGTAAGAATGAGGGGAGGGAGGGAGGGAGGGAGGGAGGAGAGAGAGAGAGAGAGAGAGAGAGAGAGAGAGAGAGAGAGAGAGAGAGAGAGAGAGAGAGAGAGAGAAGCAGGTATTTCAGGGTTAGTTTTCCAAGGTAATAATTTGGGCTTTAAATTACCCAATTCTTCTTGGAAGTCACAACCTCTAAAGGGTTGACATTGATCCAAACATCATATTAGGATTTGAGGAAAGAACTGAGCTGTTGATCTGCACATTTAAGAAACATGAAAGTGCTTGACTTAGTATTCCCTGTGACTGAGCAAGTGAGTAAGAGTTGCCAATGTGAAAGTCCTTCTCAAAGAAGGAGACTACAGCCAAGAGAAGGTTCTGGTTCTGGGATTACCCAGATGGTGGTTCTGACATCCTAAGAATCAAATTGAATCATCTGTACAACCAATCTGATTAATTTCATTTAAATGTATTATCAAGATAGAGATGGGGGATGGAAAGAAGGAAATGGGGAGAGGGAGAGAGAGAGAGAGAGCTATCAAGGCCGTCTCAGACATATTTACATGTTCAGATAAAACTCTAAAAATTGAGATAAATCTAGGTAGAAAAAATATCTATCTATTTATTTCCAAATACTTGGCTGGAGAATGTCCTATAGACATGGGGCCATGTGTAATTGGAGTCTATTGCCATTGACTCCAATATAAGAAAGGACTAAAACGATCACCATAGCAACAGCAGCCTTAAAGAATTTGTTAGGTACTAAACTAAGCACACAGTTATATTATATGGTATAAACCTAAAAACTGTGTTTAAATGCAGCAAATATAACTATTGTTCACATTATAGATATAGAGTCGTGGGCAGCAATTGACTTTTCCAAGCCTGAGGACCTGACTGGCTGGTTTCGATACATTTGCCCACACGTGGGAGAAATACAGGTTCAAACTAAGGGCTTTATCATCCCATGTCACAGGAAGTCAGAGGTAGAGAAAGACCTGAAGGTGGTTCATGTGGTTGACTGGTTGCTCAATGGTACTGTTAAGGTCCAAAGATGCCTCCTGTCTCCCAGCTGCTCCACCCACAGGCTCTTAGTCTCTGGCTTCATAGCTAGCATCACCTCCTAGAGGGTTCTTCTATGAGACATAAACACTCTTCAAAAGCATGGTGCCACACTCCCCAGCTTCCCTTCATCACTGAATAGAACTATGTCACTGTGTATTCCTGAGACAACTACCTGGGGAAACTAATGGAATTTCCCTTAGAATTGGTCAGGTCTTGTGAAGCAGGGTAAACACTGCAAATTAGTAGATTCAGATTATTTGGCATGAAACAATCTTGGAGGAAGAAGCATGGGCAGATCGAGTGTTGGCTGCAAATAAACAGCAGTGATCATAGCAACCAATATGTCAGTAAATGGCAACTGGATTTGTGTCCAAATCAAGTACTCATAGCTTGTCTACTTAACTATGCTTTGGTTTATTCTGCAGGTCAGATGACAAGGTACATTTACCCCAGGCCTACAGGCCCAAATTCTGACATGGATGTTAACTGACCATCTTAAGAGAAAATAATTGCTTGCAAAGATCCCATTGCTTTTGCCACGAATCTGAACTGTTTTCTCCTTTCAGGGTCACCTTCTGTTCTGTTCCCCACTGGTGCTCATGTAATAGGTTTAGAATTTGAGTTTGTTCATGCTGTTCACTCACTAAAACCCCTTCTGTGCCATCCATGGTTACAGGGATGAAAATCAAAACCTGAACATAGGCTGAGATTACAGCGTCTGTCTCCAGCCTTCCTGTCCATCATAGTCCCTTATGGCCTAGCCTTAGAGGTCTTTTCTACCCCTTTATCTCAATCATAAGCTCCTCTCTCCCTCCCTCCCTCCCTCTTTCTCTCTCTCTCTCTCTCTCTCTCTCTCTCTCTCACACACACACACACACACACACACACACACACACAAGAGACAGACAGACAGACAGACAGACAGACAGATTGTAAGAACTGGATTCTTTTCCAATTTATATTTGTGATCCATGCCTACTAGGGGCTGGAGCTAGACAACAACTACCCATTTTCAGTTTCTTAAAGTGCACGACAAAGAACAAATAAGTGAACAAGTAATTAAAGTAGCATAGTATATGAACAAGAGCCTGCCTAAGGTTACAACAAATAATAGTGGGATCTTTGTATATTCAGCACATACCAACAGGACTGCTTATATAACCTCCCTGAGAATCAGTTGCTTCTGCAGTAAATTGAGATAATGATTCTGATCGCAGAAGATTTTTATGGGCTTTCAGTAAGATAATGAATGTAAATCATTTAGCCCAGAAATGGAAACTATTATTAATAAGCCCAATTCCTATAACTACATACATATTCTTCTCAGAAAAGTTGTCTTTATAAAAAGCCAAACTTTTAAATAAACCAATAGAATGATTTAAGGTAAAGAGGGTTTAAAAAATGTTTGCTATCCAGATTCCAGGCAGTAGATATGGATGATATGAAAAATTCACAAGATGAGGTGGTTGGCTTTCTCAAGCCTCATTAATCACGTTGTATTGAGGTCCACTATAAAACTGTTAGATCTAATGGATCTCTGAAATAAGGACCAACTTGGGGACATCCAAACCCCACTGCTGGACTGGATGTCCCTCGTTAGAACTTCTGCTCTGTTAATGAATTCATTCCATTCTACTCTGTTATTATATGATGTTATTTGGGGAATTCAGCACGATTGTATATCATAGTTGTCTTCTCTATCACCCTAGCTATATATGACAAAAAAAAAGACCGAGGAGAATTTGTCCCAAGTTTCCCAAGTTCATAGCAGACAAATTACTCGCCAGTATTCCAGCTGCAGCAGACATGAACAATCCGTCAGTGGGCTTCCCACCAAAAGCCACATAGTCCCTCATTGTCTCTCCATTCAAGACTTTGACTCATTGTCTCTTCTCCATGCTGGATCTAAGAAAGAAACCAGCAGCTGAGCTGCATAGTAAGAATAAACTTACATGTAAGGATAAACCTTACATGCTGCCACTTGGGAGCCTGGTCTTAGACTTCTGCAGCTGAAGGACAGCATTCCGGAAACAAAAACAGCTAAACAGCTAGTAGTGATGGTAAGATAGTTTTAAGTCCTTCATTTGCATTTTTCGATACTGTGAGGAGCAATTACACTCAGTTCAGAAGTACTTTGGCAAAAATTCACTCTTCTTTTTCTCTCAATTTCCTCAAATTTTCCATCAACAAAGGATTAAAAAATCAGGCTGGGACAGTACCTGGTAGGAACTTGGTAAGTACAATCGGCATCATCTCTAGCGGCTGAGAAAGTGAAGAAGAGTTGGGGGCACTCACACCACACAACAGATCCATCCTGAGTTGTTTTTTTTTTTCTTTAGTTTTTAGCATTGCTTCACCTTTGTTCCATTTGGAGAATTGGCATTTCCTATTACCAGTGCTGGCAGCCACAGGATGAATCTCAAAAGGCCAAACCTAAAAGCAGCTGTGGCCAAGAAATCTTTCCAAGCAAATGTTCAGAATTCCCAACAGGGGGAAAGGGCTCAAGTAGAGTGTATTGCCTAGCCAACTTCTCATTCTGTATGTCATGTTCATTCTCTCCCCCTCCTTCCTCTCCTCTTCCTCCTTCACATAATAGAATAATATATGGAAGGAGATGAGAGAGAGAACTAAGAATGTATCAGCCTTGATTTCAAAATTCATTATTGATGCTATTAAAAATTAGAAACATAAAAAATTCCACTTGTTTTATGTCATCTCAAATCATCAGTAAAAATAAACCAACAAAAAGACTGGTGCCACCTAATTCAGTTACTTTTCTGTTGTTTTGTTGAAACCCTGACTAAATCTAACTTGTAAAGGAAAGGATTTATTTGGCTTATAGGTGACAATTCATCATCTGATACTCAGTAAAAAAAAAAGTTGTTAAAAACAGCTGACTCTTTCAGCCATGAAAGCCTGGTCTCTTTGACTAGAGAGAGGCGAGATCCTGCACAATTGTCCTCCTCCCGTGTTAACATGATATTGCTATTATTCCAGACTTGTTTATGCAGACATTTCTTATGGAGACAGTGTTTTACACAGGCTTCTGCTCTGAGATTCTTTCCAGCACGTCTTCCTCGATGTTTCCAGGTGCAGGAACTGTTCACACACATACACATATATGTATGTAACAAATGTGATCAAAGAAAAAGAGACAATCAATTTGAGAGTGGGAGGGCATAGGAGGTGTGCAAATGAGGCTAGCTGGGAGGGGCTTGAGGGGGAAGGCAAGGGGAAGTGAAATAATTCTATTTCAATTTAAAACATTTTTTAAAAAAGAATAAATAAGGTGTATTTTAAAATCTCAATTCAGGCTCACACATAATAAATAAGCCCCAGTAACCTGGACAACTAAGCCATAACATTGTTCCTTCAGAGGAATGAACCTTTGGATATGAAGTGTGCTGCTTGTATGGATATCTACTGGAGATGCAAAATACGAGTGGAAATGTCTATCTTCCTTAAGTTCCATGACCAACTTCCCTTCCTCGTTTTATTACTCAATTCTTACAGCTATTCATTCAACAATGAGAAGAAAATAACGGAAACTACAAAGAAATAACTCACATTAAAATTGCTGGAAGGAAGGGACAAAAACAACTGACCTGTTAAATCCCTTCAGAAGAAGTATGTTGGCAGAAATGTCAGAGGAGGCACACCCATGAAGTCTCACCAATATGTCTGCCTTAACAAGGCCTGAGAGAGCAGGAAAGCCATCGACAGACATACTGGCGTGGAAGTGGGGGATCTCCTGGACCCTCAACCCTAAACAGAGAACTAGAGGCAACTAAGGAATGCTGAGAGTGGGAGAGACAGTTTTCCCAGGGAAGAACCCCAAATTGATTATATACTACCAAGCAGTCAGTATCGAAATAACATACATGCAAATGACATTATAGAGACTGAGCAGAGAGATTTGTATTTATATATTTGGGAATACATATATGTATATGTATGTATTTATGTATGTACATAAGCATGTGTATATATATATACATATATTTAAGAATTAAAGAAATAGAGGCCATGAGTTTCAGAGAGAGCAGAGGCAAGCATGCATTAGAAAGGTTGGAGGATGGAAAGGGAAAATGATATAATTATATTTTTTCTGTTTCCTAGACAGGATTTATTAGCAGTTAGTAATCTAACTTTGAGATTGCTCTCTTACATTTTTTATATTGCTAAGTTCTTTTCAATATTGTACTCATAAATATTATGTTTTTGGATTTTAATCACTTTTTTATTTAAATTAGAAACAAGCTTGCTTCACATATCAATCCCAGATCCCTCTCCCTCTCCCTCTCCCTCCCCTCCTCCCTTGCCTGTCCCCACCAGGTTCCCCAGCCGCATACCCAATCCCCACTCCGTTCCCCAGGGAGTCTCCATGGAGGATCTCCAGAGTCTGTCATTTCATTCAGGGTGGGGCCTAGACCCTCCCCCAAGAGTCCAGGCTGAGAGAGCATCCCTCATTGTGGGATGGGCTCCCAAAGTCCATTTGTATGCCAGGGATAAATACTGATATACTACACAAGGCCCCATAGAATGTCTAGGCCTCCTCACTGACACCCACATTCAGGGGGTCTTGATCAGTCCCATGCTGGATTCCCAGCCATCGGTCTAGGGTCTAAGAGCTCCCACTTGTTCAGGTCAGCTGTTTCTGTGGGTTAAACCAGACCAGTCTTGACCACTTTGCTCATCAGTCCTCCCTCTCTGTCACTGGATTCCAGGAGTTCAGTTCAGTATTTATCTGTGGGTGTCTGCCTCTGCTTCCATCAGTCACTGGATGAAGGTTCTGCTTCCCAGACACTCAGGCAGTGGGACTGTATGCTGACACTCCCCTGATGCATGTCTAAAGTCCATATATGAGTGAGTACATACCATGTTTGTCTTTTTGTGACTGGGTTGCCTCACTCAGGATGGTTTCTTCTAGTGCCATCCATTTGTCTGCAAATCTCAACATTCCATTGTTTTTTTCTGCTGAATAGTACTCCATTGTGTAGATGTACCACATTTTCTCTATCCACTCTTCAGTTGTGGGGCATCTAGGTTGCTTCCAGGTTCTGGCTATTTCAAATAATGCTGCTATGAATATAGTGGAACAGACATCCTTATTGTATAAAAGTGCATTTTGGGGTATATACCTAATAGTGGAATTGCTGGGTCTTGTGGTAGACTGATTCCCATTTTCCTGAGGAATCTCCATATTGATTTCCAAAGTGGCTATATGAGTTGGCACTCCCACCAGCAGTGGAGGAGTGTTCCCCTTTCTCCACATACTCTTCAGCATAAACCGTCATTGCTGTTTTTGATTTTAGCCATTCTGACAGGAGTGAGATGGTATTTCAGAGTTGTTTTGATTTGCATTTCCCTGATGGCTAGGGATGTTGAGCACTTTCTTAAGTGCCTCTCAGCCATTTTAGACTCCTCTAGTGAGAATTCTATATTTAGTTCTGTAGCCCACTTTTTAATTAAATCCTTTGGTGTTTTGGAGACTTGCTTCTTGAGTTCTTTGTAAATTTTGGAGATCAGCCCTCTGTCAGATGTGGAGTTAGTAAATATCTTTTCCCATTCTGTGGGCTGCCTTTTTGTCTTGTTGACTGTGTCCTTTGTCTTACAGAAATTTCTCCGTTTCAGGAGGTCCCATTAATTGTCAACCTCAGAGTCTGTGCTACTGATGTTATGTTCAGGAAGTGGTCTCCTGTACCAATTCATTCAAGGGTGCCTCCTAATTTTTCTTCTAACAGGTTCAGTGTGGCTGGCTTGATTTTGAAGTCTTTGATCCATTTGGACTTAAGTTTTATGCATAGTGATAGACATGAATCTATCTGCAGTCTTCTACATGCCAGCATCTAGTCATGCCAGCACTGTTTGTTGAAGATGCTTTCTTTTTTTCATTGTATAATTTTAGCTTCTTTATCAAAGATCAGGTATTCATACATGTATGGGTTAATATCAGGGGTTTAATTTGATTCCATTGGTCTACCTGTCTATTTGTGTGCCAATACCAAGATGTTTTCAGGACTGTAGCTCTATAATAGAGCTTGAAGTCAGGGATGGTGATGCCTCTGGACATTGCTTTGTTGAATAGGGTTGTTTTGGCTATCCTGGGTCTTTAGTTTTTCCATATAAAGTTGAAAATTGTTCCTTCAAAGTCTGTGAAGAATTGTGCTGGTATTTTAATGGGGATTGCATTGAATGATAGACTTACATTTTAATTTAAAAAATAAAAACAGAAAAACATTCTTAAATTTAATCTCATTTCCCCATAAATAATTGCTCTCTGGGCCCTGGGGGAGGAAAACAGAAAAGATAAGTTGTAAGGAAAGGAAACATTGAGGTAGTGATTAGCACATGGGTATTCACAGGAAGGAAATATTACTTTAGCAATAGAGTTTATGAATACATTAAATGTCTGGGTGGAGGTATAAGTACCAGTCAGTCTCTATATTGCTCATAATATAGAAGCATTAGTCCCTTCCAACACCAAAGAAATTAAATGAATTACATAAATGTAATCACCTGACTGAAAATCCAGATTTTCCTCAATGATAAAAATATTGAAAAGAAAAGAAAGAGGTAAGAGAAAATAAAGCAAATAAAATAAGCCAAGAATGAAATATTGCATACATAGGCACACACATGCACTCACATGAACACGCACACACATGTGCACACATGCACTCACATGCACGCACACCACACACACATGTGCACACATGCACTCACACACACACATGCACAGGTGCAATGCACACAAACTAAGGGAGTATTTACAGTCAGTCAGTCCTTTCCTTCATATCAGTGAGTGTAAATGGTCTCAACACTATAAATGTGCAATAGTAGAACAGACAGACAAATCAAACAGAAGAAATGTGAAGACATTTCTACCTGTACAAGAACATTTACCACTTAATAATTGAAATGCATATGATTCAAATGTTTGTTAATTCAAATTCAGCATCTAAAATGAGTTGGAGAAAAATGGATGTTTTAAAAAGTGTTTGGGGAACACTTAGTATTATGAAAAAAAACAAAATTGGATCCATTTCTCACTCTCCGGACCAAGTGTAAGTTCTAAATGGTTCATATATCCAATCAATATTGAAAGACTAGAGGTAGATCCTCTAACCCTGAGAGTGGGAACCCCTGCTATGTTTCAAAACTCTAGTTGCTGTCTACAGCCATACCACCCTGAACGCGCCTGATCTCATTTGATCAAAAATCTAATTGCTATTGGGTGAACTGGTGAACACTTTTGATTTCTGTGTTCAGAAGGCAGAGGCAGATGGATCTCTGTGAATTTAAGAGCAGTTTGGTCTACAAAGAGAGCTAGGACAACCAGAGTTACATAGAAAGACTCATTTCCAAAACAAACCAAAAAAATAAAAACCACACAAGTGTAATGGAGAAAGGATTTGATAAACTTAATATAATATTTTAAAGCTAAAATATTATATTATTTTATTAAAACTTTTCAATTTAAAAACCTCCGTAATTCAAAATAAAATTTAAAAAGCCCAGAGAAAAAACATTTAGTACTTGTGTTTGCTAAATTGATCTGTTACCAATAAACACTCAAGGGTCAGACATTGTGCTGAAAACCTTATAGATCAAAGAAGCAGAAGAGAAGGCACCAGCTAACCTTCCCTTTCTTACCCCAGACACAGCCAGGTATGCTTCTTTCCACATGTGCCAGATTGAAGAGCCCACAAATTCTAAGTCTTCTCTATGGCTAATTCCAGTCAGCTAGTCACGGGCTGCACACCCTGATTCAAAATTAACTTCTTTAACACAGTGTCACAGTGCAATCAAATATCCCACAGCAGGTACTCTTTGTATTGGTAATAAATTAACATTTTTAAAACAGAAAAGAAATGAAAAATTATCTCAGAAAACTAGGCAAGGGATGTAAGCAGACAGTTTGCAAAAAGGAAATATAAACGGTTCCTATCTCCATAAGATGAGAAATACAAAGTCAGACTGTACTTGTTACTCACTCAGAATCACAAGCATCTAAAAGACCAATAAACTACACTCTTGGCGAGGTTATGGGAAATAAACATTCTCCTGTATTGCTAGTACACAATGAAACAGATACTTGGGGGGGAGGATTGGTAGTATCGAGCAAAATTGGCATTCATTTGCTCTTTTTCTGAGAAAGCTCACTTCTAGGATTCCATTCTAGATGTAAAAAAAATTGCAAAAGATATGTGGTAAAGTGGGTTCAATGTGGAAGACGCTGTAACAGTGAATCTAATAAAATCAAATAGCCATAAGCTCAGGGGTCGGCACACTGAAGCTCATCGCAGAGCTATTGTTATACAGCTTGCAAGCTACGAGTGGCTTCAAGTCTTAAAGAGTTGTTTCAAAATGTTACATATGTTATTATTTGGTTCTTTATAGAAATGATTTGGTGAGCAATAAATCTGAATCAACATGGTATATCTGAGGCTGGGTGTAGTTCACTGGTAGAGTACCTGACTAGAATGTCCAGGGTTCTCCATTCTCTCTCCAACACCAGGAAGAGGAGAAGGGGGCAGTGAAAGAAAGAAATAAAAACTCCATCCAGCCACACAGTGAGGAAATGTGCAGCTGTAAAGAACACCTGCAATGGAGTGAAAACTAACAAATCTATCTCAACACTTTAGTTGGTGATGATATTAAAGAAACAACAAAAGAGCCTATTGGTCAATTTTTAATATTGCTTTTATTTTGGGGGATTACAATGTAATTCTACACCCATATATTCCCCAGCAATAGAACTGTCTAATCACAAGCTGAACAAGGACAACAATAGAATGACCATTCATTTTAAGGTCAGGAGAAATACCCATTATAACTTGGAGATTGACAACCATTCATGATTTTATTAAAAATTGCTGAGGTCCAGAGTGGCTCTTTGGAAATCTTCCGTCTACTCTTAAGAAAGAGATCTGCATTGCCCATAGATTTCTTTGTTTTTAAATCCATTCTGCACTCCATAAGCTTCTTGAATTAATCACTCATCGCCCCCCAAATTTAGTTATGAAGCAGAATCACCCAGTCTTTTTTTCAACTTAGATGTCAGTCCCATGCCCGCTCTTTTGAGCCAGAATCCCTGAATTCCTGAATCCTACTGGTGTTGATGGTATCAAGGCTAAACTCACTCTTGGTCTAGACCTTAAATTAGTATTTCTGCAGGTTTTTAAATCTACATCTTCTCTTGACAGATCTAAAGATGTTTTATTAACCTTTACTATTCTTAATAGAAGCCCTTGACCTTTTTAAGAATTCCTCAAACTTATCCTTATATTATGTCTATTTTATACACATTTCTGTGTTTAATATGCATTTACATGCTTTTAGGTTTTTGTTTTTTGTTTCATTTGATTTGGTTTTGGTTTGGTTTTTCAAAACAGAGCTTGCCTATGTAACAGCCCTGGCTGTCCTGGAACTCACATTATAGACCAGGCTAGCCTTGAACTTGCAGAGATCTGTCTGCCTCTGCCTCCTGAGTCCTGAAATCAAAGGTGTGCACCACCATGCCCTGCAAGTATTTATAAAGTACTTTAAATAACTACTCCAACTCTTGGGTTTGTCTTCAGACTACCTCTGGAATAATAACTAACAACCATTTAAATAATGGTAAGGTGGGCTGTGGCATATTTCCTGCATCAGTATCTTTGCCACCAAGAGCATCCCAGTTTGGGAAAATAGTTCTTTCTTTCATTCAAGAACTATTTTTTGGAGGCAGGTACACATCTGGCATAATGCTAAAGATACAACTGCAAATTAAACAACCTGTCACACAGAGGTGGTTAATAACATAAAAGTAGGGAGAAAAGTAACAAACACGAAGCTGAGGTTGGGAGTAGTCTCTATTTTAGAAACGGCATCCTAGAAAGCCCGCTCCGAAGAAGTAACATTTCAGCTATGACAGAAAAGAACCGAGTTGTGAACTTGTGGGAATGTGCCACATAAGGAGAAGTGCAAACGCAAGCCTTGAGGCGGCCGTCTCCATCTAGGAGCAGAAAGAATCAATTGGTGTATCATGGTCAGGATGCTGGGTGGAACTTTAAGACACGGAAAGTTTTTAGTCAGCAAAGTTTTCCGGATATTTTTGACTTTAAAAGTTGCTAATAACTAAATGGAGACAAAAGCCATCATCAGTTTCCTAGAAGAAACCCTATTACCTGGAATCAACCTTTTGTAGATGGGAGATGAAAATCCAAATAAAGAGAATAGAAGCTTCCTCAACCCAAGGAGAAGGGGGGAATAAGGCCACTGTTTTCCTACAAACCCAGATGGAGGCCCTCAAGCCCAGATTGAGCTACAATAATGCATAATCATCTACCATCAGGGTCCAAGAAGGAATTGGACATGTTTCTTGAGATGAATATGTGAACTGAAGTCCAAAGAGAGCTTTTTCCAAATTGCAAGAGCTGCATAAGAACCGCAGAGATCTCCCACATCCTTGGAAAGTACCATGGTTTCTAGAGTATCACTGAAACAGAATACCATCCTAAGGAACGTAGATGGTCAGAGGGCAGCATCAATCAGAACAAATGAAGAGACCAGCAAGATGCCTCAGCTAGTAAAAGTGTTCACTATTCAATCCTGCCTACCTGAATTCAATCCCTGGGTCCCTCCGTGGAAGGACAGAATCAATTCCCACAAGTTGTTCTCTGACCTCCACACTTGTGCCTATATGCATGCAAACACATCACACACACACACACACACACACACACACACACACACACAGGATTCTGAAAGAAAAAATGAAGAAATGTGACTTCTCTTGTACTTGAAAGCTATGCATGAAAAAAAATCACACCTCCCAAAAAGAAATACTGACAGCTTTAAAAGGCTACCCTGTATGTGGTAACCCATAAACATCACGCCATCTAGTGCTACTGCTCGTTTCTGCCCTCTCCTCTTTCCATTTTGCAGATGGGGTGCTGAGACTCAGGCTAAGCTTTCTCAATTTAACTAATAAAATATAAACTTATATGCCTAGTAGCCCTTCTTATATTATATTAACAGTAGTACTAAGTGTATTGAAGACAATGGATGATTACTTGGAGAACTAAAGAATGTCTGACTCACAAAATTTTAAATCAACAATCAGTGAACAGGACTTCAGTAGGTTTCCAGACCTTAACACCACTGACTCTATGCTGGACGTTCCCATTCAGGATGTAAAACCTGCCAAAACTAAAACAAAGTCCTAATCCATCAAAGTCCACAGTTCTGGGAAAGTCTCTAAATGTACTAACTTTGCTTTTTTCCTTCTGTAGTTCTGCTTCAGGATAACTGCTCTTGTTAACTGAAGTGTGTCAACCCAGGATGTGGTTTTTGTTCTTAAAAGATCACCCACAAGAAGGCTCAGTGTTACACTGGGATACCGAGCATCCATTATAGTCACCAACCAGCTAATAAAATTTTTGTATTGGTGGAAACCCATGTGCTAGCATCCCTCTCTAGTGACTACTCCACAATATCAGTTTGCCTAGTTTTCTGTGGACTACTGAAGAGATCTAAATATTCAACACATTTGGTTTAGGTTCAATATATAGGACACTATGACCAGTATTAGTGGGGGTAAAGAAGATAAGCCCAAAGCTATGCTCAACAAGCAAAAGTCTATCATGAAATAAAAGCATGCAAATGAGGATAAGAGAGCTAACTAGAACAGTGCAGAACATTTCTTCAGTATGTGTGCATCCTTAGGGTAGTAAAGAAAACCCCTAGAGAAGATACAAGTGATGAGGAAGTGATTTCAAACACTGGGAAGGATGCTTATATACTTTGTTTTTTGTGTTTGAGTAGCATTAGTAGGCTGTCTTGGTTAGGGTTTCTATTGAAGTGAAAAGACACCACGACCAAGGCAATTCTTATAAAGGAAAGTATTTTATTGTGGCTGGCTTATAATTTCAGAGGTTTAGTCTGCTATATTCATGGTGGCATACAGGCAGACATGGTGCTGGAGAAGGATCTGAGAGTTCTACATCTTAATCCACAGGCAGCAGAAGCAACTGTGTGTCACACTGAACATAGCTTGAGCAAAGGAGACCTCAAAGCTTGCCTTCATAGTGACACACTTCCTCCAACCAAGGCTACACCCACTCCAACAAAGTCATGCCTACTAATAATGCCACACCCTGTGGGAGTCATTTGTTGGACCCTTCCCACATAGGGACTGCTAACTAGCTCGTGACTAGGAGTGAGCCTATCCTGTTCCCTCCTTCCAATTAGGTAGGCCTGTATGCAAGTTCCTGTTTTCTGTCAATCCTTATTGTCTAAATTCAAGTTCCTGTTATCCACCCATCCTTTGCCGGAGGGCCCTGGGAACATGAGCTTCTGACCTTGGTAGTTTTCCACCATGCCTGCTGACTGGTTTATAATGCTCTGCTCTTTTTTTTTTTTTTTTTTTTTTTTTTTTTGGTTTTAGGAGACAGGGTTTCTCTGTCTTGTTTTGGAGGCTGTCGGTCCAGCCCAGCCTTGAACTCACAGAGATCCACCTGCCTCTGCCTCCCAAGTGCCTGGCTCTGCTCTTGTTACAATAAATGCCATTCTCCTTGTAAGAATGAGTCACTGTCTTTTGTCTTCATTTAAATCCTCAGGCTCTCGCCCGAATCATTAAGAAGTGTTGTACCTGAGATCGCTGCAAATGGAGGTCCCACAGAGATCAGGAAAGAAGGACAAATGCTGAAGGATCACACTCGAATGCTGGCCAGCAAGTAAGGTAGGACGGTGTATTTGGATAGGGGCACCAAATTAGGGGTACCGAGTTAGGCTCCAGCCCTCACCCGATCCATCAAGGTAGGGAAAGTTAGGGATTTACTGAGAGTCAGCCCTCGCTGAAGGCCAGCCAGCATTCTCATTAAGGTTAAGAATGAGTGTATTGAACATGGGTGCTACTAGTTCTTACCTTCTTATGGAGGAGCAATTGATCCAATTGCTAAAAAAAGCAGGGCACCAATAACAGACATAAGACAACAAAAGACTTTTTAAAAACTATACATAAAGTCAGCCCTTGGTTTTTGGTCACTGGTGATCTTAATTTCCTCGACTGGGGACAGATGAAAGTAGACCTGTAAAGGACTTTACACAAAGAAGGGCCAAATACCACGCCAATTGTTGCCTTTTCTCTGTGGCATCTTGTTACGGACGCGCTTATTAGGATAATGTGGTAGTGAAAGAGCAGGTAGAGAAAGCTAAAGATGCCTTTGCAGAGGCTCAGGACCAAGGGTCTGTTAGATCAGCTCAAGCTTCCAATGCTTCCTCTTCTGAGTACTCTCCCTCTTCTTCAGGGGCCGAGACTGAGGAACACAAAGAGAAGGGCGTTCTCAAATTAAAACATAAACTTAAAAAATGCTCCCTTGAGCCGCGTCCCCCTGCCTGTAATCCTAAAAGTTCCAGTTCTCTCTGTCTTTCTTCAGTCCCTCCTGGGGTGGGGAGGGGCAGAGTGGGTTTTTTTGTTGTGGGGACAGTTGATCCTCGGGGCCAGGGTTGGAGAGAGCATTCCCCCCTTGGCTTTGGGGATGTGAAACGGTTGAAGGAGGCGGCTGTGGCATGTGGGCCTCATGCCCCTTTCACTCTGGCCGTTATTTAATCCTTTGCAGCCTTAAATTGTGCCTCCAATGATTGGCAGTAATGATGTCATGCTGCACTGTCAGGGAGAGATTGTTTGGTCAGGAGGGGGGAATGCCGGGAACTGTGTGGCCAGACAGCCCGGCGCTGCACAGCATGACTGCCGGTTTTCCTGGTGGAAATATGTTTTGTTTTTGGTTTTGGTTTTTCGAGACAGGGATTCTCTGTGTTGTTTTGGAGCATGTCCTGGAACCTGCTCTGTAGACCAGGATGGTCTTGAACTCACAGACCTCGAACTCCGCCTGCCTCTGCCTCCGGAGTGCTGGGATTCCCTGGTGGAAATTTGGAGGTGCTTTCTTGCACAGGAGCCTGTGTGGCTCTGGGCCAGCAGACTCTTTGTGACCCGGCTGTTTGTGTGCAGATCTCAGTGGCTGCTGGCCGCATATTTGGGGGTCTTCAGACCACCTTGGGATTGGCTGACTTGCGGGTAGCACCAGCTTCATAATGGGGTACGCACTCAAAAAGTCAGTCTTCTACTGGACACCCTTCAAATGCTAAATGATTTTCAAAAGCTTCTGGGAGCTATCAATTGGATCAGACCTATCTTTAAAAGCCTTAGAAAAAGCCTGGGCATAGTCTATATAAAAACACTAACTCTAAAATTGTTAGTGTTTTGCTCTGCTCACGCTCCTACAGGAGTTTTTTTTGGCAAGAGAGTCCCATTCTTTGGGTTCACTCTCGAGCCTCCCCGTCTAAGTCTGTGGTGTCCTATCCCCAAGTTATAGTTGTGCTCCTATTTAAAACGCAAAAGGTTGCCATACAAATCTTTGGTAAGGAGCCAGATCAGGTTGTTACACCTTTGTCCTGTCAACAAATAGAGTGGCTACAAAATAATAACTGTGATTGGGCCATTTTTCTCTCTGCTACCCAGAGTTATTTTGATAATCATTAAAAATTACTACTGGGCAACTTAAACCTCTTTTTGATACCCATCCAATAATTTGGTTTCCTTTATTAAAATGCATCCTTTGATTTTCCCAAAAATTGTAGTCTCTCAGTCTATTTCTAAGGGGCAAATGATTTTCACAGATGGTTCCTCTAAAGGTACAGCTGTAATCATAGCTTATCCCATCATTAACACAGCCAGAATTCCTGCAACTTTTGCCCAAATGACAGAACTTTCAGCCCTGGCCTTGGCTCTACAACTCTTCCCCACGGAAGCTTTGAACATCTATACCAATAGTTGATAGGCTGCTTGCTCATATTATCCAACCCTTAGAAACTGCTGCCTGTGTCACCCCATCTCTAGGATACAAGAGAGTTTATTACAGGTACAAGGTCTGCTATGGCAATGGAGCAAACCTATATTTGTGGGACATCTTAGGGCCCACACCCCTTTGCCAGGGCCCCTCAGCAAAGGAAATCACATGGCAGACAAGTATGCTCAAATAGGTGTGGTTTTACAAGGACTCACTAAAGCATGATCCCTACATAAGCACTTTCATCTCAGCACAGGGTCCTTAAGCTTTCATACTGGGATTACCAAAGAGCAGGCGGTTCAAATAGTTAAGGATTTCCCTCTTTGTGTAGAATTTCTTCCTGTGCCTCACTTGGGAGTTAATCCCCAAGGACTTCCCCAATCACATATGACAAATGGATGTAACACATGTGCCATCCTTTGGTAAATTACAATTTGTCCATATTTGTGTAGATACTTTTTACCACCTGACATTTGCCTCTGCCCACTCTGTTGAAAAAGTAAAAGATGTTAAAAACCACTGTTTACAGGCTTTTACTTACATTGGTGTCCCAAAATAGATTAAGACCAATAATGGCCCCACCCATGTCAACAGAGGTTTCAATCACTTTTGTCTAGATTTTGATATTTCTCCCAAAACTGAAATTCCTTACAACCCCCAAGGACAGGCTATCGTGGAACGTGCTCATTGCACTCTGAAGGCCTATTTAGCTAAAGTAAAGAAAGTGGACCTTGGGTGTCACCTTGGCTGTCTTCACTCTAATCTATCACTTATCCTCTATATCTTAAATTTTTTACTTGGGGATGCTTCTGGCAACTCCTCGGCAAATCGTCATTGTCCACTGTACAGCAAAAACCTCTGGTTAAATGGAAAGACCTACCATAGGGCCTTTGGAAAGGGCCAGATCTGGTTTGGTGTGGGCCAGGAGGATCTGTTTGTGTCTTCCCACAGGATGGTGAGTCCCCAATTTGGGTTCTGGAGTGTTGTGTGTGCTCTGTTCCTGCTGATACACAACAGCAGTCAATAGACCCACTAGGCTTTAAAGAGGAACCCTCCTGTCTTGATGCCAGCGGGTCTTCAGAGTCAGGTACACCTAGCTATACTCAGCTTCAACCTTAGCTTAGGAAAGGCAGCCGTCAGGATGGATTTAGAAAAGGAAAATTTATTTCTGAGATGCCTTGTGTTTTATCTTCTTATGAAACTCCCTCATATTTACATGGCTTTAAGCAATCCATCCATTGCTGATTTTTTCCTAATGCCTCTGTTATTGGCCTTAAGATCACCCCCTTTTTGCCTGACCCTAGGTATTGGTGGGGCCTGCTTAATTGATCCTCTTTTGAGCTGGGTCACACCAACCATCTCAGGTATGTCCCTCCGTAAGCCTTGTGCCTGCTTAGACATTTGCTGTATTCAATAACACTCCCTCGGGAGAAGTGCTTAATTATTTCCTCCATTAATGCCACTTGAGAAGCTGTTGAAATGGTGAAATATCAGTCTTGGTGGTCCATGTTCCTGGTGTCATGCCTATGCCAGTGGAACACTCAGGAAAGAACCAGCTCTTCCTTACACGACATGGGAGAGACTTTAACATCACTGCGGCTACAGTTTCTGGACTCCCTATCTCTTACCCGGTTGCCACGGCAGGCTTGCTGGATAAACTCTCAGGGGAGGTTACCTCTACCTTAAGTTCCCAAAATAATATCAATTCTCCTTCCAATTAGGCCTGTATGCAAGTTCCTGTTTTCTGACCATGCCTACCTGGACCCAACTTGAAATAAAGCAAGTTTGTGTCCCCCAGCCAAAGAACTAAGGCTCAGCTTGAGTTTCTTGTTGAGGTAGCTCAAATTGAGTAGGTATGTTGCACTGTGGAAGGTCATTTTCTGCCATCAGCACATGAAAAGAAGTAACTTCCCAAACGGCTGGTTGAAAAGGGGAGAAAATCAGATATGCAGAAGCAACCAGAGGCACAAGACAATGAGACCTAAAAATAGAAATTACAAAGACAGTAACTGGCTTGACTCCTGGTGATGTTTCTGCTTCCTGGATCTTGTCTCTGAGATCCTTTCGGTAAACTCTCTATTGAGTTGTTTAAAAGACTGCTGTCATTCGGATAGATGTGCATTGACAACCGGGTATGGGAGAAATGACTGTTCTGATTGGCAAAATAGTTCCAGCGTGACAGTAGTTTGTGAGGAGTCCTGTCCTGGAGCTCAGCAGCAGGCCCTGTACCACTTTTATGGGGAATGGTGACAGCCTGTGCCCAGCTAGGACTGGGGAGGCACTGTGCCTTTTACACCCTCCTGATCACTGGCAATTTGACAGCAGAAGCTAATGAATCCCACAGTTGGGGGCTGGGATACTTCTGACAGCTTCAGTAATGGAGAAAGTCCCCCTGGCTTCTTTGCTCAGGTGCTGGGGAGAAAGTACACAGGAGGGAGGTTGTTCCCCAGGTCGAAAACAATCAGAAAATTCTATCTCGGGGCCACTTTCGAAACCACAGTGTAAACAGAAGATAGGCAACAAGAAACTGCGTGGAAAAATCAGTTCCCATCTGAAAATAAATCTACATCTACCAGATAAAAATATTCCCCATTCCTGCTTCTGCTTTCTATCTTGTTCCTTTTCAGAACTTTCTTGGCTGCATACTATGGTTTTTTGTTTTGTTTTGTTTTCTATCATCCACCAGAAGATAGACTCTTTGTGGGTAGACTCTTGGCCAAGGTCATGTTTCATATAATAGCATTACTTTTTGATAATTTCATGCATGTGATGTATTTTTATCATATATGCACCCCCTGACTTCTCCCCACAACTCCTTCCAAACCCATCCCGTTTCCCCACCCTCCCAACTCCATGCCCATTCTTTCTCCCATCAAATCTCTTTCTCCTAAATCATACTGAGAACCTCTCTTTACTATACACATATGGCTTGTGCAACTAATAGGACACATAGGAAGCCTAATCCCACTCTAAATGGTATCTGTGGTTAGTAAGCTCTTGACACAAGCTATATGGAATGAAACCATGGCTCCCTTTCTTGTGTATTCTGATATGCCTATGCTCCCTAGCTTCTGCTTCAACCTCTGCACACTCAAAGCCATGGTGCTTCTAGTCCACCTACAGAAGGAGCTAGTCTAGGAAGCAACTGCACTGAGCTAACTATGATGAGTACACAGTAATTGACTGCATCATGCCCAGCTTTGAAATGTGCAAAAATTATACCTGCTGATGCCAAATTAGAAGCGGCTTCCAAGTGCCTGATGCTACATTCATCACCATGTCCCAGAAAGATGCTGACGGGTGCTTTTCAAAAACTTCAAAAGACTCTTGCAATAATTGCATATTCATTAGACAAATTAGTTCTAGATTATTTTTAAAACTGTAACTTGGAAAAAACAGAACAACAAAGAACTGAATAGAATTATGCGGGAATGGTGTTTAGAATATAAAAATGTAGAATACTATTCATTCTTTTTGAATGCATTAAATGGGGAAATAAAATGGAGGAGAAGCAGTAAACCTAAACTTGAAAAGGCACATAGAGAAAAATAGTCTGCCTCTATGAAACCCAGTCCTCAGGAGGTGGAGAGTTCTCGAATGGTTTTATTTGGGGTGGGGGGGGCTGGGGGGAAACATGTGCATAGAGTATTTCCACCTCTGATGAGGGAGCCTCGTCTGTAAAATAATAACCACTGTTACCCAGCCTGACTTGGATGATTAATATGGTGTGACCATACGAATATCTGCTAGGATCTTGATGATTGAAGAGCCACAATCTAGCATAACAAACCTGCTTTATTTGTTTTATTTTTAAAGACTCCGTTATACACAAAATAAGTAGCTACCACTTCACCTAGATGTGTTAAACAGGTTGGAGAGTTCCCAGGTGTGGAAAGTAAAGAAAAGCCACCAAAGTCATCATCAGGTGATTCTGACTCGCAGCTTTCTGCCCTGAAGTGAATTACAGAATGGAAAAACATACAGAGCCCTGGGCCAGATGCAGGATGCAAGAACTGGAGTTTGCTCGGTGGAAAGGTTGAATGGCATCCTCCGTCCCTGAGGCCACATGTAGACGGTATTACAGTATAAATTAAAGAGCCCAGCAGTAGTTTCTGTTCGCTGCCAAAGCCCACTGAGGTTGATCATTTCACCATATGTGAAGAGCTGGCTGGCTTTCACCTGGCAAAGAAATGAAGAATCATCGCAACCCTGCTCGTTCCCAAGTCGATCCCATCTTCATGACTATAAGCACAGCACTACATGGACTGTGAGGAAGAAAACCACGGAGAAAAAGAATTGATCAGAAAATCAAATTATGATTACAAATTGCACTAGCACTGCGGAGGAAAGTAAGGAATGTTATTTACCTTAGGGGACAGGATAGTCTGGGAAGACCAGCATCTCGGGACAGTGCAGGTCTCAGCTAAGAACAGGCACCAGAAGCAGAAAAACTTGGATCCACATCCAATTCCTACTTTTGTTAGCTCTGTGGCCTTGACTCTCTGGGTATATCATTTCCTTCTCCAAACCTCACTTCACATCCACCATATGCAAAATGAAAGGGATAATATTTACCACATAAGTAAAGCTGTATTATCACCTATGCAGTCTGAAGAATTTAACAAAGTAAGTAGCAGTTTTAGTGGTCCAGTGCATTGATTTCCTAAGGCTGCTAATAATAAACACTGCAAATTATGTGAGTTAAACAATAAAAATTTTCTCTCTCAACTGATCCAGACTCCATGAATGTAGTGCCAGTGAGGAGACCACAGAAATCACTGGGGCCTTGGGTAGTAGATCAGTGTTTACCATGGTGTACGAATGATCTTTGGGAGCCAATTCCAAATAGAGGGATGCTCTTTCAGCCTAGACACATGGGGAAGAGCCTAGGTCCTGCCTGGATGAAATGACCGACTTTGGAGATCTCCCCAAGGAGGGCCTCACCCTCCCTGGGGAATGATGTAGGGAGTGGGTGGGGAACTGGGGGGGCTGGTGGAGAGATAAGAGAGGAGGGGGAGAGGGAGCTGGGATTGACATGTGAAGCATTCATGTTTCTAATTTAAATAAAAGCATATATTGAGGAAAAAAATTTCTCACAGTTAGGTAAGTCTAAGGTCTTGGTATTGTCTGAAATCTCTTTCCTGTGTCCTCATCTGGCCTATCCTCTCTCTGCACCCTTGCTATTTGTCTTAGTTTCTATTGCTGTAAAAAAGACACCATGACAATAGTGGGTGGAAAGATTGTAAGAGCCAGAGGATCAGGAAGTTTGCTATAATAGTAAAAGCTGTACCTATAAAGTCTCACCAATATGACCACCCAAATATGAACTGAACAAGGAGGACATCAACGGACATGCCAAATTGCCAGGAAGAAAAGATGATGAGGCCTCAACTGTAGGCAACCGAGCAAAACAGGGAGAATGAGAGGTGGCCCTCCCCAGGTGACAACATAAAAACTGGTTCTCCAGTGCAAAATGGTCAGCCCTGAAGACATACATGCCAGTAATAGTATATGGACTCAGCAAGTCAGATTTAGGAATGTGTGTGTGTGTGTGTGTGTGTGTGTGTGTGTGTGTGTGTGTGTGTGTGTGTGTGTAGGAAGATGAATGCAATAATGATTGATGAGAAAAAGAGACCATGAGTTTGAAGGAGAGTGGGGAAGTGTATACGGAAGGGGTTGGAGGTTGGAGATAGAAGGGAGAAATGTTGTAATTAAAATGTAATCTCGAAAATAAATTAAAATTAAAACAGAGGATGATTAAGAAAACACAACACCGACTGTCCATCACCAGCTTCCACTTACATGCACATAGGCAAGTGTACCTGCACACATATGTGCACAGAAATATAAATACACACAAAACACACATACACACACAGAGAGAGAGTCAGAGAGAGAGAGAGAGAATGTCAGTTACAGGGAGAGTAGATGACTTGTGTCAGATGACCAGATAAGAAAAAGTGTAGATATCAGGGACTTGGACCCCCATCCATCACACATGAGCCCCATTGCTCTTAATACTGGATTTTCCTGTGACTACTTTCAGCGCAGATCAAACAAGAAAAGACCAAGCAGTGATAGGCAACGACCAGCATTCCAAGTTCAGGTACCAACCATGGTGCTATTGGTACTACCAGGACACAATCACCATAGCACCAAAGACCACTGCCAAGACCTGAAGTCCTAGCATTGAGGGTGAGAGATACTATAAAGTCCAAAGCTAATATCAACTGCAGGGACATGTAAACAAAGTTGGGTCATTTATCTCTGATTCTTCCTCATTCTTTATTCTCCACGTCTAATTAACCATCCTCTTACTGTTCTCATTTCAAAATATTCTGTCACTCTTCTCCCTCTCTTCATCCTAAAAGTTACTATCCTAAAAGTTTGAGATACCCAATCTATCTCCTTGCAGCTTTGCCCCCCCCAGTCTCTCTACGCCATCACAGCCCACCTGTTGTTTCTGAAATATACCTCTGATCCTTCTTGTCTCCATCTCCTGTAGTTAGCAGCTTCTCGCGGCCTTGGGATGCAAGAATTAAGGGCAGAAAGAAAAAGAGAGACACACAAAGATTTCACTTGACAACTTCATCTCTCACACCTCCCAATCCCACTCTTCCTCAGACAAATGAAGTGCTTTTAGTTTCTCTGATGCAATACATCAAGTTTTCTCTAGTGGCCAGGCCTTTGTGAATATTCTCTGTGCAGTCTTGAGAACAGTTTCTGTCCAAATGCCTTCAAGTCTCAACATGGACACTGCTTCTTCCAAGAACCTTTTGTTGGCACAGGTGTGGCCTTGAAAGACAAACTCCATCATATGACATATTCCCCCTACTATGATTTCTGTCTCTCTTTAAGTAACTCTAACACCTCATCATGACCCCATGGCCCATATGTATTTCAAACATATTGTAAAACATTGCCTAGGTGGTATATGGTAGTTCTCAGAAATACAGACAGACAAGACGAGGTGGGGGTAAATGCTTATGATAAATGTAAAATAAATATCACTGGAAAAACTCAGAAAGTTATCCATGTAAAGAAAAAGTAGAAAGCCAAGGACTCATGGGGTCTGGGGAAAACCCTTCTCTGCAAAGCCACCAGGGAAGATTTTTAACTTCAAGGTCATCAGCTCCCCTCTGCTGCAGTTTCTGTCTTGAAATCCTTTGAAATTTTCTAAGGAAGAATTCAAAAGTTGTTTGACCTGTCTGATCTCCTTGGTCCCTGATGTCAGCATTCTTTGAAAAATCCTTTGCCATTAGCTTACTGTATTTGATGAGGGAGGAACACATGTAGATAGACAGTTTCTAAACAGGTTGAGAGCTCCTCCTGCATTATGAGATGTAAGTGTTTGCCATGGAGTAAATTTCATATTTAACCTTACCCACAGGTACAACTCCCAAGCCTTAGTATGTGCCTTCGAGTAGACTACTGTACATAGCCTAGATAATCATCTCACCCACATTCCAAATATACAACATTGTAATTTCCCTCAGGTATATTAAGATATATCTGGACTAGAGAGATGGCTCAGAGGTCAAGAGCAGTAAAGTAACTGTTCTTCCAGCAAGTCCCAGCAACCACGTGGTAGCTCACAGCCATCTATCATGAGATCTGGTGCCCTCTTCTGGTGTGAGGCATACACGGAGGCAGAATATTTTATACATAATAATTTTTTTAAAAAGATATATATGATAAAGATCATATCTGAACTATTTATTTTTAAATCCACCAGCTACCACTATGTCTGGCTCATATAAAGATGGGATACTTTGAATTTAATTATAATGAATACAATATAAACAACCCACTCCTACCTCTTTGCCTCAATAAGACATACAATATGGAAAATGTCCTTTCCAGCCATACCATCATGCACTAAAGTAACTAGGACCAAGTGGGAGAATCAGGTATTCCCTCAACCCCACTAGAATTATTCTTTCAACCTCATTTTGGAACCTCAGAGGAACCAGTAGATTAGAATTACAAGAGCTGTGGATACCAAAGTTTTCTTACAGCTGGTCTAGAGAAAATGAAAGTGTGTGTGTGTGTGTGTGTGTGTGTGTGTGTGTGTGTAAAAGCATTAAGACAAATTTTAAAATGCCCTTCTGGTTTGATTCATAAAGGGAAGTAAAAAAGAGGAGCTCAGAACACCAATTGCTTGCCCCTTTGTCTCCCCATTCATTGGAAAAGATTTTGTGAGAGAACTCCAAGTATGTCAATATAATAAAGTACCCAACATTTGGGTAAATTATATATTAGCTGCAGCAATTGTTCAGCTTTTAAAAAGAATTTTCAGATGAAAAAAATTAAAATTTAGTACAGTTTGTTCAGTGCCCTACAGCTTTGAAAAATACATCATAACAAAACCAAAATGGTTTTAGAGAATTCTAACCTCACTTGCTCTAATTCTCCTGATTTTTTTCAACTGGTTCTTCTAAAAGAGGACAAAGTGTCACCTTGAGAGATAAAGCCAAAATGTAATGAAACAATTACAGATTTTTAAAAATGTGTTGCTCTACCCAGAAATGGTAGATGGTGACCAAGAAAGCATCTGGGTTCATAGAAGAAACATTCTCTCTGGTTATTATCACCTCAGTACCTCCATTATTAACAGTCTAGCTATGGAAGAGCACTGGTCTAAGAGTGGAGACATGAACCAAGTCTCCTGGAAACCTTTAAAAAGAAAGTTCACTATTACAAATAATGCTGCTATGAACATAGTTGAGCAACTGTCTTTGCTGTATGATTGTGCATCCTTTGGGTATATGCCCAAGAGTGGTATTGCTGAGTCTTCAGGTAGATTGATTCCCAATTTTCTGATAAACCACCATACTAATTTCCAAAGTGACTGTACAAGTTAGCACTCACACCAGCAGTGAAGGTGTGTTCCCCTTATTCCAAATCCTATAGGCTGTCATTACTATTTTTCATCTTGACCATTCTGACGGATAAGATGGTATCTCAGAGTCATTTTAATATACATTTTCCTGATAACTTAGGATGTTGAACACTTCTTTAAGTGTACCTCAGTCATTTGAGATTATTCTGGTGAGAATTCTGTTTAAATCTGTACTCTCATTTTTAATGGGATTATTTGGTATTTTGATGTCTAGTTTCTTGAGTTCTTTATATATTTTGGATATCAGTCCTCTATCAAATGTGGGGTTGGTGAAGATCTTTTCCCACTCCTGTGGGCTGCCATTTTGTCTTGTCCACAGTGTCCTTTGCCTTACAGAAGCTTTCCAGTTTCGGGAGGTCACAATGGCATATTACTCAGCAGAAGAAAGCAATGACATCATGAAATTCACAGGCAAATGGATGTAAACTAGTAAAAATCATCCTGAATGAGATAACCCAGACCCAGAAAGACAAATATGATATATACTCACTCATAACTGGATATTAGATGTAAAACAAAGGATGACCAGGTTACAACCCTCAGCTTCAGAGAAACTAGGTAACATAGAGGACCCTAAAAGGGACACATGTATCTCCCTAGAAAGAGGAAGCAGATGGAATGTCCTGGGTAAACTGGGGTTGGGTGGGGGAATAGAAGGGAGGGAATGGGAGATGGGAACATGAGAGATCAGATGGTTGAATTGTGAGCAAGAAGGAACGGAGAGTAATGAGGGAGATATCTTGCTAAAGGGAGTCATTGTGGGGTTAGGGAGAAACCTGGTGCCAGGGAGACTCCCAGGAATCTACAAGGTTGACTCCAGCTAAGATTCCTAGAAATAGCAGAGGAGGAAGGGGAAAATGTTGTTGGCATGTAAAATAAATTTTTAAATGAAGAGAAAAAAAACTCAGAAAGTTAACAGGACATGAGGTCAGGAAATCTGGCTCCCATTCTTTTTTTTAATTAAATTAAAAACAAGCTTTCTTCACATGTCCATCCCAGATCCCTCTCCCTCCCTCCTCCCCCACCCGCCACCAGCTCCTCAGTTCCCCCACCCAATCCCCACACTGTTCCCCAGGGAGAGTGGGGCCCTCCATGGGGGATCTCCAGAGTCTGTAATTTTGTTCAGGGCAGGGTCTAGACCCTACCCCAAGAGTCCAGGTTGAGAGAGCATCTCTCATTGTGGGATGGGCACCTAAAGTCCATTTGTATACCAGGGATAAACAATGATCTACTGCCCAAGGCCCCATAGATTGCCTAGGCCTCCTCAATAACACCCACGTTCAGGGAGTCTGGGTAAGTCCCATGTTGGCATCTCAGCCATCAGTCTGGGGTCCATGAGCTCCCCCTTGTTCAGGTCAACTGTTTCTGTGGATTTCATCAGCCCAGTCTTGACCCCTCTGCTCATCACTCCTCCCTCTCTGCCACTGGGTTCCAGGAGTTCAGTTCAGTGTTTAGCTGTGGCTATCTGCCTCTGCTTCCATCAGTCACTGGATAAAGGTTCTAGGATGGCATGTAAGGAAGGCACCAAACTCATTATCAGGGAAGGGCATTTAAGGCAGCCTCTCCACTATTGCTTAGTTTGCCAGTTGGTGTCATGCTTATAGATCTCTGGAAATCTCACTAGTGACAGATCTCTCCTCAAACCTATAATGACTCCCTCTATTATGGTATCTCTCATCCTGCTCTCCTCTATTCTTCCCCCAATCTTCCTGCTCCGCCATGTCCTCCTTTCCCTTCCTCTTCTCCCCCTCTCTTTTGCCTGGTTCCCTCTCCCCTCTGTTCCCAATCTGCTCAGATCTTGCCTCATTCCCTTTCTCTGGGTTACCAGACTCTTTGGCAGTGGGATTTTAGGCTGGCACCCCCCTGGTCCATGTATAAAATCCATATGTGAGTGAGTACATACCATGTTTGTCTTTTTGTGACTGGGTTAACTCACTTAGGATAGTTTCTTCTAATGCCATCAATTTACCAGCAAATCTCAATATTCCACTGTTTTTTTTTTCCACTGAGTAGTACTCCATTGTGTAAATGTACCACGTTTTCTCTATCCACTCTTCAGTTGAGGGGCATCTAGGTTGCTTCCAGGTTCTGGCTATTACATATAATGCTGTTATGAACATAGTGGAACAGATGTCCTTGTTGTATGAATGTGCATCTTTTGGGTATATGCCTAAGAATGGAATTGCTGGGTCTTGTGGTAGACTGATTCCCATTTTCCTGAGGAATTGCCATACTGATTTCCAAAGTGGCTGTATGAGTTGGCACTCCCACCAGCAGTGGAGGGGTGTTCCCCTTTCTCTACATTCTCTCCAGCATAAGCTGTCATTGGTGTTTTTCATTTTAGCCATTCTGATAGGAGTGAGATGGTATCTCAGAGATGTTTTGACGTGCATTTCCCTGATGGCTAGGGATGTTTGTTAAGAGAAGCTTTTTCCTTGCTTGCCGATTTGGTATATCCCCCGCCAGTCGCCTGGGCTCTGCTGCGCCAGCCTGGTTCTAGATCCGCATGAGTCCCAAATAAACACACAGGAGGCTATATTCATTATGAAGCTGTTGGCCTTGTTTGTCTCTTACTGGCTAGCTCTGCCTTAAGTAATTACCCCAAAATTGTTAATCTAAGTATGTTTCTTACCGGAGAATAGTTCCCGGTGTCCTACTCCCATGGCGTCACATGTTGACTCTCCTGTGTTTCTCCTACCCAGAATCCTCCTGGATTCCTAGCCCCACCTATCTAGATTCCTATTGGCCAGACAGTGCTTTATTAGCATAAGACTTCCCCAACATCTCCTCTTTTCTGTTTAAACAAAAAGAAAGGTCTTAACTTTAACACAGTCAAATTGTATATAACAGAACAGTTATCAAGTAAGAACATAGTTACAATATTTTAGCAAGATTTAAAGAAAATATCATCCATCCCATCCTTGTGAGTCCAAAGTCCTATATGTAGCTTATCTTTTATCATAACTAAAGAAAACTATAATTATAACTATCTGTCTTCAACTCCATCAAAGACCACAGAAGGATAATATATAAACACTAGGATTGACAGAGACATCTTACTGCCTGGACAGTCACCCGAAGTTCCTCTGTAACGTTGGGGCATCCATCTTCAGCCCATAGGCCACAATGTGTCTGGAACACTTCTCAGCAAAGCAGGAAATTTCAAACTGTCCATCTGCGTTGGCAGTCTGTCAGTCATTTTTCTTTGTCCTGAAGAAAGTCTCGTAGACTCTTCATCAAGCAGGAACCCTGTAAGACTGAGTTCAGTAGTCACTTTCCTGTGGGTCCTGCATGTCCAGATGATACAACAACAGTCAAGAAGTACAGGCAAGAGCAGTTCTTGCCCAAATGGCTAATCTTGCCATGTTGAAAGCAAACTTTATAACGAGTTTCTTCGATGCCCATCTTCCTCTCAGACGTAATTGGTGCTGTTTATTTGGGACTCATGCGGATCTAGAACCAGGCTGGCGCGGCAGAGCCCAGGCGACTGGCGGGGGATATACCAAATCGGCAAGCAAGGAAAAAGCTTCTCTTAACATAATGGTTGTCAGGAGTGGGATTGAATTTCCACGCAAAACAACAAAAGCTTTAAAGGAATTTTAGAAACAGAAGAACGGAGAGAAGCATAGATTTTGGTAGCAGCATTTTCTCAGGTGTGCTCTGTTTTGCTAGCAACAAGCCGAGATTCACGTGGCTCGCTTACCGGAGTCTTCCTGACTCGGCATAAAAAGAAAAAGAAAAAAAAAAACCAACAAGGTTGTTTTAAGAGACTCTGCTAACAATTAAAAGGTGTGTACGTACAGCTGGAAGTGGCAGCTTTTGCTGGATGTCAGCATGGACTGAGGCGGTAAGCTGGAGTCATGCTTACGCCCACCATCTTGACGGAAAAACCGGCAGTTTAAAACAGCCACGGTTTTACAGATAAGACACGTGGCCAGAAAAACATAAAGATTTACAGTAAAGTCAGACTTGGATGAACAAAACCTTTAAAGGTTTACAGTGTGTTTAAAAATATACGTGAGATTGAGAGAGAAAATGAAACTGCAAAGTGGTAAATAAATACAAAAGCTGGCGTTGTGTTGGCGCACGCCGGTAGGAATTGCTCCAGAGGCAGAGGCAGGCGGATTTCCAAAGAGACACCCTGTCTCAGAGAAAAAGAAATAAAAGTGAAAGAAATAAAGTAATAATAAATAAATAAGCCACGTAAAGATGGAAAATACACAGAGAGTCTGGATATTGTACGCTATTGTGTTTTTCAATTTTTTAATTGCTCAGGAAGGAACAGCTGCTAAAGTACACTTGATTATAAATGCTGCTTAATTAATCCAACTTCTATCTTTTGAAAATGACTTGACTTCAAAATTTAAGTATAAGGATATGTTACTCGGCAAAGGAGTTTTTGCTTATGTTTCTACAGAAAATGAAAAGCTGAGAATTCCTTCCAGGCTTCTGTGGTTTCACGAACCAAGACCCCCGGAAGCAGTGGACCAGGTGTTCCAACGACTGAGACAGTTAAGATGATGGAGCTTTACAGACCCCGAAAATACGGACTTATACAGGTTTCTGAGTTTTGTCATGATCCCCATGGTATAAACAGCGCCCCCTTCCAGCAGGAAGCAGTTTGGAATGAACGACGTCCCAATTCCCATCTTGTTTATAAAACTTTGTTTTCATTTAAATGGGATTGTTTATAATTGGCTAGTGATCACAGCCAATCCTTTTTAATGGTAAAAAGGGGAATTATGGTATGGGTATTGTTTTTCATTTATTGAGACAAAATCAAGGTCAATTTTGTGATGCTTATATTTCTCCTCTTGATTAAGTATTGTGCTCATAATGATCTTTTACAACGTAATGCATAATTAAATACAGACTATAGATAGTTACTTATAATAGAATTTCTAGTTACATAAGTTAGGTTTCTAGATATACAGAAATATATTTGAGATGGACAGTCTTCAAACCTCTCAAAGACCTTCAGAACATGGCATTTAAAATGGTTTAGGGTTTGTCTTGACAATGAGAAATGTCTGCTCCTGGCAGCACCAATTACGTCTGAGAGGAAGATGGGCATCGAAGAAACTCGTTATAAAGTTTGCTTTCAACATGGCAAGATTAGCCATTTGGGCAAGAAACTGCTCTTGCCTAGATTGTTTGACTGTTGTTGTATCATCTGGACATGCAGGACCCACAGGAAAGTGACTACTGAACTCAGTCTTACAGGGTTCCTGCTTGATGAAGAGTCTACGAGACTTTCTTCAGGACAAAGAAAAATGACTGACAGACTGCCAACGCAGATGGACAGTTTGAAATTTCCTGCTTTGCTGAGAAGTGTTCCAGACACATTGTGGCCTATGGGCTGAAGATGGATGCCCCAACGTTACAGAGGAACTTCGGGTGACTGTCCAGGCAGTAAGATGTCTCTGTCAATCCTAGTGTTTATATATTATCCTTCTGTGGTCTTTGATGGAGTTGAAGACAGATAGTTATAATTATAGTTTTCTTTAGTTATGATAAAAGATAAGCTACATATAGGACTTTGGACTCACAAGGATGGGATGGATGATATTTTCTTTAAATCTTGCTAAAATATTGTAACTATGTTCTTACTTGATAACTGTTCTGTTATATACAATTTGACTGTGTTAAAGTTAAGACCTTTCTTTTTGTTTAAACAGAAAAGAGGAGATGTTGGGGAAGTCTTATGCTAATAAAGCACTGTCTGGCCAATAGGAATCTAGATAGGTGGGGCTAGGAATCCAGGAGGATTCTGGGTAGGAGAAACACAGGAGAGTCAACATGTGACGCCATGGGAGTAGGACACCGGGAACTATTCTCCGGTAAGAAACATACTTAGATTAACAATTATGGGGTAATTACTTAAAGCAGAGCTAGCCAGTAAGAGACAAGCAAGGCCAACAGCTTCATAATGAATATAGCCTTCTGTGTGTTTATTTGGGACTGATGTGGCTCTAGAACCAGGCTGGCGCGGCAGAGCCCAGGCGACTGGCGGGGGATAAACCAAAGCGGCTAGCAAAAGGAAAAAGCTTCTCTTAACAGATGTTAAGCACTTTCTTACATGTCTCTCGTTATTTTAGACTCCTCTATTGAGAATTCTCTATTTAGTTCTGTACTCCCACTTTTTAATTGAATCCTTAGGTGTTTTGAAGACTTGCTTCTTGAGTTCCTTGTAAGTTTTAGAGATCAGCCCTCTGTCAGATGTGGGGTTAGTGAATATTGTTTCCCATCCTGTGAGCTGCCTTTTTGTCTTGCTGACTGTGTCCTTTGCCTTTCAGGAGTTTCTCAGTTTCAGGAGGCCCCATTTATTAATTGTCGATCTCCATGTCTGTGGTACTGGGGTTATGTTCAGGAAGCTGTCTCCTGTACCAATTTGTTCAAGGGTACCTCCCACTTTCTCTTTTAAGAGGTTCAGTGTGGCTGGATTTATGTTGAGGTCTTTGATCCATTTGGACTTAAGTTTTGTGCATGGCGATAGACATGGATCTATCTACAGTCTTCTACATGCCAGCATCCAGTTATCTGGCTCCCAATCTTAACTAAGTCATTGTGCTGACTTCACAGTCTTTAAACCTACATAGTCAGAAAATAAGATCACAGCACCAAAGCGTTCTGCAAAACAACTGGCCTGAACTCCCCAAAATATCAAAATCATGAAAGTCAACACGAAGGAAGGAACTGTTCTTTAGTGACCACTCAAGGGACACAGTAATGAAATATCACATGTGATCTTGGATGAGACAGCAGACAACAAATAAGAAAACACTTGGAGGACATTAGTAAGTCAATTGACAAAAGTGTCTCTGTTTTGCCCCTGTGTGCTGGAGATTGAAACCATGGCCTCACAGACATTAGGCAAATGTTCCACCACTGGCATTCTGTTGTTTATTGATGTGCCCTTACTTTTCAGATTACTTCTCCTGTCCCAACTCCATGACAGGAAGGATATTTTTATGATTTATTTGCCTTGGTATCATTGCATTTACCAGACAATCAATTATAGTTTTTGGATAAATAATGAATGAGTGAATAGATAAGATCAGCTCTGGCTACACAGTAATTTTCCACAAACTACTGCTATTTATCAACTCAATACTGAATACCTTAAGTCAATGGCCCTGTTTAGTTCTAAGTAAATAAAATGAGGTTGGTGCCAAAAGTCATACGCCACCAC
Source organism: Mesocricetus auratus (assembly GCF_017639785.1). NCBI lineage: Eukaryota > Metazoa > Chordata > Mammalia > Rodentia > Cricetidae > Mesocricetus > Mesocricetus auratus. Next base: position 113,039,414 of record NW_024429184.1, on the reverse strand, counting down.
TGCCCAGCACCAACAGTACCATTTCACAGATTAATAAACTAACAATTGCACCAAGGCTAGAAGCAAAGCCAATTTGTACCCCAAAGTATCTCTGTTTTATCAACATTCAGTACAGCCTCAGAAAAACAGGTGTATTCAGTTTTCCTCTCAAAGCCAGTGCCTCTCATTAGCATCCTGAAATCACGCTGCAAGAGCTTGTCATGATCTCATTTTCTTCTGCAGCTTATCGCTGGTACAAGTCTGCAGCTGCTGTGGGTGATGGGAAGGCTTTTAACCGGGTGAGTCAGTAGCTGATCTCCGTGCACCTCCATCACTAGAGTGACACACAGAAGCACCGGAGACATCCCGGGTCTTTAAGGCACCTTGTTTGTTGCCCTCGAGTCTCACTTTAGCAATTTTCATAATATTAACTTGTCCTTTGGATCGAGATGAAACCCTCAGTAATCATTGCAGGCCTGGCTTAGATCAGTTGCAATGCTAACTGAAATTTTTGTCCTTGCTCATACAAGTGAAAAAGAAAGCATTGAAACAGTCTAAAGAATTCCTTGTTTAATATCTAAATAGTAAATACTGAGTTCCAGACAGCTCCTAAGGTGCTTGAAATCCACAGGACTCTGTGTGTGTGTGTGTGTGTGTGTGTGTGTGTGTGTGTGTGTGTGTGTGTGTGTGTGTGCAAATAATGGAGCTCAAGAGATGGCTTCATGGTTAAGAGCACCTCCTAGTCTCCCAGAGGACCAGTGTTTGATTCCAGCACCCTCCTCAGGTGACTGACAACCACCTGTAACTTCAGCTACAGGTTATCTGGTAACATCTTCTAGACTCCTTGAGCACCTGCACTCACAAATGCACAAAGCTACACACACACACACACACACACACACACACACACACACACGAAATTAAAATAAATCTTTTTTAAAAAACAGAAAAAGATAAGCAAATAATGTATGTGGTCAAGGGAACAGCATAGCATGCCACAGAGAAGTGGGGAGACACTTGTGCTGATGCCTGAAGGGTGCATATGAGTTACCCACTTAAAAGGGCAGAAGATATCCATGTTCTCAGCAGAAGGAACTGCATGTTCTGTGGCCTGACGGTGGTGGCCCATGGCACACTAGAAGCTAGCAAAGTGCCACGTACCCAGGAACTAAGGTGTAATCCTTAACAGAAAGAGACACCACTGTGGTAATGCAGCAGGCCTGGAGGTTTGAACTTTGTCCATCAGGTATTGGGAAGTTGGTATTAATTTCCCATAAGTATGATCTTTTCCAGGCATAGTTCAAGACAATGCAGGAAGACTGGTGTGGGGACTGCTTTAGTCAGAGTATAGCCAGGAAGCAGAAACTCCACCAGTTACCTTCAGGGAAACAATTAACTTAAATAATTAGCCATATGGTGGGAAATTGACACAAGCAAAAGAAGATACCAGCATGCAGTAAATGTTCAGAGAACAGCTTCTTCTTTGAAGGCCTGAAAAACAAGAAGTAGTAAGGCTTGTTGTATAACCCCACATGTGTACTGTGACATGTACACTCACACTAACACACACACACACACACACACATACATATTCATGCGCACACACACAATAATAACAAATACAATTTTACATTGTATTCTAAAAGCATGGCGATGGATGAGAATAAATGTGCTACAGCACGCAGTGCATGTAGTAAATCGTAAGACTAGAAGAAGGGTCGGGGAGAGATGGGGGCAGGCCTGGCTGGCGAGTTGAGATTCACATGTCCCAGGAGAGGCTGAGCAGCAAGTACTGACAACATCTCAGGATCATCACAGGGCAAGCTCCAAGAGCTCTGGAGGAGCTACAGACGGGAACCAACTGCTGCTATTGAGGACAAGTGTCAGTGCCATGATGAAGAAGCATTGCTGTGTCACTAAACAGGAAGGGAAAAGGCCCTCCCTCCTGTAGATGCACACCTCCCAGCTCGCCCTCCACCATAGGCAGAGCTCAGCAGGAAGGCACCAGGGATCGTGCTTTTCCGAGTGCCAGTCTCAGCACGAAAAACTAAGAAACTAGGGCAAGTTTGGAATTGAAATACAATAACTTAGTGACTATCTCATTAAAAATCTACAGGTGGGCCATGGCAGAGAGACCGCTGCGGAGTCACACTCCCAAGGGGTGGGGGTGGGCAATGGCAGAGAGACCACTGTAGAGTCACACTCTCAAGGGGTGGGGGTGGGCCATGGCAGACAGACCGCTGTGGAGTCACACTCTCAAGCAGTGAAAGTAAAAATGTCAGAGACCACGGTGGAAAGCACGTCATCAAGGAGTGAAGACCATTGTGAAGGGCACACTTTGAGTGGGTGATCCCCGGTAATGACAGACACCACTAAGCCAACCTCATGTTAGGAAGACTGTATACTCTCCTAAATCCCTGACCACACAGGTTTTTTGAATGCCTTTTCCTGCCCAGCGACTGACTTGTCCATTTGAATTGACTCTTAAGAGAGGGGACACCGCTGTTTCTGTTACTTATCAGAGAGTCACATCTCCACCCAGGGCCAGAGACACAACTCAGATCTGATCCCTTTGATCAAAAATCATGCAACAGACTACTTTCCCAAAAAAAGCTAAAGAAAAAAATGAAGCTATAGAATTAGCAGGCTAAGAGGAACCAATTGTTCCTTAATGGACCCAACGAAGTCCTACAAGGAGCAGCAGCTGTGAAACTCTTTCATCACTTGAAATTGGTGCATTGTCCAGATGCAAAGACCCACGGCCGAATACCAGGCAGAGCTCAGGGAATCCTGCAGAAGTCAGGGAGGAAGGACTGTAGGAGCCAGAGGGATCAAGGACACCACAAGAAAACACACAGAATCACATAACCCGGGATCATAGGAACTCACAGAGACTGAACCAACAACCAGGGAGCCTGCATGGGACTGACCTAGGCCCTCTGCATATATGAGACAATTGTGTAGCTTGGTCTTCTTGAGGGATTCCTAACAGTGGGAGCAGAGGCTGTCTCTAACTCTTTGGCTGGCTCATACTGGGTCATCTTGCCCAGCCTGAAGACAAGAGGGGGTGCTTAGTCCTACTGCAACTTGCTATGCTATGCTTTGTTGAAATATGGGAGTCCTGCCCTTTTCTGAACAGAAACAGAAGAGGAGTGGGGGGAGCAGATGGGAGGCAGGGGAAGGAAATGAGAGGAGAGGAGGGAGGGGAAACTGCCATCGGGAGGTAAAATTGATTAATTAATTAATTAATGAGTGTGTTGTCTATGACCAAGAATCTTCAACCCCCTCTAATTTCTCACTAACTACCTAACGCTGTCTCTATTGCTGGCTGGAAAACCAAGGCTTAATCAGAGGCAATGTATAGCACACAGAGCAGTAGCTTGGGCCTGTGTTTCTCCTCTTTAATTTCCACCATCACAAAACACCCATCTTTCCCAAATAGTGACTTCACGCTGAATCTGCAACATTTTGCTGTAAGTTCATTTCATTTTCAAGGTTGTTCTACAGGTGAACTGACTCCAGCAGCCCAATGGATCAAGTAACACAGGTCTGAGCCAATCAAAACACCATATTCCCCAGATCTGGTGAGTGGTACAAGATGTTGAGGCAACCCAATCAAACCCAAAGAGATCAGGCAAGAGAAGCTAGCCTGCAGTCAGAAACCTCACTTGGAATTAGAGGACATCAACCCTTCTATAATTTCTTTACAGGCATCAGGTGTGAGCTCGCTTCAGAAACTGGGACTTCCACATCAAAACGGAAGACACAGAATCCAGGAGCTTGTCCCTAGAGTACCGTCTGAACTCTGGACGAACTAGAAGCCAAATCTACCGGCAGGACTTGGAGAGGGTAAACTGCTAAATTTCCTTTTTGATTTAAGCAACCAGGGTGAGAGTTTTCTTCCATGTCCCACAAAGTGATACAATCCAAGCAGGTACTGAAAACATTAGCATCTTGCACCTGTCTCTCCACTTCATCCCCAAATGCAAAATTCACCCTTTTCCTTCCCTCCTTTTGGATTGCAGCACCAGCCAGAAAGCGGCTTCACAGGATAGAAAAAGCACCATTCAATGAATGGAGATCATAAGGCCTTACTAGTAAGCAAAGAAATTGATGTTACAGTGAGAATGATCTAACCCTGATTAAATTGTCCCATAAAGACTTTAAAATGACAACAGCCAACTTTAACAACATTTCAATGAAAAAAAAAAACTATGTCTTTCCTAGGGTTTCTGTTGCTGTGAAGAGGCACCGTAACCAAGACAACTCTTATAAAGGAAAACCATTTGCTGGGCGTGGCTTACATTTTCAGAGGTTTAGTCTGTTATCATCATACATGGTGTGACATCGTGGCATGCAGGCCAACATGGTACTGGAGAGGTGGCTGAGAGTTCTACATTTTGTACAGGCAACAGGAAATAGTCTGAGACACTGGGCATGGCTTGAGCATATATGAGACCTCAAAGCCTGCCTCCATAGTGACACACTTCCTCTAACAAGGCCATACCTTTGCCACCAAAGCCACACCTCTGAATAATGCCACTCCATTTGGGGTCATTTTTTTTTCAAACCACCACACAGTACAGCTATTTTGGAAATGTGTATTGCAACATGAGCTTAAAATTGTTTCCAAACTCTGATTTGGTAAATCCAGTCACAGAAATTTACCTGAAGTATTACATTGATATCTCTAATGTTCATCCCCTGTGTAACTTCAACTTATCAACACCCTACTTAAAAACTGTCAAAATAAGATTTTGTATATGTTATAAAATACGGTTCATTTTCAACAAGTTGAATACTATTCCTGTGCATACTAATGAGGCTTGAGTTAAATTTTTCTTTTGGAACTTGTACTAATCTTGTCAAATTAAATGGGGAGCAACCATCACTCAAGTCCTACATTGTGAGCCCTTTACATGTTTGTGCCTTCTCTGGAAAACTGGAAATGACTTAAAGCACCACCTTCCATCTCTACAACACGTGTTTGCTGGTCAACAAGCGTCTGCGCCTGTGACCTGTGAACTGGTAACCTGCAGCAGCATGGCTAACACGTGATTAAAGTCTTCTCGGGATATTCAAACGTGAAAGAGTGGGCAATGAATCCAAGACTAGCCACACACAAGTCAGTCCCAGCAACAGACCCACAGGTAGCTTCTGCAGAAATTTTCTGTGGCCTCATGAGTTTTCAGTCTTGAATTTAATACAAAGGTGGCCAATAGTTGTTATTCTCAGCTGTCCCTTCCAAGAGCCCCATGACCAGAACAAGGGCTGCCCCCCACTTCCCTGGCCTTCAACAATTCCTGAATATTCCATGCCACTCCCTGGCTTCTGTGTCCTTAAACACTTCCTTCCTTCGGTAATACTGCCAGGTGGATGCATTCTTCAAGACTAGATACAAGTGAGCCTTCTCTGTGGTACCTGTTCTAGTCTCTCCCAGGCTGATCAGGGCTGACACTGGCATCTGTACTCATCATTACTGGTGACAGTATTACGTGGATCCCAGTATTCCTGATCTCCAGTTACTTCCTTCCCTGGCTGATCTGTCCACTGTGCCCTAAAGCCCTTGAGTCTCTCATTCCATTTCATTTTCCAGTGTTCAGTTCAGACTGTGCTCAACAAATGCCCATTGAATAAATTTAAATTAATTACAGTGGAATCTTCTTGAGAATTGTGGTTGATGAGGAACAAAATAATGGTGTGCATGTTTTAGAGTCCAGGCAGTTCTGCAAGCTTCTGTGCATGTGCATATAGAGACACATAAGCACACAATCACTCACACACACAACACAACACACATCACACCAGTCTCAGATGTAACCCTGCTGTATGTTTTAGAATATTCAAAAGGGGAATGCATGGCCCACTAAAGCCTTTTCCCAGAATGGCACCATGCATCCATCCTTCAGAAGAGGTGTGCTGCCACTTCAGGAGGTAATGATGCTGAGTGTTTTCACCCAAAAGGTGACATTTTGTCTCATCATGTTAATTTTCCACCTTAAACACTTTATAGTACAAAACAAATCCAGTAAAGGCCTGTCAGGTCGGCAATTACAAATGGCATAGTAAAGATAGATTAATTCCTGCAAGAGTGAGCTTGAATTATTCCAAAAGGCTTGTATTTAAAAAACAATTTGGCATAGACTAATGAGATTTGTGTCTTCATAAAGCAAGATCTTTGTTTGGCATGAAATACAATCCAATTTTCCTGCAGTGCTAAGTATACAGATTTGCTTAACTTTGTCTGAATTTGAACTCTGAATTTCTGATTATCATGAGTAGACCTTCCCACAATCAGAATGCCTCTATATAGAGACAATTTCACTTGTACAGGTGAGCAGGTAGATTTGAGACAAAAACACATTTTTGACAAGTAGAAGTGGAAATAGAGGTAGACCCCACTGTAAATATTCATAAGGGGCTGGAGAGATGGCTCAGGGGTTAAGAGTACTGCCTGCTCTTCCAAAGGTCCTGAGTTCAATTCCCAGCAACCACATGGTGGTTCACAAGCATCTATAATGAGATCTGGTGCCCTCTTCTGGCATGCAGGCAGAACATAATAAGTAAATATATAACCTTTTTAAAAATCATAAAATAACTGCCAAACACTACAGGTGCCAAAAAAAAAAACCTGTAATATCATTCTTTCTTTAAAGCTATTCCTTGAGAATGCCTTAAGGTAGATACTTGTGCTTAACTTTTAATGCCAGTCTGACAAATTTAACCTAAGGAGGGCACCATAAGGACATGCAAGGGCTTGTGTTCAAGGTGAGTTAGTGTAGAATCATTTATAGAAACAATCAAACAAAAAGATGCAGTCCACAACAGTTATTTCAAAATAGAAGGATTTTGAGAGGGTCCATGAAGCAGAAACAGGACACAGCCTTCACAGGTGATACGATTTTTATAGCCATGTCCAGATAAGGATAGATGAAGTTTACATATAAAGACATGCAGTTAGAGATCTAAAGATTGAGAGATAATGAAGAGAACTCAAGATGCCCAAGTGTCAGGTGTACTTTCCACTTTAACCCACGACAGCCCTAGGAGGTCAGCCTTCTCACAGATGTGCAAGTGTAATTTTACTGCATGTCTTCACATTTATAAATGGCACAGTCAGGATCTGAATCATTGCATGTCTAATTTCAAAGCTTACATGTATAACCAATGGCCAGAGAGCTCACTACTTGCAGCCGGTCTGCTGGGTTGTTAACATATAAAGTTTTATGAGAATAAACCACAACTCTGCAGAATGCTGTTTCTTTTATGCTGGTACAGGAGAGAGCTAAACAGTTGGAACAGAGAGCAGAGAGTCACAGAATCTATTTACTAGAAATTATTTATAAGAAATAAGTTTTCAAAGCTCTGGTTTTTGCTGTTCTCTGGAAAACCAATGTGAGGATTTGGAAGAAATCAAGAATGCAGTCCATTCAGATAAGAAATGCTTCTTGGATGCGATTGTCTGCTTGAACAGTTCAAATTTACAGTGATGCAGGAAACGGAGACTGTGTCTTTAAGACCTAATGCATTTAATGCTTGAGAAGAATTACAAGAAGACATTTCATGACATTTGAAGCTGTTTCGATTTCAGCTGCCTGTTATCTGACATTCCAAAATAAAATCACTAAAAATTTGCAGCCTACTTACTTCAAAGATCACATATGAGACCTGTGAGTCTCCTGATGCCCCTCAAACACACACACATAAAAAAATCATTTTACAGATGCTATGGTTTGCAAAGCAATAGAAAGCATATAGATTCAAGACTCTGGGTGTTATTATAAACTAAAAATAGCTTCCAGGTCTCCTTGCAAACTTGTAACCTATCTTTTCATGATTAAATTATCTTAGAGAAAGTTTAGATTTCAGTACCAATACATTATCTCTCATGTGCTCATCATTCAATCCATTTTCTCTAAGAACCTGTGATATGCCAGGCACTTTCAGTGCCTACAGAATAGTTAATTGCCAAGTGTCAGCTACTGTCACAGTGTCTGCACCCCTCACCAATGATGTGTTCACTTTTAAATGATATCTAAAACAGTAATACCCCTATTATTTTTGGAGACTATGGTCTAAAAGAATCCGAATAAACATGGAAATATCTGAAAAACACATATCATTACAATTACTGTGGCCCATTTGGGTTGCTATAGCAAATGCCATAGACTAGACAACTACATCAAAAAGGTTTGCTTGTTGTTTGTTTAGTCTTTCCTTATAGGTCTGGCACTGGAAACTGGGAGATTCAGTGTCTGGTGAGAATATGCTTCCCGGTTCTCAGCATGAATCCTTTTCACTGTGTTCTCATTTGCTATAGGGCAAAGGAGCTTGGAGGCTTACAGGCCTTTATGAGGTCTCTAAGTGTATTATTCCTGGGGGTCCTACTCTGATGATCTGATTATCCCCCAGAGGCCTTCTACCCTAATATCATCAGACATCAAGTTGGAGACAGAACTTGAACTTCTGTCAGAATTTTGAGGATGACACAAAGATTCAGCTGACAGGAACAGGATATATGAAGGCCAGAGCGTTCAGTAAGACAAGGGCATCTTCAAATACTGAAAAGGGTGAGGAGGAATTGAGGTCTAAGGAAAGATGCAGAAAACGAGCACAAAGCCCTGTTTTGTGTAAGTGTAATCTCTGCCACAGAGTTCACAGCCTAGAGGTCAAGATATGGTATTTAACACCTTATAACCTTTCTACACACATAGACGCACACACACCACACACACACACCGCACACACACACCGCACACACACACTGCACACACACACTGCACACACACACCGCACACACAGAGACACACACACACACCGCACACGCACACACACTGCACACATACATATACACCACACGTGCACACATACACACACACGCCGCACACACACATGCAGAGACACACCGCACATGCACACACACTGCACACATACATACACACCACACGTGCACACACGCACGTGCACACACACCACACACACACACCCCGCACATGCACACACTGCACACACACACACTGCGCACACACACACAACGCACACACACACACACACAACGCACAGGCACACACACTGCACACGCACACACTGCACACATACATACACACCGAGCACACACACACACTGCACACAGACACACACACACACACACACACACGCAAATCTGCACATGTGAAAAGTAAAACTGAGTGATGATGCTGACTTACCCATTTGCTATTTGAGACAGGTTGCCAGCCCAAGCTGCCTCCATAGCCCAATATAAACTAATGAGTTTGCAAGGCCTAATTCCCAGTTCAGCTTGTGTGAGACTGGACCACTCCAAGGAACAGCTCCCATCAGAGCTGCATGATTTTAAGATTTCTAAATTCATAAAGAAAATGTCAAAAACTGTCATTTAAACCAACCTGGACCTGACTCTCCAGAACACCAGCAGGCCGCCCACCCTCGTCACTACTGCAGGCATTTTGCAAGTCTCTTTGCTGGAGGGGCAAACATCACCGTCAGTTCTTTGGCACTCACAGATTCTAAAACCAGATCCTCACGCTCAGTGAAATGGAATCATCCCTCCGGTTGTCTGGTCATGACAGGCAGCTCACTTCCCAGAGATACAACTCTGGACTCAGGGAACTACATGTAAGTGCTACAAGCCCCTAAAGCCACCCAAGAAGAACCCATTTGCCTTTTAGAGCAACCACAGACATGGAGAGACACACCTGTATTTCACTTGTGCTCATTTAATTGCCACTTGACATGGGAAGAAAGATGGTGAAATGACAAGATGTGACCCTGCGAGTCTAATGGCCATTTATGAGGACCCTGGGCATTCCTGTCCACTGCAGCATTCCCACTTCTGTTTCCTCTGGACACCAGCCTGTAATGACTGTCAGACAAGCAGGCCTAGATGCTAGTCCCAAAGCTTCCACAATGACTCTTTTGCTGGGGCAACTTAATTGTGGACCTGTCTTTCCATTTTTTTACCCCACATACCAAATATGATTACTTTACTGAATCTCCATTCTCCCTCACTTTTAATCACTGAGGCTTGATACATAACTGTTTTTTATTGTTTGTTTGTTTCTTTGATCAGCGAGGCAGTATCAGTTTACTAAACATTGAGGTGTTTTTGGTTTTCCATAAATAGCAACTAATTCAGACTCTCTGGGGAATTCTTTCCCCAAATCCTCAAATCTCTACATCCCCAAATCCTCAAATCTCTACATCCCCAAATCCAGACACGAAAGGGTTAGCACATCCTAGACCACCAGGACCCCTTAGCTGGTATCTTTTGTCATTCGTTGCCCAAGACACTCAAGAAGTCCCAACATATCTGTGCTTACTTCCTACCGTGGAGTCTCCAGCCAGTCTCCAGTCTCCAGTGGCTAGCCATGCCTGTAGGGAGCACTGGATGATCGCTTCCACACCTTGCTGAAAAATGCCCATATCCTTCACCTGCTACCTGGAGACCACCCTTGCCTTCACCTGCTATCATGTACTCACCTGGAAAAAGCAGAGACAGGGACATTCCTGACCGTGGACCAAGCTTCAAATGTCCACCTAGACAGCTAAAGCTATGGCTGCCCACCCGAGGCCAAAAATCTCCTGGATTTATTTCTGTGTGGCCACTTGTGAAATTTAAGGCACCATGAGCCAGGTCCAGCAAGAGCCAGAGAGGAATGGACATAACAGATGGCTGAGTCAAGGGGAGAAAGAGCCACTGCTGGCTAAGACCAGCTGGGAAGCTTCCTGAATGACACTCCCAAATGAGGGAAACAGTTTTTCAGAGTCCTAGACATATCATTTTGTGTTTTACAGAAATAGAACCTGAGGGACAAGGTAGTGGGGTTTTTTTAAAAACATTTTTTCTCCCTCAGGGACCTACCACTCAGCTCCCAAATAATCACACAGAGACTTATTCTTACTTATGAATGTCCAGCCTTAGCTTGGCTTGATTCTAGCCAGCTTTTCTTAAATTACCTCGTCTACCTTTTGCCTCTGGCCTTTTATCTGTCTCTATCCTATATGCCTTTCTTTACTTCTTACTCCACGGCTTGCTGTGTAGCTGGGTGGCTGACACCTGATGGCCTCTCTCCTTCTCCTTCCCCTATTCTCTCTCCTCCCTGTTCTCCTTTTCTCCTTCTATTTACTCTCCCTGTCTGGCAGCCCCACCCCTCCCTCTCCTGCCTTGCTATTGGCCTGCCAATCAGTTGTTTAAGTCAGGCAAAGTAACACAGCTTCACAGAGTTAAACAAATGCAGCATAAAAGAATGCAACCCATCTTTGCATCTTTTTCCACAGCACAAACAAATGCAACACATCTTCAACTAATACTCCACCACAGGACAAGGATATGTCTACAGTGTAAGTGGCATGGCCAAAAAGTGCAGGCTTTTGCTGTTGCTCTTGGATGTATACCAGAAATTAATAGTAAAACCCTGTGTCTGAAGATGCCACATTCATTGGTTACAGGACATAAAGGAATCAAATTAGTGCTGACTGGTAAGCATCCTCTCTGCTGGCTAGGATTCATAATACTGGATGGTGTTATATTGGCCTCTGCAAGAGGACAGTCCTGCCTGGCTGTGAACTCTGTGAAGACAATCATGACTGTGAGTGGTGTAGCAAGATATGTCCATAATACTAGATGGTGCTATCTTGGCCTCTGCAGGAGGACAGTCCTTTCTGGTTGTGAACTCTGTGAATACTGCCATGGCTGTGACTGGTACAGCAAGGTATGTCCATGGGTGGGATAGTGGCGTGAATGTAATAGGAGTAGGCAACCCCTTTCTGGCTGAATTTAAGGTTCACTCCACGGGAGTAAACACAAGTCTGGTACTATAAATCTGAACAAGAGCCCATGGCTGGGAGCGCATAGGTCCCTCAGGTGGACCTACTATTATTCTGCTAAATGGAATTAATATGAAACAGGACTCTAAATTTGTATCTCTCTACTCATAGATCAGTGACACTCTTGACCATCATTCAAGAAGTTTCTATGTGCAATAGACAATAGGTGATTAACACAGAAACCCACAACTGCCACAATTGGAACATCTGTGTCATGTCCTCTTTCCAGGTCAAGGATAACTAAGAAAGAGTGACAGAAACATTGGTAGAGCCTAAGGTTGGAGAAAACCAAGGTGAGACATTCTCCTACACATCATGGGATCTCTACACTCATGAAATCACAGAAGTTGTGGTTGCCCACACAAGATTGGGCCAGGAGGGGATAGTTCACAAGCCATCAGCCCAAACTAAGGAGCTGTGGACAGGTGATAGTTCCTGAGATAGAGAGAATGTTTTCTTTAAGGGTGTGGCTCTTGGTAACTCCAGTGGACAGTCTCACACCCAGGAATATATGGACAGCACAAATTAGATTCAGTTGATTATTTTTAAATAATAACAATAGGACACAAAGTTTGGGAAGTTGGAGAAGGGAGAGTGGATCTTGGAGAAATTAGAGAAGTGAGGTTGAGTATGTTCAAAATAAATTGTATTAAATTCTCAAAGAATAAAAAAATGTTTTTTAAAGAAAAATATGTTAGTGACAGGGTGTGGCTCCAAACCCAGGCACCCTAGCAAAAGAGAGGTACATGCTTAACCTTCACACTGTACAAGCTCTCATTTGGCCTCAAGTACACTTTCAGCTTAATTAAAAATGACATTCCAATAAGTGATTTTCATGGCTTACTTGATAAGAGAGAATTTATCCATATAAGTTTTAGGCAGCATTGTAAAAGCTCAGAAAGAATTTTAATGCAATTGCTGAGTTCAGCAGAAGATCCGAGAGGTCTCAGAACCATGCATAATGTTACTGGCTTTAAAAGCAACTCTGTGTTCCTTAAGACTGCAGATCTCCTAATGACTATGCAGTAAATAGAACAGAGAGACTGAAGTACAAGATTGATGAAAGCCCCTATTCCCGGCCACAACACGTCACTTAACAACACTTACAACAACACATCACAGCCACAATTCCTAAGAGTCAACAACCGATCTGTAAAACATGGTCATTTTAATGAGCTATGTGTCTCACAATTTAGATCATTTGGTAAGTTTAGAACAGAAAATATTAAGCAATAATCATTTATTTCTTTTCATTTATTTATTGGCTTTTAAAGATGGGGTTTCTCGTCGGGCGTTGGTGGCGCACGCCTTTAATGCCAGCACTCGGGAGGCAGAGGCAGGCGGATCTCTGTGAGTTTGAGGCCAGGCTGGACCGACAGCCTCCAAAACAGAGAAACCCTGTCTCATAAAACCAAAAAAAAAAAAAAAGATGGGGTTTCTCTGTGTGGCCCTGGCTTTCCTAGAACTCACTCTGCAGACCAGGCTGGTCTTGAACTCATAGCTCTGCCTGTCTCTGCCTCCCGAGTGCTGGGATTAAAGGCATGTGCCATCACATGCAGATGATTTTTTTATTTCTTGCTTGGATTATACATGAATTTATATTCTTAAAATGCTTGTTAAGTATTTTAACACCATCCCTGCATACACTCATAAAAAAAAGATGTTTTCTTAAGTGTGTATGAGAGTGAGCCCATGAATTTATGATGATCTATGAATAATATTCAAGTGCCACTACTTTGTAAAATAGATCCCTCTAAATTTAGCAATCACAGAGACCCCTCATCTCGTCCAGGTCTGAGGACCAGGCCAAACACAGAGAACCAGAATGGCCAGACAAACCAAAAAGAGCCACTGCAGATGTATTTAGATGTCTTTTTCTTTTCCTCTGTTTAGGCTCCTTAGGGGAATCAACAGCTCCCTAATTTGCGTGGTCCTGACAGAATGCATCAGGATGCTTCCTGTGACACAAATTAAAACATAAAGAGAACTCTGACAACCAGCTAAAAAAGCTCACACACAAAGAAGCCTAGAGGTAGAGCAACACAAAATTCTCTGTTCTTCAGAGAGTTGAGAAGCCTTTCCCTGGAGCATCTTCTACCTCAGCAGATGCCCTCCCAAGTCACAACCAGAGACCAGAATTGGCAGCTCAGCAGATACACACAAGGAAAGGAACTGTGTTAAATGAGGCAAACTTGTCAAAATGTCCATTACTGTCCACAGAATCCTTAATGAGACTTCAACAGTTGAAAGTCAGAGAGAAAACCATTTGGGCCACAGCTCCACACTCCCTTAAAAATTCATAAAGGTAGACCATAAGGAGGGAGAGGCATTTACCACCTGATTATACAATTATTTTCCCTTCTATCAAAAGACTGCAAATGCTGTCAAATAAGGCAATTATCATATCTCAACCCTGACCAAAAATGTGCATTAGTCATGCAAACAGAAAGCTGGGTCTATAGCGGGATCTATACTTATCATTTCTTTATATTTCTGACCCACTGACCATCAAAAGACAAGTGTGCCAAGCATTTGGAAGAAGCCATTCAAATTGCCAAGCAAGCATCTATTTAGAGTAAGTATTTAGAGATGCTAAATATGAGATTGGAATCTTTAACAAATAGTTGAAAACCACTCAAATGGATTAAGTAATTGAGTTAAAGTTTGGGAGGGTCTTACAATGAAGTTTGCTGGCTCAGTCATTTAGTTAATATTTCCAGGGACCCTGGTTGTCTTGGGTTTTGTTGTTGTTGTTGTTGTTTTTGTTGTTTCAGACCCTGCCTTCCACAAGCCAGCTTCATCGTCAGAACCCATTTGATGGATATTCCTTCAAACACAGTAACTAGTAACTTAAGATGTGCTCCATGACAACAAAACACAAAAGTAGCTGCTTCTGTTTTGGCTCACATTTTTATACCGAATGATCCATGGAAAGAAAAATGTCAGCTCCCCTGGCACACAGCCAGGTCTTAGGTTCTCTTTGGTTACCCTGAAAGAAGGTCATTTGACTCTGTGGAAATTAATATGGGAGACCAAAGGAAGAATATGCACATCGAATTGTGCCAATCATTGCCTAATTCTGGAACTGTGTGTGGGATCTGTGCCACCCAAAACCACATGACAAAATAGAGGATGTGTTGAGTTTATCATCAGAGGAAAACATGGAGAATAAAGGGACGCATGTGGGAGTAATCAGCCAACCCCTAGCACACCTGCTGTCCATGCTTCAGTGCTTCCTACATAAAGAGATTTTCCCAACAAGCATCCAATCCCCAGGACTATTTCAGACAGAGTGACATTTTACAAAACCACATGGCAAGTTTTACTCATTCAACTTTAGAAAAATAAATCCATAAAATCGTGGCATATTTTAATTACAGCATCCCAAGAATGGGAACCATGGTACCAAAGGCCTCCCCCATGGGCTCTGGCATAGGGCTGTGACTGCATTTCTCCCCAATGAAGCATCGTGTCAAAACGGTTTCTGATTCATGCTTACTGGGCTGTAACCATTGCTAATTGAGCTTGGAGATTTAGTTACTGGCATTAAACATAAGATGCGAGTCTGGCTAAATGATGAGATGCCAGCCCAGATTGGCATGTGGACCCTTTTCACTCAGTATCCTTCCACTGATGGATCAAAGCACTCTGGGCACAGCAGGTGACCAGGAGGAGATTCCAATACCTGTGTCTGTCCATTATCTCCCAGCAGTAGCCTGGAAACACAAGCAAAAACCACAGAAGGAATTCTTACCTTCCAGTGATCTATCAAGCAATGAAATGAGAAATGAGCAACACAGACCAAATATGATGTTACTGTCATAACTTCCCTGTAGCCTTATCTATCTAAAGCAAATATGGCCTCTGGAGTCTATATGTTTATACTTAAAAAACGACTACTTGAACAATTCACTTGATGGCCATACAGTTTAACTGCCTAATCTAAAAACTACTAGCAATATGGTGGCATATCCACCCAATCCAGTTTTCCCCTGTCTTAGTTACTGCTCTTACTGCTGTGAAGAGACACCATGACCAAGGCAGCTTATAAAGGGAGGCATTTAACCGGGGGCTTGCTTACAGTTTCAGTTGGTTAGTCCACGGTCATCAAGGCAAAGAAGCAGACAGGCATGGCAATAGGGCAGTAGCTGAGAGCTTTACATCCTGATCAGCAGGTGGCAGAGAGAGAGAGAGACTGAGACAGAGACAGGGAGACAGAGAGAGACAGACAGAGAGTGGGGGGAGATTGGGACTGTCTGGGCTTTGGAAACCTCAAACCCCACCTACAGTGACACACCTTCTCCAACAAGGACACATATCCTAATCCCACCCAAACAGCACATCTGTCACAAATACATGAGCCTTTAGAGGTCGTTCTCATTCAAACCGCCACACCCGCTTCTCAGTGCCCTCCAACATACAGAGGAACTGATACCCAGTTTATGGTCATTGTAAGAAAAACCCGGACAAGGCTCACCTACTCAGTTTTCTCCCTATAAGTATATTTTAAAATTAGGCTACAAGTGAAAAAAATCAATCTCTATCAGAGTGGTGAGCAGGCAAAATGACTTCTGTCCACGACTTCAGAGACTGAAGTTGATCCCAAGCCGGAGTCTCTGTACTAATGGACAGAGAAAGACTACACAAGAAGCAAATGCCTAGAGTGCAGAGACACCAAGGAGCTTCCAGGAGGTTAATGGGGTCTTAACCACTCTCCTGGCCCTTCAAAAGCCCAAGGGCTTCCTGTCCAAAGTTTCCACAGCAAACCTATGTTCTCAAAGTCAAACATCTTCCAATCAGTGCTACTTGTTTAAGACACTCGGGTTTTTTCTGTTATTTGCAAAGAAGTTTAATGAACAAATGATATCTAACTCACTGGATGGCTAAGAATTAAAGCAAATAACAGCAACCTGTAAATGAAAAGCAATATTAAAAACGAATAAGCAAGGACTGGAGAGATGGCTCAGTGCACTGGCTGTTCTTAGAGGACCTAGCTGTTATTTCCAGGAGTCACAGGGTAGTAACTGTCTGAAATTCCAGTTTCAGGGGAATCAGGTGCCCCATCTGGCCTCTGTGGGTACTGCACTCATAGGTGTCTGACATAAATTACATAAGGTTAATCAAAAGATGTTGGTTTTTTGTCTTTTTATTTAAATTAGAAACAATCTTATTTTACATATCAATCCCAGTTTCCTCTCCCTCGCATTGTCCCATGCCCCCCACCGATCCCTATCCCATGCCTTTTCTGCTCCATAGAAAGGGTGAGGCCTTCCATGGGGGATCATCAAAGTCTGTCACATCATTTGGGGAAGGGCCTAGGCCTCCCCCGTGTGTCAGTAGCCTTCTATGTTGGTTTTATCATGGGTCTTTGAAGTGTTGCAACAGAGAACCAGACAGTAAACAGGGCAGCTTGTGAGTATCTCAGCTCAACAAAAATGTTTTATGCTGCTGCTGCTGTACTGGGGGTGTAGCCACAAATAAATTGCAGATACTTATTTTCTTCCAAGAAGATTGCACTCATGGACACTGAGCTGCAAATTTCACATACATTTTACATGTCACAAAATATTATTTTAATTCTTTTCTACCATTTAAAAATATAGAAGGTATAAACTGCCTTCCTATCTGTGGGACACACATAAACAACTTTGAAAATCATATTTCAAAATGTTAAAAGAATTTATCCTCAAGTGTACATCATATAACCCCAGCACTTGGGAGGCTAAGACAGAAAGATGATGAGTTTGAGGCCAGCCTAGGACACATGTGGAGATCTTGTCAAGCAGGAGGGAAGGTGAGAAGTTGGTAGTGTAGGTTTCAGAAATATTTATTTTCTTCTTTTTTCATCATCATGTTTCCTATTTTTCTGTGTAGGCATATTTAGCATTACTTAATAGAATTATTTTAGGTAAATTTAATAAAGAAAATGGGTTGTGAAATGTTCAACTACTATACCACTCATGAGTGTGCATATAAAGGACTCCAAGTCAACGTATCTCAGAGATGTGTGCACGCCCACAGCTACAGCTACACTATTCACAATAGCCAAAAAGTAGAAGCCTGAATGCTTGTTAACAGATGAATGGATGAGGAAAGAATTTTGTTCAACCATAAAGAAAAATTAAATGAGATTTACAGAAAAATGGGTGGTAACACACTCACAGAGACATTATCTGAGTGCTCACTTTCACACAAGTCTAAATTTAAATTTATATGGAAGGGGTGTGTGTGTGTGTATAATGAAAGTACAAAAGGGGACCATGAAAAGGGAGTGTGAGACCTTACTGGGCAGAAGGAGGGATAAGATAGGGTAATGGGTTGCCTGTGACAAAAGGGACTACTTATACTATTTAGGGGGAATGAGTACCAGCAAAGGGAGAATGGTCACAAGGAAGGACAGAGGCGGAGGGGAAAGTTTGAACAGATGAAGTACCACTACATACGTGTATGAACATGGTAGGATGAAATCCATTACTTTCTGGCTTATTTTAAAAAGTTAGAAAAGGCTGGGTAGTGGTGGCACACCCCTTTAGTCCCAGCACTGGGGAGGCAGAAGCAGTGGGTCTCTGGGAGTTTGAGGCCAGCCTGGTCTACAGAGTGAGTTCCAGGACAGCCAGGGCTGCACAGAGAAACCCTGTCTCAAAAGGACCCAAATAAATAATAAACAAGAAAGAAAATAGGTTAGGAAAGAAGAGAAAGAATTCACAACAAATGAGAAAAAATGTGTTCAAAGATAAAGAAGCAAACAAAGAAAGATGAGTGCTCAGGCCTTGAGAGGCTCCCTGAACCTTCCGACAGCTGAGCCAGACCCTGGTCTCACTTTGACAAAGCAGAGAACCTAGCTCAACATAGAACACCTGACCAAGTACCCCAGCGTCAGCCATGCGGGGTCCCAATTCCAGAAGATAAGAGTAGTAACACCGCAGCCTAGAATCTGGTGTTCTCCAGCAGGGAAGAATGGAAACTCAGTGAGCATAGCTCCTTTTTCGTCCTGATTGACTAATGCATAATTGGGATTCTCACCTAGAAAGGGAGTTAGGGAACCTATAACCAAACACTCACCATGACCTGCCATTCCTACACAGCAGTAGGTCCCCAGCAGCCACTGCCCGCGTGAACTTTGTAGACACCTAGATTCCCCTCTGAGCCCCACGCCACACTAGGCACCATCCAAAGATGAGTACCTCTGCCAGTCGCTGTGGTCCCTTCCCCAGCATCTCCATAGTCCATTTATGGTGTGATGTAGCAAGACTTTAACTAAAAATAGCAACAACAGCAGTCGCCAAGGTTAATACTACTACTACTACTAATAATAATAATAATAAATAAAGCTGTGAGTCGGACACTGTTCTCTTGAGCCCCACTTTCCCTGAAAAATAAACATAAATGACTCCATTTGAGAGACAGGCTCAGAGGCTGTAGTGATGGCTCCATGGATACAGGCAATTGCTGCCAAACTTGACAACCTGAGTTCAATCCCCATGGCCCACATGATAGAAAGAAAAAGGGGATGCCCAAAAGTTGTTCTCTCTCTCTCTCTCTCTCTCTCTCTCTCTCTCTCTCTCTCTCTCTCTCTCTCTCTCTCTCTCTCTCTCTCTCTCTCTCTCTGTGTGTGTGTGTGTGTGTGTGTGTGTGTGTGTGTGTAAAACAATTTGAAAACTAATGGAACAGATTAAAACAAACAAAATGTTTTGCCCCAGATGAACTGGAAAAGCAGGGTATGATCACATGTCAAACTCTACAGTTATAAACGTCTGTGTCCTAAGTCTTTGAGTGTCAGCCACGCTGGAGAGCCTGTTCGAAACACTGAGTTCTCAGAGCTGCTCACTCTGTGCAGTGACATGCTCCCAAAGCATCTTCAAGTCAGGCGCTTTGCCACAACATTTCTGTTCTCAACAATAGTTCTGCTTTCACACTTGTTATGTCGATCTGTACTGGAGGGGCCTGAAACTCAGGGACGTTAGATAATTTGCCAGAGATTTGCAACCACTAAGTGGCAGATCCAAGATTTGTCCCCCGTGCTCGCAGTAACATCTGTCCTTCCTGCTTTCATGCCAGATCCAAAGGTATGCAGAGCCATGTAGACAGCTTCGGAAAGAGCCAGCTGACTCAAGATGTGAGTTCACCATTAATGTTGGAAAGAAGATAATGTCTACACTGTGGTTACCCTGCTTATCCACAGTTTCACTTGCCAGGGTTTTGATAACCCACAGTTGGCTGTCAAAGAAAGAGAGGAAAGGAAAGGGAAGAGATGGGGAGAAGGGGAGGGCAAGGCAGAGACAAAATACTAAATGAAAATTTCCACAAATATTCATATGTCCTACATAGCTTTCATTGTGTCATACTGCTATATTTATTCTAATATGTGATCAGTTATTGCTATTAATCTCTTACCCTACTTCATTGCCAAGCTAGCTTTGATCCCAGATGTGTCTAGAAAAACCATAGTATTGATGGAGTTTGACGCTAGACACAATTTCAGGGACCCACTGTTGGTCTAAGAACACACCCTTGTGGCTAAGGGAACCACTGAGCCAACTTCAACTTAGAATATACTACAGCAGAGACAGGTGCTGTAATTGTGTCCCTCGGGAATGAGATTCCTTCATATGGCACAAGCAGAAGATGATCATTCTGCTTAGGAGATTTGTCTATGGGGCGCTGATGTGATGGCGGCGGGTATGACAAGACTCTTCTCTATGGGAATGGCTCAAGGCAGAGACCTACTCAACTGCCAGCTACAGAAAGAAAAAAACACTCTCGTGAACACTGAAGATATAGATGTCTTCTAAACAAAGAAAAACCAAGAAGGACTGGAGTCAGAAAAACACAAACACCAGTTGGAAGATTCTTGGGTTGATTTGTGCTCAGAGTTGTCTATGCATCAAATGCCAGCTGGGACCTGAGCTGCAGACCCTGAGACTCTGTAAGAACCCCACACACACACCAGCCTGCTTGCTGGCACCTGAGCTGCAGACCCCAAAACCCTGTAAGAACACCCCCAGGACTGACTGCATGCTGGCACCTAAACTACAGACCCCGAGACCCTGTAAGAACCCACCTCCCCCAGGACCAGATTACATCCTGGGAGCTGAGCTACAGACCCTGAGACTCTGTAAGAACCCCACACACACACCAGCCTGCTTGCTGGCACCTGAGCTGCAGACCCCAAAACCCTGTAAGAACACCCCCAGGACTGACTGCATGCTGGCACCTAAACTACAGACCCCGAGACCCTGTAAGAATCCACCTCCCCCAGGACCAGATTACATGCTGGGAGCTGAGCTACAGACCCTGAGACTCTGTAAGAACCCCACACACACACCAGCCTGCTTGCTGGCACCTGAGCTGCAGACCCCAAAACCCTGTAAGAACATCCCCAGGACTGACTGCATGCTGGCACCTAAACTACAGACCCCGAGACCCTGTAAGAATCCACCTCCCCCAGGACCAGATTACATGCTGGGAGCTGAGCTACAGACCCTGAGACCCTGTGAGGATTCCTCAGGACCAGACTGCATGCTGGAACCTGAGCTGCAGACCCTGAGACCCTGTGATAACCCCCAGCAGCCAACTGCATGCCTTGACTTTCCTGTCGACTTTGCTCAAGGCTGGATTTATCATACCTCAAAAAGTGCCTGGTGCATAATACACAGCCAGTAAGTAATCACTGAATAACTAATTGACTGAGTATGTCTCAACAACTAGGAACCATGGTGTGTGCATTTCCAGAATCCTGAGTGTGGAGTAACCAAGTGGACACATCCCACTCTCCACCAATTTTCAATCAGTGAGAACACACTCATCTTACATGTTGAGCCTCTGAGAAATATTTGTGTTTAACAAAATATTCCATCGCTAAAAGGGAAAATACAATTTTCAAAAATCATTGGTATAGGAAAATTATTACTCAAAAAATTTTTTAAAAAATGGAGCTGAGGAGATGGCTTAAAGACTAAAGCATTCACCTTACACGTGTGAGGACAGGAGTTCAGACTCCCAGAACCCAAGGCAGATGAGTGTAGTAACACATCTGTAACCCCAGGAGACAGGAAAAGAGGGGGAAAAATCCCTGAAGTGAGCTAGCTAGCCAAATAAGCTAAAACACTGAGCTCTGGATTCAGTGAGAGACACTACCTCAATATACAGATGGTGAGTAAGGAAGACACCTGCCATGAACCCCAGGCCTCTACATCTATGCGCAAAAGTGTATACATACATACCTACTGGAGTACATACATGTGCACTTACATATATTCATGTGTGCCCACAACATTGGAACATACATCTATTCTATTTCCTTCATGTTGCTGTAGTAAAACACTCTGACTTAAAGCGACTGTCTTCCTTAGGGTTACTATAACTGTGGCGAAGCATCATAACTGAAAGCAGCTTGGGAAGCTTCTGCTTCCACATCTCTGTTCAGTCATTGAATGGAGTTAAGACAGGAACTCAAGCAACGCAGGAAGCTAGGGCAGGAGCTGGTATAGAGGACATGGAGGAGGGATGCTTACTGGTTTTCTCCTTAGGACTTACTGTGCCTGTCTTCTTGTAGAAGCTGGGACCACTAGCCCAGGGATGGTACCACCCACAATGGGCTGGGTCCTCTCACATCAATAACTAAGAAAATGCCCTATAGGCTTGCCTACAGTCCATTCTTTGGAGGCACTTTCTCAACTGAGGTTCCCCTTTCCCAAATGACTCTATCTGTGGCAGATTGACAAGAGACTATCCCGCATAGCAATGTAGGGGGGAAAGGATTTCTTCAGTTTACACGGCCAACTCTTTGTCCATAATTGAGGAAAGTCGGAGCAGGAACTCAACGACTAAAACTGCGGAGGAACACTGCTTGGTGACTTGTTCTCAGGCTCATGTCCGGCTAGTTTCCGTAAGGATTCCAGCACCACCTGCCACAAGAGACTGGTACCTCCCACAGTGAGCTGGGCCCTCCTACATCAATCAGTAAGCAAGACAAGTCTTCACAAACATGCCTATGGCCCAACCTAATAAAGACAACTACTCATACGAGACTCTTTTATTCCCCCCAGGTGATTCTAGGCTGTGTCAAGTTGACAGTCAAAGCCCAATAGGACACATGCGCTATATGCACACCGCACACTCACGCAGATGGATGGAAATAAGATAGATGCAACGCAATGGTGCAAGCCTTGGAGTCTGACACTCAGGAGGCTGGGCACGAGGACAGAGAGTTGGCGGTCATTTTCAACTGTCTAGGGAAGTCAGTCTCAAATACATAAATGTAAGGGAGGAAAAACAGGAAAGGAAAAGAGACGGAGCAAATATGAAAGACCTTAGTTCTAACACTTATTTTTCAGCTATTGGCCTTGAACGAGTTGCTCTACTTCCCTGAAACTCATTTATATCGCTAATAAAATAATTTGATGAGTTGGATTAATTACAAGGTCCTTCCTAGATTCAAGGTAATGTTATTTTAATTGACGATCAATTTTTTTAATTTTTTTACGTATTTTCTGATGTGTTCTAATTTCTTTTCAATGAGCATATACTTTCTATACAGGAAGAAAAGATTTACTTTCAAAGACTTGCAAATTAAATGGAAAAAAGGACAACAACAAGCCCCTCCCAAGCGTGCCCTGCATCTGCATGGCTTTTAACAAAAGCTGGGAGAGATGTCTCACCTAGGGGGAAAAGAACTTACAATCTCGTGCTGCAGGGAGAGCCGAAGCCTTCAAAAGCAAGCGAGACTTAAGCTGTTCTATTTCTGAAGCACAAAATCAAATCAAACAAAAAGGGAAAATAAGCTGCCACTCTCCAGTGCCAAGTCTTCTCATGCATAAACAGAGATCCATCCAGAAAAACAGCATTCTCAGTCGGGTGAGACAAATCCCCGTGCTTTGTGGAAAATCCCCCGGCGAGCTGGCATCAAGGACACTGTCTACAGATGTCTCTGTGTGCAGCCAGGAAACCAGAGAAGGTGGAAAGACGGCTGGGCCAGGAGAAGGAGAGCCTGAGTGACAAAGCTGCCCTTCTAAATCCCCCCCATGGCTCCCCACTCCCCACCCCCTGCAGGCTGTGTGACTGATAGAGAGCTGAATGTCAGAGCCCCACCTACCACCACAGCAAGCAGAGCAAGCCCTAGGAGATGAGGTCTGAGGTTAGACCTGAAGTCTCTGTTCGCCTGTCTTTTCCTGATCAACCAATCTACCCTACTCCAGTGACACCAACTGTGAGTTGTCATTGCTGTTGCTGTTGTTTTTTAAATCTTGTTTATTACAACCAGAGTTGGCCTTGAACTTGCTATATAGCAGAAGCTGTCCTTGAACTCATGATCCTACTGCCTCCACCTCCCAAATTCTGGGATTACAGATATACATCACTGTACCTACCCCACTCTGAGTCTTAACATGGTATGCAGACAGGCCCTTTATTCTATGGAACTCTGATCCATTGACCCTCTTTTCTCTCTTATCTATGCGTCTCTTTGGAAGGGGCTCAATCGTTTTAAAGTGCAGATACTCACTTCTGGTGGCATTTCATGCAAGCCTTCGTCCTCATTGGAAACTGAGGCCTGGCTTTCCACTTGTGACATTTCTAGCTAGTGAAGTTATAGGTAGAGTGGAGCTCACAGGGTCATCTGAAACCACACACCAAAGGTGCCTTACCCCATGAGGGTAAAGCTGCCCTTAGCAAGTCGCAGGGCATGAGTCATTAAAACAGAGGAAACACTGAGGG
Organism: Mesocricetus auratus; assembly: GCF_017639785.1. Lineage (NCBI taxonomy): Eukaryota > Metazoa > Chordata > Mammalia > Rodentia > Cricetidae > Mesocricetus > Mesocricetus auratus. The sequence goes on along the minus strand of NW_024429184.1, from coordinate 113,014,877 downwards.
GAACAAGAAAATAGTTCTAAAGACAGGTGCAGGGCAGGGGGTGGCTGTGACTCGTGCTTGTAATCCTAGCATTTGGGAAGCTGAGACAAGAGCATGACTGAGAGTTCTAAGGTAGTCTGGACTATACAGTGAGTTCTAGAGCAGTCTGAACTACAACGATGGATCATGTTTCAAAAGAGAGAGGGGGGGAAAGGGAAATAGGGAAGGAGGGAGGGAGGAAGAAAGGAAGGAAGGAACCTAGAGAAAGAATGAAGGAAGGAACGAAGAGGAGGAGGAGAAGGAAAAGTCAGATTCGGGAGAAGCACACCTGTGGACGCACACCTGTACTCTAGGTGGTCAGAGAGCAGGAGGATTGTGGGTAAGCCCAGCCTGTGCAACAAAGCAAGACTCCTTCTAGTCCTAGGTCTGAAGACAATAATTATTGGATTATTGCCCAAAACAAATGTAAAACTTCTTGTAGATAGAAATGTCACAGAAAAGAGATGGGATCAAAAGTAAGTCAAAAAATTGCACACCCCCACTCCCTTTCGCCTGTGGTGCTCAGGAAGGAGGTACAGAGCACCCACTGTGCATGTAGTGCTCCTCCAGAGGCTCGGGTCCCTAGGCTATGGTCACCACTCTGAGGCTGTGTAGCTGAGGAGCTCTGTGATCCTATGGTAAAGGTTCTATGGTGTCAACTCCAGCATCCTTTTGGTAGAGGAACTTCCTGACCAATGAAATTTCTGTCCCCTAGAGAAAGTGTGACCCAGTGTTACCATTTCCTTTTGCCGGATTTTAAATGAATTAGACAAATGTCTCACTGATCTAGTTAGGCGTTAGTACTTAGTTATTTAGAGGTTTTATTTCTTCAATACATGAGTATTGTATTTGTGTAATTTCCATCCCTGCCTCTCTCCCCCTTCTCCTCCTGTGTCCCTCTCCCACTTGCTCTCAAATTCATGACTTCTTCTTCTTCTATAATACACACCTGGAAAGTGACCTAAGCAATAAAGAGCAATACTTCTCTACAAAACAGTTTTAAAAGACCAGAAAGGGGATGTAGTTCAATGGTAGAAGATTTTTTGAGCATGAACAAGGCCCTTAGTTCTATCTCCATCACCACAAAATTGTTAAAATTAAAATGATAGCAAGAATGATAAGAACAAGGGGAAGATCATTCAAGACTTGTGTAAAATTAATTATTTTAGGCTCTTAAATCTTCCTATCACTAACCTATAAATTTTCCGATCTGACTGTATTTGAGAAACTTAAATCTATCCTAAGACTACCAAGGAAAAATAAAGGCCCAGGTACAACCAAGTCAACTTTAAAACATTGAACTAAAACTGTGCACTCAAATATTATGACATATTCTTATTAATCAAGCATAGATGAATGGATGAATGGTATATAATAAGCAGCTTAAAATACAGTTACATCTTTGAGTACTTCATCTATTATAAAACATAAATATTGAAGAAAATATCTGAGTGTTCAGTAACATGTATTAGGAATTCCTGTTTGCTGTACACAAGGAAATAAGACTAGATCCTAATGGCCCATTCTTGTAATTTCAGGACTCAAGAGCTAAGGCAGGAAGATCAGTTTGAGGCCAGCCTGGTATACATAGAGATCCTAAGTGACTCATCTTGGAGCCATCAGTCTAGCTATAGATGTTTAAAACCCTGACTTTAATGATGACGGACCACCATCCCAAGCCAGCACTACCCATCCAGGTTTCTCCTAAGGTTCTCAAATGTATGTTGGCCTGCAGTGTTCTCAGCAGTAAAGTACATGTGCAGAGCCCTGAGTCACTCACACAACCGACAAGGTTGCTGCTGTGGAAGATCATGGTCTCCCATCATGAGGGCCTCTCTAGGGTCACTCGAGTGTTTTCATAGCAGCTGGGTTTCCCAGGACAAGTAACCCAAGAGAACAAAATGGGAATGGTAACTACCCGTTTGATACAGTATCTGATTGTCAGGACACCATTTCCAGGAAGATATACAGTATTCACTTACCAGTTAAAAACTTTGAAGTCTAAATTTAAGAAATAAAAAAGATTAACAACTTAAAAAGCACTGACTATACAAGGCAAATCGATTGGAAAGCCTGTCGGGGCAGGAGAAGAGCAGTGAAAATGAAAAGTTCCAGTGTGACAAAATGACTGATGCTTTCCATGCCACGTGGTGCGATCCGAAGGGCTCAGCGGAGTCTACGGCATCGGGTGTCACAGCAGCCACCTTTGTAGGGCAGGGACTGCAGGAGAAGCACACTACCACCAGGCTTTGAAGAAGTAACTCCTGAAGGGCTACACGAGACCTAATCCACGTCTTACGGAAACACCTCAGACACTGGACTCTGGTCACAGAGTATGTGTTCTCGTGCCAGGAATGAATAGGACATTTGCAAAACTGGTCAAATACTAGGTGGCAAACGGGAGAGGAGATGCAATAAATAGCAATCCCTGGTCATAGCAGTAAAAGATTAATAGTAGCATTTTAAAGCACCAAAACACTTACATGGAAATTAAATTTTTCTCTTATATCTTTTATATTTCTCTTATATGCAACATACAAATTTTATAATTTTGACAATGTAATAATGAAAACTATACATGTAATAGTCTGTGGGAAACAACACTAGTCAGAAAGAAATAGGCACATATTTATATCAATAAAAATAAAATTATGAGAAAAATAACTAAATTACAAGCTTAAAATGTTTTTTCAAACAACGAAGTTAATCAAAAGTCAACACAAATAGAAAAAAATCAGACAAAAATAAAAGTCATAGTAGAACAGAGAAATAATAAAAAAAAAACCTTATTGATGATAAAGTAGGCAAGTTACTAGTTGACTTAATCAAAAGAAGAGGGTAGACAGGCTCAAACAGTATAAAATCAGAAATGAAAGTTTTAGAATACTGAAATTGTGCTCCACTGTGCAAATAAATGTGAAAATTGATATCAAGGGAAGAATTTTTGAAGAAATACAGGTTGTCTTAGGATTTCTATTGTTGTGACTAAAGAAACACCATGATCAAAAAGCAGGCTGGGGAGGAAAGGGTTAATTTGGCTTACACTTTCAGATCACAGTCACAACAGGAACTCAAGCAGGGCAGAAACCTGGGGGCAGGAGCTGATGTAGACAGAGACCATGGAGGAGTGCTACTTACTGGCTTGCTGGGTAGGCTTTCTTACAGAACCCAGGACCATCAGCCCAGGGATGGCACCACCCACAGTGGGATGGGCCCTCCCCCACTGATCACTAATTGAGAAAATGCCTTAGAGCTGGATCTCATGGAGGCAAATGCCTCAACTGAGGCTCCATTCTCTCTGAGGACTCTGGCTTGTGTCACATTGACACAAAACCAGGCAGTACACAGGTTATCAGGCTTACTCAACTTAGAAAGCTGAAATGAGCCAAATTTTAGGAATTAGAAAAAATGTTAGTTACCCTTCTCACGTGGACACAACACACACGCAAAGATTTTCAAGAAAATTTTACCAAGCCAAAAGACAAGGTAGTTTCAGTGCACAAAAATTGTCCCAAAGCAGAGAAAATAAGAAAAACTCTCAAAATAATTTTATGAAGCAAATATAGTATTAGTCCAAAAATCTGATTATCTTGATTTTAGATAAATGCCTAAACCCAAACGAATTTAATAAAATTGTAGAGTAACACAGCTTTGAATATTAATGCAAAAATATTAAATATTTACTATGAAAAGCATAATTCATTGTCACACTGTGAAAATAATGCATAATGACCAAGCAAGTATATAAGATATACTTAGTTTAGAAAAATCTATCTGGCAAGGCCTGCTGGGACACACCTTTAATCCCAGTGCTCAAGAAACAAAGGCCCTGGGTTGTGACAGGAAAACTTAAGGATGGGGGGGGGTATTTATTAAGATAGACAGAAGTAACTTATGTGAAAGCTGAGAGCTGGGTCAGTGCTCTATGGTCTCCCAGCCTTGGCCAGGAGACAGTGAGAGCCCCCTCTCCTACCATCTCTTATCCCTGAACCCTCCCACATACCCGTGACCACGCCCCCAAGCAGGAATGTGATCTCTCCCTACCCTGAGTCTCTGTGAGTTCAAGGTCAGCCAATGCTACATATTGAGCACAGAAAGAAGGAAGAAAGAATAGGAAGAAAAACCTATGTACTAGACAAAGGTGGTTCGATGGTTAAGAGAACTTGCTTGCAGTTCGGTTCCCAGCACCCATAGTGGGTAGCTCACAACCACCTAATACTCCAACTCTAAGACAGCCAAGGCCTCTGGCCTCTGTGGGCAACTGCACTCTCGTGCACACACCCACACACAGGCCAACTCACATACATATAGTTAAAAATAGTTGCATAAATGAAAAGAAAAATGATGGATCCATATATATAAAATGCACACAAGCATACGCACACACATATGCACACAGCAGTGAGTCTGAAGTATGCGCGTAAGTAATATAAAAGTACTATGGATATGTGCTAGATTAGTAGATCCAAGATGACTCCAATGATCCCCAATCTCACATACTCACTCTCTGTTGATCCCTCCACATGGACTAATCCTTGAGCAGTCTGGACCTGTACACACAACAAATATTGTAGAAACGCTGAGATGTGGCATCTGATGTTGTGCAGTGCTCCCATTCTGTTCTTCCTTGGCTCTCTTTGCCCAGTAGAATTCAGTGGCCTTGCTGCAAAGACACTGAAGCAGTCCTGGAGAAGATACATGGAGGGACACTGTGGCTTCTGGACACAGTCCAGCTTCAGCCTGCCAGCTATGGTGCTGACCCATCTTGGAAGGATTAATGCAGCCTTGGGTGTTTGAAGTCCCAGCCACCACCCTGGCTGCTACCACTTACGAAGCCAGAACTTCCTAGGCAGTCTCTCCTGAACAACTTACTTACAGAAACTTTAGGAGATGCATATTGGCTGGAGGTATCACTCAGTAAGAGAGTGCTGAGTGCTTGCCTGGCATATGAAAGACTCATGTTCAATCCCTGTGTCACAGAAAAGAAAAAGAGAATAAATGATCATTGCTGTTTTATGCCATGGGGTTCAGGCAAAATTTGTTAAACAGGTGTAGAAAACCCGTGTTATGACACCAGAAAATGTAATTTTGTGATATGGAAATAGTAAAATGAGACCAAACCACATTTTATGAATGAGACAAGCAAATCTTTAATGGAAACTGGCGGGGTGAGGAGTTAGCTGGAGAACTGAAGGGGTCTGTTACTAAACAAGCATTCCTGAGAGCACCCTGGATTTTTGTTTGCTTTGAATTTTTGTGCTACATATTGGTAATTGTCTGCTAGCTGCATGCATGGTCAAAAATCTTTTCCTCCTTATGTGCAAACATTCTGGCATTCTGGCCTGGCACTTGGCTAAAGGGCAGCGTACGAATTCAGAAAATGCTAAGGCTCTCAGTCTTGTAGTTTAATCTGGGCCTTATAATATATGCAAAGAACACAGAGTGCTTGAGTTGATGAGGAAGCCAAAGGCAGAGTGTAGGAAACATGTCTCCACGCCAATGAATATGTCTGCCTTGGAAAGTGTCTCTCAATCCACATGTCTACTAGCAGAGCTAAGTAGAATGTGGTGCAAAGGTTGAGGTAGAAAGGGGACAGACAGGCAGGAGTATGGAGATGTCAAATCTACGTCATTAGAGTCCTGCAACAAGTATCTCTAGGCACTGGTAAAGAGTCACCCACTGGGAAAGATGTGGCTCTCATGCCACGAGCAAGTCTGAGGTATCGGGAAATGAAAGACAAGCCGTCCAGTTGTCTCTGCTAGGAGAATGCCTGTGTGTGCCTTTATTGCAAGAGAATGTGTGTGTGTCTACTGCAAGTGCTGAGAGGTCTCTCTATTGTAGAGAAGGAGCAGCCTTGTATACAGGCGTACAGCACAGTGGAAAAACCCCAGGTGGAAGAGATCGTGTTTTCCTCCTGCCAGATGTTGATGTCAGTAGGGTAAGGCCAGGACAGTAAGCCAGGACTAGAAAACAGGATGCACTTGGAGTGGAAAACAGGATGCACTTGTTGGCTGACCAGCGACTCACAGAGACCCTATGGGGGCTGGGACCCAACATCTTCCCCTTCTTTATATATATATATATATATATATATATATATATATATATATATATATTAGCACCTGTCTCAGGTGACTAGGATGTTAATGCCAACCTTACCTGTCAATGGAGAAATCACCCAGGCTGCATGACCCTCCTGTCTTAGGTTGGCTGGCATCCTCTCATGGATGTCTCCATTTGACCTGAGCATAAGTTGCTCAAGTTCCATCATGCCAGAATCTGTCTGTAGCAGATTGCTCACTGTCATCCACATTTAAAAAGTTTAAAATGAGGAGTGCATGATTTAATGTGGCGACTGGGGACATTACTCTCCCTTTTTTATCTTTTGAAGTTATGTTTTTAAGGAGCTGTGAGCCATGTTCAATAATTTCTTGTCCTTGAGGATTATAAGGAATACCTGTTTTGTGATCAATTTTTCATTGAGTACAAAATAGCTGAAATGTCTTATTGGCATATCTAGACCTGTTGTCTGTTTTTATCATTTTTAGAACTCCATTGTAAGCAACATTTTTTAAACAATGACTTATCACGTGTTTAGTGGTTTTTCCAGTTCATGTAGTAGCCCCCAAGAAACCTAAATACCTATCAACTGCCATGTTTCTTTAGGCTGTAACATACATCCCAAATAACTTCTGAAAATTATTTGAAGTTTTTGAGTACTCTTTTTCTAATCCAATCTGTAAAGCTCTCACTAGCTGACAAGGCCTAATTTGTATCTACACTGACTCCTTTGTAGGTGGTGTCTAATAGGGCAGCAGTTTTTCTGAGGCTTCTTCTCAAAAACTTTTTTTTTCTAGATTTCTTTTTCCAACCATAAAAATTTTTGAGAATTTCTGTAACCTCTACTCTGCTAAACTCTATAGAATCATCCCTTTGCTCTTAGGCCATGCTACAGGCTTCTGTTATTTTTCCACTGACTAGTGTTGAGGACTCAAACCTTCAACCTTTCCTGTTAAGACACTGACTGGCTGGATGCTCTTTTTTGCTGTATCCAAAGCAATTTATGTACCTTCTTAACTGTATCCAAGGCAATTTAAGTATCCTTTTAATCATATCCAAAGCAGTTCAAGTAGTTCACATTCACACATTCACAATCACATTTCATACATACCGGTGTGGCCACACCATATATACAAAACATACATACATCTTTTAGTCATCCTTTTTTCCCTAGGTCATAATTAGTATGTTGAAATGAAACTTCCTTAATTGAAATCTCTTGTGACAGAATAGCACCAGTCAGTCCTTGAAATAAGACAAAAGGCTGAAAAAGTCCTGTGTGCCCCTCATCATCCCTCCATTTGAGAAGTTCTGAGCTACACTCAGGGGCTACAGCCGTACCCACTCCTTGTAATTCTGTAGATGCAGTGTGGAGAGGCCAGGCTTTTGGCCAAAATTTTTTTTGGAGATGACTCACAAAATTGACCTTAAATTTATATCAATAACCAACCCTGTATTAATGAAAACAAACATATTATAAATAATACTTGGGAATGTGGGCATCCTTCTTTCCAAACTCTTCCTGCTGTTAGGGAATGCTGAAATACGATGGGGATCATGACAAAAAAAAAAAAAAAAACAGAAACCTGGTGAAGTCCTTGTTTTTGTGGTCTACAAGGCTGCATCATTTCAGTTGTTTTAGATGTTAGATCACCTGGACCACTGCTTCAAGTAGCCTTGCTTCATCAAACCATATTAGTCTGGAAGGAACTCACAACTTTTTGTTTTTTGTGGAAACAAAAGCAGAAATTTGTTTCCCAAGTAATCTGTTCTTATATTTAAATTTAGAAGTCAAAGCATTTTCAAAATATATAAGTTGGATTAATTCAGCAGCATCGATAATCAAGTGTCTTTTAGCAGTTGTTGCTCCTTCCAAAGCAAATAAACAATTCAAAGACAACACAACAGCACACAATATCCAGACTCTCCATGTATTTTCCATTCCATATATTTTTACATTTTCCTTTTCTTTCACTTAATACCAGTACCTTGTTTACTAACTGTTAACCATTTTCAATTCACCCTCCTAACCTCTGAGGGTGATCTCTCAGGTTCGCCTTTCTTTCCCATCCTTGGTGCCGGGCAAAAGCCTGGAGATTTAAATCAATCCAACTTCAAACTGAGGGTGATCTGTCAAGCAAAAGCCTGGAGATTTAACCATTCAATTTTACTGTTAGAAGTTGAGGTACCTGTTTTCAATTCCTTTCTTTCCCAAGTCTCTCCTTTCTTTCCCAAGTCTCCTTTCTTTTCGAATCTCCTTTCTTTCCCAAGCTTTCAAAGTTTCTCCAAATCTCAGTGGGACTTCCACTTATGATGCCCAGGCCACAAGCAAGTATCAGGAAATGAAAGACAAGACATCCAGTTTTCTTGTGCTAAGAGAATATGTGTGCTGCCTTTATTGCGAGAGAGAGAGAGAGAGAGAGAGAGAGAGAGAGAGAGAGAGAGAGAGAGAGAGAGAGAGAGTGTGTGTGTATCTATTGCAAGTGCTAAGAGGCCTCACGCTATTGCAGAAAGGGAGCAGCCTTATATACAGGTTTACAGCACAGTGGAAAAACCCCAGGTGGAAGAGATCCCATTTTCCTCACACTAGATGTTGATGTCAGTGGGGCAAGGCCAGGGAAGTAAGCCAGGACTAGAAAACAGGATGTACTTGTTGGCTGACCAGCAACTCACAGAAACCCTGTGGGAGCTGGGACCCAACAGAAAGAGACACTGGTAAAGACTTGTCTACAGAAAAATTAGAAGCTAATGAAGTCTTAGTTCTCCATATGCTCTTAAAACTGGGTGGCTTTTAGGTTGACTAGGGGACAGTAAAGCTAGAGAGTATTTGTTTTCTTGCCACTTTGTGTCACTGTGCATCTTAGACCCCACTAGTCTGAGCTTGGCTAAGTCATCAGGTGCTTTTAGCCTATAACTATTACAGTTTTGTCACCCAGTCTGTTGTTTTGTGACAGACCTGTGGAAAGCATTTTTTAAATGGCTAATGCTTAAGGGCCCACTGTTTATCTGCCCTCTGTCCCCTTGTGGAGATCCTATTTCAATAATTCATTAAACACTACTAAAAGGCACAAACATAACTTAGAGCTGGAGGAGAGTTAGCCCTTATTCTCAGACAGGATAAAGCAACAGTTAAAAGATTTCTTCTCCTTACACTGATTCACACATTTCAGACAGCAATAAAAATATCAGTAAACTTTTTTGCAAAGCTAAATGTGCTGTAATCAAAGTTTGTATGAGAAACAAACATGGGCCAGTAGCTAGGGAAATATTCACAAAACAAGCTATGTGAAAGGGGCTAGCCCCACCAGTTACTAAAAACACTCGGCAATGCCTCCATGGTCAAAGCAGTGTGAAACCCACTCACGAAGAAGCAGACAAACCAAGGTGACTAGAAGAGACCCAGGCACAAAAGAAAAATCAACATCCTATAAAGGAGGCCTTTATAACATGGGTGAAGATACTTTTTTCTTTGTTGTTCATTGCTAAATTTATTTTAATTTTTATCATTTTACAGTTTCATGTCTCTGTATAATGAGTTTTAGTCATTTCTGTCCCCTTTTATCCTTACCCTCCCCTGAGACACTCTCAGCAAGCCCCCCTCTCACTCGCTTGTCTTCTTTTTAATGTGGGGAAAAAGCACATTGTTATCATCATCATCATCATCATCATCATCATCACTCTACACAGAAATAAGTCCAATCTACATGTAAAATCTAAAAACATGAAACAGAATTATCTGTAGCTTAGTACTGCAAAAAACTTTCTAAGAATGAAAATCTGGTTGCAGAGGGAAATAAAAGATGAATTTAACCATATGAAAATGCAAACCATTAATGAAAACCCTGCAAATAAAATAAAATGATGAGGAGCAAATGGGGTGATGTAACATAAATCCAAATATATTGTCCTTAATATATATGAAAACTTTAAGATAAGGGGAGGCTGGATATTGTGGCACACACCTAACATCTCAACACTCAGGTGACAGATGCAGGAGGATTGCTAGTTTGGGGCAAGCTAGCTTGTCCTGCAAAGGAGAACCTGTCTCAAAAAGCAAATAAAGCAAAATAAAATAAAATCAGGCAAATTCTTAGTAGAGCAATGAGTTAAAGACACATGTGCTGTATAACAGGAACAGGCAGCAATCGTAAATTATAGGAAACCATTTCACTTTTACCTACAATAAGAGGAATTCAAGCAAAATTAACCCGACATGCCATTTCTTGTTCATCAAACTGCAAAAAAAAAAGTAAAATAAAAGCTTGGCAACATATTCTGTTGGCAAGGCTGGGAGACAGCCTTACATGTTGCTGGTGGGACTATAAACATCACAAACCTTATGTTGAGGGACTTTGGTAATCTCTAAAAAAATTACATATGGATTTTTCTTTTAACTCAGAAAAGTCCATTCTAGAAATGTTCCCTGAAGGTATGTCTCCAGAAATAAGTAAATATATTTGTGTTTGGTTACTTATTACAACACTATGCATACATCTAAAGGATTGGAAACAACCTAAATGTCTGTTCCAGGAAGTTGGTAGAATAAATTGTGATATATGTAAAAATGAGGGTTGGGCATTTGGAATAAAGAAAAAAGGGAGATTTCTATGAGTGCAGTCAATACTGATGAGAGGCAGAGCGATAGCATGCAAATATATTTATATTTCCAAAATATGCAAATATAGTTAATTACAAAAGAAGAATTGGTCCTTGTCAAGCTCACCTTAGTCATGAGGTTACAGTTAACACCAACGATTGTGGTAGGTTGAATGAGAATGGCCCCCACAGGCTCATATGTTAGAGTACCAGTTAGTGGAACTGGCTGGGTAGGATTAGGAAGTGTGACCTTGTTAGAGAAGGCATGTCATTTCAGGTGGGCTTTTGAGGTTTCTCTCTCTGCCTACCACTTGTGGATCAGTTGTGAGATCTCGGCTACTGCTCCAGTGCCATTTCTGACTGTCACCTTGTTCCGTGCCATGATATTCATGCTCTAACCCTGTAAGCCACCAATTAAATGCTTTCTTTTATAAGTTGCCTTGTCATGGTATCTCTTTACAGCAATAGAACAGTAGCCAAGATAGCAGTGATTTGATAAGCCTGTGGCCCTGATTTGATGGATATCTGAAAATATATGTCCTTTACAGTAGTTCTCATACATGTATAGTCCCTAAGCTCACTAACCCATTGTTATATGTATATATATATACATATATATATATACATGACCCATTGATACATACATATATATGTACCCAAACTTACCAATAATCTGCAAAATAAAAGATAGATAGATAGACTGACAATTGATTATAGATAGATAGATTAGATACATAGATTAGATAGATAGGTGATAGACAGAGGTAGGTAGACAGATGCCTGTGTACAAGTGTACCTAGAAGAATATCATACTTTGGACTAGAACCTGGAAGCTGGGGTCCAGTAAGGAACCTATTTGTGGAAGAATGCATGAATTATAGTTGATAATCACTGTGTATATCAATTGCCCTGAATCGTCTTGAGAACTCGGCCCAGCTTTGAGAACAGCTGTAATTTTTCCACAGAAATAGCTTTCCGCTTCACACCCCTAGCATGCACCTAAAGAAGGTTCCGGGCTTTCCTCTTAGTTTAGAAGACTGATCTGTCTGAATACACTATATGCGGGCTCTAAAGACTTCTCTCTAGAAGATCCTCGTTTATCTTCCAGTAACATTTCATTGGCCAAAGTAATTCCCATAGTCACATCCAATTCCAAAGAATGGAAGAGAAGTGTGATTCTACCATGTACCCAAAAGGTAGAGAAGCAGGTCTGTTTCCAAAATCAGTGCTCACGACAAGTGTGCCCCCAGCATGGAGACCTCAGGTCATACTGGCACTGTGTTTGCACGAAGGCCCACGGCATGAAGGCATTTCTAACTTTTTTGAGTGTGTGGGTTTGAATCAACCCTTCTGTAAGCAGCCTGCCTGGCAGGAATGGGGGATATACTAAAAAGATACGTGTGTGCCTCTCTTGTTGGACTATTGAAACAAATGACCCCAAGAAATTAGAATTCCTCCAGGAATCTCATGCCGGGAAAAGAGAAAACCTGGGTCTGTGAGAGGAAACCTTTTCTCCAGGAAAAAGATTTGCAACTTCTCAGACCATTTTACAGAGGAGTGAAACCAAGAAAATGATGGGTCAGCAACGTTTGGAACCACAACCAGAACTGCCTACCCACACATAGCTCTTTCATTCTGTTCACAGTCAAATTTCACGGTACAGCCTTGAAGATGGACTTTATGGAGGAGGTGAAGGTGTCAACTGGAACATTTTGTCCTTCATCCCAATATGGCCACATTAAATAGATCTCCTTTTTCTGCTTTCTGTTTAATCTGGTTCTTTAAATTGGCTAACTGAGGATGGATCCCGATCCTGGCCTTGTTAGGATTGCTGGGACACAGTCTCTGACCCTCACTGTCTCTGATGACAATACTAATGAAAATAAAGCTTTTGTGAGTAACAGAGAAACAAGTTCCTTAACTGTGAAGGAGCCAAGATGGCAACCTTGCTGTTGGTAGCTGTAGTGTATGTGAGAACTAAGAGTTCTTGTGGGTAGTTTGGGGTAGTTTTGTCCAACAATGCTCTCTACATGGATGGACACATTGTCTCTGTTCATTGTCTAATACAGTAGCAGCCACTAAATATGTCTGTACAGCCATTAGGCACTTGAAATGACGCTAATGTCTCTGAGAACATTTCAATTTAATATAACCTTAAGTAATTTAATTTGAATTTAAGTGGCACTGTGATGCTAATATTCACTGAGTTAAGCAGTACAGATTTAGGGCAAAGTTTCGGGTCGTCTTCAGAAGATGCATAAAATCATCTAGAATTATGGATGAGACACTGAGTATGCAGCAACAACTATTTGTCTCTAATAATACACAGCTACTCCAAAACCAGGATTAGATGAATTAGTGTGGTTGTTTATAGGGAGAAGGTATAGGGTGATGATAAAAAAAAGGAAAGGAAAGGAAAGCTTTGTTCAAACTAAAAATGATATCAAGTCAAGGATCGAAGGAAATAACTTGATATTTTTGCACCCAAGGCATTAAAAAGGAACAAATTTTGTATTAATTTTCAAGGTTGTTCTTAGCTTTCAAAGGAGTCTAAGACTCTCACCAAAATTAGAAGAATTGCTGGCCAAAAACTATTCTCTAATCTCAGAACAGATAGGTCCAGAAAGGAGTGAAAATTGGATTAATACTAGGACATAATTAGAATTGGCAGTTGACAGGTTAACCCAAAAAGTGAAAGTTTTATGTACATGTATGTGTGTATGCATATGAATGTGTGTGTATGTGTGTGTGTGTGTGTGAGAGAGAGAGAGAGAGACAGAGAGAGAGAGAGAGAGAGAGAGAGAGAGAGAGAGAGAGAGAGAGAGAGAGAGAGAGAGAGAGAGAGGTTCAATACATGACCTAGGGCTACTCCCAAACTCACAATCCTCCCGTCTCAGTCTCCCAAGTGCTGAGGCTACAGTGAGCCCCATCATCTCTAGCAATACTGTTTTGTACACTGTTTTACTAACTCTTGGAGAATTTCACACAACGCATCTTGATCATATTCACCACACCTCTCCAAGATCCACCCTTCACCTCTTCGACTTCATGTCCTTTTTTTTTTCTTTAAATTAGCTAACCAAGTCCAGCCTGTGCTGCCTATACACTCATGTGAGAGGTGTGTGGGGCAGGGGAGGGCTTGAGGGGAGAGAGAGAGCAAACACTGAGGATGCCTGAGAAAGCCATATGGGAGCTACTATTTTATACATCTGCCAAATAAACACTTTTTCACATAAAATAGTTTAAGGGGTGATGGTACTCCCAAAAGCCATAGGCTGCGAATGAGAAACACAGCGCCAGGTTGAGTAGGAAACCTCCCCTGGAGCTGTCGGTCAGGGTGTCACAGAGACCTCCTCAAAGCAGTATGTTTTACTGTCACTGCTCTTGGTGGCCCACGAGAACGCCATTAGTAAGGCCCTATTGTTGAAGACACCACAAATTTTGTTCACAGGACATGGAGGCATCAAGTTGGTACTGACTAGGGAGCTTCCTTCCTGGTGGCCAGCTTCCATAACAGCAGAAGGTGCTGGGCCAGCTGCCAGTGGGGGAGGGGTGGGTCATCAACCGTCTTACCCTGCCATGAACCCCGTAGACTGTAGTGATGATTTGTGTGGCGAAAGAGCTCACGGATGCAACAGTGGCCTGTCCAATATGTATCTTACACTGGGAAATGTTGTTTAAAGCAGTGTTTAAATTCCTCTACATGATCTTTCTTCCATAAATCGAAAGCATGTTGTGACTTAGTATTTACAGGTTGTTTTTCTAAGTAGGTCAAGAACATAAAGACACTTTGGAAGTAATCAGAGTACAGATAGACCAGGGAGTTTCATAGCCGCCCCAAATGGTTCCCATTACCTAGCCCATGTTTAATTCAAAAGCAATTTTTCTTAATTTAATATAACAAGTCTTTCTAAGGAAAAAGAAAACACCTAGAATTCATAAAAATAATCATTCAGTGTCTGAGGTGTGTCTTTCTCTTCCCTCCTTCTTTTCCTCTCTTCCTCCCAGTCCCCCTCCTCCTCTTTCCCTTCCTCCTCCTCCCAAATGCTGTGGGAAGCCAAATATGTCCGTAGAAGACGTTCTTGGGATCTTTAGCATGGTACTTGACATGACCAAGGATTTAGACTTGAGGAGACTATCTATCTTGGATTATTGAGTGGACCCAAACTTAGTCACAAGGTCCTAACTGAAAGGACAAACAGAGTCAGAGGACAGTTTTAAAGTGCTGTGCTGGTGTCTCTGAAGATGGAGGAGGAGCTGAGCCACAAGCAAAGGTATGTGGTCACCTTTAGCAGGGAGGTATGGGCAAGGGGCAGGCTCTTCCTTCCAGCCTCAGCAAACAAACACACTTTAGTGCAGCGAAGCCCATTTCCCACTTGAGTCCTCCAGGAAGGTAATAACTTGTATCGTTTTGGGACAAGGAGGTTATGATATAGGCTGTAGCAACAGTAAAACAACAAACACACCGCTTACATCATGGGCATAAAACCAAATGAAGGTACAACAGGCATAGTCCTGAGAGATAACTCTTGGGAAATACAAAACCCCACATTGAAGGGGTGGATTATTAAGAATGCTGTACTAACTGTCCTATTTTGTAGGAAATTGGAGAGCGTCTTTGAAGAAGTCATTACTATTAACTTTATTTTGTGAATAAGCAAACTTGAATT
This sequence comes from Mesocricetus auratus, assembly GCF_017639785.1. Classification (NCBI taxonomy): domain Eukaryota; kingdom Metazoa; phylum Chordata; class Mammalia; order Rodentia; family Cricetidae; genus Mesocricetus; species Mesocricetus auratus. The sequence goes on along the minus strand of NW_024429184.1, from coordinate 112,999,533 downwards.
CCAAGGCATTAATTAAGCTGTTTGGTCACATCAGTTGTCCATGGAAGGCACCAGCCAGCACTTGAACTGTGGTCCCTCTAATTTGAAAGGGTTTTTTTTTTTTAGTTTCTCAGACGTTAATCCTATTTCATTTTTCCAATAAAATCTTACTTAATCTAACCTGCCAGAGCTTTATTACTGTAATAGTAAAAAATCACAGCAAGAAACAGAGTAACCACAATCGATAGTTAATGAGAATTTAATGAAGGGATTTTTTCCCATAACTATATTTCTACACTTACTCAATAACACATCAGGGAAGTCCAGATGAAAAAAATGAGACTGCACTACAATGACAGAACATCATTAAAGAACATAGTTTGCCATGATCTGAAAAGTTCAATGCTGGTAGACATGCTAACATGGGAAGGAAAAATCTCATGAGTTCCCAAACATAGAAAAAGAACTATGGGCAACTAAGGAATGATGAGTGGGAAAAAGTCTTCCCCAGGGAAGAGTCTCCTAATTTGTTATCTAACGCCAAATTGTCAGCTGTGAAATTGTATACATACAAGTAACATTATACAGACTGAGTAGGTTGTATTTCCATATCTAGGGGTGTGTGTGTGTGTGTGTGTGTGTGTGTGTGTGTGTGTATCAACTAAAGAAAATGAGTCCGTGATTTTGAGAAGGATCAAGGGTTGTGGGGTGCATGGAAGGGTTTGGAGAGAGGAAAAGCAAGGGGGAAATGATGTAACTATATTTTAATTTAAAAATTAATAAAGTAAAAGCAGTTATAATGTTTAAAAAAGAATTAAGTTTGTGGTGGGAGACATAAGAAAAATGCCAAACAGACACTCGTCTTTTTTTCTTAATTGATTTTTATTTTCATGCTTTACCACGGGTGTCTAGTCCCCTGGATCTGGGGTCACAGACATTTGTGAGCTGCCATGTGAGTGCTGGGACTTGAACCCATGGAAGAGCAGTCAGTGCCCTTATCCACTGAGCGATCTCTCCAGCCCGGCATTCATCTTTTCTATCACAGGAGCGTACTATACATTTACCTTGGAGTATGGCCATGAAGGCACTTAATAAGCCCCATCTCTACTGTCAGTCTTAGACTCCTCATCTTTAAAACCCCTGCTAGCATCTTCACAAGTTCCTCCCAGGAACTAAAGAAAATGGTACACATATATAAAATACTTAATAAACTCAAAGGTCCTGCTCAGACAAGTGGAATTACCATCAGAAGGGAAGCAAGCAAAACGGTGATTAGCACTCCCAGTGGCACTGTGGGAATAACCCTTTTCTTGGGCCCCTCCAAAGTGAAGTTTGAGCTCTTCAGAGAGTGCTAGGCTTTACTGAAAGCCTTGCTGGCTTCACAAGATTGCTACCCAGGACCTCTCACCGCTGCCTCTGAAGTCTGGGAAATGCAAGCATCATTTTAAAAGAAAACAAAACAATAAATTGAAGTCCAGGCGGGTTCCTTTGCAATTGCAGCCTAACTCAGCAACTGGTTCCCTCTGAAATGGTTTCATTCAACCATGAAGGCACTCTTACAGACAACAGTGTTTGACTCCTTCTGTACAGTGACACTATACACTTAGTATCATGGTAAAAATGTCAAAAACCACAGGCACTTTTAATTTTCTGCCGTTTGTTCATTCGTTTTTAAGATTGTATTTTAATGCAACATTTTTTCCTTCTTTTTCCTCCTTCCAAACTCTCATTTAGCCTCCCCACTGTCCTTCAAATTTCACAACCTCTTTTTTCCCTCAATTATTATTATATGCATATAAGTATATATATATATAAACATATATATATTCCCAAATATAGCCTGTCAAGTCCATATAATACTAGGAGACACAACCTCATAGCAAAGTTTCTGATCCCTTGGTATTTTCAATCTTTCCACCCAGCTTCCACAATGTTCCCTGAGGCTTAGGTGGAGGAATGTTTTGTAGATGTATCCATTGGGACTGGTCTCTGTTGCAGAGAGAGGTTTCCTTGATGAGGGATGAAGACTGCACTTATACTTTTGTTTTTGTTTTTTTAATTAAAATGTGTCTTTGCTCTTTAAAGTTGTCTGTTGTGGGATATTTGTACACTGTGTGAAAATGTATTGCTGTGATTGTTGTAGTAACAAGCTGAATGGCCAATAGCTAGCAGAAGGTACAGGCAGAACTTCAGGGCAGAGACAGAACACAGGGAATAAGAAAGCAGACTCACCAGCTGAACACAGAGAAGCAGGACATTCAGGGGGGAGGGAAAAGCCACAAGACTAATAGAAATGGGTTAATTTAAGTTATAAGAGCTAGTTGGAAACAAGAATAAATTAAGGGCAAGCTTTCATAATTAATAAGTCTCTCTGTGTCATTATTTGGGAGCTAGTTGTCAGACAGACAAAGACTCATTACAGTTGTCTACTTACTTTACTTCAAGAAGATAAATCCAGTACTCATAAAGGCTAAGTGACTTAGCCAAGAATAGATACATGGCTCAATTAAATGCAGTAACTACTTACCACACACACACACACACACACACACACACACACACACACACACCTTCCTATGAATTACTTAGGTGGGTAGGGAAAATGAAAAGAAAATGGGAAAAAGGGAAAGAGAAACAAAGAAGAGAGGAAAAGGAAACAGAGGGCATAGAAGGAGAGACTAAATTCACCAACTAGGGGTTTTTTCATTTACAGACTGGGCTTAGTTTCCCATTCAAGGAACTTGCCATTAAGTTCAGAGACTGACAAAGGTGAACTGGAACCCAGTCCCTTACAAAGGCTTAGAGAGTGTCCCAGAAGAAGCGACTCCATACTGAGAACTGGACAGGTGGACATTACAGAGGAAGAGGCTGGAGGACGTTGAATTAGAAAAGGCCACAGGCAGAGCTGGTGAGATGGTACTGTGGGAAAATAGCTCGCTATACATGAGTGAGAACCTAAGTTGGGATCCCTAGCATCCACATACAAGTCAGGCATGGTAGCACGTGTCTGTAAGCATGACACAGCAGGGGAAGGGATGAGAGTGGAGGTAGGCTCTCTGGAGCACTCTAGTTAGCAGGTCTTGTTGAAATGAAAACTCCGGGTTCAGTGAGTAACTCTTATCAAAACCAAGGTAAAGAATGATAAGGGACGACATTAAACATTAACCTCTGGCCTCTACACACCCATGGGTGAATACACAGACACACACACACACACACACACACACACACACACACATCAGTGGTAGCATAACTGCAACCCATGAACAGTATGTATAATACAAAAACATGAAGTCTAAAAAAAAGGGCAACAGAAAAAATGAGGTCTTGGAAGATCAATAAGTATGAAACTGACCAATATCTACTAAGACACAGGACTAAAGGGAACTGTGGCTAATGATCAACAAAGCACAAAACCAGCACCCCAGGAAAATGCAGATGATGTGGGCCCAATCCATCTTGAAAATGGTCCCAACTCACTCGACGTGCAATAAAACCCTGAAATTGCCCTCAAACCATGAAGGAAATGAAATTGATAATTTAAAATCTTCTCAAACAGAAATACCCAAGTCTAAATGACATCTATGGCCCAATCTGCTTTATGTTTAAATCAGGTACATCAACTACCCACAATAGCTTCTAGAGATTGCTGAGCATTGACTGGGATCCAAGCAGGCATTGCTCTCACTGCAATTATGTCTTAATTCACTTCATCCTCCCAACAACCCAACAAAGCAAACCCTACCACCATGCCTTGTTCTACAAAGAGATGAGCCCCAAGAACTCCAGCAACACAGTCAGCACACGGCACTTCCAGGATTCTAGTGCCATTAGTCTTCAGTCTCATTCATAGCACACAGAGGTAACTACAGAATTTGGTCCATAGCCACTTCTTAAGGGATATTTGGATTCAACCAGATGCAAAAATTGCTAATCTGTTACAAAATTTACCTTCAATTTTGACTTTTAAAAATGGAAATTCAAATTTCAACAGGAGAGCGTTTCAGCAGAGAAGCTTGGACACTACTCGACTTCTCATCCTTCCCAGAAAGGTACGCACTGCTCAAATAAACAGGTAGGTTGGTTATTCCTGCTAGCAGCTTCCAGGCGGTTCACTCAGAAGACAGATAAAATGTACTTGGGAGAACACACCAGAAGCAAGGTCTGTTACCTGGAAAGTCAAGAGCTTCACAGAGGCAGAACCAGCCCCACCACTGTAATTATGAGAGACAGGAATCAAACACTGCTCCATCACATTCCCCTTTTCACCTTCAAGACTAATATACCCTGCTGTGGTTTCAATGAGAATGATCCCCATAGGCTCAGATGTTTGAATGCCTGGTCCCCAGAATTAGGAGGTGTTGCCTTATTGGAGGATGTGTCACTGGCGGTGGGTTCATCATTCCCAGTTAGCTCTCTCTGCTTTAGGATTGTGAATCAGATGTAAGATCTCGGCTAATGCTGCAGCACCACACCTGCCTGCCTGCCATGGCCCCCACCATGATGGTTGTGGACTCCAACTCTCTGGAACCATGAGCCACCAAATCAAATGTGTTCTTTCATAAGTTGCCTTGGTCATGGTGTTTTGTCATAGCAACAGAAAAGTAACTAAGATATACCGCTTCCTATTGATTTTAAGTACATCGGATTTAACACTGTAGTGTAGATCAACCGTTAGAGATTGTTGCGGGACACAAATGTGCTGATTGCCTCCATTTGGAAACACCAGTATGCAGTAAGGAGGGAGTGTCTCTTTCAACACACATGCAAATGTGTACACACCCCAAAGAAAACACATTTACAATACAACGTTCAATGCTTGCATACTTTCTTCTCAACTAAGAGGTTTGGCAATTACATATTCAAAATAATTCATGATGTGGCTGATGGCAAGGACAGCTGAGTTTATTTTCTTCAATTTCTTTTAGAAGATACTGTTGGCAAAGGGCATGCTTCTGGGATATAAAGCTCACACTGAAAACCTGGGCATTTTCATGATTGGCAATGGTTTTGATTAGTGATTCTCCAGTGTATCCAGAGAAAGACATCAGATCCCAACTACAACCAGAGCCCAGATGTATTCTGGGAAGTGACTAACTCCATCACCTCTACTGACCTGAACCATAGCTAATTGCCACTCTTGTCTTGCCCGTTATACGCAACCTCCCCTCACCCTTGCTCCAGGGTAGAAAGCACCATATACATATCAAATGCCCCAAACAAAGCTCTCTTCAAATACCCAGGGGGTTTGTGTCTGTTTGCTTTCTTTTAAAATCTGTAATTTGTTGCAACTTTACGTTCTACAAAGTTAGGGCTTTGCTTCACTGTTCTAATTTTGAGAAAAGCAGATGCCCCAAGGGGCTTTTTTATACACATCTCAGAGTGGCCCTAGCTCTCCACAGGGCCAAGTGCCCTACTCTGAGAATCACAGACCATGGGCCAAAGGAAGCGATACCAGAGGTAAATCAGAGAAAGAAAGTAACAGTCCATCTGCTTCTGCTCTCCCCTAGTTTGTCTCCACAAACCCTGTCCGTTCACTAAGGCCTAAAAACATTGCTAACATTCATTTCTCTCAGGAAGTCATTCTTATACAATTGACAGAACAATTAACGCGGAAGAAAATGGGTTACGGTGCTAGTTTGTGACTTCACACATAAAGACTGTTTTCTGTGCTACACTGGCTCCAGTTGTACTCTCCCCCATGTTTAATCTAATTTAAAGCTGTAATTAAAAACTGTAGTCAGATGGCACCTATCACGTGACCACACGCTTTCCAAAGGCAGACACCAGTCTGCAAGAAACCTGGGAAGAAATTGCATTGAACTCTTTTGCATGGGGTGGAGCGTGGGGGTGAATCAAAAGGTAAGACATGACTGAACATTCTAAACCCTTCTACCAGAGTCTGAGTCTCTGGAATGCTGCTTGCAAAAGAAAAAAACAGACAATAGGGTTCCCTCAAAGCAGGCCAAATCTAATCAGCCACAGGTACAGCCTCTGTGGGACATCCCTCACAATTTCCAACATCCCATTTCCATTATAAAAAAAAACTGTACTCAGGGGTTATTCATTCATCAAATTCTTTTCTTCCTAGCATTATAGTGTCTTTTAATGTCAAAAAACTACCCATTTACAACCATGTTTCAGTTTCTCTTAAAGTTTTTATATGACCCACACCTGAGTGTGTTTTTATGTCTTGAATTTTTAGCTACCCCCCCAAAAAAAAGCTCCTACCCTAAAGACAAGGAAGATTTTTTTCTTTGACTGACAAGGGCAATTTTAGTTTCAAAAGATGAGACTACTAACCACATCCTTAAACATACACAAATGTCAGTGGGGGCTTCCGTGCAATAAGTAATCTCCCCTAAACCTCTAGGGAAAAAAAAACCCAGCAATGTGCCATTTTGATAAACTTTCAAATTCAAGGAGACACCTAAACTCCAAACAGGAAAATAAAAACATGCAAGCAAATAGCATTTTCTCCTCTGTCATGGAATCTAAAAGTTCATCTTGGCACTAACACAAAGAAGTAATGATTCCCTCAGCAGCTACCAGATGGCAGGCACGAAATGGCTGTAACCTTCTCAGGGAATGGCTCCGTGGAGTTCAATTTAATGGCAGTTGTCATTTTCTCCCCGCCACTTCTTCCACAGCATGTCTGTCCACAGTTCAGAGGTCTGGCTGTACGGTGACTGGGGTCAACACTATTGAGATGTGCAAGAAGAGTCTAGAGGCACAGAGGCATTTATAAGACTTTTTTTAACGTAGGACCCTGTTTTCAGAAAATACAAGTAAAATTTCCGGTCATTTGGGTTAGTCATTCTTGGGATGTCCCTTCCCCACTCTCCACTAGGTTCAGTTTCTCCGAGGCTTTGTTAGAGCTATGAGGTTTGGAGGTCAGTCTGTCATAGTTAACATGTCACCCTGTCCCCTCATGCCAAAAGCATCAAGGAGACGCTGTTCTGGTGTCTGACCTGGAAGGCATGAGACCAGGCTGCTGCTAAGAGGGTGAAGGTAAAAGAGGCTAGTGCCTGCATGTCCCGCCCCCTTTAATCACTGTGCACTGCAAAGTCCCTGGCTATCTTAAAATGGCTGTGGGGGCTGCTCTACCCTTCTATGAGGTTGAACCTATAAGAAGTTATTCTAATATGCCACATGACCCTCTCTAACCTAGGCACTATCTGCAACTGTGCATCTGATGGCGAGCTTTGGAACTACCAACATCTATGTCTCTGTGATGATCTCTGCACAGTACACCTTACAGTGGCCTTTCTTTCCTGTATCCCTTAAATTAATAATCATAATTTGCTTTATCTAAAAGGTAGCAACATCGGGTCTTGTTGTCCATTGATGTCTATCACTGTCATGTCAGTATAAAAATGGTTCAACCCTTCTAGTGACCTATTAGTTCAAGTAGAAAGAGATGGGAACCCCAGTCTTTATCATACACACGCCAAGCGCTGTTTAAATGCTTGATGAACCAGAGTCTATTCCTAAAAGCAAGGTCACCACCTAACCCTGGCTCTAGCAAAGGAAAACATCAATAGTGTCTAGACGGGCACTTTAGTAACAAGGCACAGGCATCTACTCCATCTCCTCAAATATATCCAAGTGAAAACAGAGGAGAGAGAGAGAGAGAGAGAGAGAGAGAGAGAGAGAGAGAGAGAGAGAGAGAGAGAGAGAGAGAGAGAGAGAGAGAGAGAGAGGAGGGAGGGAGGGAGGGAGGGAGGGAGGGAGGGAGGGAGGGAGGCAGGGAGGATAGTGTGCTTCACTTCCTCCCCGTAAAGACTCTAGGCCTTTGCACTTAGCCCACTTGGGTCAACCAATAATGGTGGTGGCCTCTCTTTATATCTCAGAGAAATTTTATTCACTCACCTTGAGGGAGGGAGGAGTGAACATCCTGCTACCTACCACCTTCATCTGAAGCAGATGGCGAAAACCAGAATTGCTGCTACAACCACTAAACACAGATGGTGCTGGGAGATGTGACATCCCCAAGAAGGTAGAGTACTGTGGGGTATTTTGATTGCATTCCGACACTCGCTAGACTGCCAATAAAGCTAAACCTTAAATCTGGGGGCAGAGCCAGTGGCTAGTCAATAGGAATTAGCCATTGAGAAGTAGGAAATTGGATAAAGACATAAAGAAAGAAAGGGCAGGACTACAGTTTGGCAGTTTTTTGGTTTTTCAGGATGTCTGTAGCTCAAAAGCAGGGTCAGCTGGTTGCTTCTTGGCTTCTCTGATCTAGCAAGTGTTCACCCTCACTTCTGGCTTCTGAGTCTTGTTGGTAAATAGAACAATAGAGACTTAGTTTAAACCTATGTATTGCAGCTGACACAGAGCCAGGGTGTAGGGCAGGAAGGCCTTCCAAGCAGCAGCCTAAGTAGCCTTAGGCTGGGATGGCACTGACTGCGAGGCTGGGAGGCCTCAGACAGTAATTAAAATATCAGCAGATTCAGTTGCAGCTGCTAAACTGACAGAAAAACTACAGTAGTGTTTTCCCATAAATGCCCATTGGGGGAAAAAATGCCTTTATTTCTGCAGGAACGTATTTCATAGCCCTAATTCACAGTAGCAACTTTAAAACACTTTATCCTGTATAAAATCCAAGTCGGAGGCATTTCCATTTGGATTCTAACCCACATTGTCTCCCATTATAGAGCAGAATACACATGAAAATACAAGCACAGCTGGGGACACACGTGTTTGTACATCAAGGGAATTGAGTTTGGGCCACATCCCGCCTGTCTTGAAGTCACAGTCTGACAACTATGGCTACAGACAGGAAATCTGAAGATGGGGAAGGCACTGAAATAATGCCCAAGTCATGACAGCCATGCTCGTTCATCTTAATATGAGCCAGGAGGCGCTCACAGCCTCATCAGATCCTGTTCACTGCTACTTGACACAAACTGTGTAGTCACATGACTTCCCAAACCCCTGGAAACCGAGAGTTAGGTTGCTAGAGAGTGATACAGAAATGTGGCAGGGAATGGTGAGGAAAAGGAAAACTCACAAGGCACCCCAGAATCCAAACACTCATTAGACATGGGTTTTCACATCCCTGAGTAGGACCCCAAAGTGTGAAAAATAAAATAAAGACCTCCAAGAGTCTTCCTCGATAAATTTCATTTACAAAAGCAAGAAGTGTATACAAAATCAAGGGGGGAAATGATGCAAATGATCTTTTTAATAGATGTGGAGTTTAAAAGAATGGCCTCAAGCTGCTTGTGCTATGTGACCCCCCACAATGTCTGAGAAACAGGACATTCACTCACACATGGGAACTGCCTATAAAATGGGCAGAATAACTCACATGAAAAGAACATAGTGTCTTTTCCACCCCCAGTGGCTGAAAACTTAAGAACCCTCCTGGTGAAAGCGACTCAAGCTGGATTCTTTATAGGAACACTGCATTCTGAGTGGTCACATGCACTGATCAATGGACCCAGATAATGCAAAACCTTCTCTTTTTTTTTTTTTTAGGTTTTTTACACGACAGGGTTTCTCTGTATTGTTTTGGAGGCTGTCGGTCCAGCCTGGCCTAGAACTCACAGAGACCTGCCTGCCTCTGCTGGAATTAAAGGCGTGTGCCACCACTGCTCAGCTGATGCAAACCTTCTTAAGTGGCAGGCAAGAGACGCAAAGACCAAAACAACCCCCCCCCACACACACACATCTGTTTTTCTCACAGTGTGGTCTGTGTTACAGAGCCAAAAATGGCATAGACAACTTGCTGCAAAATGTAAACCCAGAGTCCCAGATGACTATTGCAAGAAGCAGAGTCTGTGGGAGAGGGGTTGAGCCTGTACTGCACGGCAGCAGTTCTGGGGGTGTCTGGCACAGTACAACCTCACCCTGACGGGCAGGCTCAGTGATACAGGCAGGAAGCTAGCCAGGTCTGTGAATGAATCTTCCCCATTCTTGTGCCCAATGTGTCCAACAAGACCGTGACATTTCTTATCCAGCTCCGTAGATGATCAAGTGCACACATTTCGATAATATATAATTTTTTAAAAGCTAAAAAGCCTAATCAATTCTAAAAAGATGAAGACTTTTTAAGAATTCATTTTTGTTATTTTTACTTTCTATGTGTGTATGTGTGTTTGTGTGAGTGGGTGTCATATGTATGTGGGTAACTCTCAGAGTCCAGAAAAGAGCATCAGATCCCTGGAAGCTGGAATTACAGCAGGTTGGGAGCCTCCTGATGTAGGTGCTGGGAACCGAACTTGGGTTCTCTAGAAGGGCAGAAAGTGTTCTTAATCACTAAGCCACCTCTCCAGCCCCAGCTCTGTAATATTTTTATGAATATTTTATTTTTCCTTAAGGTTTTCTTTTTAACCCTGTGCATGTGGGAGAAGGGATATGCACATGGGTGCAGTGCCCTCAGAGGCCAGAAGGGGGCATTGGATCACCTAGAATTGGAATTAGACATGGTTGTGAGCCACACCAAGTAGTTGTTAGAGTGGTTCTCAACCTGTGAGTTGAGACCTAGAAGACCATCAGAAAACACAGTTACATTACTATTCGGCAACAGTTGCAAAATTACAATTATGAAGTAACAAGGGAAACAATTGTATGGTTGGGGGTCACCACAACATAAGGAACCATATTAAAGGGTCACAGCATTAGGAGGGTTAAGAACCACTGGTCTGTGCCTGGACCCTACCCTGAGTGAAATGACAGACTCTAGATATCCCCTATGTGGAAGGAATTGGCAATAGGGTGGGAGGCTGGGGGGGGATGGAGGGGGTGCGGGAGGAGGGGAGGGAGAAGGAACTGGGATTGACATGTAAAACAAGCTATTTAAAATTAAATTAAAAAATTTAAAAAAAGAACCACTGGTCTGGAAGCAAGGACTCAAAAGTACAAACACACACGGCAAACAAGAGCTTGAGCAGTTCTGAATTTGTTGTTGATATGAAAATTAAAAGGTTCCTCCTCCTCCTCCTCCTCCTCCTCCACCTCCTCCTCCTCCTTCTCCTCCCCCACCACCTCCTCCTCCTCCTCCTCCTCCCCCACCTCCTCCTCCTCCTCCTCCTCCTCCTCCTCCTCCCTCCTCCTCCTCCTCCCTCCTCCTCCTCCTCCTCCTCCTCCTCCTCCTCCCCCACCTCCAGCCAGGCATGCACTATAGGGTCTCTGCAGTGGCCTCACCCTGTCTCACTCACAACAATCGCCAGGACCCGCACATTTTTGCACCGGACATCCGAGCTTCAAGGAATCTGGAACAAATTCAGCCTCACTCTTTTAGTGAAAATTCCTGCCACAAAGATCCCTTCCCGCCTCGCGCTGTTAAGGAAGAAATCAAGAACAGGCTGAGACAGGACAATGGCCACAAGCTGGTGGTCTGCCTGGAGGACACGCAAGTATTGGACCAGCCTGAGCTGCAATGGTGAGATCCTATGTAAAATAAACGAGTAAGTAAGAAATAAAATAGGAAGGAAATCAGGTAATATGCAAATAGCCCAGACATTGGGCACACCTGAGGAACTTTACAGGCAGTGATCCCAGGAGTCCAGAGTGAGAGATTGGGTCTGGGGCGCACCCTGCACTGTGAGGAGGAATGAATCTCCCAAGCAGCCCTAATGGGTGGTTAAGAACAGGAACTCAGGCTTTGTGATCTTTTCAATGCAGAGAGCTGTATTTACTCCAACATTAACACCCCCTCCCAGTAAAAATTTCTTGTCACCCTCATCCATAATAATTCACTTGCTTTTGGAAAATTATTGCAATGCCATTTACTAACTGGAAAACAAGGTCAAAATACACTCTGACTTCTACCATTCAGTTTCCCTCCAACACAGCGGAAGAGTAAAATGCTAAGGAAATGAAAGGAAATTATCCCAAGAGACAAAACCCAAACAGCACAAATATCTCCAACACAATAGGAGGAGGCTCACGGTGGCAGGCTTGTATGAAAAAGTACAATTGCTTTGAAATTCATCAATGCACTAAGCAGAAAATATTTCAAATAGTAGAAGAGAGAGAGAGAAAAAAAGAACAATTTCCCTAAGTCTCTTCAATAATGGCCTAATTTTTATCTTAAGATGAATTTCAATTTATTACTTCCTTTCAAGCTCTCTGTTAGATGGCGTGCATTTATATTTTGGCTTCTCATCATGGGAAATGCAAACTAAATGTCATCTAAGTTTCTCACACTAATCCATCTACATCACAGCTGAAGAGCAGATGCCAAGGCTGGGTGTGGAGCTCCATTGGTACAGTGCTTGCAGCATGCACAGAGCTCTGGGTTCAATTCTCAGCACCCACCTGTCGTCCCAGAACTCCAGGAGTTCAAGATCGTTTTTGGATACATAGAATTTGAGGCAAGCCTAGGCTACACCAGACCCTGTCTCAAAAAAAAAAAAAGCAAATGCTCAAAAGGCATTTCACATAACAATGGATCCTATTTAATAGTTTTATAAACCATCTTAGGTCAGTCCAGTGGCCTCATTTAGAGCCATTACCTCATTGCACAATTTTTATTTAAATTAGCTTTGGAAATGTTAAAAATGGTATCTGCACCCACTAAACAATCAGTGGCAGAACCTAGATTTAATCCACACCAATCTGACTGGCCCCAGACCTGTGATCCTCAAGCTAAACCCACAGACAGAATGGACCATGCCCGATTACTCCCACTTTACTAATCAAACACTGATTGTATAGTTTGTACCATGTCACAAAGCACGTTAGTGGGAGCCACAGCCAAACCCGGCCTTATACTCTTCACTCCCCATTCTTGCAGAGGAACAAGCCAGAGTTTGCAGGTTACCTCCTAAAAGCTGTACTGACTTCTGAGAATAGAATCTCAAACATTCGTATACGTGACTTAGCTGACCATGGTATCCATGTGCCTTAGCTGAACATGATATCCGTGTGGTTTAGCTGACCGTGGCATACATGTGGTTAACTGACCATGGTGGTATACATGTGGTTAACTGACCATGGTAAACACGTGACTTAGCTTCACCACAGTTCTGGTACGCTGCCTTTCTATTCCATCTCTCTGGAAATAGGTACCAGGATGGACCTCTTTATGGGTCCCAGAATCCTCTCCTGGACCGCATGAACACTGATGCTGACAGCTGACGAGGACAGGATGCCTCCCTGGACCTTCATCCTGCCATTGGCTGCCCTGACACCACCACAGGAAATCAGCAAAACGTCTTGAGGAAGCACAGACATCGTCTGCTACGTTCTTTCCCTTTATTCATAAGACTGTAAAGAGACCATGTCATAAAATTCCAGCCGAAAAGGTCTCATCTCCTTGAGTCCCATGATTTCAAGCAGGCTCCAAAGTGGGGTGTCAGTGCTGTGCTCTGGCAGGAAGCTCTTCTCTAAGCCACTGATTCTGTGTCCTGAAACTTGCATCCAGTAATTGTGCCTATGATGCCGTGGTCAAGGAGTGATTTTCAAAAAACAGAGTAGACACAGCGGCAGCTTCCCTGCCTGCAAGAGAAAGAAATAGGTTTTATCACCTAATAAACACGTCTCACCAATCAATACTTATTTGCCCGCTTTTCTGAAGCAGCTCCCAAGAGTCACTTGAATTCCCTCACTATGGCTAATTCTTGAAGAAATTGCATTCCTACCTCCTAACAATCTTTGAACAAAGCAAGCACCTCATTTTATTAAGTCCAGCTACCTGGAGGAGCTACTTCAGAATGGAGCAGAAGATAGAGCTACCAGTGAGCTCTTAATCATTCCGAGGAGATAGAACTCAACTGTGTTATCAAACCTCACCGAGACGGTCTCCTGAATGCCAGTGGCAAGAACAAACAGATGTCAGAGCTATTTGTTTTGTTCAAAAGTGACAGGAAATCAAAAATCCATCAAATACATGTGTCAGCAGCAATGCCACAAGCACACTGGTTAGTGAGATTTATGTGCCTCCATTTTGGTCCATGAGAAAATTACCTTCTAAGCTCTCTCCATTTTCAAATGCCCACTTGGACACACAGGTAAGAGAGTTCATGAATGTTTCTTTGATGCTAGGTACCATGGAAAATGTAGCCAGCATATGTTACATGAATCTAAATCCTACATTTTTATGGTTTTAGGGGGATCAGGGTTAGCCCTGACTGGCCTGGAACTCACAGAGATCTGCGTATTAAGTACTGGGACTAAAGGCAAGTGACGTAGAAATATGAAATAATCTCTCCTCTTGCACTTTGTGTAACTCTACAAATTGTCTTTTAAGACAGAGAACTGGGCTGGAGAGGTGGTTCAGAGGGTGAAGTGCTCACTACACAAACCATGAGGTCCTGAGTCCGAATATCCAGAAACCATGTAGAATCAAACACATAGCATGTATGTCTATTGTCCCAGCACGCACACAAGATTGGAAATGGACTCAAGAAATTCCCCAGATGCTCCCAGGTCTGGCATACACAGCAGAAATAAAGCAAGAGACCCTGTCTTAAATAAGGTACAAGGTAAGAATCAATACTTCAGATTAACCCCTTCCATCCCTCCTTCCCTCCATCACGCATACAAGCACACACACACACCTGCATTTATGCATATAAATGCATACATATACATATGCACACATACAAAAGAAAATGGAGAGTTGCAAAATTCCAAAGTTTGTATACCAATTAAATTATAAACAGTGCCCATACTGTTACAGTGACATTGTCCATGTTAACATAATGACTGTATTCTAGTGTATATGTGCTGGACCTATCTGGCGGCATCAGTGACCATTGTTGATGGTACTATTAATTTCATTGTTGTCAATATTTAAATGTCTCTTCATGCCTTAAGATAGCATCATTCAAGTCTTCACAAAGTGAGGTGTTAGCACAAATACAGAGGAGATAAACTGTCTAATATAGAACAGAGGTATGATGTCACCCATGTCACAGTTTTAAAAGGTTACACAATCACCACCACAATCCTTGATGTAAATTTGTAAACTAACTCAGGAGACAACTTTGCCCTTCTTGTTTCCAACAAACAAAAGGAGAAGAAAGTAAATAATGTAGGATCTGAAGGCTGTGTAGTCTCTGTCAAAACTACTCAAGTCTGCTATTGAAGCTTTGAACGTAGCCAAGAGCATAGCTGTGTTCCAATAAATCTTTATTTATAAAAAGCAACAGCTTGGCCGGGCGTTGGTGGCGCACGCCTTTAATCCCAGCACTCGGGAGGCAGAGGCAGGCGGATCTCTGTGAGTTCGAGGCTGGGCTGGACCGACAGCCTCCAAAACAATACAGAGAAACCCTGTCTTGTAAAAACCAAAAAAAAAAAAAAAAAAAAAAAAAGCAGCAGCAGCTTGGATACGGCTTTCTGAACCCTATTTTCTGTGTGGTCTTTCCTACCCATTATATTTTTATTTACTTTTTATTTGTGTGTGTGTGTGTGTGTGTGTGTGTGTGTGTGTGTGTGTGTGTGTGTATGCGAGTGCATGCAGCACAGTGAGGAGGTCACAGGACAACTTGTAGGAGTTAGTATCTTACTTCTCCTACCTGAGTTCGTAAGACTGAACTCAGATCGACAGGTTTGGGGCAAGCACCTTGCCCCAGTAAACCATCCTTTAAGATGTTATTTTTGTCTTGAAACTGGTCTCACTCATAGCCCAGGCTACTCCCAAACTCTCAGCAATCCTGCCCCAGCCTCCCTAATGCTGGTTCCTTTCCATTTAATTTTATCATTTTACTGTTCAAGAATGGTACACTCCCCACCTACAACTTATTTTTCATAAAGCTGTTTTTGAGAAAGGAAACACGTTCCATTAAGACGGAAGCATTTCAAACTACAAAACCTTTGTAAAAATTGTCAAGAAAGTGGGAAAGGGAGAAAATAACGCTGTAGCTGGGTTACAGCATCAAAGTCTCAAATTCTCCAGACTCTGATTTTAGTGATGACTACAGAACTATTTATTTATATTTCACAAAATGGTATACTACAAAATCAACAACTAAATCAGCAATTTAGTCGTATATAAATAATAACTCAATGACGTTGATTGGTACATCTTAAAGCTTAAATAATAGTCTTTAATTTATAGTAATTATAGATGCATATGTGAAGAATATATATCTTTTCCTTTACATTTACTCCATTGAGAAAATGGGTTATGAATTATGACAGCCTGCTCTATGCATAGAACACAGGAGTTCTGTGGCACCGAATGCTACCATCCTACACTGAAGATCTGGCACTATGCAGACCTCAACCACTTAGCTACTTGAGATGGAGTAAGCTGCTTTTTTTATATACACACCAGGAAAATCCCAAGTCATAGGTTAGTGTCACATAGTAAAAAGAAAAAGAAATAGACAATCCAAGTGTTCCACCTCTTGATATTGAAAAAGCATTATCATCTACAAAGTTCATACTGGAGAACTGTGTGATCAAGTCACATATATACACAGGCCAAAATAATAATAATAGTCTCAAAAGTAATTTAAATGAGATTATTATTTTGTGCTGAGCTGCACTCATAGCTATCCTGGGCCATGTGGGCCAGAGGCTAAAGTGGATGAAAGACAACTGGCCACACTGTCAACTTTTTAAATTTACTCATCTTTATTAACAACACTTTAAACCCAAATTGACTTGAACCACAAGTTGACATGAGCCTTTATCCTCTTTTCAGATGAGTTTGCTCTAACCTGGAGCTGGTCTACATTCAGATGATAGGTAGGTAGGTAGGTAGGTAGGTAGGTAGGTAGGTAGGTAGGTGGGTGGGTGGGTGGGTGGGTGGGTGGGTGGGTGGGTGGGTGGGTGGATGGACGGACGGACAGACAGACGGACGGACAGATAGATGAATAATACAAAAAGAGGCTTTGATGAAAAATTTAGGGGAAAATAAAGGATGAAACTATTCTGATAACTGATATAAAGGTAGACATATGCACAAAATTCTAAGAGCCCAGCTATCTGCTTTCTTAGTGTCCTAGCACTGACTGCCTCCATCATCTCTACCTAAAGATGAGCTCAGGAGACACCCTCCCACCCCCGAGACTCAGTCAACCAGAACTCCAGGAGTGGGCCCACTAATCTATACTTTAAAATTTTCCAGATGTTTCTTTTGTTCTCTAAAGTTTCAAAAGCACTAATTCAACATTTGGGAACTAGCAGGCATATGGTTTTCCAAAGCCCCTCATATAACTTAGAGCTGCCTTCAGATCTCACTTCCTGGGTGAGTCGGGGTCAGTGCCCAAGTGCACAAGCACATTAGTACTTAGTGAGAGTGTGCTCTATTAAGATTGAAGCAGCCAAATGGAAGCCATTAGAGATGCCTCTACCTGGGACTACAGTGAAGCAAAGCCATTATTGAATCCCTGGAGAGATTGTGAAGATGAGAGCCACCATCAAGGCCACAGGGGTGGTGGCTCCAACCATATCTCCATTTAAGTCTATTAGGCCTGTGCAGAAAATAGGTGGATATTGGAGAATGACAGTTAATTATTGTGATCAACTGGGGACTCTAATCATAACTGTTGTACAAGCTGCTGTTGCCTTCCTTGAATAGATAAATACATTTCCTGGTATCTAATATGTGGTGGGGTTTTTTTTTTCTTTGTATCTGTCCATAAGACCCATTAGAAGCTACTTTTTTTCAGTTGGCATCTTTTTAGTATTTAGTAGATATTAGTATTACTATGAGATGGCCATGAGTCCTTGAGGATAAAGGGTAGAATGTTCCAGCTCAAGGTGTCTGGGTGTCAGGTTGATAAAGGATAGATTTGTCTTCATTGTCAACTGACTGGATTCAGAGGGGGTGGGGGATACAATTCTAGGTGAGTCTGTGAGGATGTTTCCAGAGACATTTGTCCAGGAAGGGAAGACATGAACAGCATGCCATGGGTTGGGATTCTGAATTTAACATCAACGGAAAGAGAAAACTGAATGAGCACCAACGTTTGCATCTCTCTGCTCTGTACTGTGAAGGCCACCACACTGTACTCCATCCCTTCTTAAAACAGAAGCCAAACTAAATCAATCTTCCTCATAGTTGCTTCTGCGAGGTTATTTTATCACAGCAGTGAGCAGAGTAGCTAATAGAGTGAGTCTCACCAATACGCCATCCTAGAAAAACAGAGCGATGGAGCCAGGCTCCTTATAATCTGTTTAAGGAACAGGGTGGATATAGGAGCAAACCATATTTAGCTTCAATTCTAGCACTCTGTGAGCACCTACCATGTGCCATGCCTGCACTGGATAAAATCATCTTGTTTAGCCCTTCAGTAACATTGAAATTTACGTATGTCAAGTGTATACAGCTAAGTACTCAAAATGGCGGGCATTCAACCTGCAAATAAACAGAAATGCAACTCTCCAACTAGTGTCCATTCAGAGGCATGGCTGGCATGCTTTGAAACTCACAGTACTTGTATATGAATGGTCCTATCATTTCTTCTTTGGTTAATTGCTCTCAGAGTTCACCGTATACCACAATTAAAACAGCATTGTTTATAGAAAACCATGTGTAGAGTGTCCTTTTAAGTTGGCTGCAGGTAATTCTGAATTGCTAGTCTATGCCCATGACAAACACTCCTAATCATGCAAGGCACTCAAGTTGGAGCCCAGGAATTATTCCTAAGATTGGGATTCCTCCAGAATGACATTTCAGGTGATGGAAAGTGTATGCTTATTGCGTGTCCCTTATCCAAACTGCCTGGATAAGAAGTATTTTGGATTAGGGAATTTCTCATGCTTTTGAAGTATTTACACATACATAATGAGATTCCCCAGGATTAGAACCCAAGTGTAAACACTAAATTCATTTCCTTTTCATATAGACTGTATGCTCATAGCCTGAAGATAATTTATGTATAATACTTTCAGTTAACCTTGTTTGACTGCCACCCAGCACATAAGGTCAGGCATAAAGTTTGTCACACATCACTTCAGGTCAGCATTCAGGAAGTTGCATACTTGGGAGAATTTCCTATTTTGGTCTTGGGGATTAGCTTCAAGAGTAGTAAGATGTATTTGTTTTAGTGGCCAATCAACACATTCTTTTCTTGTTATCCTTCCTGCCCCAATTACAGCTTCAAGTCTCCCTTCTTACTGTTCTGAGAACAATATCTAAGCTTCTGTTAATCCTGAGAACGCCGTTACAAATCTGCCGCCTCAAGGGCCTCAATCAGTGTAGATTATACTCAACAGTTTTAGCGATTTGAAAGCAGTTGTAACTCAGTGCACAGTACAAAACTGCTTTGAAAATCAGAGAGCCAAGCAAATAAAGCCGCTGAGCAGATAACAAAATGCCTGTGAAATAGTATTCTATGGGTATCACTGGGAAATGTACAGCATGAATAGCCCAGGGAAGTTGATTCATAATGCCAGGTTTATAAGCATGAAAACACGGCGTGAGCAAATAATTGTGATTTTGCTTTTGATACTCACTGATGATTCTTTATTCCACTAAGGGGGAGCCACACTGTTCCTTTAGCAGCATCTCCATTATTCTAATTCCCTATGGAGAGAAGAAAGAAAAATCAAAATGTCATGTTACATAGACAAGAACCATTACATTCATCATAACCTTTTCTCTACAGGGAATCTGATCTCGAGCATATATTTGTTCAAAAAGTGGGCTCAATCATCCCTGACATTTTTGTACTATTTCACTCAGCAATCCCCCTTCTGCTTTCTCCACATGTTCTCAAAGCTGTTTCGGAGGTGGGCAGAGCAGAGTTTGGAATCTGCTTGCAACATCAGAAAGCAACCCAAGCCAAGGTAAGCAATGTCTCACAAGTGGCATAGCTTGCCAGAGTTGGGATAATGGTAACTGTAAATGTTTGCTGAACGCTGACAGTTGTGCTGGTTTCACTGCCAAGGTTCATGCATGCTGGTGGGGACAGCAGGTGCTGCCATGCCGCACTGAGATGCTCTCCAAGAGGAAGGCACTCTTCCCCCATCCACAAGAACCTATTATGGACCTCTGCAGGCACAAGGCCATCTCAGCCAAGGCAGATCATCACCTGAGGTCATGCCCTCTCTCTAGTGCCAGCCCTTATCCTATGACTGATGGATATGAAGACAGAACGACTCTCTTCCCCCACTTGCCAACGACTTTGAGGGGTAATACACACCCCATGTCTCTGCTGCAGCTGTATCTCAGCCAGCTTCCCCTCTTCCTTCTCCTTACAGAGGTGCTCCCCAGAATCCTCTCCAATACATTCCACGTGCAAATCTCCACTTCTGACACTTTGTTTGCTACGCACAAAACTGCTTTCCTAGTTACAGCACAGAGGTTCAAAGAGGTTTCAGCGGGTGCGCCAAGCTCTAATGTCCCGATGCCGGGGAGAGCACACAGGCACTCCACCCTGCTTTCAGCCCCGCACGCCAGTCTTCCGCACCACTCGCTCCATGACGTCACACCCCCCTGCCTACCACCTGCTCTTGGGAATAAGAAGTGGGGACCAGGGATGCAACAATGTATCTGACTAATATTTATTATATGCCTACTATGTGCACTAGATATTAAATGATAAACAGTTAAGAAAAGGACCCTGCCTTGATAGAATTTTCTTTCTTGTTTCAATTTTCTCTTCTTCCAACACCCCCTCCCAAATAATTAAATATCTTATCGCCAGGAAGAACAAAATCTGCCATATAAATTCTTTTTACAAACATTTTTTTCAGAGTAGCTGCACACATCCAGGCAGTAATGTCTTTAAAAAAGGGAAAGCACATTCTTCCTTGGGAAGAGAGAACTAACCAGTAATCTGTCTCAGCCATCTAAATTAAGACTTCCACCACTCACCAGGCCACTAATTGACATAAATAAAGATTCCAAGGCTTGCCCTGGGAATTGTTACTTATTGGATCAATTATGCTCACAATGTGACAGTTGATTTCTCTTTCTCTCTTTCCTCCTCTCATACCACTTTAATCTTAAGAAGAATGGTTAGACACAGAAAGAGGAGAGTGAGGGCAGGGAAAAGGCTTAAAGTCAATTAAGAAAAAGAAAAATCCAAACAATAGGTCAGCCATTATTTGGCATCTCTCTTGATAAGGAGGAGCCTAATCAAAACCCAGTCGAAAGTCCTTTCAAATAAAGTTCATTCCAACACTCAGATCTCACCCCTTAGAGATGAGACTGAAAGAGGCTAAATTTATACCCCTTATCACACAATGGGCCCTGCATGCAGAGTAAACATTAAATACATCCACCTTTTAGAGACGCTTTAAAAGCTTTTTGGACTGACAAACCATAAACCAGTTTGATTTTATTATCTCTCTGCTCTCAGGATGTTTTTTCCTCTATTACTAGGCTATCTTTCCCCATTTGTCGATGCACAGGCAAATAAGCCACCTAAGGCCTCATGTCCCTAATGCCAAGACAGCAAGGCCTAAAGGCATTCCCATTCTTTAGTCTCGAGTCTTGCAGGTTTGAAGTCCTTCACAAAGGCCCTTCTCTGTTTCTGAGAAATCACTGATTATGACTGCAAGACCAGAGCGTGTCTTCAGGAGAGGTAAAACCAAAGATGGCTAGGTCTAGACAGTGTGTTTATTTTATAATCAAGTTGACACTACCTGGTTTACTTGGGAGGCTCTAAAGAGAGTTGTATTAGACCTTACAAAAATTATAGACAACGGAGTTATGGGGAAGTCCTATGTATATGTCAATAAAGCACTGTTGGCCAATAGGGAAGCAAGATAGGTGGGATTAGGAGTCCAGGAGGACTCTGGGTAGGAGAAACACAGAGAGTCACGATGTAGCCCGCCAGAGAAGTAACATATCCGGAACTTTTCTCCGGTAAGAGAAATCCTTAGATTAACAATTATGGGATAAATACTTAAATCAGAGCTAGCCAGTAAGAAACAACCAAGGCCAACAGCTTCATAATTAATACAGCGTCTTGTGTTATTTGGGGACTACAAGGCGGCAGAGCCCAGGCGACTTGGTGGGGAAAAGCCAAAGCTGCCGGCAAGGAAAAGGTATCTCTCTACAATGGAGCAGTTCCCCAAAGGCATACCCATGCAGAGCTCTTAATAAGAGAGCTACTCACTTAATTATCACAGTAACAACAACAACAAAAAAAATGGTGTTAAAGACCCCACTGGAAAGAGCTCCCTTCTTGTGATTCATGGCTTTAGAGCAAATACTGCCTGTGCTAGTTAAATTTTTTGTCAACTTGATACAAGCCAGAGTCATCTAAGAGGAGGGAACCTCACTTGAGAGAATGCTTCCATAAGACGGAAAACCTAATTAAGACACCGTCCATAAGCAGGGCGGTGGTAGCACACACCTTTAATCCCAGCACTCAGGAGGCAGAGGCAGGTGGATCTCTGTGAGCTCGAGACCAGCCTGGTCTACAAGAGCTAGTTCCAGGACAGCCTCCAAAGCCACAGAGAAACTCTGTCTCGAAAAACCAAGAAAAAAAAAAAAAAAGACACCGTCCATAGAACCAGCTGCCACCGTGTGTATGAGACTTCAGCCAGCATATCACAGGACACGAAGTCCCCACTCAGAGGTCGTGGTCTCATGGAAGAATGAAAAACATGTGAAAGGCAAGCCAGTCTCTGGAAAGGGCTGTAACATACAGAAGAAACACCGTATGAGAGAAAAAGGGGAGGAGAGGTCAGTCACACAAGAGACAGGGGAAGAAACTACAATGCCGCTTTGGAGTCCCACACCGGAGAAGTACAGAGGGAACCCAAGAAGATTAATTAGCAAAAGGCGTGGAACAGGGAGCCCCTCACAGCTCTCTCACTGTTAAGCAATTACCACGGGAAACTGGACAGAACAGAGAAGGAAACAGGACGATCATACATCCCATCTCTCAAGCTCCCCCACCCACACCCACACTCTTTCCCCTCCTCAGCGCCACTGCTTCCTGGAAGAGTCAACAGCACACAAAACCTCCTCTGTAGCCACAAAGAGACATCTGGGTCATACCCAAGCTTGCTGTGAAACTTTGTGCAAATTTTAAAATTCTTTATACCTCAACTGCCCTCCTCTTTGAATAGAGATAGTGACATTGGCTTGTCCTAAACTTTGGGTAAAACCCCGTCTAACCCGAATACCATAACTCCCAGTGTTAAAATGCTAGTTTATGTCACCCGCTCTGCAATTAAATAGCTGCTCTTCCTCTGCTAAATCCGCCTGTAATCCTGTGAGGCTGGAGACATAGCTTCGCTGGTTCCCAGCAAGCACAAACTCCATTAAGCCAAGTGTGGGGCCATATGCCTGCAATCCCAGCATTCCGGAGGCAGCAGTAGGGGAGACCAAAATTTTAGCATCATCTTTGGCTACATAGTAAGTTCAAGATCAGCCTGGGATACATGAGATCCTGTTGAGGGGTAGGGGAGCGTGGCTGATGAAGAGGCTTGGCAGGTAAAAGCACTCACCATGAGGTCTAGACTACCCTAGTTTGAGGGCTAGAACAAAGGTAAAAAAGATGAAAGGACTACTTTACAAAGTTGTCCTCACATATACAGCATGGCATGTGATACCCCCACTCCCACCAACTTCCACCCCAACACACACAGAGTAATAATAAACAGGCAAACAAAAAGCATGCATCCTGTAGAAGAGTGTAGCCTTGGGACACAGAAGACACACCATTAACTGTCCACTGGATGAATGAATGAATCCACAAGCTAACCAATCAATGATCATTTTGTATTCCTGCCACTTCAGATGAGATAGCAAGGTTCTCAATTAGGGTACAAGGTTTGCTTATGTTTGAACCCCAGTACCTTGGGTAGGAGCTCAATGCTAATGGGTTGTAACGCTTATCACGACTTATGGATGTGAGAACAATGAGCTTAGGTAGAAATGATCCGAATGAATCTGCCTCATGTTCAGCAGCCATGAAGTGTGGGTGGGACGTTGGAGCAGCCACAGAGATGAGAGCACAAAACAAGGAAAGGATGAAGGCATGAGAGGAGGAAAGAAGGAATAACGGAGAAGTAGCCAGGAGCACACATCAGATCTGGAGAACGCTGCGTTAGTCAACAAATAGTGAGAAAGAGGTACTTTCCAATGCGGAAGCTTGCATTGTAAAAATCACTGGCCACTTAACAAAAAGATGTGCACCAAATTTAGTTCAAAAACTTCATTACCCTTCAACTCCTATTTCCCACTAAGATGGCTTTTATAGAACTTGCCTCAAATCCTGACATGTCCTGTGGCCCCAGTCATACTCATCAGGCTCTGTCTGGTCTGTTTCCTTCCTAATCCCCCAGTCACAGCCCTGTGCATTCTCCTCTGACCATGTACATGACTCACATGGCTGCCTCCTACTCAGGAGCACATCTGTGTCTTCTTTCTCACCGGCTGTTCTCTCTGAGAAACGCTCCCAGGTCTTCAAGTGGCAGTCCTCCTCACTCTCTGCAGCATTCACAATTCAATTGGTCTAGCCCCTCCTCAGAGAATGCCCACTCCTGTGGCCACCCCTGTTCATATAGCCCGGTCAGTCTGGATCAAGTGTCCACACCCCAGTCTTTACAGCATCCATATAGCAATTCTCAAGTTTCTAAAACACCCAGTCTTATCTGTCACCCCCATTTGAAGATATATTCCGTAAGATCAAAGAAAGATCCCATGAGTGTCCACTACTGAATCCCACCTACTCTAGAACCCAATAGGATGGGCATCATTTGTGAAGGAAAGAAGGGAGAGAAAGAAATGGGGGAAGGGAGGGATGAAAGGAGGAAGCTGTCTGCATCCAGTGTTCTCAAAGATCTCCAAAAAGAGATATTTTATCACAACAAACCATCTTTTAATCTGATGGCCAATTCTTTTCCATCTAGAGCTACCTTCAACTACAAAACTGGAATAGCACCAAATAACAATAATAAGAATGTATTAGCCCATGCAGTGTGCCAAACACCGTGTGAGAACCTTCTCAGGGCGAAACTCCTCTACATTCCATCTGCATCAAAAGATTCCTATTTGTGCTTGGGGATGACACCGAGGCTCACAGACATCAAACATCCTACCCAAAACTACGCAGTAACGAAGAAACAGAGCCTCCATTCGACTCATGGCAATCAAGCAGAAGAGTCTAGAATTCGACTAGACTGGAAGCTCTGATGAGAGTGTGAAACCCTATTACAATGCTGGATATAGGCCAAGAGCTTTTCTCCCTTCCCTGTTGACTATGGC
Organism: Mesocricetus auratus; assembly: GCF_017639785.1. Lineage (NCBI taxonomy): Eukaryota > Metazoa > Chordata > Mammalia > Rodentia > Cricetidae > Mesocricetus > Mesocricetus auratus. The sequence goes on along the minus strand of NW_024429184.1, from coordinate 112,974,476 downwards.
TTGAAATTCTGATAAACAAATCAGATATGAGTCAATATCTAATCACATCTACAAATTATCTCAAATTATTCAAGTAGGAATAGTCAAATACAATATACCACTTTGATACAATTTTCCCAATAGCAGCTGATACATCCTTCAGTAAGATTCATTTTTATCTTCATTAATCACCCCCAAACCTTTAGGTGTAACTGCATAACATTAACTGCCACAACGATTCTGATACCTCCGCTTCGTATTATTAATCTTTCTCTCTCCTGAAGAAGAATATTTAATTCTCACAACTTGCAATAGGAAATAATATGTGCCCAAATTTTAAAAAAAAATCTAAAACTTGAGAGAGACCGTATAATTTCTAAACCAGAAACAAAATCTACAACAGGCTGGAAGAGGCTGGTTTGATTTCGAGAAATCTACAGCCAAATATCAGGAAGAAGATGGAGCTGTGACTTTCATGGCCCCCTTTCCCCACTAGCCCAACCTGACGAGCATTAAGTCCAACATGACTCGATCTGTCTTAATTATGACAGTCTAGAAATGTTACCTGTACACAGCTTTATTTCTCCTAACTTGGATTTCATGTGAAACACAGCTTTTTTCCCCATTAATCAAGGGTAGCCTCTCACACAGAGCCACACCCCACCCGGACCATCACAATACTGAACCTCTGTATCTGCTTAGAGTCTCCATCCAAGAGACACATTCATCACTACTCCTCATGCCATCCATGTCAGTCATAATGACAAGGTGTTCTCTCTTATCCTCCAGCAGGGCAAGTTCAGTGCCTGTCACCAGTGGGACACATTGCCTACTCTTGTTGTGACAAACAACAAGACTTCTATCAATTCTCTTTTAGCAGAGGTATTTTTCCTGTTCAAACTTAAGCCAAAGTATAGCTTCCCTATTTTTCTTCTCTACTGTAAGACAAAATGAAGAGTCAAAGAGTCTACACATTTTATCAATGAATTGTCTCTAACAGAATTTGTAAAATCTAACTGTAGTTCAGGAAATAAATAAATCAACAGATTCCTAGCTAATTCTCCTTTTGTTTATTTCCACCCCTGTTCATAGTCATGTTTCTGTGTAAGTCAATAATATCTGCATGTATGTCTTCAAATCAGGTGTTTCCTTTGAACAAAGAACCATTTCCTAAGCCCATACATTAGTAAAAAGCCCATTTCACAAGGGCTCATCAGCATCCACGCTACGGCTGATGTGTTATGGGCTGACTACAAGCCTCTGTCTCACCCACATTTTTAATGTTCTCAACAGTCCTAGGAGGTGAACTACGTTCACTCTCATCATCTCCAGGGAAGGAAGGAGTCTCAGAAGACTGAGAGCGTAAGGCCACATGGCATGAGTGGAAGGCTTAGAATTTCAACCCGGATTTCTCCAGTCTTTGCACAATGAGCACTTAATCTCAATGACTTTGTTCGCTTGCCTGGGTAGAAAGAACAGAAGAAGCATTTTGCTTTGCAACACTGCCTTTAAGAATTAAATGAGACAGGGCTGGAGGCATGGCTCAGTGGTTAAGAGCACTGGCTGCTCTTCCAGAGGACATGGGTTCAATTCCTAGCACCCACATGGCAGCTCACAACCGTCTGTAACTCCAGTTCTAGGGGATCTGACACCTTCACACCAATGCACATAAAATAAATTTAAATCGTTATTAAAAAAAGAATTAAGTGGGACATCTACAGCCACTTGCATACAGCATGCTTGTGTTAACAATGTTTAACCACCCAACCTCCCTGTGGTGGGTGGGGATGGGGCGGTATGGAGGAGTGGGGGGGATGTCTCTCACCACAGGCCCTCTTCAGTCAGTGTCCTGTGGCCCACAAAAAAATGCCACCAGAGACCCCTTGAGGATCTTAACATTCACAAAGTATTTCCCTTGTTCATGACATCATCTCACAGACACTGGGTGCTGACACACACCAGATGGTGAACCAGTCTGTCCCAGCAGGGCCACAGCTGGAATCTGGGTCCAAGGGAGAGCTGGTTCTCAGCCCGCAGGCAAAGCCCTCTGCTGTGCGGTGCTGAGCACACAGTACTCCTAGACTCCTCAAATCCTTGGGCCCAGTCCAAGCTAGATGCACTCGAAAGTTACTCAGTGGTGTGCCTGGCTAGAAAGTAGCAGAGTGACTCTCTCAGTATACTAAGGTCTTTAAAGATATGCCGGGCGTTGGTGGCGCACGCCTTTAATCTCAGCAATCGGGAGGTAGAGGCAGGCGGATCTCTGTGAGTTCAAGGCCAGCCTGGTCTACAGTGTGAGTTCCAGGACAGCCTCCAAAAAAACAATACAGAGAAACCCTGTCCCGAAAAACCAAAAAATAAAAAATAAAAATAAAAAAAAATAAAGATGTGTTTCTTGGCCTAGCGTGGTGGTACGTATGCTGCTGTAATCCCAGCATTTGGGAAGTAGAGGTTGTAAGATTAGTAGTTCAAGTCCAGCATCCACTTCACAACAAGTTCAAGACCAGCCTGGGTTCCTTAAGATGATATGGAAGGGAAAATGGGATGGGATGGGGAGAGAAGATGTGTTTGTAGCTTTGATATTACGTCATGTCACTTATTAACATCTACGTGTATGTAGTCCTAATATTCTAAATTTAAGAGAAGCAGAAGGAAAACAAACCTTCTTAGGGAACCCAAAGTGTTTGCAATATCCACAGAGCAAAACACCTCACCACACCTCCAACAACTTTTCTGTCAGGGAGTCTCACTTCTGGGTTCTAGAGAAGCCATGCACACCCACAGGAAGTATCTCTGCTCCAATAAGTTATCAATGTATATAACATCTTGGTCAGCTGTCCAACAAAATTCTATTTCCCGCTTACCTCAGTGACTTTTTGTTGCTGTGACAAAACACCATGACCAAAAGCAACTTAAGGAAGAACAATGGCTGACAGTTTTGAAAAGTCATTGCACCAAGTCAACTAATTACGCAGGCAATGTTTTAACTGGTTAAATCCTAGGGTCATATCCTCTGCTTAATCTCAGATATTATCTCCATGGATTAATAACTCCCATGTGGCTGAAGCTCTAAACCTGTCTTTGATGTAAAAAAATATTATGAAATTCTTTCCTTTGATTAAAAAATACTTAAAATTTTTTCTTTTGATAAAAAGGTACTTAAAGGAATTATCTTTAAAACCACGAACTGACAGTAATTCCAGCTCTTGTGGAGAAACTTATGTGAAATCCTCAGGGTGGGGGACAAGGCTTCCATCTGTTTCCCTCATTTGGCATTCAACTGGCCAATTCGGGTTCTCTGGGAAATATCTGTTACCATGGCAGACGTAAAGATGTGGGCTGCTAGGAGAGGAAAGTGGGGAATGGGTGGCTGTCTATCTTAAAGTCACTTAGCCTAGGGCTTGCTTGGAGCTCAGTGTGAGAGCACTTGCCTGGCAGGATGCCCTGGGATTAATCTCCAGCACTGTTAAGACCAAGACCATAAGTTGTTATCACAGAAACACAGTAATAATAATTAGTAATAATAAGTTTTTCCTATTTAAAATCAGACATGTATGTAGCCTGCTCTTTAGTGTTAGGACAGAGATCTAACCTAACTGAAAATCTATAGATAACAGTAATGGCAATAAGTAAAAATGTTGGGGTAAAATATATTACCTGAGCCTAATGTTTTTATTGCCATCCCATTGTTTCTGTATTTGAAAGAAATTACTTTGCTTTAATATTAACTCAAAATAAAGTCAAATCATAAAATTATCATTATTTGTATGTTGGCTTGTTTTTGTTGTTGTTTTGTTTTTGTTTGCTGTGTGTGTGTGTGTGTGTGTGTGTGTGTGTTTTAAGCCAAAGTTTTGCTATACAGTGCGAGTATGATTCTCCTGCCTCAGCACCCTGAGTGCTGGGATTACACGCATACACCATCAAGTCTGGTTCCACATTATGCTTTAACACAAAGATGGCAATGATCCCTTACGGTGTGTTTCCTGTATCCCAAGGTATTTCTCTACACTTTCCTGTGATGCTCATGCTCACAAGGTAGGCGGCAGCATGATTCAAATGCCACCCAGAGCTACAAGACAAGGAAGAGTTCAGATTTAAACCCAGGTCATACTGACTCCAAAGACAAGCTCATTATAACCACTAAGCATTGCCTGCAATGCTATAATGGGGAAAATAAGTTTTTGCTTTTAACTTGCTTGCACTTTGCTTTTTAAATAATGACAACACAACAACCGATCATTTGCCTTGTGCTAAGTCCTGACCTGTGTTGTTTTACATAACTCATTTACTCCTTCCAAGGACTCTGTGAAGTAGGAACCAACTGTCCTCATTCTACAGATGAGGGAAATGAGACACATGGATTTTAATGGCTTGTCCAAGGTCACACAGCTCTTATGGGCAGGGTATTGTTACGAATAGCTTTACGAAAATCCTGTTTAAAAGATGTACTAGTTATTCAGTTCATAATCCTGTTAATCAAAAACATAAAACAAGTCTCATAAAATTTTATAGATTTTTAAAATCTTTTGGACTGTCATTATTTCTTTAAATTTTTAACCATTTCAGATATATCTAGAATATTAGAGACTAATAAAGAAAAAACAGTCAAGTTTTCTATTGTTTATGTTTTATGTTCTTTGAGACAGGATTTCTCTGTTAAGTCCTGGCTGTCTGTCCTGGAACTCGCTCTGTAGACCAGGCTGGCCTCTAACTCAGGGATTCACCTGCCTCTGCCTCCCAAGTGCTAGAATTAAAGTCATGGACCACCACTGTCTGGCAACAGTCAAGTTTTTAACAAATGAAAGTATATTTTAAAAAAATAACAGAAGTTATACCCAACTAAAGGCTGCTGATCAAGAAAATTTTATTTATAGCCTTTAAATTCTACTTAATGCGGGAATCAACATGAAAGAAGTTAATTGACTGCAAAAGACACCATTTTCTTCTGCTCAGGAAACAGAGAAAAATAGAAAAATCAGTTGAGGACCAGGTGTGATGGTTCATGCCGGTAATCCTAGCATTTCGGAAGCTGAGGCAAGAGGATCAACATGAGTTTAAGGTCATCCTAAATTCCATGCCAACCTAGGGTACACTATCTCAATACAAAACAACAATAACAACAAAATGCCAGAAAGAAAAGGGGAGAGAAACAAAGATTAGTCCCTCTTAGGAGGGAGAGAGGATTCCAGGAAGAAAGTGAAAGGACCAACCTCCTGCTTTAGCAGCTATGATAGGCTGCAGAAAAGACTCAACATAGGGGCTGGAGAGATGGCTCAGAGGTTAAGAGCACCGGCTGCTATTCCAGAGGTCCTGAGTTCAATTCCCAGCAACCACATGGTGGCTCACAACCATCTGTAATGAGATCTGGTGCCCTCTTCTGGTGTGCAGACATGCAAGCAGGCAAAACACTGAACACATAATAAATAAATAAATAAATCTTTAAAAAAAAAAAAAAAAGACTCAACATGTGCTTGCCTGACCTAGCCTCTCCTGCCCTAGTCACTAGGAGGTCAGAGACCTTCCTCATGGCAAGGAACCAATCAGCAGCTAGCTGGCGGACTGTGCTTTACAGCTCTGGGTGTGCTTTATGGTACAAGTGCAGAGCATAGCAACCGCCCTGGGAGGGCCTATAGCCCTTAACAACCAGTTGACAAATCAACACAAGACAGGTCGTCCAAGCTGGGAAGATCACAAATCCTGTTGCATGCCCCTAGACACTCCCCTTACACTGCTCCATAAGTTCTCTGCCTCCGGTTTCGAGGGGTCTTTCTTCTGCCATCTGCCTCGATGAAAGGATGAAGGGCCCCAGTTAATACAGCTAGCTCGTTAAACAACAACAAGACTCTTTGCTTTTGCATCCGAACGGGTCTCGTAGTGATTTTGGGGTTCAGAATCTGGGCACAACAAAAGGAAGGTAAAGTTAAGACGTCTCCAAAGAAGACAGCTAAGGACTAAGCCGCATCAAATGACAAATCCCAGGCAGCAAGAGGAATCAAAAACAAACAGCTTGAAAGTGGCAAAAAGACATCAAACTCAGGGTCCCTAAATACAATACTCCTTTCAGGAAGATACTGAAGCAGCCTCCACATCACCACTGCCGAGGTCCCTCAAAGGGAGGCACAGCAAGAGCTCCAGTAGCAGAGATTAACTCCTACCACAGAGTAGGGGTGTAGATAAGAACTCACATCGCAAAAGAGGTGATGTACCCAAAGGGAACAACTCCCCACATCAGGAAACACAGGGAGCATGTCCCAGGGCACAAGCACACTATTGCAGGTGGACTACTGGACCCACCAGTAAGAAATGAAGTCATCTTTCCAAACCAAGCAGCCATTCCTACACTTCTGAATTTAACTCCCAAGTTAAGATGACTGATGGGATTTTCTGATCTTTTGGGTCAAACTGGGAGTCTTAATTTAGTGCAAGGAGCCCAGGTCAAGACAAGCTGGAAATTACAAGTGGTCCTTTTGATCCGCAGCAAATCTGTACCACAAAAGCACTCAGTCCACACAACGTGCTTTCTTTCTCTCTTTCTTTCTTTCTTTCTTTCTTTCTTTCTTTCTTTCTTTCTTTCTCTCTTTCTTTCTTCCTTCCTTTCCTCTTCTTGTTTTTAAATTTATTTGTTGTTGTTGTTGCCTCTTGGTGCAGCCTGTTCCAGCTTTAAGTACTATGCCTGCCTCAGGTTTACGAGTAGGTAAAGATTTACGATGGCCACAAACCCCTGTTTCTATTGTCTTTATATATTTGAATCTTCTTGCACAACAGACGAGATAACAAACGCAGAAAACTAACACATTGGTGGGAGATTTGATACAGGACAACGGCAAGAACTCAGCTCCCAATGTCCCAGTGCCCTGTTGAGTGGAATAAAGGAGCACTAGAAAAAAAGTGTCACAGTAAGAACTGAGAAGGCAAGGCCACTTCCACTATTGTCTGACAAAAGTCTACTTCAAGTTCACAGGTACACCCTGCCAAGTGGACTTGGGCCTCTGTTGTCTTATCTCCTCCCCTAGACTTCTTCTGTCTTCACACTGACAGATAGGAAAGAGGGCTCTGAAACCACACAGCCTGGATTTGAGTTCCAATATTGTATGACGCCTTGTCCACATCTGTAAGAGGGGAAGGTAGGAGTAACTGCAACCTCTTTTCCAGGCTATTGGGAGGACGAATGTTTGAGAAACTATGAAGTGTTTGGATCACAGTGTGCAATTGCTGATTATAGTTACTATCATTATTCTATGTGGTCTCCCCTAGAGCTTCTAAACTGTACCTTTATGGGAGGTATAGATCAAAAATAAGTCATCTTGCTCTATTACTAGGACCAGTATTTCAAAGACCTACAAATATTTATAATATGCAGTTTGGCTCATATGAGCTAGACTGTGACACAAAATCATAGAAACCCTACTTCATGCTCACTACCTCTTCTGCTAACCAGTGGTTTATCAGCATGTTTCTTATTTTTAATATTTTATTGTCTCTGCTACACTCAACCACATCTCCTTGTTAAATGAACTACCTCTGATGCTCTCTAATCTCTACATAGCTAAAACTATTTAATTCTTCCTCATGTGTAATGACTAACAGACAGAAAACATTGTTTAGAGATAAGGGGAACTATGAGAGAATGAAAAACAACACATATAATTTTAGAATTTAAAATGACTTAAATAATTCAATCTGATTTTCTGGGAAACAATAGTTTAGATCAGAGCATCCAGAATGAACAACATGACTATCAGAGTTTGATCAAAGTAGGTCCTGGGTTTCCTAACTCACGACTAGATCAGCAGCTCATTACCATAACATGTAGACATGGCCTCTCCTACCATCATACAAATAATGATCACACACACATCCGAACCTCAAGAAATCACTTCCTAGTTTTTCAGACAAGGCTTGAATTCCCAGATTTCACCTTGTTTCAGAGAAAACACATCCTGAATTTCAGCTGACCAACATAAGAGATTCCCAAAAGTTAACGTGCTGAGCAAAGTCTACTACAAAGAGAGGAATTCAAATGACCCATCCAGGGATTGGGATTCCTAGGCCTCACAGTCAAGAACAGACAGACAGACAGACAGACAGACAGACAGACAGACAGACAATTATGACTCGCAGATCTCTGACTCTGAGATGTTTTCCCCAGGAAGACTATGTGTCAGCAGACTAAGACTCCAGTGACAACAGAATGAGAGAAGGGGATAGGGAGGGACCATTCAAGAAGACAGACCTATCTGAAAGTAAGTTAAGAAGTAGCATCCTTGGTATTCTCATGGCATCAAATGAATGAACTGCGACCAGAATAAGTCTAATAGAGTATGCAAGAGTTGGGTTCAAAAGCATGGTCACCAGACGTAAATAAGAGCTGGGAAGAGGCTTCTGGAACTGAAGAGAAAGCATATTTCATCTGGTCTTCCAAGTAACATAAAGACTCTTAAAAGAACACACACAAACAAGCAGGAAACGGAAGTCCCCAGTCCTTAGTCTACATGCTAGCACACAGCTGACCTGCTGTCATGCCTGCAAACTTTAACTGACACTGCTGGATGACACTATTTCTTGCTCTGCTCCTCTCTCTTGGGATGACTGATTTTAAAGCGTCCACTTTTTTTTAGCGTTACGACTACCTATGCATGTACTTGAGATGCACAGTTCTCAGTTAAGGAACTCAGCATTCACACAACATCCACGTCAACATCACACAACAAAAAAGCCTGGGAAGGGGGGCAGGAGAGACACTGAGGCCAAACAATGTGACAATGGCAGAATCAGTAACTGTTATCATTTCCAGAGTAGATAATCAGAGGGTTGGAACTGGCAATTTTGCTTCTGCTTCACAATTCTACAAGCTAAAAATAATCAGCCAGACAGTTCTGAGACACCAAATCATTCATTCAATTCAGACAAGCCCAGTACTGAACTGGTAGAAGTTACAAGCTGGCAGAATTGTTTTGGAAAGGAACTTGATAATACACACAGAAGGTCTTAACCCAAGAAGCAATAAAAAATGTACAGAAGTATTTATCCTCAGGGATTTGACTCAACACTATTTCCAATAGTGGAAAAAGTAGAAACCGATAATAAAAGCTATTATACAAAAAGGATGCTATGCAAATCGTCAAACTTCCAAGGAATATGTACTGTCTAGATGTAGCTAGGCACACCTGTAATCCAGAGCTCAGGAGGCAATGGCAGGGGGCCTAAAGCTCAGCTCCAGCATGAGCTGTGTGAAGTTTGAAGCAGCTTGGGCTATTTTCAATAAGTATCTTAAAACATTAAAGAGCAAAAAAATATAGAAATATGTAATGACGAAGAAAATTGTTGTCAATGTATCCATAAATGAAAACATTGGGCTGAATAATTTCACCTTTTTTTTTAAATAAAAATCACCTAAACACACAGAGACACATTGTAGGAGCTACATCAACATGCTAAAGGGGAATAAACACACAGAGACACATTGTAGGAGCTACATCAACATGCTAAAGGGGAATACATTATTAGAACTATAGTTTATATTTCACTGAACTTTAAATAAAATACCTGAGATTTAAGGAGATGATTTAAATGTTCTGAAACAATACAAACTTTTCCATTATAGATCTCAAATCTTATTTGAAGCTAGAAACATAGCTCACTGAAAGAATGTTTAACTGAGCATGTGCGAGGCCAATAGTCTGATCTCGAACAGCGCGCATGCGCACACACACACACACACACACACACACACACACACACACACACACACACACACACACACACAAAAGAAAGGATACAGGAAATCCGAGTAAACAATCAGTGTTTGACATTGGCACAGCCATAACAAAGATTCCAGTGCTTCAGACCCAGGGGAATGGCAAAGCCTTCCTTGGATCTGAGTGCAAATGATGACGATGTAGACAAAAAAAAAAAAAAGTGTTCACCATAGCGTTCTCCTCCTTAATGTTTAAGGCCTGGAGACTGCTCTCTTACAGAAACAGCTCCTACGAGATTAGCTAGTTCAGCTGTGTATAATAACCCTGCCTCCTTGTTTACCTGTAATAGCCCTGCCTTCCTGTAATTGTGCTGTGGCTTCCTTATTAGAGAGCCCAGACCACCTGACTCCAGCTTTCCCACATCCATTTGTAAGTCATTTCTTCATTCCCTCATTGCTCCAAGTCAGGACTCTGGGACCATAGCCAATAATTAAGCAAAAGGGGGAAGCAATAACACCTATAGCCAAGCTCAGTTAAATGTCAAAAGATTTCCAAAGGCAGCTAAAATCTCATCTAGGTGGGTGATGGTGACCCACACCTATAACCTACACTTGGAAGCTAAGGCAAGAATATTATGAATTTCAGGCCAACTAGGCTACATTGCAAGTTCCCAGCCAGCCAAGGATACTACAATAGAGAGAATTCTTATCACAACAAAACAAAGCAAAATAATAACCAAAATCTTACTCAAGTAAGTACTCAAAAGCCTATTTACAGGACTGGAGAGTTAACTCAGCTGGTAACGTCTCACCAGCAAGAGGACCAGAGTTCAGTCTCAGAACAGCAGTACAAAGCCAGGCATGGTGGTGTGCACCGGTAATTCCGGTGCTGGGAGGCAGAGACAGGTGGGTAGCCCTGTCCATCCTGGACAGCAAGCCCCAGGTCCCAGTGACAGATGCTGTGTCAGCAAGCAAGGCGAATGGCATGTGAAGTGTGACACCAGAGGCTGTCCTCTGTCTGTACTCCACACTCGTGCATACGCATGCTGCGGGATATTTGCCCTCGGTGTGAGGTGCCTTGCTGCGACTGGTGTAATAAAAGTGAGGTGGAGGTGGGGTTTCCGGGAAGAGAGAGGAAGTAGGAGGACGAGTCTAGGCCCACAAGAGAACCTGGGAGACAAGGAGAGGAAGCTGGGGCACTAGATGGAAGAGAGGTGACCCCATGTGGTAGAACGAAGATTAATAAAAGTATGCGTTAGTTTAAGTTATAAGAGCTAATGGGGCAAGCCTAAGCTAAGGTGAGCTTCCAGAATTAATAAGTGTCCGGGTCGTTATTTGGGAGCTGGCTGGCAGGACAGAGAAGGAGTCGATACACACAGAAGTGAATGTGTGTCTTCACACACACACACACACACACACACACACACACACACACACACACTTACCTGTAATTACGCTTCTTGTCAGGAAACATCTTTTAATACCAGTAACCGCTGAAGCTTATATATGCCAGGCATGTTTGAAGGCTTACTAAATCCTTTCAAATCCCCGTGGAACAAAACTGTGATCACCCCCATTTTACAGATGAGAAGCTGGGGGTCTGTGTTGTGAAGCGTAACATCTAGAATATCAGACCAATGGCCAATAAGCCTTTCTGTGAAGCTTCCCATCCTCTTGCTACATTGAGCACAGGCCCAGGATCCCAGTTCCTACTTGAGTCTTTGGAGAACAGAGCGCACTCCTTTTAGCTCAGGAGCTCATTCATACTCGTACGTGGTTACTAGGGTGTCTACAAGGCACTTCGGTATCCACAAGGTAGCACCGTGACATGTGTCTGCTACATGCTGTCCCATGCTAAGGACAGCCAGTGCCCTCGTGTGGGCTTCACGCTCCAGTGGTTAGCATGACTATTCTAATCAGCAATCTCACTGTAGAAATTTCAATTATCTTTATCACTGAAAGGAAATTAGCACAAGGAATGTTAAAACTGAATTTTCACTGGTGAAATTGGTGGCTTATTAACTACCATAATGCACATTAGAAATAGATTCTCATTAATGCAATAAATGGGACTTAAGATACAGGAATCCGTTCAAAATTCCAGAGATTTTCCCATCCATGCCTGATCATGGAGGCTATATATCTCAATTAAAACCATCCAGGGACAGCTGGTCCTACAGCAGACCACTGGTCCAGAAGACACTGGCTGCTTGACTCTCTCTCCTAACTGCTCTCCTTATCACAAAACAGATGCCACAAACTGAAGATCTGTGCACATACTCTATTATGACTCTAATTTACATGCAGAGAACACATTTCGGCTTCCACTTCCTCCTTTTGCTGAACCCACTCCATTGAGAACGGGCACCTTACAGCACAATGACCGCGATCCTGAGGCGCTCTGCTGCAGCCTCTGCAAAGTTACCACCAGCTCCCGCAACCCGCCCCCGAACAGCACACGGCAAAAAGGCAAAACCCAAGTCACAAGCACGGGTGAGCTGTTCCCACTTGGTTTCTTTTGAGGCCAGAATCCACTTTTCACTTCTCCACCAAGGCTTAGAAGACAATGCGGGTGATAAGAATCTTGCCACGCAGTGTTCTTTTTTTTAGCCAGGCTGTCTCTGTGGTTAAGGATGAGTACAAATGCTGAGGAATGCAGAGTTCTCATTATACAGTCACACAGGCGTGCTCTTTCTTTAAGTTTGGAAAATACATTTCGATGTGTGATAAAATGATTTGTTAGCGCAACCACTCTTGTAGAAGGCCCGTTATTAGTGACATCGCCACTCTCACCACGCCGATCGAAAGCGTGAAGCAGAAGTTGAATTCAACGGCGTGTGAAATATTTGTCACAGAGACAACTGTGGGCAAGTCAAACCATTTGAGCATGACTCTAAAGGTCTGGCTTGGGCATGCTACATCTAAAAAATCTGAACACGTCAGTTTAAGATAGGGTTGTTCATTTGGATTCTTTTTTTAATTTTTTGGGTGTGGTGCTGCACACTTTTAATCCCCAGCACTCGGTTGAGCAGCAGAGACAGGTGGATCTCTGTGAGTTAGAGGCCAACTTGGTCTGCGGTAGGGAAGAAACAAAAAGGCTGGCTATATCTGGCTGCGTGTTTTCTTCAGACTCACTCTATTGGTTATTTATTGCTGTGTATCAAATTACCCCAACTTCGCAGATTAAAACAACATGTGCCTACTATCTTTCTGCTTCTGTGTGCCGGTGGGCTGTGCTCAGATCCCATTACACATCTGTGTGATGCCTCTCAAATTGAGGAACATGCCATATGACACACCCTCTAGTACTGAGAACTTAGTGCATCTGGACGCCCTTCAGCACAGCTGGAGAAAGATACCCAGTAGTGGAAAATTTACAGTTCTTATGCGTAAACTTGTATGAGACAGAAATGGACTATCCGTACCACTTCATTTAACATATCACTAACGTCTAGTGATTAGATAAAGAGGAAGAAATAATGGTCATTCAAACAAGAAAGGAATGTGTGTGTTTGGTGATAACATGATCCAACCATAAAAAATACATGATGACATAATCTTACCATAAAAATAATAAATTCAATGAAGTTTCAGTTTGCAAAGTTAATACACAAAGTGATAGTATTTCTATATATATGCAACTAACTAAAACACTTATTTACAATAAGTACACAGAAGAAAGTCACAAGCAAATAAATCTAGCCACAAAGCTCAAAGACCGTGTGTGTCTATGTGTCTGTGTGTGTTGTTTGTGTGTGTCTGTCTGTTTGTCTGCTTGTGTGTCTGTGTGTTTGTCTGTCTGTCTACTTGTGTGTGTGCATCTGCTGTCTGTCTGCTTGTGTGTCTGTGTGTCTGTGTGTTTGTCTATTTGTCTCTGCCTGTATACCTGTGTGTGTGCATTTCTGTGTGTGTGTGAATGTGTATGTTTGTGTCTCTGTATGTTTACACATCTATGTGTATGTCTATGTCTGTGCATGTGCGTCTGTGTGTGATAGGATGTATGTACAAGTGTGTGTGCAAGTGTATGTACATACAAATAAGAAATGAACTCCCAGTGTTGTTCCTTAAGATCTGTCCACCTTGTTTTGTGAGAGAAAGTCTCCCACTGGCCTGGAGCTTATTGGGTAGGCCCAGGTTGTTTACGAGTTCTGGGGGTTGAAGTCAGGTCCTCCCATTTTTTTGGCAAGCCCTCCTTGACTGAGCTAAGGATACCTGCTCTGCTCCATGTTCTTCCATCACAGGCGCCCTCTTCTTGGGTTCTTTTATCCTCACTGCACACATACGCCCTTGTTTTAATTGTTCTAAGCACACACAACTGCCTTCCAACGCGTACACGATTTAAGTGCAGAGATTGTACATGGGACCATAAGAGTTAGAAACCAAGACCACACTCTGGGGTCAGACAAGCTTTGGGTCACATTCCAGTTGTCCCACTCTCTAATTTAGTAACCTTGAGAAAACTGTTCTGTCACTTGGGACCTTGGCTTCCCTGTGCAAATAAAAGGAGAACAGCGGTTCCCATATCACGGAGTTGCTCAGGGAAGTAGACAAGGCAATACATGCGAGGCACAGGCTTGTCATGTTCAACTCTCATGCTCACCCGTTGCCTTGTTAATACCCTCCTCGGACGCAGAGTGCCGAGCCTGAGCACAAAGCCAGGCTTCACCCATTCCAAGCATCAGCAGATATTTAATCGCTGCCTACCATGCTTTCCACCCTCAGCAACATGCCCCCAAATTAAAGCTGCACAAGGCGCTGTCTCCACCCTGTGAATTATGTCTTATTTGTTTTTTAATAGTTAATATAAAATTTATTATGTAAATAAATTCAATGCATTAGGAAGCTGCTTGAGGATAAATCTAAGAAAAAAACATGGTCTCTGAAAGCCTTTCTCCCCCTGACTAGAAAACCACAAGTGCTTTGACTATGTAACTACTTGATAATTTCTTATATTTGATATGTATGTTTTAAAATTTACATTATTCACCAATTATATCTTTTAAAAAATTCTGGAACTCTGTATAAAACATGCATATATAATTTAAGAGCCACTTTTTAATCACATAAAAGAAAGATAATTTATAAAAACAATTCCCAAATTAGTCTATGTCTCATTTCTATGTGTCTCCAGCACGCTACCGGATGCCCAGCACACAGCCCTTCAAAAGATGCTTATGGAGTCAAATAAAGCTTAAAATGTAGCTATGTGCACTACCCATGTTCACATGGCTCAGGGGAGGTATAATGAAAACAAGAAAGCATGACAGAGAAGCATGGGACTGTGATGATATTTAACTCTTAAAAAGGCAAAGAGAACCTGTATTTATATGTGACCCAAGTGCTGCAGCTTTAAAACTCTCACAGTTTTCACTCATATCTCTAGGACTGCATAAAAATCCCTCTTCGGTAGATGAGCAGACCTGGGCAGAGGGACCACTGCCAGGTCACAAGAGTGATGGAGGACGCGTGCACAGCAGCCTGTCCCGTGCAGAGCCGTGCCTGGAGCTTGGCACCCAAGGGAAATCAGCAGCCTGATAACCACTCCATCTAACCCATGATGGGGGCAGATTCTGACTGTGTGTGAAAGCCAGCACGCGTGTCAAAGAGGGCTCCAATTGCACACGGCACCAGAGTAGCACAGGGAAAGGGAAAATGCAATTGAACAAGCCCTTGGAGGCCCAGAAACACAAGTGACCTCACCTACAGCCCCGCATCAACAGCCTGACTGTAATTTACAAACATAGATAGAAAGCTTGAGTGTCTAGTTTTGCTTTTACTAGGCGAAAACAATAGCTACCAGATCCTACCTTTGACACCACTAAACAGCCTCAAGGATGAAGTCCAAAAGTGAAAATATAGCCACCTAAATCCCCGGCGCGAGCGCTTGGGCAGAAGCCAGTTATGCAGACTGGGCTGTGAGGTTTACTGAGACGGCAGGCTGGCCCGACAAAACTGGCATCACGTGTGGGTACGAGGTGAAAGACACTGACGCAAGGATGCCTTCTGAAACAGAGAAGCTAATTAAACTTAGCCTCTTCAGAAAGCAAAGTTAGAAAAGCTGGCCGGAAAAATACATTCTCTTCCTCCCGGACATGATCAAAAAGAATAGAGGCTTCGTTAGGTTAAAACGTTAGTCATCTGGCTTTCCTGGTTTTGTTCCCATGAATATTCATAAGCCAACAACACACCCCTCTGCATTCTATCTCCTGCCTGTTTGCTTCCGCATACACATACAAGGCACTGTCCAGAGTATCACAGGTTAGAGAGGAATCAGAAATGTAGCTAAGAAAGCTGGGCCTAAAGAGATGGCTCAGTGAGTACTCACTGTGCAAGCATGAGGACCAGAGTTCAGACACCAGCATCCACATAAAAAGCTGGCAGTGTGCGCGCGCACATGCGCACGCACACACTCGCGCACACACACGTGCACACACTCACTCGCACACGCACGCACACACTCACACACACGTGCACACACTCACTCGCACATGCGCGCACACACTCACACACACGTGCACACACACTCACTCGCACACGCACACACGCCCGCACACACACGTGCACACACTCACTCGCACACGCACGCACACACACACACACACTCAAGCACCTATGACCTAAACTTGGTAGCAGGGTAAAAGACAGAATGGCTGGGTCTTACTGACCACCTGTCTAGCTTTGGGTTCAGTGAGAGACAGAGTTAAGACACCTAACATCTTCAGGCCTGCACAGCGTGTGGTGGGGGTTGGGGTGAGTTGGGGGAAAAGAAGGAGGGGCAGAGAAAAGGAGGTGAGGACAGTGTGCACTCTCTTTTCTCTCCTCTCTTCTCTCTCTCTTCCTCTCTCTCTCCTCTCTTTCTCATTAGGGTACAGAGTACAGAGTCAACTATGAGAACATGGTAGAAACAAAAATGGCTTGGAAATACCCCCCCCAAGCCCTTCCTCCGAGAAATGATCTCAGCCCTGATCCCCATGGTCATGGCAGAGAAGATGGTCATATTTGTACAGCTGTCATCCAACCCCCTAGTCCTGCTTGACCTGTTTGCAAACAAGCGCCTCTTCTTCTGGAGGCATTAGGAAAAGAAGAAACAGTCATTTTACTGGGAGACAGAGAGAGAGAGAGAGAGAGAGAGAGAGAGAGTTTTTTCATCGGCTAGAATTCTATTCAACATCCACACAGAGAACCGAACTGAAGAAAAGAGAACCATGAAGCACACACGTCTCTGTGGACTAGGTGGACTGGATTGGAGAAGGAATCCTACAAAGGTTCTCGGAGGCTCCCACCCCAGTACAACACTTCCTGAAGCAGCAGCCAGCCTCAGCACCCTTGTGCCATTCCAATGACCAACCTAAACTGTGCTTTGTCACTGGCACCCAAAGAATCCTAATATAATCAAAGAGTATAGGTCATGACAAGTCTGTACCAGCACAGTCATTTGTATGCAGGTCACTGTGTTGAGAAGGTAAGGGCTTTCGCATCTACCTAGGGCCTTGAAGGAGAATGAACAGTTGTCAATAGAAGATGGGAAATGAGTCTAGAACCTACACTTTCACTATTTCTGTTATCAAATAAATACATTTAGCACCCTGTCTTAGATAGGGTTTTTATTGTTGTGAAGAGCACAGTAACTGTAGCAACTATTACAAAGGAAAACATTTAATTGGGGCTGGCTTAGAGTTTCAGAGATTTAGTACATTATCACCATGGTGAGAAACAAGCAGCAGGCAGATAGGCATGGTACAGGAGAAGGAGAGTTCTACATCTGCAGGCAACAGGAAATGAACTCAGTCCCACACGGGGCATAGCTTGAGCATATGAGACCTCAAAGCCTGCCCCCACAGTGACACACTTCCTCCAACAAAACCACACCTACCCCAACAAGGCCACGCTCCTAATAATGCCACTCCCTATAGGCCAAACATTCAAACACGATTCTATGGGGGCCATACCTATTTCAAACCACCACACCCACATTTCACACAGTGCCTAGCACAAGTCAGGTACTCTCTTGCAAGAAGAAAGAAGATAGGCAAGATGATAAGCATATACTGGGTGTACACACTTAATCATCTTTCAACAATAAAATGGGAAGGCAGACCACTTCATATATTTTACAGGATCGAGATATGATTAACAACTTTCAATAGGTTCAGATCGATGACAGGTAAAATACAAAGTCACTTAGGTGAATGGACAACATGTATTTATCTAAAGTGAGGCAAGCCATAGCCTCCAGGATTAATACAGCTTGCTATCTGTTTTTATAGGGACCACAGGATAGAGTTTTATTTTATTTTACAAATGACTATGTGTAGCCAGTTTAATAATAAGAAACCTCAACTTTTAAATATTATCTCTCCCAAAAGGGTTTCCATCCTTTTGATGAATAGACTTGTGTGCAAAACAATTATACTTAATTATTATTATTATGGCTTTTCTAATATGGGATTTAATAGATGAACAAGGAGTCAACTCAGTCAGAGACACAGTGATAAAATTAATTTTCTCACCAGGGGTATTACTTTGAGATTGCAATTTTGCAGATAGGAGGGTGGTGATGGTATTTTTCTTTTCCTTTTTTTTTTTTAAAACAAATGTACATATTGTGGCCTAGCAGAAAACAAGCACAATAATGTTTCAGTGAGTAAGAGCAATACTAGGCCTTCTAGGAATTCAGCTACTCCCTTCCATCCTGGGCTCATAACAGAAACCCCCTCACCTAGGCCAAGAAGACATCATTAGCGTCAACAACACAGTGCAGCGCCCATTAGAATGTATTCAGACTGCTTCAGCCTGGCTAAAATTATTAAGAGAAATTTTGTGGCTGCATTTATCAATTACCTTTTTTAATACAATATCTTCATGATGTTCTTCTACTGTGTCATACTCAACAGCCCAACTGATTCCTCCATGTTTTCTTACAATTAATGTTAGTTCAAAGCAGAAGCAAGCTTACCTTCTGGGCTCCCTGTCTTAAGAATGCACTAGCAAAAGTTTCCAAAATACAGTTGAGAAATCCAGCCCCTGTGATTGAAATTCTGCCTCTTTGAATGAACTCTGTCCTGAAAAAAAAGAAAAGAATAAGAAAAAAATCTATACACACACATACACAAAATTCATCTCCATGGCTGTCTGCATAAAATAAAATAAAGCAAGCCTTAAGGGTAGGAGGACAGTCACTGAGAAGAAGATCCCACTAGAGCAGGAGAGGGAAAGGGAAGGGTAATGGGGCATCCATACCATCACAATACATCTTTTACATGCAATTGTCAAAAATTCTCTTCTTTCGAATCACTTTGCATCTGGATATGTAAATTACAGACACTTTCAGCAGTATAATTACCATTTATAATTAACACAAAATAATATCCATAATAACCAAGTAATTAACCATTAATACAAAAGATTCCATTTAAGCTTGACCTAACTATGTACAGTTTATACAGTATAAACAACCATCATTTGAATTAAAGAATATTCATTTCATGATGCAAAATGCCTCTTCAAGAAGCTACCACCACCATTTTGCTAAACTGGTAGTTTCCAATTGCTTTCCAAACACTCACTTCCTATGCCTTTAGGTTAGTGTGGCTCTCAGGCCTCACCAAAGCAGCTTTCGCAGCAGATGGAAGCTACTGCAAAGAACCACAACCGGCAGAGGTGTGGAGAACCAGTGACTGAAGTTTCCATCTGAACGTGGGACGTCTATAACACAAGTCCTGACCCAAGGCTCGGGAAACATCCGAGAACAGGGGCAGAAAGATTGTCAGAGCCAGAGGACGGGGAGGACTGCTGTCCCCTGGCCATGGCAGAGATGTTGCACCGGTGACCCTCAACAGCTGTGGTTAACCTGCTCCAGACTACACCAGTCAACATTCCACCACGGGTGGGGAAAGGGCTCACGGGGCTCCACTCTTAGTGGACAAGCTACTGACAATCCGCAGATTGGTTTTCTTCATAGTCAAGAGGGTCAGCCATACACCCCCGTGCATATGGACAACACTAATTGGATTCAGTAGTGTGTGTGTGTGTGTGTGTGTGTGTGTGTGTGTGTGTATGTGTGTGTGACATACAATTAGAGATGAGAATATGACATCGAAAGGGAAGGAGGGACATGACAGGAGTTGGGAGGGGTGTAGATAAGATTAAAGTGTGTTATATTTGTGTATAAAAGTCAAAAATTAAAACAATTATAAAATTATCACTCTTTGGAGGAGGGATGCTGTTTCTCTCACGACAGAGTCTCGTTATATAGCTCTGGCTGTCCTGGAACTCTGTAGTCCAGGCTGCCCTCGAACTCAAAGAGATCCACCTTGCCTCTACCTCCCAAATGCTGGGACTAAAGCTGTGCACCACCAGGCCCAGCTAAAAACTATCACTCTTCATTTGTAGTTGAGGAGACTACAGTGAACATCTTAACACATTTACTCTCATGGCAATCAGGACCAAGAGCCCCTGTGATTACATGACTAACATGAACTTTCTCCGTGACAGTCAGTGCACTTAGTTCCTGTGCTTAAAAGTGAAATACCTCTTAAAAATTGAATCTGAGACCAGTTTCAGCTTCCTGACCTTAAATAAATTGTTTACTTTCTATAAGCAACTTTCTCACATGTAAATAGGATCATAGTACCACCTACTTACATCAATTATAATAAAGGAGTTTATACATATGACAAAGGTGTGAAGAATGACTGATCTCAGCAGTTGCTAAAATGATAGAAGATGTTACAGAGAGGCAGGCAAACACAGAGACTGCAAAGGCAGAAATCCAAAATAGGCACTGAATGAATCCCTGACAGGGGCCAGAGGTGACAGGGAGCAGGTGTGTTGTCATTTTAATTACCAAAGTTCTACTAATATTAATTATCCCCATCTCACAAAAGAGAGATTCCAGTTACACTTGAGAGCGATGAAAGATGGCTGGACAGGAAGTCTCCAGCTCTCACCCCCCCCCAAAAAGACAACGGTTTAACAAAAATATACAAACAAAATGGCCTTTGTGAGACCTCCTGAAACCAATTAAGAGGTGAAGTCCACCCCAGTGAGGGCAGATTCAAGAACAGTCTCCTCAGAGCAAGTGAAGTGTTCTGCTTTCACTTGCTGTAGGTGTGAAACTTTTCTGTTACTGCAGCAAAATTCCTGCCACACATCACGGAAGGAAGGAGAGGTTCCTACTGTGTATTGGTGGCGGTGTTTGTGGCGCCACTAGGTGTCACGTAACCCAGGCTGCCCTCAAACTCTGTGTGGTAGGGACTGGCCTTGAGGTTCTGGTCTCCAATCTCCAGCCTCCGAGTGCTGAGGTACAGCACACACCATTGTGCTCGCTGCAAGAGAAGTGTGCTTCAGGTCCTGGGTTGCGGAATACGCTCTGTAGTGCTAGAAAAGGCCTGGCTGCCTGGCCAGCTCAGGTCAGAGCCACGGGGAGGCTGCCTGCTCACATCTCAGCGGGTTCACAAACCAAGAAAGGAAAATGCAATCATCATCCAGCTAACTTTCTCCTTTTCCCCCTTTTCTCCAGTCCAAGACCTCAGCTCAGGGGACAGTGCCACCCACATTCAGATTAGCCTAATGCAGTCTGGAAAAGCTCTTACAGACACATTCAAGCCTGTACCTACTACTGCCCTAAGAGTTCCTTAATCCATGTAAATCAGCCACACTCCAGATAGATCCTCCCAACTAGCACAGTGGGGCAGAATGGGGAGAAAACTACAGCCGTGCTTCTCCCACAGAAGAGGAAGAGAGGAGATAAAGGTGCAGCAATACTGTGGCTTTAGCAGGCCTTGCCCCAGGACATGACTCTGGGGAAGGGAAGCAGTATACTTTGGATGTTTGCTGGTCACTGAGAACAAAAGCCAGCACAAAAGGTTGCCACAGCCCTTAAGAATCCGCAGTGCCACAAACAAATCACCAACAGAAAAAGAGATGACAGACTCGGCTCGATCACAGGGCAGACCTCTGCATCTGAGAAATCACACACAGTCCCAGAGAGACTTAGACAAAGTTTGAGAGGCCAGCACACTCTCGGGCTGGGGAGCTGCTTTCTTTGTAAAGTCAGCTGTGACAAATGGCAGAAGGGGTCATGGTTTCATAGAGCCAAATCTCTCTGAAAGATCACAGGACACACACACACACACACACACACACACACACACACACACACACACACACACACACACACACACGGGCGGGGGGGCATGGCCCAGTCATAGAACCAAACAAATTTCTAGAAACTCACCCTAAAGAAACAGGTATATGAATTACATGACAGTGAATTAGAAATGATTATTTTTTAAATGCCCAACTAACAACAACAACAACAGAAAAGAGTTCAAACAACCAAATGAATTCAGGAAATTGAAGCATGAACAAGATGAGACTATCAACAAAGACAAACCACTTAAAAGCAGAAAGCAACAGTAGCGGAGGCCAGGCTGGTCAAAGAAAAACGAAAGAAGAGACATGGCAGGCTCTCTTACAGTGCAGCCTTCAAGCAGGAACCAAGGAGAATGGAGAAGAGAGATTACCTAAAGCAACAATGGCCCAAACTTCCCAAATTTGAAAGAATGCACACAAATTCAAAATCTCAACAAACTCCAACTAGGAGACCTCTAAAGAGATCTACACCAGACACATTATACAGTATCAAAAACCACAGGGAGTATATTGAAAGCACCAAGAGAAAAGTAACCTGCCACATACGAGGAACTTCTGGGAGGTCTTGAGTGGTTTTTTGTTTTTGTTTTTGTTTTGTTTTGTTTTGTTTTAATCAGAAACTTTACAGGCCAGGGAGAATTGGGTTAATATACTCAGCACACCAAAAGAAAAAATATAAACCAACAACTCAGCAAAACTACCTCCCAGGAATGAAAAGGAAATTAAGATTTCTAGCTACACAAAAGCTGAATGTATGCATCTCTGCTAGATAGAGACTTGGGCTATTGTTAACCTGGCCTAATTCATTTGTTGAAACCACTGACTGCATGGTTAATATATGCTATATATTACATATAATCACAAACACATATAACATATGTATATTTCAAATTCATTGTCAGCTCCTGGTTCAATGCGAGATCCTGTCTCAAGAACTAGGGAAGACAGTGATTGAACAGGATCCAGCATCTTCCTCTGGCTGCACACGCACACACACACACACACACACACACACACACACACACACACACACGCCCATACTCTCACACACACAAATGTACACATACACATCACACATGGGAACTCTACATGGACACAAAAAATGGCAGCTTTTGAATATGAGTTTTATAAAAATGAAGCATTCCTTTTTAAAACGTCAGTAGTTTCTATTAAGGCACCTGCTAACTTTGGGCTTGCCCTTCACTTCAAATCTCTTAAGTCTCCACTTAGTTTTCCTCTCCCCACACCATACTGAGACTGAGAGACTCTTCCGGGACCTCACTGTTTAACAGGAAATACAAAGGAACAGTGAGTGAGTGGCAGCATCAGCCCATGGCAAAGATTCCAACAGAGGGAATCCGTAAGGACACAAAGTAACAGGGACTATCTAAGGAGCCACACTGTCCTGGTTGGCTTTCTACTGCTGAGATAAACACCATAGCCAAAACAGTTCGTGGAGGAAAGAGTCTGGCTCAGTCTTCCACACCACAGTCCGTCACTGAGGAAAGTCAGGGCAGGGACCACCGAGGAGTGTTGTTCCCTGGCTTGCTCACCTTCTTTCTTATACCCAGGACCGCCAGTCCAAGGGTGGTACCACTTGCAGTAGACTGGACCCTCCCACATCAATCACTGATCAAAAAGATGCCTCACACACTTGCTTACAGTTCAATCTGATGGAGGCATTTTCTCAATTGCGGTTCCTTCTCCTCAGATGACTATCTTGTACCAAGGTGACAAAAAACTAACCAGCACACACACACACACACACACACACACACACACACACACACACACTATCTTAAAATGCTCAGGCACAGCACAAGTCTCATCAATCCCATGATAGCCTCGGGAACTGGATAATATGGGAGATGGGAAAGACGAGGAATGCGGACTCCAGACTGAAAGGAAAGAGACTTCTCCCAGCACAGAGTAACCAACACACACTAACGGTTGCTTGTGCACCAGTGACTGCTAGCCTTGCTGCCGCCACGGACGCCTGTAGACGATGCCTTACGGCCCATTTGCAGCATAGTTCTTACACCTAATGAGTACAACCACAATTGTAAGATGAACTAGTTATCTTCGCAATCAAATTACTCAGCACGGAAAATAATTTCCCAATTCTCCCTACCTTCTTACATCTTAAGGAGAGGAGAAAATCTCCTGTATGTTCCTGTGTACACATGTGTATACATGCACTCTTTCTCACAAAAAAAAAAAATCTGAGAAACACTGGACTCAACGAGATGTGATTTTAGTCAATCTAGCCAGTATGACCTTGTCTTTCCTGGTTTTTTCCCCCCAGTGCTGAGTAATAACCCAAGCCAGGCAAGCGCTCTGTCATTTAGAATCATCTCAAGTGGTACACTCTCCCTCAGATCTAACAGCAGTGCCTACATTTAGATCAAGTCACACCAAAAAATCTAAACCTTCAGGTCTCCTCTCTCCCTCCCTCCCAATTCCCACCTTCTCCTTCCTGCTCCTACACACCACACACACACACACACACACACACACACACACACACGCACGCACGCACGCACGCACGCACGCACACAGTTACTACACCCAACCTGATATATTCACTTCTGCCTAGTCTGCTTCTTAAATTTAAGCTCATATGAAATGCTTTGTTCATGTAAGACTACATTCTGGTGATGCTAATCTTTTATTCTGGACTAGTCGGAGCAGACTTTTACAATGTCTAATATTTAAGACTGAGAAGATGAACGGTCTCCCACCCTTTGGGAGAGATGAGCTTCTCTGTCCACAAGCAAGTGAGGGATTAGCCAAAGTCTCCCTCATATCATATTCTAAGCAAGGTATCTCTTTCTGCCAATCTGAGAAGCGAGTCCTCAGAAAAGCATGCTCGGATCTGTGCACGCGGCAGGGACCAGCAGGGGGGTAAAGAGGGTCACGTCCCTGCCATCCACAAGATGGAGTTCACCCTGCTGTATTTTAACACCGTTAGAGAAGGGAGCACCGCACTGTCAATAACACAGAGCAACAACCACAGCATGCTCTCCTTCTGACCCAAGACTATCCCCAACGCCTCTTGTCAGGATGAGCTTCTGTTTCAACATCCCTGAAAAGCACAACTGGTTATGCAGCATAGTTTACCAGTCAGATGGCTCGGTGGTTGCTCAAGTGTGAGGACCCGAGTTCAGATCCCCAGCACCCATGTAGAGCTGGATGTGGCAGAATCCCAGGAAACTCCTGGAAGCGCATGAGCCAGCTACCCGGTGTATGAAGTGGTGAACAAGAGACCCTTTCTCAAACAAGACGGAAGTGAGGAGGCCCAGCAACCAAGGACACCCTCCAACCTTTCTGAGTCATCCCCTGACAACACATGCACATGAAGACACACAAAGGCATGCATACACACATTCACACACACACAAACACACACAGGTTTTAAAAGGAAACAAGAGGGGTGGTGGAGAGATGACTCAGGACTTAGGAGCACTGTCTGCTCTTCCAGAGGACCATTCCCAGCATTTACATGGCAACTCACAGCCATCTGTGTGACTCCAGTCCCAGAGGTTGCTGTGCTCTCTCCTGGCCTCCACAAGCATTGCATGTGTGTGGTGCACAGTCATACACAAAGGCAAAATATCCACACACAATATATAAATTTTAAAAGAAGCAAAAAGAAAGGACAAACAGACTGAGATATAATGTTAATTAACGGAATCTGGGAACATTAGTAAAGCCATGACTATCATTTCTATAGACATAAAACCTTCTGAGGTGTTTATCTATTTGTTTTGTTTGTTTTTCTTTTGATTTGGGTTTTTTGTTTGTTTTGTTTTTCAAGACAGGGTTTCTCTGTCTACACGAACAGTAGACCAAGCTGGCCTTGAACTCACAGAGATACGCCTACCTCTGCCACCCGAGTGCTGGGATTAAAGGCGTGCGCCACCAATGCCCGGCACATTCCTTTCTGTGCAGCCAAGAACCATTTTCAGCAAGGGTGCATGAGCCCTCCATTTAGTTGTCTCATGACTCTCCTTACCCTACCCTGCATGTGCAGTGGGTGGTGTTTATTTTAAGAAGCACACAGGGAGATTCAGGTTTTCCTCCTGCCTGCCTCTGTGTTAAGCCTACAGAAGACTGTATCACACTCATCTTACACACATTTTTTACAGTCTCGGTCACACCCAAAACTCTCTGTGGTGACAGTATTCACACTCTAAACAACCCATCCTCGGAGGCCGATATGCTTTGAAAATTAGTTCCTCTATAAAAATATGAAGAAACCGTAGTAAAGAGACGTTGAATAGCTTTCCCACAACCTCAAAACCTTCCCTTTCTCTGCCCCCACCGACTGATACTGGTCCAGGAGACCATCAACCACAAGTGTTACAGTCCCGGCTCTCTCGTCAGTCTCTGATTTTGTTCAGTCTGTGTAACTGACTCGCAGGCAGCCACGCCCTCCTCTCCCTTATTACTACGACTTCCTGATTTCCTCACATCCCTTTCTCTTTTTACATACAAGGCAACCCCACCCCCCCACCGCCTAACCCCGGGGTCCTTGTCTCTAGAATGGAAACCTCTACTCCACCCTGCCCAAAATCAGTGATCGCATCCCTGCCCGCTTACTGGTGGGGCAGATAAAGCCAGAATGCTCACACACTGGCTTACACTTCACGAGCAGTCAAATGTCTGACTAGAGAATGCCAGAGAGTTTTCTAAGCAGAAGTATCTCTTTTTTTTCTCCATTACAGCCTCAATTTCAATTGTAATAACCAGTATGTGACAAGATATCACTAAAGTACATTAGGAAGGGAAAGAAAGAGGGGGAGAACAGGAAGAAAGGTGGGAAAGGAGACGAATTGTAGACTATTTTGTGGAGAAAATTGTCCACCTGCTGAGGTCAGTAGAGGGCAGACTTCACCGGCTGAGGGACAAGCCAACAGAAGCATGTGTGAACCAGACTGTCTCACTGAGGTAGGACCAGGATCTGAGTTACTTTTTGTCCATACACAGACACCATTCAACATACCACACACCAGAATCATGAAAAAGAACACACACTCCAAATCGAGGCACTCTGAAAATTAACAGCAGTTTAAACAACCAAGACTCCTATTTTGACTGCGCTGTTTTTTTCTTCTGTCTTTGGGGACAAAAAGCCAGGGAAAACATGGATGAAACCTACTCCCCAGGGCACAGGGCCACCAACTTGGAAAGCTCAAAATGGCAGTTTCCAGAAAGGCAAAGTTTCCTGATGAGATCCTGGCCTAGAATACCAGCTGGCTAGGTGTGGCAAATCTTGTCTAATTATCTTCACGATGGAAATTTAATTAAAGTGCCTTTGAGAGGATTGGGAAATGTTCCACTGGTATCGTGGTGTGGAGCCGTCTCAGTTCCAGTCACAGTGTGTAGGGCTTTCTATAACCACATGGAAAGAGGGATGACCCAAAGGAGACACAGGGCCTTCCGGTCAGCACGCTCAGTCCCTGGATAACCCCTGAATCCAGCACTGCTGCAGAGATACCCACCCCCAACTGAGTCTTGTTACCCATCAACCAGATCATGTGGTCTCTCCCATGCTATTTGGCAAAACCCATTTTTGTACCCATGATCCCTGGAGCACCCTTGCAATCCCCAGAGCTCTCAAATGCATAGTTTTCAGCACTTGAATGCCTACTAAAGTTCTATTTACCAATGTGATATAAATTAAAATGTAACATAAGCAACCATTCAGGCCATATTTACAAACCGAACAGACAGACAGACAGACAGACAGACAGACAGACAGACAGACAGACAGACGGGCACAGCTTCAGGTGAAGCCACTTTTGAAATCAGACCTCTTAGATCCTCACATTGCATCCCCATCACATAAACAAATCCCTGAAGCTTTCTGAAACTTCGTCTCCTCTGTGAAATGAAATTAACGCCTACTACTTGAATTGTCTCAAGGTTGCACTAAGGACATCTGTGTAAGATGCTCTAAATGATATGCACTTGCTCTGGATTCAGGAACCACTTGCTCAGGGGATGGCAACACCCACAGTGGGCTGGGTCCTCCCACATCAATCATTAATAAAAAAAAAAAAAAGTCCCCTCAGACTAACTGATGGAGGCATTTTCTCAGTTGAAGTTTGCTCTTCAAGTTGTTATAAAAAAAAAACTCCCCCTCCCACTCTCTCTCTCTCTTTCTCCCTTCCTCCATGATGTTCACACCCTGCCACAAGCTTGATTAAAGGCAACAGAACAGGCCATGCACTAGAATCTCTGAAGTGGTGAGACAAAATAAACTGTGCCCCCCCCCCCCCCCGTTAACCTGGGTTTGTTGTCACTGTGACAAAATACAGCCCAGCTCTGATGATGATCAAGCTTCCAGGTTGATGAACCTCCTCACAACAGAGGCACGTCTGAGTCACCACACTCCTCTTGACTGCCTGGCTGATAAGACACTATCATTTTAATATTCTAAGTCTTTAACTTAGTGTAGATGAGTAACTACCACAAAGAAAGAAATGTGTCCATGATGTGTGCTCCCTAACAGCAGCCAATACCATAAACTGTCTTGTGCACCAGACTCAAGGAAATCTCACCCCTCCCCTTCTCTTCATCAATCACTCCTCTCACATGCATTCACGGGGCTGCTAAGAGTTTCCTACGCTCTCTAGTGGGATGTTTTCACTGGATACTATTTGCCGTTTGCTGGGAAAGAAGCTTATCAACTTGTCATGCTTTACAAGATTAACGAGAACTTTGCAAAAGGGGGACAGAGTTTCAAAGGGGGTGCGGCTCTTATCTGCTTATCGGTAGTGCCAAAGGACATGGGTTGGTTATCAAAGTTTCCAACGCTACTGGGCAGATTCACCTGGAGCCTCTATGAAAGCTCACTGCAACACATCTGTACTTCTTAATTCCCCTCTGAACCTTGGAGTAAGACACAACTCTAAACCAATGGAGGATTTAAAAAAAAAATCAATAGATGTCCACTAAGATATTTCAAAAGCTTTCACTTGTGAGTGCCCCAGAATGCTCTCTTGGTTAAAAATGACTGTTTCCATCTCAGTTACCACCTCCCTTTTCAATAAAACAGCTTACTCCACTTTTCAAACATAGTGCCTTTTAAGAGCTACCCAACATCAGAAACATTTACTCACCACTAGTGACAATAATGTGAACGTCCTCCAAGTCCTACTTAGGATGCTAATAATCTGCATATCACTGTGTGAGGTATCACTGTCTGAGGGAGCTCAGGTAAACTTGTCCCGGAGCAAAGAGCACACAAGTGAGCAGCAATGAGAGCTTCCCATCAGTGCATAAGATTCCTTCTACCCAATCCCATTAGAGATTTCCAAGTTCTACTTGTCCAGTTCATCTCTTTCCCCTCTGTTCCTCCACTCCTTGTTTAGACCAGATGTACTATCTGAATCCCATGAGCATTAATTGTTCATTTGTCAAAGGACCAGGAGCATCTTCTGTGAGTCACACACTGTGCTTGACTCTGGGTTACAGAGAACCATGACATCAGAGCAAACCCCCACAAGACAGGAAGTACAAGTAAGGAAACCAGAACAGACCCTGACAATGTGAACACAGCATCAGAAGGCAAATGGGGGGCTTTATGAGGGCGGTCATTCTGAGCCCAAATGAGGCTCTACCCAGATGTTGAGTTTGAGCAGAAGGGGCCTTGTGACTCAGCATGTCATAAGCGGTGATACACTCTGCTAATGGTTAGATCACCCTCTGGTGTCCTGGAATCAAGGTCAATATGAGCAGGGGGAGTTGTGTCTGCAGATAAATACAGGAGTCCTCATTCAGGCTACTTGGTAACAGCACCCTCAAGCCCTGCAGCACCAGGACTGAATCTTAGAAATAATCCCCAAGTACAGTGAGTAGAGCCAGAAGATGCTAATACTTGAGCAACCATGAGCCTGGAAATCAATCAAAAGAGGGCAGTGCCAGCCTTAAAACCTCACAAAAGTCACCCAACTGCTACATCTGCTGCTGAAACAAACATTAAAAGACTCCAGAAGAAGAAAGAGATAAACAAACTGCCCAACAAGTATCTCGTGAAAGATACAAATCACTTTATTTGTGATTTGTTGGATAATTACTTGAAACTTGGCACCTACACCCAAGAAATTTAAACTGAAAACTTCAAAGGTTACAAACCTATTTATTAGAATGAGTGGCATTCACCTGGGAGCCTCTCCAAAACTACGAAACTAGACTGTTCAGCCCATTAATTTAACCTGTTTGTAAAATTTCATGTGTACTCTGTTTCATGTGTGCAACATCTTTTGTACTCTGTTCTAGGATTAGTTTCGCTGAAATCTGTATACAAAATGAAACCACAACACTCTTGCCCTATATTCAAATGAGCATTTTAATGTCAGATGTGAGGTCTCACACATCAGATCTCAAGGATGGAGTGTTGGACATGGAAAAGTTCAAACATGAGCCACGGAGATGCTACACTGAGAGTAGAAGAGCATCGCCTCACTCAAGGGCAAAAGCTCCACCAAGGAGAACCTGAGGATACAGTTTAACTTGCCACAAAAATACACACAGTTGTAGGGTGAGGAACAGAAGGCAAAACTCCTCAAGAAGACGACCGTCATCTAGAACTGCATTGCTTAGGTAAAGTGTCAATTACTAAAACCATAGCAATTCTATGGTATAATAAGTCTCTATTACAAAGGGAAAAATAACAAGATTATTCAGAACCAAGTGGAAGCACTCGGGGACTCACAGAAGCTATGGTTCTTAACATTCCATCATGGACAGGCAGGGGGTTCGCGAGATCCCAGCCCTCCCTGAGGATCCACGGACAGAAAATGGTTTTCCTGACAGGAAAGACACATTCCTCAGTGTTCCAGTCATTGATTGCCCATCCTACGATAGTGTTAACAATCGTAATTTAATTTGGTGGCACACACACACACACACACACACACACACACACATCGGTTTCAGCAGCAGGAAAGAAAGTAAAATGAGAGATGGTAACAGTCGGTGAAAATGAACAAAATACATTATGATATATTTATGAAATTGTCAACGTATTAATTTGTTAGAGGGCCAGAGAGATGTCTCAGCAGGTAAAGTTACTCTGCCAGACCTGACCATCTAAATTCAATGCCCAGGACCCACACAGTAGAAGGTGAGAGCTAATTCCCACAAGTGGTCCTCTGACCTCTACGTGCACGCATGGCGTGTGCACACATGCACTGGAGAACACATGCACACAAAATAGGGACATCAAAAAATTTTAGTTTCTGGGAGGTGATGGCATACACTTTTAATCCCAGCACTCAGGACACAGAGGCAGGAGGATCTCTGTGAGTCCAAAGTCAGCCTGGTCTGCAAAGTGAGTTTCAGGCCAGCCAGAGCTGTTACTAAGAGAAACCATGTCTCAAAAAAAAAGAAAAAAATTAGTTACAAAATAAGAAGTCAAAACTAATTAGCATTTTTAAAGGACAAGTGCAACAGTGGTTAGAATGCATAAGCATCATTGCCAAGCTGCTCCAGTTGTGAGGTCCCAAAGGTAAGGGCAACAGATGGCAAACTAAACTACCTTATTAGTCAAAATGTAATGTCCAAGTGGCAGCTACCGGCCCCACATGAGTGCTAGGCCCTCAAAACAGTAATGGCATACTTGAATAATAGATGTTAATGACTTGATAAAAAGTTCTGTAAAATATCCTTTAGCAATTATTTATACTAATTATATGTAGGTATGATAATATTTCAGACATACTGGATTAGTAAAATCAAATATATTACTAAACTTAAAGAATCAGCTCAAACACAAATAAGAAGAGATTAATAAGCCTATCTCAGAATGGAGGTTTTCAGAAAGCAGAAATTTTCCATTTTTTCTTCTTCTAAAAAATTTAAAACAGGGCACCACCACTTTCCATTTTCCAAGTAAAAGCTCGCCCGCACAAGAGGTAGTTTTACTTTTGCTCTGGTGTTATTCTGTTCACTTTTCTAATTTCTGGCTGTCATGAGGGGTCCTAAGGGCAAAGAGCACACCAGCCCAGGTCTCTGAGTCCGGAGAATCTGGCATTGGCCAAAACACACTGGCCCACGGCGCCCTGGACCTACAAACACCAGTCACTGCACCACAGAGAAGAAAGAGGACAACCACATGGGGGAATTGGCCACACCAAATACACAAGGCCCTGAATACACATCTTTCCTGGACTTAAATCTAGCTCTGGAAGTAAGACAGCAGGTTCTTAGCCCCACACCCTCAAATGGGGAAGTGAGTATTTCTGGGGAAGGTGCACAGAGATAACAGAAAACCTAAACATAGAGCAGAGTCTTACCAAGACAATGGTAAATAGTTATAAATATCATTTCTGTTTCTATATTTTGAACTATGCAAACTGAAACTACAGCCCAGTGGTAGAGCATCTGCCTAGCTTGGTCAAGTCCTCAATAACACACATTCTTATTTATTCATTCTCTCTCTTTCCCCGTATACATATATCCATACTACAAATTAGAATTGAGTCACGAAAACTTCTTAGAGCATAGAAACAGCAGGTTAGGGTGCAGCTCAGTGGTAGAGTGTTGGCCTAGCGTACACCAACTCCTGGGTTCCATCCCCAGAGCTGCATACACCAGGTTTAGTAGCATAGGTCTGTAATCCTAGTATTTGGAAGGTAGAGGCAAAAGAATTAGAAGTCAGAGGTCATGCTTGGTTACATAGTGAATTCAAGACCAGCCTTGGTAACAGGAAACCCTGTATCCAAAAAGAAGTAATTAAATATGCGACAAGCATGTAATTTTGCAATAGCTAAAAGTTCAGAAGTTGAAGTGAAAATGGATCAAGAATAGTAGTATGTAAATAATTCATAAAAAGTTTGTAAATAAGCAGGATTGTCTAGTTAATGTGATTTGTTTCCCAGAATTGATTAATATTAGTTACCAAAGTCAGAGTTATATACCTTTTCCCCACAATCAGAAATATTCTTTTCATATAATTAAAAAAACAAAATGAAAGTTTCCTGGATTATCTGGGCAAATCATAACTGACACAGACAGCTTTTTAAGACTATGCAATAGCCCAGATGTAATACTACACAACATTAACAACAACTGATACTAAATCACAGAGGATGCAATGAAAGACTCTGTGTGCAATCAGACAAGGCCATCCTTTTACGACATCTGCAGACCAACAACAGAGCTCTGTTCTCTGGCCCCAGGTTTTAGTCCCAGCTACCCATGTCCTACATCAGCTCTGGCCATCAGCAAAATAAAAACCGTGGTCCATGAATCTGCCTGTGCTGTGAAAGAGACAGGCTTCCTTACTCATCCGGGAGGCTGTTGAAACATCCTAGTGTCATTGATATGTGTTGGTCAGGGCTGTGCAGAGACCATGATCTGGAGAAAGGCTGGGCCCTAAAAATTGCTTTTACATTGGGACAATTAATTACTTGAAGGTTTTATTGTTTTCATTAAAACTGTAGCTATACAATAAAGATTTTCAAGCCACACAGAACAATAATAATAAAACACAGTAAATTATCTTCTGGAAATCACGTTATTCACTGAGATGGTTATCATTAATATTTAGAACTTGTGATGTTTGACTTTAGTTTCAAAGTCTATCTTTGGGTGCCAAAAAAGATAACAAGACACCCACAAAGTTGAGGCAGGAGAATGAAGGGAGCCAGGAGTGAACAGTGAGACAGTTGTCTCAAAAACAAAACAAGAAGACTGGAGAGAGAGCTCGGAAGCTCCTGCAGAGGAGCTGAATTTGGGTCCCAGGACCCACACTGCAGCTCACACACATCTACGAATCCACTTCCAGGAGATCCATCGCCCTCTTCCGGCCTCTGCAGGTGCAAGGCACATAACTGGTGCACACATGCAGGTGTGCAAAACGTCACACACATAGAGACATGTAAATCCTTTCCTTAAATCTCTTTTCAGAGGATGTACTGTTCTCACCCATCGTAGGTGTAAAAATTAAAATGTGTGTTAAGTACAGGCCATGCTGAAGGGAAACGAACTCTGTCCAGGGCTATTATGGAATGCAAACTTGTGTGTTAACACGTAGAAGACAATGCACCAGAATCTGCAGTACAAACCATATGTCTATGTACTCCAAAATTTATATGTTGCCATTTTTATTTTTATTGAATTGCATTCCATTGTATTTTTGGTGCTAGGGGTGGAAGACCTCGTGCGTTGGAGACAAGCTGAATACCACCCAGGTGCCTCCAGCCTGTTGTGGGAAGGAGTTACGACACTGAGTCTTAGGAAGTAACTCAAGTTTACATGATTCTATGAATGTGGAACTCAGCCATGAAATCTGGTCCACGGAGGAGAACAGATCACATGTTCTCTGCCATCTGGTTTAACAGAGGACAGGTATCTGCAAAGCTAGAAGCAGGCCTCACAGACAGACTCTGCCAGTGCCCACAGACTAGACTCCCCAGCCTCCAGAGCCATGGGAAATTCACAGGTGTTGCTTGAACCACAAAGACGGTGGTATCTAATTACATCATCTCAAACTAAGATTTCCTAGAACTCAAATTGTACGTGTCCTGAAAACCAGCCCACAGTGCCTTAAAGCTAGCATATAAGACATGCAACCGCTGTGGGAATCCTTGTAAGCATCTCAGACACAGGGAAACATCAGCGAGGTAAAGAGGGAGAGAACCCCGGCTCAGCCACTGATTCAACTTCCTGGAGCCTGACACCAAGCTGTTTATTTTAGACATATTTAAGACTATTACAGTTTTGGGGGAAAAAAAGGTTTCCTGGTAACAATTATCCAAATCCTATGTGGACAATAGATTTTTTTTTTTCGAGGCAGGGTTTCTCCGAGGCTTTTGGAGGCTGTCCTGGAACTAGCTCTTATAGACCAGGCTGGCCTCCAACTCACAGAGATCCGCCTGCCTTTGCCTCCTGAGTGCTGGGATTAAAGGTGTATGCCACCAATGCCCGGCTGTGGACAATAGATCTTAAGGTGTAATGACATAGAAACTCTTTTGCAAAATATGCATGACCTCTACCATGAAGATGGGTTCTCTTGCTTAAGGCCTAAAATCTGGTGTAGTCTCTGACCAAGATAGCATAGAGATTACAGGCTGAAAACTATATGTGACATCTCCCCTAAGGGTGGGTCCTATTGACTGGGAAGCAAAGATAAAGATAAAAGTCTGGGGAGGGAGTCTAGGATAAACATTCTGGGGGATTTGGGTGAGGTCTGACCCTACAGATAGGTCACCAAGGTCATCAGGTTTTAACAAGAACCACTCCCAACCTTCTGGATGGGAATAGTTACTCATTTACTTCAGTGAGGGGTCAACCCTGCATGAGTAACACTCCTGGTTCCTCCATTGGTTATCTATGACCCTCCACACGCCAGAGAATTCACTTACTGAAAGCCACACGTTTCAGGAGGATTCAATATACCTGTCATATGTACAGTTCTGTCACTCCTCAGAGAACTGTATACTAGGAAAGGTAAATTTGGTTGTTTATAGTCAGTCTTGAAACAAATGCAACACTTAAAGTTTTCACTGAGTGAAATGCATCACATAAGAGTCATATTCAGAGGACATACAACTCATGGAGGTTATATTCTCCTTTACGGCAAAGACAAACTAGATACCATAGTGGCAGTAACTAAATAAAATGTGGTAAAGTTGAACCTCATGCAGGGGAATAACCGAGCTCTACATGTATCAGACAGGTAAAGCTCAGAACAGTCAAGTAAGCATAAACAATAAGTGTACAAAAACTTAGATGACATAAAAATCACCTGTGTAAAAAAGATACACAAACCAATCATGCTAGGTGAGTCTCCGAGGAAGCAGCTCTTTGACTTGACTAAGGGCTAGGCAGACCCACTGACAGGGTCATGTGCATGATAACATCAGCCAAATATTTTTCTTATTTAAACTCTGTTAAATACCTAGATTGCCTTTAAAGGTTCAAACAAATGGTAACATTCATAGCCTTTGGAGAGTAAGCAAATAGCAGAATTTGGAGGGAACTTGGACAAGAGTTTAGTTCTGTCATATTTTCTCCAAAAGGAAATATATTCCTTACCTACATGATCAAAAATAACATGAAATATTGTGGGATAGACAGAGACAATAAGTATGAGATTGTGTGCTGGGTATGGATCCCCATACCCAACACACACACACACACACACACACACACACACACACACACACACGAGAGAGAGAGAGAGAGAGAGAGAGAGAGAGAGAGAGAGAGAGAGAGAGAGAGAGAGAGAGAGAGAGAGGTGACCTTACCAATTTGGGTTTTCCACACTTTCCTGGAAGACAGACTCTTCCCTCAAGGACGCGTACTGTGTCCACGTGAGGCAGTGACTCCGTATAGCCATGTTCCTTTTCTGAAGACTGAGCCACGATTCCTCTTCTAGTTGGATATCAGGTACCTTTAAAATACTCACCTGTCCAACAGAGAGAGGACAGTATTCTCAACTTAGGCAAAGCAAGCTGCATGAAGACTCTGCCTAGAGTGAATCTCAGTCTTGGATAACAAAGGGGACAGTGGTCCCTATACATGGATGGCACTTCAGTATCACCCCTCAGTCTCTGATAGTCAGACACACTGTGGCCTCTCTACTTGCTGCCCAGGACTTGCAAACGGTCCAGGATTGATGTAGGCCACTAAACAAGTTATCAGCTGCTGCATGTCTCCTCTGGGGCAGGCCATCTTGCGTAGATGGATTCTTATCAGGCCCACCTACACGGTCTCATGCAGGGCAGTATCAAGAGAAATATTTTCCTCATTGTAATCTCTGTTCAATCCCTAGAAATCGATGCGTTCCCAGGTAGAGAGGACAAGGAAAGTTACAAAGGCAGAATTGTACAAGTCGGAGCCTTAAATTATTTAAGAATTGAGATATAAGACGAACTTGAATGCCTTTTTAAATAATAGATTCAAAGTGCGTATATAGGGCAAAGGCAGCTATGAACTCTGGAAAAGCCAGTGATAATTTGCTGTTGAAGTGCAACACAGCTTCCCATCTGCAAGTCAAAAGAAGTTCATTTTCTTTGTGGTTCTAGCTTTCTTTCCACTGAGGGAATAACAGTGTTTTAACCTACGATGAGGAATGGAGGGAAGCTGCCATTTTTCCTAGTATAAGCACAGCAATTTAATTTGCAAGCTAATCTGCAGGTGCCCAGATTCATTCTGTACCACAAAGGGAATCTCCTCTGAGGCATTTTTTTAAGTGCCTGTCAAGATGATCTCCTCTTACGTCCTAGAAGACCACCATCAAAAGTCCTACATGGTGGATGTAGCTGTTTAAAGTACTAAGAATAAATGACAGCGAGTGCTCAGCCATAGAAGGGACGTCTATACCAAACGCCTCAAGGCTCAGGGGACACAGTGAAAGAGAAAGAAATGTAGGGGAGGAGTGCTGTAGAAGGCAGTCTTGTGGACATACAAGGCTGTTGCGCATATGAACTCACAACAGCTGTGCTTACCTGTGTAAGAGCAAGTCAGTTAAAAATTCCAGCCTAGACAGCACAGACAGGACGGGGGAGGGCTTGGTTGAGGAGCTATTGCAGTTGATATCTGCTAAAGGAGAGAGAGCCACTTTTCTTTGGAGGGGTACCCATGCCCCAGAAGATAACTACAAACCCAAACAAAATGGGCAACACTAACTGGACTCAACAATTTAAAAACAATAATACTAGAGTAGAAATAGGAGAACATGAAGTTGGGAGGGAGAGTCTGAAGGGAGATGGAGGGGATAAAGGGGTAAATAAGATTAAAACACATATATGTATATGTATATATGTGCACACATACATATGAATAAATAAAGACCATTTTTAATATTTTTATAGCTCGGCATGGTGGTGCAGACCTGTTATCTCGGTACTTAGATGGTTAAAGAAGGAGAATTATCTTGAGTTTGAGGTCAGCCTGGGCCTGGGCCTAAGTTCCAGGCCCACCTAGGCTATGCAGAGAGTTCCCACTTTCAAGAAGAAAAATCCATTTAAGGTTCAAGCCATGCAAATGACGTTTTCAACTTACCTCCGCCCAACACAGAATCATCAGAGTGCTTAAGGATTTCAAAGAGAGAAAATAATTTTCTATGATGAAGATTCCAGCATGGTGACCTTATTCTATAAAAACACACATCCAAAGGCTTGCGTAGGGCACTAAGAATATTCTGCTCTCAGAAACAGCTATTAATTCTAACAGTGCATCACAAACAGGGGTGTAGATGTCCTAACCTAACTTGAGACAGTATAATACTTACAGTCTTCTCACTTCCCATCATTCTTGTCTATTGCTAACCATGGACAGATTAGAAAAGACAACACTTCATTCAAAATGCCAGAGGTACCCACAAAATGATCACTGAATCTTCCCATATCTATGAAGAGCCCATCTCAGAAAGGACAGAGATGGCACACTCCAGTGACATCATCCAAAACTGGGTGGGATAGGCATGAAAAATATTTCCCCTACAAAACTACAAGACTGGGGAAGTGGGAAAGTCTGACACTCCTTTAGATCAGAAAGTGTTGTCTTTTTCTATGGCTATTAAAATTACTCAATTTTATCCCCACTGTGATTAAACTCTGAAATGAATTTACCTTTCTTAAAATTTCAGGAACCACATTCTGACAGATAGCAATCCTCTTTCTATAGATGAGTCCTGTTGATTCATCTAGAAAAAGAAAATTTCATAGCCAAAAAATAATTAGGGAAAAACATATTCTTATCTAAGAGTCCATAGAGCTTTTAGCTCAACTTCAATTTTCAATATGTAGAATTCTTATAGATAAGGCTTAACACAAATTAAGTTTCCAGGGGCTGGAGAGATGGCTCTTGTAAAAAGTAAATAAGTAAAAAGTAAGTATGTTTGGTTCCCAGCACCCACCCACCTCAAGCAGCTCACAACAGCCTATAACTCCACTTCCAAGGGATCCAACACATCTGATTTCCTCAGACACCTATATCCAGGCACACATATCCAACAGACATACGCATAAGCATAATATGAAATAAAATAAAAATTTTTTTAAACGTTCCGCTTTTCTGATCAGTTTTCTAAGGTGAATCACAAGTGCTCAAGGTAAAACAACTCCAAACACATGCCACTAATGGGCCACCACTCTGGGTGATCAGTGTCAAGCATCTAGTGGCAGTGGCCACCTGCTCAACAGCAAGGACGATGGTAAGGGATTCTGCCACCTCCTGAACCACACTGTAACACGCAGATTTCTGACTATATCATCTAAACCTGTAATTAATTAATGACACGAGTCATTTATTGAAGAATGAAACTCCTGGAAGAAAGTTAAAACTAATGATAATAATAACAGGTGTAAGTTAAGATGCGAGGAAACAGAAAAAAAGACAAACTGTGAAGTGCTGTCATTTCTCTATGAATTACTAAGGCTCAGACACAAGGCAAGGTTTCTCAGTACTTCCACTACAGCTATCCTAACCCCTGATGCAAACACTGGGATCAGGAGCCCGCAGTCAGGAAACAAATGCCCCACCATAGAAGTCCTTTGGTAATCTCAGACAATATGAACAGCACACAGATTAAAAATGGAGTAGCTGGGGGCTGGAGAGATGGCTCAGAGGTTAAGAGCACTGACTGTTCTTCCAGAGGTCCCGAGTTCAATTCCCAGCAACCACATGGTGGCTCACAACCACCTTGAATGAGATCTGGCGCCCTCCGCTGGCATGCAGGCAGAAGACTGTATACACAATAAATAAAATATAAAAAAAAAATGGAGTAGCTTCCAGGCATGGTGGCCCACGCCTTTAATCCCATCCCCTGGAAGGCAGAGGCAGGTGATCTCTGTGAGTTCTAGGTTAGCCCAGTGAGCATAGCAACTTTCAGGCCAGTGGGGGAGAAAAAAGAGGCAAAGATGATATCCTGAAATTAACAGGATCGTTTTACCATTTGACAGGTAACAACCTTAAGCCTTTTAAAGTTAAGTCATGAGGGAAGTAACAGAATCAGGACTCAAAATGAGATTTGTCTCAGACCAGAAAGCAAGCTTGTCCCACACTACATACAGGTACATGGGAAAAATGCTTTTACTGCCTGTGAGGCGCAGCAGATAATGGCTCCTGGCTGCTCCCACACCAGACTGCCCATAGGCCTCGGGTACCGCAGGGAACTGAGACCAACATCCAGCACCTCCGCCACCACCTCCACCGTGGGCTGCCAGTGCCGCCCAGCACTGGTCACTCTGCATGTTTGTGTGGTGGCCGCATCCGTCCTACAGAGCAGCTCCCGGCGCTGTTTGTGAAGCCTTACTCGACGTGGGTGCGCGTCTGTCTGCCGCAGGGCGGCTCAGGAGTGGCAGGGACTGGCTGTGGTCCTGCGGCTCTGCAGCCATTGTCTGTCACAGGCAGAGAAGTCCAGCCCTGCTACATGGCTTTCTTATCGGAGTGTGCAGGCTGCCATCTTACTGCCCTCAGGTCTTGTTTGAAACCTTGGGACTGGTTTTCTACATAAATATTGAAAAACTATGATTTGTGCAATAACTCAGATATTTTTTATTTAATTTTGTATTTTCACATAAGTTCTATTTAAGGGAGGAGGGAACTTTTTTTAACACGCTTAGATCCTTTCCCAACTTGCATTTGCTAAGCTGGGTTCCTCGTGTTGGCTGGTTGTCTGTTTAGCGTCATTATACGAACACCGTGAGGAGGGGCTCGTGGGCTTTATTTTTTACGTCTTTCCTTTTGGTCAGATGCAGTGAAGGAGCTGAGTCATTGGGATGGTTCTGTGAGGCGCTCAGCTCCCCGGCTCCA
This sequence comes from Mesocricetus auratus, assembly GCF_017639785.1. Lineage (NCBI taxonomy): Eukaryota > Metazoa > Chordata > Mammalia > Rodentia > Cricetidae > Mesocricetus > Mesocricetus auratus. The sequence continues at coordinate 112,933,873 of NW_024429184.1, read as the reverse complement.
GCGTAGGCCTTGGGCTGTCGTCCTGCTCTGACCACAGTTTCTGACATGTTGGGTTGGGTTTTTAAAACTAGACAGCAAATCCAGCATTTAAAGTGCCAGAAGTAAGAGACTCTGTGGGGGAGAAGAGGTTGTCACATCATACAGATCTTAAAGTAATGTGACTGTGGACATGCTTCAGTCCGTTAGATGGTGTGGTCTAGAACTATGGGCCTGAGAGTATCATTACAGACAATGGCGCCCAGATTTAGGAATGTGGAGAAAGGAGTTTGGTTGATTCCGTTGAGGAATCTGCATAGCAGTATGCACTCGTTCTGTTAAGAGCAAATATCTGAGAAGAACCTCTGCTGTCCAGGGCACGTGGGGAGTATTTCCCTGTATCACAGGAGGGCACAGCCCAGCGTGGGCCCAGGAGCGGCTGGTGCCTGGCGTCAGAAGCACACAGGTACACTATGCCAGTGTCTTCTGCCACAGCAACCACTGTCTTTGTGACTTTGTTTGAACAAGAATACATCCATCGCCTGAGCCCGAGTCTCTGAAGCACCACAGTTGTCCTGGGGGTGCTTGCATCTTGAAGGCCCTCTGGCTTCCATTTCTGAAACGGGGCTCTGGCCCTGCTAAACACTACAGGTAGGTCCGTCTTAAGTTCCCTAGTGGAGAATGTCAAGACAAGAAGCTGGTGGCTGTGACCTCTGACTGACGTGCAGCAGTGGGAGTTCCAGATTGACGTCTAAATGTGATGGATGCCTACCCAGGGTCGAGTTCTGTGAGTCTGGGTCTGCCTCTCACTGCTGTGGTGGGGCCTCTGACTCTGGGAGACAGCCCAGAGAGAGTAGCACACGGGGTCTGCAGCTCATGAGGATTGGAGTCGTTCAAAATACTCAAAACTATTTAAATCGTGAAACCTGCTGCTAAGGAATATTTATGAACACTGGTCCTTAGGCCTGTACTAATTTACACATCAGCAATATTGACTATATCTGCATTAAGGAGCCACCGTGGGGCCGTGCGAGTGACCCGCAGATGTGCGTTTTAAAGTTCTGTCCCAAGCACAGGCATGTGTCCATCCCCGCAATGGTGAACCAGATAAATTGGCTGGCCACATGCGACAGTTTGACAAAAAGATATCACGTTTCAATTTTGTGTGTGGACAACAATGTGGACACTAAATTGACTTTTTTGGGGGGGGGGGTTTGAGACAGGGTTTCTCTGTGTTGTTTTGGAGGCTGTCCTGGAACTCGCTCTGTAGACCAGGCTGGCCTTGAACTCACAAAGATCTGTCTGCCTCTTCCTCCCGAGTGCTGGGATTAAAGGCGTGTGCCACCACTGCCCGGCTAAATTGACATATTTTTATGTAAAGTTTTTCTATTCTTTGATTTTTAATAAACTTTAGACACCAAAAAAAGCAAAAGAAAAGAAAAAGAAAATGCTTTTACAATCTATTTCTTTCTATAGCTACAGAAATGCAGAAAGCAGCCCCATAAATCAGACAGCAGAGAGGAAGTTGCAGCCACATCACCACCAGCAACACCTGTGGTTTCTAAGGCTGAAGAGCATGCTGGGCCAGGCTCAGGATGTCCCCATAGGCTTGTGTATCATGAGTGCATATCATCAGAGCCCCTGGCACTGCCCACTCCTCAAGTCCAACACTAACAATCTCAATGTTTCCCCGGAAGAAACGACTGCAAAGAGCACCACAGACCCCCAAGGTGGGGCACAGTCAATGTTTTGGGAAAGGGACCATGGAGTATATAATTTAGATTTGTGGGCTATATGGTCTCCTTCGCAAATGTTCAGCTCTTGCTGTAACTCAGACGAAGCAGCCACTGGTAACACAGAGGGGATGGCTAGCGAACAACAAAAGCTTGCTTACAAAAACAGCCATAATTCGCAGAACTACAGTTATGGTTCCTCAATCTGAGCAACTTACAAAAACAGCACATCTATCTGCTATTTATTATTATTTCATCTCTGCACTATCTCCAAATGTTTTGCCATCTATAAAATGACATGTATAAAGACACAGCCAATGAGCTTGGGCAGGTTAGCCTCTCTGTGCTTTAGCTTCCTCCTGTATTAAATAGGGATATTTGTAATTCCTACCTCAAACATTATTCTAAAAGTTGAATGAGCTAAGGAAAGTAGGATGTTGGCACAGGTTAAGTACTTCAAGATGTGACCTGCACAATTACGTCCAGCATCATTCTTGCCATCAACTATAATGGCAAGAGTCCTGCCTAAGATATAATAGATATTCACATACACACACAGGCACACACACATACACATATACACACACACACATAGACAAACAAATACACACAACACACACACACACATAGACACACAAGCACAGACAAATGCATCCTTTACAAAGTCAGTATACTTAGTGAGCAGCTCTACAGCAGGCCATATTCAGAGAACTTACCCTTCCTTTCTTCCACAGTTTTTACAGAGATGACATTCTTATCCATGGGGTTGGGATACTAAAAGAAAACACATAAAGAAAGGTTAGCATTCTCTTTTGCCAACACGAATTAACTGATAGAAATGACCAGTTACTGCAGGACCAGTAAACATCTTCCAAGAAACCTCTAAGTAAAAACCAGTTTTAAATCAAGGGTCTTGGTTTTACCACTTGAACTCAAACAAGTGAGGCAGGCTTTCATGAAATCCAGAGGCAGTTTATTTATTTGGGGGGGGGGGTGGAGGGTGGTGGGGTGGGGTCTTGCCTGAATCTGTATGTATACCATGTGAGCGCTTGGAGCCACAGAGAAGACCAGAGTGTGACAGATCCCCCAGAACTGGAGGTGTGGATGATTATGAGCCACCACATCTGTACCAAGGACTGACTCCAGCTCCAAGAAGAGCAGAAAGTGCTCTTAGCCAATGAGCCTTCCCTCTGTCCCTAGGAAAGCCTTCTTTAGATCCTATTGAAGCTCTGAGCAGAGTTGAGAAGGAAGCAGGAATAAATAACAATGATAATAATAATGAACCAGGCTGACATACACCAAGAATGTTCTCAGTGCCTTAATTACACCACCCTGTCTAACTCTAACAGCTATTCCCTTATGAAGGCATTACATAATAGTATTCCCAATTTCCTAAAGTAGGAACTGGGTGAAAATTGGATTGTTTCAGGAATTAAACGGCCAGTCCAAACCACAAAGGACTCCTTTACTACTGCCCTGGACCATGGCCTGGTGACTGTGTTAGCACCTCAGGCAAATAATCATAACAGGATAGGATGTCAGGCACATAGGAGATATTCGATAGTTTATTTCTTTTACTAAATTGCCCTGAAAGACAATTTAGATGCACCTACGTTGATATTAGCTACTATTTTTAACCTACTCAATTTACAGTCTGTTAATTCTCAAAAAAAGTATACCATGAAATTATAGGATTTCCTGTATGGAGGATAAGGCTTGGAAAAACTAAATACCCTGCTAAAGTAGTTAATAATTACTGTACCTGGGATAATGTAAGTTACCCCACATACTGTCTGTCTGCCTCCACAGCCACTGGGAAGTCACCTCTGTGTTACTCTAACCCAAACATTCCATTACTCGGATGTGTGGTGAGAGAGGAGGGCAGAGAGAAAGAGTGAGGAGAGAGGAGAGAGAGGAGAGAGAGAGAGAGAGAGAGAGAGAGAGGGGGGGGGGAGAGAGACAGAATGAATCAAAGTCACAGGATAAAGTAAGTGGCTTCTATGGAGAATGATACTCTTGGGCCATCCCCTGACTCTCCCCAGGTCCCCAGCTTCATCGTGGGATCACATAGCGTCTTAACACACTGAACAGCAGCTAAGTGCACTGCCCAGGCTAAGTCAGGGAACAGGGTCCTTTGCCTGAAGAATGTGAGCTTCAGGTCTTCTGAATCCTTAGAAATGAAATATAAAAGCTCCATCGGTATGGATCTCAAAGAATCGAGAGTAAGAATGAAGGTGCATTTGTGCACGCATTCACTCGGTTCAGCCCTATTACAATGGCTACCACGACTACCTCCATGAAGCTTAGGCCTCCAGAGACCCACGCTGGGAGAGAAGATGAACCGAGGAGTCTGTTCCTCTCCAAAAGAGACTTCCTGGACAGACATCCAAGACATACACAGCTCCTTAGACCATGAGGACAGCTGTGTGAATTAGCCTTTTCACACTCACATAAAATGAAATTGTTTCCTTTACGGCATTTCAGCTTGTTCATTACATATCCATAAATGCATTCTGAGTGAATGTTAGTCACGCTGTAAGTTGTAGGAAGATAGCGAAACTAAATTATGAAGGAAAACAGAATGCATCGCCAGACAGGCACAGTAATAAAAAACTTTCTCAGTTCTGATTACATTGCTAAATTGTCAGTGAAATTCTTACAGGTTCAACTATACTACTTCACACTTCCACTTAATTTTAATATTTAACTACTAAGAAAAAGGATATTCATTTAAATAATATGGACCCTCTTCATCTTTTTATGATTAGCAGGTAGGAAGATGATGGATGGATGGATGGATGGATGAGTAGGTAGGTGGATGGATAGATAGATAGATAGATAGATAGATAGATAGATAGATAGATAGATAGAATTAGAAAGAATTTGGGTTTTATTGTAAATAGACATGCAACTCTTATGATGGAAAACATTTAATATTTAATTGAAGCTGGCTTACAGTTCAGAAGTTTAGTCCATTATCATCACGGTAGGAAGCATGATGGCATGCAGGCAGACATGTGATACACACGTCCTCCAAAAATGCCACACCTACTCCAACAAAGTCATATGTGGGAGGAAAACAATGCCGCCATTAGCCATGTGACTTACTAGAGGCGCAATCAGATGAGGTACTAAAAGAGCCGTTTACCACACCGCTAAACATGCCCACTTTAGGCATGACTAAAGACGTATACGGATGTAGGCGGTGAACTACGTCACTAGCCAGGCCCACTTTTGGGCATGGCTAGGGGCGTTACGGGGAAGGTATAAAAGACTGAACAACGGAAGTCTCGGTCTCTCTTTTTCGGGCTTTCAGCTTCCAGTTCGGCGACGGAAAACTACTCGGCTCATCTGGGTTACTTGTTTGGTCTCTTGTGAGTGATTTCTACAATAAATACTTAGTTTTACTTTCAGTAAGTGTGCCGTTTATCATTGCAGCACCTCCTAATAGTGCCACTCTCTATGAGCCTATGGGGGCCATTTTCTTTCAAACTACCACAGATCAATCAATAGACAGATACACACATACAAACGTACACACATGCATGCATACACACATACGTGATGACAGACAGACAGACAGACAAATAGTGTTCCAGACACTGAGGAAATGAAAACCATCTCTTATAAAATTCATGTGTTACTTGAAAAAACAAACAAAAGCAGTAAATAAATGTCAGATCTGCTTAGGAGAAAACAAGGCAGGGTGATAGATGGGAAAATCGCAGAAGACACAGTAAAAAACACTTTAAGGTCACTCATTTTACAGTCCTTGCAAACAGCTATGGGAAAATGGAACTTTTAAATAGCCGAACATGAGACCATGAACTATTCACTCTAGTAAATGTCATTTGCAAAATCTAAGTGTTTTCCCCCGTGAGTTAACAGACATAAACCTGAAGTTTCCATAAAGAATAGCAAAGGAAATTAGAGGTTTGTGTGAAACAGTTAAAAACCATGACATGGACGACACGTATTTTAACACCTTTCAGAAACTAAAAATGTATTGAACCAGGTATTCTACCTAGCATTACTTGAAATAATAGAATGCCATCTTGTGGTAACCTACATATTCATGTTTTAACTCTTACACATAAAATATATGGAAAGTCTGATACTAAGGGATTAAGAGAGGAAGGGCTGCTCAGAGCTCATTAGGAGCCCTTCCCACCAGCTTGGGAAGACCTCAAGTAGGTACTCATGCTCTCTGGACATCTATTCAAACACCACATGACTACAGAACTGGTCCAGCCATACACTGTGCCCACCCTGAGTGTGTTACACGGAGGCTGCTCCACGTGATCCCTTTTAGTTCTCTTCCAAATAAGGAAACCTACTAATGAGAATTGTGAACCCTTTTTGTTAAAACTCTCATGTGTAAATCCTGCACGTGAACAGAGATGGGTCTGCCCATCCCCACTCCATTCCAGACACTCCTGGGAGCAATATGCTGACCCAGTTTCTGCCAAAAAGCCCTTGTCTTTCTTGGGCCTGGTTTTGTGGCTGTGTACACACATCAGGTGTACTGCATTTTATCGGGGAGTCTGGAGATTTCTCAAGGTACACTGGGCTTTATGTTTTAATCCTATTTATTAGTTTACTTTCTTCATAGAGTGAGATAACTCCTTTCCTTTCCTAAGATATGTCTACTGCAACACTAACAAAGATAAAATACATACTTCTAAGGTTATCACCAACCCCTTTTTATTTCCCTTTTTACATATTAAAAGAGACCAGAAACCATTTGAATGAAGATATCTTGAATGGATAGGTAGGTAAAGCTACTCCTAGAATCCATAGGTCATTAAATGAAAATCCCATTTCCAGGGATGGGCTACCTCCCTACAATATCCCCTCAGGGGCCTCTAAAATAATACAGGTGATTACCACTGCTGTTTGGCTACCCACTAGAACTAGATGATAAGACCCTTTTGATGAAGACAACACATACTCTGGTCTAAGGACACTGAGAAATTAAGCTAGAGGTGAGTTGGATGCTCCCTGCAGTACTATGCAGACCAATGTGAGGAAACTGTCCTCAGTTGTCTTACTCAGCTTTGGACCCTGCAAGTTATCTTGCTGAATTGCCAGGCAAGATATGCCTACTAGTGCAACAGTAGCCAGTCCATTATGGGGTAGCCAACCACTTCCTAATTGGATTTAAGGCCCGCTTCATAGGGCAGAACCAGTGCTCAGTACTGTAAGCCTGGTCAAAGCCCTGTGGCTGGAGAGGTCATGGGTCTGGTGGGAAAGCTACTTCCGTTGTTTTGCTAAATGAATATGCTGTGTCCATCAATTAGTTTCTAAATAATTATGTTTATTCCCATGGATGAATGTCACTGTCACCTCTGGGCAGAGACCTTCTTTTTGCAGTGAGTAGTGGTTACTGAAGAGATATAAATACTGGTCAAAGTGCTAAGAGTAAGTTACTGTTGATGCTCAGCCCTAAATAGAGCATCTATCATGGCCTGCAAGGCTCAGGGAGCACTGTCTAAGAGGAGATTTAAGGCAAGTAAGAGCAGGAGAAAGGGCATGGAATGCTGGAGAACAAGGTCGCCAAAGTACAGCACAGCTGTTGCACTCAAACTCACAGCAACTGCACAAGATTGGGCCAATCCACATGGTCCCATGAAGTGGGGGACACTTAAAATGACTCACCCTTCCCTAGGAAATTCTAGACAGTTAACTGTTGCTAGTGGGGTGAACCCCACCAGTCCCTCTCTGAAGACCTATATATAGATTGTTAGTGGTTGGGGGGGTGGGGCGGTATGTTTTTTCAGTGATGAGATATCTAGACTCCTGTAGAAAGGCCCTATTCATGCTCCTGTAAGCACCCAAATGAAACCCATTAGTCCCCATCTCTCTCTCATTTCTTTCTCTCTCTCACACATACACACACACACACACATATATACACACACATACACACATACACATAGACACACATATACACACATATATACACACACATACACATATATACACACACATACACACATGCACATACACACTCATACACACACACACACACACCATGAAAAAGAGGGAACTAGTTGGGAAGAGGAAGGGTAGCAGCTGGGGTGGGAGGGAAACAATAGGGGATAATGAGTTTAAATATGATAGAAGTACATTATGTATGTACAAAATATCATAGTGCAACCCATAATTACATATAACTCATATACGCTAATAAAAAGTTGCTTAAAAGAGAGGCCCAAAATCCACATGATGCCAAGTCTGGAGAATGTACATTACAGCAAATACATAATTATTAAAGTGACAGACCAAGAAACTGAGTCCATCTATTATAGGGATAATATTTAGTGCACCTGTGGGTGGAGCTTTATGAAGCTATAGCCTCTACTTTTGTTTGCTAAGGGAAAGTTCATCTTTCAGAAAGTATCCTCTGAAGAGCAGGAAGTTATTAAAATATCAGCTATCTGAAAAGTTCAGAAGTCAATACCTGCCTTTTGAAACTTGCCCCTCCTTAAAGTCAATGTCTTCATAGGAATTAGTGTGGACAAGCTTTTGAATGAGGACCTGTGGTATGCCTGGCCCATTGGCATATGCATGTCTACGCGATCTGCTACAAAGGGATCTACTACCTAGTTGCTGCTTCCAAACACGTACAATGGGCCTTACTGTGTGTTCAGCTATAAAGAGACCTCACCATGTATTGCCCAACTTTTTCACGGTCTCCATAAAGTAGCTCACTCAGGAAGAGAAGCAAAGTTGACTTATTACTAAGATCAAATGAGTCATGAGTTCATCAACACTTCATTGATCTGCCTGGTGTGGTAAGTCATGCCTGTGAATCTCTGTACTAGGGAGGTTGGAGGAAAATCGCCAAGTGCCCAAGGCCAGCCCGGGCTACAGGGGAAGATACAATTTAACAAATGCACTTTGCCCCACCTTATATGTCTGTATATACCCCTGAGAAAGCTTGGCACGATAATCAATAGGTTCCTCTCTGCTCCCCCTGACAGGAAGCACCTTCAGGACAAGGTCATGTTTTATTTATTGTCAAAGGGTACAGAGACTTACCATGGATAACAATTAATAGGCATATAATGAGTATGTAACTATTAGCACTTTGATAGATAAAAATCTTTCACATACTAAGCCACAGCCTCCACTGGATGAGTTGCTAAGCATGCTTTAAAATTTAAATTGCACTTAAAAAATAATTTATCATGCAGATGTGCCCCATTATTCATGCTCACCTTCTCCCTTATTGTTCTAAGCTGGTAAAGATTTCTGCAGACTGCTTCCCCCAGCCTTTCAGGTTCACATCCCTGAACAAACATAAAGATCCCCAGAACTTAGCAAGTGCTTTGGAAGCACTTACCATGCCCCAGCATTAAGCTGGGTGCTTGCATGGAAGTGAATGTGTTGATTAACTATCCCCCAGCAACCTTAAAGACGGCTATTATCCTTATTCTGTAGACAAGGAAACTGAGGCACAGAAACATGAACTGGCCTGTCCACACCCCCACAACTGTCGGCACTAGAGCCTGACTTGAGAGCCATGCTCCTCGCCCCCACCCTCTCCTTCCTGCCGCACCTCAGCTTGCAGGACAGCCTGGCAATGGGAGATAAAGAGTACCACCCAGCACGGGGTATAAAGATTATCTCCAGGCTCTGCTTGACACTGAGACCCAACATCCAACCAAACCACTGGTTTGGGGGAAATGCAGATCCTCCTGATTACTTCTGGCGCTCCACGGGGAAAGCCGTTCCACACGTGTAATTGTCAGGTCCGCAAGGGGGTGAAGATGAGATCAGAAGGAAACATTATTAATTACCCAATCAGCTTTCCACTCTAAATGGAAATAGCCATTCATAAATCCCCTTTATGAGCTTACGGGTAAACATTGATGCATTCCACACAGCATGCTGCTGGAATAAATAAAGCTTTAGGTCACAGATGGAAGTAAAATTTTATTTTACTCTATTTTCTTACAGTATCCCAGTATTGTTTCTGGACCCTGTGTTGACTTTCATCAGCATTTTGGGGTCTTGGTTTGTTTCATTTTTTGTGAAATGAGCAGAAGGTGTTTCACTGTGTTGCCCGAACTGACCTCAACTTTCTGAGCTCAAGTAACCCTCCTGTCTCAGCTTCCCAAGTACTGACTTTAGTGTAAAATTGTGAACCACAGGAGGATGAGCTTTCTTCATGGAACAAGAGTTTATTGACTGTCCCCCATGTTCTAGATCCTCTCTGGGTGCTTGGGATACAACAGAAATGACTGACACAAATCCCCGTGGAGTTCATCCACATTCGCAAGGAGCAAAGTCAACCTGAACGGGTCTACAGTGGGAAACCTCAAGCTCTGTGGGCTCATTTGGACAGAGCATTTGCATCTTCAGTAATGACCTTAAATTCCAGGCAGACGACATGTAAGGAATTTTCCACCACACTTGTCTACACAACCTTCTAGTCAAACTTAAGGAAAACACTCTAAATGATGAGTGCTGGGAAGATAAGAACTGTACAGTGGGGTGTGGTAGTCCACGCCTTTAATCCTGCAACTAAGAGGCAGAGGCAGGCGGATCTCTGAGGCCAGCCTGGTCTACAGAGCGAGATCGAGGACAGCCAGGGCTACATAGAGAAACCATGTCTGGGAGGTGGGGGGATGGGAGGAGGGTATTGTACAAAGGAGGGAACCAGGGAACCCAGTGAAGCCGCTGATGCTGCAGGAGTCACAGGAAGCACAGCCTAGCATCAGATGAAGGAGCCATGCTGGGTTGAGGAACCCGGTGCTCCACAAACAGGGCACTGTATCCTTTGTTTTCTAGGCACCACTCGTCTTTGAAAGCATGCAGCGAATGTGTTGCCCGAAGCAACCAACAGACAGGTGTAAGATCAGATCATCTTCGGGTTTTAAAAATAGTAGTGAATTAGAACTTGGAAGGCGAGTCTGGACATACCGAAAGCCACAGATCAGTAGGCTCTATTTAAAACACCACGTCCTCGGTTCTACAGCGGCTTCGCCCGCCATTGTGCAAAATCAGATTAGATGCCCCCAGAGCTTCTCACGTGACTGTCCCTTCTGCCTACTGCTTTGCTTAAAAACATATGTATATTATTATTTTTAAAAATCATCATTATAAGCGGGGCGTTGGTGGCACACGCCTTTAATCCCAGCACTTGGGAGGCAGAGGCAGGCGGATCTCTGTGAGTTCGAGACCAGCCTGGTCTACAGAGCGAGTTCCAGGACAGCCTCCAAAGCCACAGAGAAACCCTGTCTTAAAAAACCAAAAAAAAAAAAAAAAAAAAAAAAAAGGCATCATTATAGCCAGGCGGTGGTGGCGCACGCCTTTATTCCCAGCACTCGGGAGGCAGAGGCAGGCGGATCCCTGTGAGTTCGAGGCCAGGGCTGGACCGACAGCCTCCAAAATAATACACAGAAACCCTGTCTCATAAAAAAAAATCATCATTATAAAGACTAAAAGAAAGGTAAAAGAAAAGCATATTTTGTCCAAAATATAACTCTTTCTTTCTTTTTTTTTTTTTTTTTTGGTTTTTCGAGACAGGGTTTCTCTGTATTGTTTTGGAGGCTGTCCTGGAACTCGCTCTGTAGACCAGGCTGGCCTCGAACTCACAGAGATCCGCCTGCCTCTGCCTCCCAAGTGCTGGGATTAAAGGCGTGCGCCACCAACACCCGGCTCAAAATATAACTCTTTCTACCCAAGGCTTCATAAAACTCACATGCCTGCCAACCAGCCTAGAATGAGCTCACTGCATGGGGGGGGGGGGGCTCCCAATCAGGGAGTCAGAGGACCACACCCACCCTGAAGAAGGAATTCCCTTTTTAGAAAACTAATATCTTTGTAATTCTTTAAGACCAAATGTATGTTGATCATTTCCACCTCCAACTCCTCCCCTTAACCTCTCCCAAACCTACTACCATCTTCCTTCCCACCCCAACTTCCTGTCCCATTATTATTATTATTATTATTATTTCATATCCCATCAACTCTAAGTTATGCTGTCCATATAGCTCTAGGTATGGGGCCATCCACTGGAATATGGTGGACTTCCAGGAGCTACACCCTTGAGAAAAACTAACTCCCTCCCTGAGAAGCTATAAACTGTCCATAGTCCGTCAGTTAGGGAGGCTCATGAGCCCCTTTCCACTCCATGCTAGAACGCTGTGTCTACCAGTCTGACTGCATCAGGGAAGTGTTTTTTTGGAAGTAGATGGTGGCTAACACGGAAACTCACAACTACTCAAACCACAGGGTATAAGGGATGGTGGAGTGTACATACACACACACACATACACACACACACACACACTCAAACACACACACACTCACACACTCACACGGCTCAGAGAGACCATTTAAATAGAAAGACTGTGAGAACACCACACACACACACACTCACACAGCTCAGAGAGACCATTTAAATAGACTGTAAGAACACCACACACACACACACACACACACACACACACACACACACACACACACGGCCCAGGGAGACCATTTAAATAGAAAGACTGTAAGACCCAGAGGTCAGGAGGACCAGAAGGAAACAGTGTCTTCTGGACATGGTAGGAAGTTCACTCATAAGTCACAGCTATGGCTACCGGCAGGAGTTCCTCATTGTTGATATTGTCTGGTTTGGTGTTTCCTGGGACAGGGTCCTGCTGGGTAGCCCAGTGGCCACAAGTATATGATGACCACCCTGCTTCAGACGCACCACTGCTTGGGTTACAGGCATGAGTCACCACACCTGGCCCCTCAATAGTGCTTAAAGGTGACAAATATTTAGCTACTGTCTTATACGAACTGCATTAGATGCTGCCTGAATGTACTTACATAAGTGACCTCAGCCACACCACACGACACACTAAATCAAACCACATGAACTCAGACAACCCACAGAACCACTAGAATAAAAACCTGTCACTAAGCAAGGCCACTAAGTTTTTTGTTTGTTTGTTTTGTTTTTGTTGTCCGAGACAGGGTTTCTCTGTGACTTTGGAGGCTGTTCTATTAGTAGCTCTTGTAGACCAGGTTGGTCTAGAATTCACAGAGATGCCCCTGCCTCTGACTCCCCAGTGCTGGGATTAAAGGTGTGGGCCACTGCCACCTGGCATGGCCACTAAGCTGTGGCATGATTTGTTGCATAGAAATGGCTAACAACTGCTAAGCTTCTAAGCTAGGCTTCATATCAGACACAAGGCTCCACCCAGAAGAGCAGACCCTTTGCAAATGAAGCAAAGTCAAAGCGGAGCCGTGAGCCCCTGTCCTCCCCACATCATCCTCTGAGGGCCGCTGTGTCAAGGCTGGAAGTACAGGCTGCTGGCGAGACATGGGATTCCCATTCACATGGGCTGGGGTCCTGGCTCTCCCACTGCTGGCTGGGGATGCTTTAACGGTTGCTTAGATTTCTCTGAGCCTCAGTTTCCCCACAGTGTGAATGAGTCAATCATGATAATGTCTTAGGCTGCTTGGAGGAGTAGAGATGATACTGTATTATTCAGAGCAAATGCCCACATGTACACGCACACATACATGCATACATACACACACACACATGCATGCATGTATGTGCATACAGAAACAGAGAGAGAGAAAAAGAGAGAGAAGAGAGAGAGGGAGATATGAAAGGAGGGAGGGATGGAGATATGAAAGGAGGGAGGGATGGCTTGCTTAGGAAACTCCTATCCAAAGTTTCAGCAAACCTTTTATAGACGCCCTTTTCTGAGAATGTCTACCTATGGACCTCCATGAGGGACTGCTGCAGGCCTCCCCCACCCCTGTATGCTCCTTGTGTTAAGTATGCACCACCCACTGAAATTATGCCTACATCACCATCATTCACTGATGTGGGTCTCGCTCTCTAAACCCATCGCCTGTACGGAAACCGACAGGTGGGACAGAGGAGTGGATCGCTGCTGTGGTGGAGCTGACCACGATGTTTCGAGGGGAAACTGGGAAAGGATTTTGGAGTTTGGAGCTAGAAAAGGTGAAGTGTTCAGAGTCTCCTGAGCTGTTACAGGAGACTGGAAGAAAGCTGAGTGAGCCAGGCAAAAAGCCAGTAAGCAGCATTCCTCCATGGTCTCTGCTTCAGTTTCTGCCTTGACTTCATTCAATGTTGAAATACAGCCTGTAAGCCGAAATAAACCCTTCCCTCCCCAAGCTGCCTTTAGCCAATGTTTTATTGCAACAAAAATCAAACTAAAACAGGTTCATTATGGACCGGAGCCTTCATAACGTGAACCAATATAGATGTTCCTCCTTACAAGTTCATTACCTAGAGTATTTCATCACAGTGGAAGAGAGACAAACTCAAAAGGCACTGGGGATCCACTCCAAACTGCCGGTCTGAACAAAACACGGGGTGTCAGCGGTACGCTTATGTGCCTGGAAGCCTGACCTAAGACAAGGTCTACTGCAGATTCACTCACGCATTCCTTCATTTCATCAGACTTTTGCTGAGGACCTGGCGGGTGCAAGGCACTTTCTAGCTCCCAAAGTTCAATGAGCTATCCCTCAAAAGAAGGGGGGGAGGGAAAGAAAGAAAGGAAGGAAGGGGGAGAGAGAGAGAGAGAGAGAGAGAGAGAGAGAGAGAGAGAGAGAGAGAGAGAGGAAGAGAGACAAAGAGGAAATGGCTCCTTAGCAACACTGTGCTGAGTACCCTATGCAGCCCTCAAGCACTTGAACCCCCAGCTGTGTCTCCCTCAGTAACTGAGGCCCTTCCCGTAATGAAGGTTCTAACCATCTTCCCAGCAGCCCCTGAGTCTAACTTCCAGGCTATACAGATTCCAAGATACAGTTCACTGCCTGGGGGCAGCTGCAATCATCCCAAGTCTTGGTCAACACTGTGAAAGCTGAAGAGACTCTGAAGACAGATGGAAACTATTCCTCATCTTACAGACACCACATCTTGGAGAGAAGATATCTGACGTGGGTCACCCAGAGACCTAACTGAACCGGAAACATAGTAGTTCAGGGTCCCACCTCCCAGCCCTGGGTGACAACCAGTTTTCAAGGATATTTTTCACTTTACTGTTAGCCTGAGGCACAGTCCTAGGAGGAGCCCTCATCGTGAGGGCCATGGAATCCAAAACTGCAATATTATAAATAGCAGTATTTCAAAGTCCTTATAACCATCAATCCTTTGACAAACACTCTTTAACACACTAGGAGTGCGCACTGTGTTTCTCACACTACAGATTAGCAAACTGAGGTCCAGAGAGCATACGTTCTGCAGGGAGTCCCACAGCTGTAAAAGAGAAAGTCTTGAAACAGTAGAGTAACGCCGAGTCTGCCAAGATCACGGCTTAAATGGCATGCATTAGAGTTTAAGGAGTGAGTGAGGAACTGGAAGGCCGGACTACACAGCCCACCCAGAGCCCACTGCCTCTGCCTGAGGCGGGCAGGATGTGGACGTGATGCCCTGCACGACACCCTCTGCTCACCCCTGAGAGCAGCCTTCGAGGAACTCCGTCTCCACCCTTCCCTGGCATCCCAAGAGCAGCGCGCCACGCGCGCCGGAGGAGAACCCGGAGAGTGGGTTTGGACCCTCTGAGCTTTGGATCCTGCCGCCGCGCGACAAGGCGGAGCCAGTTCAGGCTCTCGGCAGCAGACGAACCACCCAGGTCGGAGGGATAGGTACCTTTCGGAGGAAGCAGGCGACCACCTGTTCGAAGGGGTACTGGAACACCTGGTGAACGTCTACGGTGACCCCCATATCGCACAACCGCCTGTAGGCGCCTCGCCGAGCTACGGCCACACCCCGTGGCCAAGGGGGCGTGCACTTTCTCTCCCCTTTTCAAACTTCTCAAACTTTATTGTCCTCCTCGGAGACAGGCTATAGGTCACACTCACGTCCCTTTTCATTTGTGCCTTATAAAGATATCGCCGGAGACGCCCGAGACCCCAGCGATCAGGAAGCCGGTCTCAGTTCATGTCCCTCTCTGGCCACGCCTGCAGATCTTGCCGTGCCTCTGAGCCACCCTGTTACACCCTGCAATCATGAGCTTTGCAGCCAGAATTTTAAGTCATCACTGCCGGAGGTCACAAAATTAACCTCTGTTGACAGAACCAAATAGAAATATGGTGTAATAAATAGGTAAGTCTCCGCCCTGAAACTGGGTGTGTGCCGTGTTACAGCCCGGCTCAGCTAAATCCGGCGAGACAAAGGCCAGGGACTGCACGCTTCCCTAATCTGGAAGGCTGCCTGAGGCATGGGGCTGGGCTCCTGAAGAAACTGCCCTTCTCCCAGAACACTCTAGGAAATAGAGTCGGCCTATGCAACAAGCAAGAAAGGGGATACAGAAGAAATGTTTTCTTTACTCCCAACAGCAGTTGTTAGTAAAAGAAGCAAATGTTATATTTATTCGCCAAGTCATTCACCTGTCTCTGTAGACTCAGCAGCGAATTCAACCTGTCCCTGCTGTTGGGTAAAATTAATGAGGCGTGGAATTTGACACCCACTCAATAATGTAGGCAAATAAAGTCCCACGGACATGTTGGTGCTAGGTTGAACAGGAACGTTCCCTGAGCTGCTGACTGCACAGCTGCCTGGGCTATCCCGAGTCAGTCTGGGAGACAAACCCTGTTGTCTGAACTCAAAACCATCAACCTCAGGGCGCCCCGCTTTTTCTTCCATTGCCCCCTGCCTTGGGTGGTTGTTGCTGGTGGTGGTGGTGGTGTTTGGTTGTGTGTGTGTTTTGTTGGGCTTTTCTCCCCCCCCCACCTTTTTTAAGGGGGGGTCACAGATACAACCTTGCTATGTTAGTGGGTTGCCTTGAATTTCTGCTTCTTCTGCCTGCACCTCCAGAGGAATTATAGGATGTGTTTACAGATATACACCAGCATACTCAACTTTTGATGTGGTGCTGGGGATTGGGCTCAGGGCACTCTTCCAACTAAGTTATACGCCCTCGGCCCCTTCAAGGGACCTTTGGTTGGTGTCAGAATATCTCCAATCTACTTGTTCTGTCACCCTCGAGATTGTCTCCTACACTGCCCGGTTCCCAGGCCATAGCCTGGATGTCCTCCTCACTCAGTAATAAACATTTCACCTCTGTCCTTGTGGGTGAATTCTCCACACTTAGTTTAGAGACAGTCTGTCAGCCTGAGCTTTCAAATCCATGCTGGACAGACAAATACTTAACAAGCCACCCTCCCTTGTAAGGCAAATAGAACAGAGACCTTTCTTCTCTAAGTTGCCAATTCTTGTGATGAGAATACTACTGTGTTATACACTAATCTCACTGCAGAGCTGGGAATAGAGCACAAGGCCAGCAGGATGTCTCCACCATCCACATAGGGGTAGTGAAAGATAACCTCAATATAGATAATGGGTAAAGGAACATTATGAAGAAGTGATGCATCAGGCCGGCCGTTGGTGACACATGCCTTTAATCCCAGCACTCTGTGAGTTCGAGACCAGCCTAGTCTACAAGAACTAGTTCTAGAACAGCCGCCAAAAACAGTCTCTAAAAACCAAAAAAAAAAAAAAAAAAAAAAAAAAAGAAATGATGCATCAGGCTGGGTGATGGAGGTGCTCACCTTTAATCCCAGCACTTAGTATGCAAGGCCGGTGGGTCTCTGTGAGTTTGTGAGTTCAAGGTCAATCTGGTCTACTGAGTTCCGGGAAAGCCAGGGTTACACAGAGAAACTCTGTCTCAAAAACAAACTCTCTCTCTCCCTCTCTCTCATATCTCATACATCCTGAGGGCATCCCTCTAGAATGGCCCTCCTCTTTACTGTATCATCAGCATCCATACCTACAAGATAATTACAGGCAGCACACAAGAACACGTGATTTCTTCCACCCTAAAACAAAACAAGTCAGGTGGTGGTGGTGGTGGTGGTGGTGGTGGTGGTGGTGGTGGTGGTGGTGGTGGTGGTAGTGCAGCCTTTAATCCTATCACTCGGGAGGCAGAGGCAGGCAAATCTCTGTGAGTTCAAGGCCAGTCATGTCTACAGAATGAGTGCCAGGATAGGTTCCAAAGCTACACAGAGAAACCCTGTCTCAAAAAAAAAAAAAAAAGGCACCATTAACTCCCTGTATCCCTCCAGACAGCTCCTCTCCAACTTTACTCCTCAGGAAAGAGGTCTATAATGGCCTGAACCATTCTTACTGCTTTGTCCCCCACCACTCCACTCAAACTACATTTGTCAAATTCCCAGTGACGAAATGGCTACATGCCATAATTAAGTCTCTGTGGTCTATGTTAAAATTCAAAACAATTCCTTCGTATTCCAGTTGAATATCTTGTGTAACAAGGACATAATAATTGTGTCTCTTCTTAATTTTTTATTATATATGTTCATTATGCATAGTATTGTATAGCATTTCATACAAGGATGCATCATACATTGAGCAGACCCTCCATACCCCTTGACCTCTCCATTTCCCCTAACCCTCTCTTATTAGTCCCCTTTATCCTCCTAGCCTACTTCATTTCTACTTTCTTGTTTGTTTGTTTGCTTTTGTTTTCAAGGCAGGGTTTCTCTGTATAGCCTTGGATGTCCTGGAACTCGATTTCCAGACTAGGCTGGCCTGTGGTGATGTATTATTTATGATTTATTACAGCTTGCCTGAGGATTCAGAAAGCAAAGTCAGCCTCAAACTGTAGAGATCAGTCAGTGGTGGTATACACTTTTAATCCCAGGACTCAAGATTAACAGGTAGATGGGATCTCTGTTACCTAAAGGCTATCAAGGCCTACACAAGAGTGAACAGTAACAGAGATCATGCCTTTGACCACAGAAACTGGGATCATACACCTTTAATCCCAGCATTAGTAGGTATATAAGACAGGAGCAAGGTCCCAGAGCTGGCATTCAGTCTTAGGACTCTCTAGTCACATTAAAGAGAGCGAGCATAGCAGTCTGGGATTACATTTCAGTCTAAGATAAAGGTAAGAGCTAGTGGCCAGCTACTTTGCTTTTCTGATCTTCAGTTTGAAGTCTGAACCCCAATATCAGTCTCTGGGTCATTTATTTAATGTGGTACACTGGCTGAGAATTCAGATTCACTTGCCTCTGCCTCCTGAGTGCTGAAGTTAAAGGTGTGCACCACCACCATCCAGCTATTTCTACTTTCTTTGTTGCTGATGACTTTTTTTATTTGATAATTTCATGCAAGTATATATTTTAATCGTTTCACCACTGATGACTATCTTTTCCCTCCAACTCTCACATAATTCTTCCTTCTCACTTTCAACTGTTATGTTTGTCAGGTGTGTGTGTGTGTCTGACTGAATCTAATTAGGGTTACTGCTGTGGCCTTAGACAACCCAAAAGCAACTACGTCACTGAAGAAAATGACTAGCCCCATCCCCCAGAAACTTAACTACCAATATCTCCTCATGGGGGAGGAGGGACTCACCTCCATCCCTCCTCTATTCATGATGGAATGTCAATAGTCACAGTCTTGAGAAGGTCTTATGCAAATACCAAAGCTTCTTTTAATTTGTGAGTGCAATAGCCATGCTGTGTCCAGAAAACTTCCACAGAATTCTTCACCATTCTTTGGTTCTTACATTCTTTCTTCCATTTCTTCCTGAACATAAATATATACATATATATATATATATATATATATATATATATATATATATATATATATATATAATGTCTAGCTGGGCGGTGGTGACGCATGCCCTTAATCCTAGCACTCGAGAGGCAGAGGCAGGTGGATCTCTGTGAGTTCAAGACCAAGCCTGGTCTACCGATCGAGTTCCAGGACAGGCTCCAAAACAATACAGAGAAACCCTGTCTTGAAAAAAAAAGTCTAATTAAGTCTGAACACTCAAGATTCATTTATTCTAAGCACATTGACCAGTTGTGAGTCACCCACTGCAAAAAAAAAGCTTCTCCGACCAAAGCTGGAATCAGCACTAATCTCTGATTATAAATAGATATCTAGGAAGCAGCTTGACACCAGATTCATTTAGCAAAACAACAGCAGTAACTTTCTCACTGGGGCCATGACTTCCCCAACCATATCTTTTGGCCAGGTTTACGGAACCAGGAACGATTTCCCTCCTATGAACAGGCCTCAATTATAATCAGAAAGCAGTTGGTTATCCCCATAATACTCATGACACTATTACACCAGTGGGCACAACTGTATCTTATGGGGTGCACAGCTGGGTATATTGGTTGATGACTTTTCACCACCAGTAGTTTACATAATGTAACACCTTCCAACACTACAAAAGCTAGCCAGCAGAGAAGGAGCTTCCAACTTAGATCAATCTTGATTTCTTATTTCCTACAATCACTATACTTTCATGATTTATAGACATACACTAGTTTATAAGTTTATACAAAATCTGGGCACCACATGAGAGAAGACATATGTATCTTTCTAATACTGGATCAACTCACTTCTCACAGTTATCTCCTAGTGCATCCATTTTCCTACAAACAACACAACTGCATTCTTCATTATAGTTGGAAAAAATTTCATCATCTAAATACACCAAATTTTTCTTATCCATCCCTCTGTTGATGTTCACCTAGGTCGGTTCCATAGCTTAGCTATTGTGGAAACTGCTACAAAAGACACTGATGTGTAAATACCTCTGTAGTGTATTGACTTGAAGTCTTGGAGTAAATTCCCAGTAGTGGCAGGTCTATTTATTAGTTTTTGAAGAACCTCCATTCTAATTTCCATTGTGGATAGACTGAAACACACACATACACACACACAAAGAAACGGTGGTTAATTTTTAAGCCCTGTGTTACATAACTTCCTGAGGACACATGAACAAACATTTGTTCACTTCATGTGGTGCACCAACAAAAGACCAAATGCCAGAATAAGTAAACAGTTCCACCAAGACCAGCCTGGCGAACCAATTGGTGTATTGCAGCATGAATTGACTCAAAGGTAGCTGCATCACTAAAAATCCCACTCGTAGTTGGTGACACTCCCAGAAGCTCCATCCCTGGCACTTTTTCGGCAGGTAGCAGGCAGCTCCCCTGAAGAGTCTTCTTTCGCTTTGCAATGCCTGCTGCCCGTGTGACCTGGAGACACATCCTGTGAGTCCAGCAACTTTCTGAGATTCTTGAAGCCTGTAAGTTTCATTGCTTCCAGAATCTTATCGCCCTCTCTGTAAAGCAGAAGATTTCATTTTAGAGAAAATAGCTACAGAAGCCCCACCTTACTAAACCGATAAGCAGCATTTCTTTGAAATGTTGAGTGATGAGTGGGCCAGGTGCCATAGCTCCTGCTTGCCATGAGTCTCTGTGGGAGAACTTCCTTACACAGGGGTAAAAACATCTCCTAGCATGCCTAACAGGGGTAAAAACATCTCCTAGCATGCCTATTATCCCAGAATTTGGAAAGTGGAAACAGGAAGATAAAGTGTTCAAAACCAGCCTGGACTACATAATACTGACTCAAAAAAAATTGAAAATATGTCTCTTGGGAGCCTTCACAGACCCACGAAGCAGAAATAATTTGTGTGAAAGAGTGTATTTTATTGTTATATTCTTGAGAATGATACCCCCAAAACATGGTAGGTTTGGGCATGGTGAGCAGTTTTACTGAAGGAAAGGAAAAGACCTTACCAGTAGGCTCAGAACCTCATCTTGCCTCTTCCCAGAAGGGCAGGAAAAGGCTTTCTGTTTAGTTCCTTTATCAGCAAAAGTTTGGAGCCACTGAAGATAACAGGGTTACCTCTGGTCTCTGCCATGAGTTTTCATTAACTGAACTCATAGAGCAGGAAAAAAAATACTGACTTAGAAATACAGTCTGACACCTTTTCCTCACATGTCATTGTCTTCTGTTTCAGTCTTACACAATGTCCAAAAAAGAATCTTTTTTAATCTACTGTCTGTCTGCTGTCTGTTCTGTAGGCACAGTGGCCTTTAATTCTGGCCATGTGTGTTCCTCTAGGCTCATTCAGTTCTCTTTGTCAACCATTACTGAGCCTAAAATCCCCTGTCTGCCTTACTTGTTGCTTCCCTCACTGCCCTGTGGAATAGGAATATATGAGTTTCTGAATCCTGCTGGGATGGGGTTATTTCCACTCCTGTGATTTTTCTCCTTTTCATGTTAGTATATTTATGTACCTTTTCTTCTTTTTATCTTCCTGGTATGAGTTCATTTTGAGAGATCTTCAAAGGATAGAGGGTAAAGTTCCAACAGCCCTTGCAATATTCCTGTCTGCTTCTGTTACTACAGAATGGGCGCCTTGGGTCCCCAGGCTCCTCTACCAGTTTCTCTCAGAATGTGTCCTTAGGCAGCTGCTCACCAACCTCAAAGTGACCACTAAAGGCCAAAAGTGTATTCTGAAGGGTTAAAAAACCCAGCTCTTGCTGGCAGTGCGTGAGGTTGATTGGCTAAATGACTGGTCTAAAAGCAAATGTCACCTGCCCCTTTCAAGGGCATCGAAACAGTCTGAAGATAAAAACGCATGCCAAGCTAAACAGCATAAGGCCTGTGGCCATGTGACTTAGAGTCACTGCCAGCCTGAATACTTGAAATCTTCATTGCTGAGTATGTCTCCCAAGGAAGAATAAAGGACTATGAGAGCAATTTATTTCCTAACTTAAAAACCTGTTGGTGTCTTACTTTTATATTGCCATGACAAAACACCACAGCCAAGACAACTTATGAAAGAAAGCATCTAAATTGGAGACTCACAGTTCCAGAGGGTTAGAGTCCATGATCATCATGATGGGGAGCATGGCAGCAGGCAGACATGGGGCTGAAGCAGTAGCTAAGAGCTAATATCTGATCTACACTAAGTATGTGCAGAGAAATAACTGACTTGGAATGGCATGAAATTTTGAAACTTCAAAACCTACCCTCAGTTAAATATCTCTTCCAATGGGTCATACCTCCTAATCCTTTTCAAATAGTTCTACCAACTGAAGACCAAGCAAACATGTGAGCTTAAAGGCTACTCTCATCCAAACCACCATACTTGGTCAGCCTTCTGTGGTCTTTGTGACATCGCATCGCTCACCAAGGAGCTTTTGTGAGGTACTAAACTCCCTTTCTCTTTCTTCCCCAAGGTTCATCTTTCTCAGTTTTAATTGAGATTTCCAGTGAGAAGGTTTAACAATTACGTTTGGGTTTGCCCCAGCCATGTAAGTGAGATTTCCAGTGAGTCTCTCATGAGAGAGAGAAACAAGAGAAAGCAAGTCCTTAATTCTTCAAAATTTTGGAGTTCCTAGTCCTAGATAGCTTCCAAGGTCTTCTAACTTGGGACCATAGTAGAGTACAGAGATGAGCAATGGCAGGATTCTATTTCTATTTTGAAGGAAGAGATAGCCTGATGGGTGAAAGGTGAGAAGTCAGACGAAAGAAGAAAAAGTGATTCTGGCCATTGCCTGGAAAAAGATCACCTGTGTATGGTAGGAATCAGTATTTGTACCAATATTCTGAGGATGCTATAAATTCCATATACAGACTGACTTGAACAGCAGAAATGTGTTATGTGTTTTCTTATACCTAAGACATCCAGGAGTTAGAAATAAAGGTATCATCAGAAGAGCAGAGTATCCCATGTCTCCCCTGGTTCCCAGAAGCTCCACACAGTCGTTTCCAGTGGATGATGTTCTCCTTACAGCTTAACGTACCTTCCCTTTATGCAAAGACTTTTGTGTCTACATTTTCATAAGGATGTCACCTATATTAAATCAAAACTAGCTGGGTCTTGGTGCACAGCATTCAGAAGGCTCTGGGTTCAATCCTTAGGACCACAAAATTCTCTGGAGGAGAAGGGCTATCCTAATGACTTGGTGATGTCAACTGTTACAGACTGCACTGTATTGCTACAAAATGCCTGTGGGAAGTCCAACCCTTCTATAACTAACCTGTCCATTTATTTAAAGTACTTGGGCTAGAATCCAGGATCTCACACAGACTATGGACACACTCTACCACTGAGTTATAACCCTGGTGATATAACTGTACTTTGAGATAGGGGTTTTTGAAAAATATTTAAATTAAAATAATGTTTGTTATAAAGTTAAGTCCTAATCCAATATGACTGTGGCATTAGAAGAGGAAGAGACAAGTGAAGACAGAGGGAGAACGGTCATTCAAGTCATGGAGAACTCAGTCTCTGACAGCCCCATCTCAGACTCAGGGCCTCCAGAGCACTGAGAAACACACTTATGTTGTTTAATCCTCCCACTATACTTTGTTCCGATCCTGGCAAACCAAGTTGCCCGCTGAGAGCTTCCTTCCTAATGAGATCAGATCAGGGGTACTGTAGCTGGAATGTCAATTCATTTTTAGAGAACACACCTTAATGCCACAATGCCAGGCATGGACTAGCAGAGATGGAAGACAGAAGAGATCCTGGTGGTACTGAACTACATCTCTATTCGCTAATCCTTTTGTGTAGTCTCTCCTGGTATTCTCTGTGCTTCAATAAGATCCTTTCATTAAATCTTCCCATTAGTACTTAATTTGACAACTAAGACTCCTACCCAATAGGATGCAGGAGGACAAAATAAGCCACCATGAGTTTATGTGCTAAAAGAAAGAAAGCAAACACTTTATTGTCCAGTCTATTTTCCACCCCAAGAGCAGCCCAGCTCCTGAGACCTTGAAAGTCAAGCTGCCATTCACACTTACTATGGTTTCACCTTGATTTTTGAAAAATCCAAAAGGAAATTTATTCATTTTGTTTGGTAAAATTGTATCCTTAAAAGGCCAACCATCTCACACCATTAGTGGCATTTTTAAAAGCCTCTATTTAAGTAACTTCTTGTCTGAGAAGATGGGTTTTAAAAGACTGATCTCATACCAGACTGAAGGCCAGAAATTACCGAAGTACATCTGCAGCCACACAACATAAAACAATAAGGACCAAACTCTGAAAGCAGAGCTGGGGAGACGAATCAGTGGGTCAAGTCCTAGCCGTGTAAGCATGGGGACCTCAGTGTGAATCTCCAAAACACATACAAAGCCAGGTGCAGTAACACTCCTCTGTAATCCCAGCATTCCTGTGACAAGATGGGAGACAGAAACAGGAGAACCTCGGAAAGCTCGAGAGCCCGTTATCCCATTGTACAGAGCACAGTGGCAAACAGCAGAGAGACCCTGGAAGTGAAAGGTGAGAACTTACATCTGAGGGTGACCTCTGACCTCCACATGCTCACCATAGAACATATGCCCATGCTCACATAAATGCATGTGTGCACTCATATGCTCTCACACACACACACACACACACACACACACACACAGAGGCGGGGGGGGGGGGTACAGGAGGCCCAGGGTTGGGCGATGAATTTAAAACAAAAGAAACAACAACAAAAAAAGGTAAAAAAGGTAACTATATACACACTATATCAAGTTTCATGTGATTTTTGTTCTTGATGCTGGGGATTAATCCAGAAGCTTCAAACATGCTAAGCCCATGGCTAACCCATGAGTTCCCCCACAACATAACTCTTTAATGTGAGTAACCTCAAGAAATCTTTCCTTGGTACTGACAAAATGGTTCAGTAATTAAAAACACCTACCACATAAATGTGTGACATGAGGCCCATCCCGACCCCACCTCAGGGTGGAAGGTGACAAGTGACTTTACAAAGGTATCCTCTGATCTCCACATTTGCACATGGCAACCTCATGCCCCCCAAAAACAACAATAACAATAAAGCTTTTTTTTAAAAAAGAAGTCCTTTTTCTTCCTGTGTCTGTGAGAACATATTTTTGCAGTGCTGGATATAAAAACTTAACACGCATACCACCATTGAACTGCACCCCTAGGTTCCAAGTTATTTCCTATGGGAAGTGGGATATGATAAACAGAGAGGGTCCTGAAGGGTGGAATGGGTGGACGAATGGGAGAGAATGGAAGAGACACAGTGACCAACCACAAGGAGCCCCAGAGCAGAGGAAGAATAATTGAACTAATTTAAAACAGTAGCTTTAGCTAATCATTTTTTTCTCAAAGGACTGATGAGATTGAATACAACAGTAATGTTATGACCTGATGAAGTGCCTACCACCCAAGAATAATGACAGCTAGCCAACCGTGTCTGTCCCTAAGCCCTGGTGCTACACAAAAGCTGTCACATATACAGGTCATCTGCAACAGTCAGAGGAGATACGTGTTTATCTTTAGATTGGTTTCCCTAGCAACAGATTTCCCAATGAGGATTTGCAGGCATGGGTATTAAGAGGTGCCTTGAGGAAGCAAAGAATGCAGGATGAGCCCAGCAGTCAATGTGGTTCCAGAGCTGGTTTCATTTGAGGGCATTTCAATTCTTCAGGAAACTGTTGACAGGACAACTAGATAAACGAGTCCCCTGTAGCAAGAGACAAGTCTGAGTAAGGCCCTGAGGAGGCGAGAGTCTGGGCCACGAGGAGATGTGGAGGCAGAGAGTTGCCACCACGTCACTAGCGTGATTATTCATGGAATAGGATGAAAAGACTCAAGTGGGAAGAGAGTCAAGCATCCAGAGCAATTGAGAGCTAATTTCCCCCGAATTCTGGTCTTCAAAGACAAGATGGAGTCTTACATGTACAGAGAACTGGAGAAAGAAGAAAACTGGGGTTCCCTGAAGCCTTCACCACAGAGGTCCACATTAAAGACTCTGATGTTCCCAGAGAGAGGGCACACTGCAAAAGAAAGCAATAGGGGCCGGGCGTTGGTGGCGCACACCTTTAATCCCAGCACTTGGGAGGCTGAGACAGGCAGATCTCTGTGAGTTCGAGGCCAGCCTGGTCTACAGAGTGAGTTCCCTGACAGCCTCCAAAACAATACAGAGAAACCCTGTCTCGAAAAACCAAAACCAAAAAAAAAAAAAAAAAAAAAAAAAAAAAAAAGTGATAGGGAACCTTGGGAAAATAAAACTCAAGAGGGAAACATGAGAACTTACTCCTTTCAAAGAGAAGATGCTCGTGGCTTTATATATCTCCCCGCTGGCAAGTAAGGTAATAATAACAATTCCCCTAAAAGGGACACATCAAGATTAACCTCAAGCAAATGCTTCTAGCCAGATGTGATGGCACACACCTATAATCCCATCATGTGGGAGGCTGAGGCTAGATCACAAGTTCAAGGCCAGCCACAGCTGTATGGCACATTCCAAGTCAGCAGGAGCTACAAAACCAAACCCTGTCACAACAAAACCAAAGAAAAAGTGATAATAAAATAACTTACTCTAGAGAGGCATGTTGCACCTGTAAGCCCAGCACTTGGAAAGCTGAGTCAAGAGGACTTAATGGGATGCATAGTATGTTCTAGGCAAGCCCAGACTGTAGAGAGAGATCCTTTCCAAAAGGGGCAGTGGTGAGTAGTAACAGTTCTGGGTCAGTTCAATGAGCAGAGTGACTTTAATCAGAGGCACATGTTTTTGTTTGTTTGTTTGTTTGTTTTTGTTTTTTGAGACAGGGTTTCTCTGTATTGTTTTGGAGGCTATCCTGCAACTCACTCTGTAGACCAGGCTGGCCTCAAACTCACAGAGATCCGCCTGCCTCTGCCTCCCAAGTGCTGGAATTAAAGGCATGCGCCACCAATGCCCGGAGGTTTTTTTGTTTGTTTTTGAGACAGTGTCTCACTGTCTTAGCCTAGACTGGCCTCAAACTCATGATGTTTGTGTTCAGCCTTTCAAATTACAGATATGCAATTGAGATTACAAATACATACCATCGGACCAAGCTTTTTCTTTTTCTAACTTTTTCTCCTTTGGGGTTCTTGGAGGAAATAGAGATGTAACAAGGGCCTTCTATAGGCCTTTACCACTGAGCTACATCCCTAGTCTCCAAAAGAACATCTCTGATTGGTGTTATTTCCATGCAGAGTGGAATGATTCCTTGGTACCCTTATTCTGTCCAGAAGTTATAACCCCTTTCCTAGGCACAGGTAATACCAAACATGCAAAGCGTGAGAGTTAATGGGTGGGTTCCAGAGATACAGCAGGTTTGTCTGTCACATGCACCCCAGTGTTACCCTTCTGTACACTCATGTTCTTTACAATAATTAATCCATTGAGCTGGACACAGAATCCAGGATGTCAAGTCAACCTATATTTTCTACATGAAATAACAGTCTAGTGTTGATGTCAGAATCTCTTGAGAAGACTGAGTAAGCAATTGCCAAAGGACGGGGAGCACATTGTGTACCCCAATGTATTAATCAGTCCATCAGCAGCTGCTTCCCTAACCTCAGAGCTATAATAAAAAGGATGACTAAATGGTAACGTTTCTGGGCATAAATCTCACAAGATTAACTCATCTAACATAAAAGATATTGCCAAATAGCCAAAAGGTGCCCCCTGATCTTGGAATGAATGACAAATGTGGTAGCTAAAGATTCATCAACAAGGGGTCTCCAGAGGAGAGAGCCAATCTATACCTCATCCAGAAGTCTGAAAGTGGATGGGGTTGCCAAGAGACAGAAATCAAACAAGAAAAAGGCAGTGGTGCGAGTTCCTGGGTCAAGCACTTCTGAGATTCAGAGAGTGGTGTGAATAGCTCTCAGTCCGTCCTGACAGCACTCTTTCCATTGGTATTTATGCATCATCTGTGCACGTGGTAAAGAGTAGCATAAAAGAAAGGAAGTGTTGCTCCTCCTTCCAAGGGTAGACTGGGTTGTCTGCTGTCTATCAGAATTTGTTCCACCTTTCCATCTTCAGATAGAATCCTGCTCTCCTACCAACTCTTGCCTCACCCCTAATAAGCACTATTTACCAAGACAGAAAGCTTTGGGCTGGTTCTGATGGGTCTGAGGATCACCTCCACTTCCAAAAGAGAAATGCAGTGGGCACAGGGACCAGTTATGGAACAATGAGACATCAAGAAAGGCTTTTACAGCTTCTGGACGTTAGGTCTGTCTGCTCTGGATACAAACCAGGAAGTGATCCCAACAAAGGTTAGCAAACATCCCATCAGTAGGCAGCCTCGGTTTGGTACTTCACGAGGCTGCTTTACACCCCTGGGATAAATACACTGTCAAGATCATCAGCAACTCAAAAAGAGAGAATTTTTATTTTGGCCATTGGTTTGAGAGGTTTTCATACATGGTTAATTGGCTCCATGGCCTCTGGGCCTATGGCAAGGCAGTACATCATAGTGAAGAAGGTGCTTGTCTTGTGTTGTCTAGGACACAAAAAGAGAGGAAGAGTGGAACCCTAACATCCCCTTAGAGATTTATCACACGTGTTCTAACTTTATTCTGATAGATTCTTGCTCCTAAAAGTCCCACTGTCTTGTCAATAGTGCTACTGACTGGTAGCCATGCCTGTACTTAGCACACGGCTTTTGGGAAACATTTAAGATCCAAACTATCACTTCAATGAAGTGTTAACAATTTGGAGAAAGCTAGGGTTTCATCAAACCCTTGATTAACTATCTGAAACATTATGCAACTTTCATAACAATGTACTAGCAAGGCCACTTTTTAGGTAAGCCACTATGTACCTTAGTCTGTGTCTTGTAGATTTAAAAAAAAATCCTGGGGCTGGAGGGATGGCTCACTGGTTAAGTGCATGCATTGCTCTTGCAGAAGACCCAATTTCAGTTCTCAGGATCCATGTCAGAAGGTTAATCATGCCTGTAACTCCAGCTCCAGGTGATCTAATACTGTCTTCCTACCTTCATAGACGCCTACACTGGTGCCCATATGTACACAGACACACAGACACACTTAAAAAATAGTTTAAAAAACAATCTCAACTAGGAAAGAGGCTAACAATCTAGGCTTAACTCTCCTGGAGAGATTATTTCTCCCACTTTCATAAAGTTTTTCCTACTATGCATACAGTATTGAAAATGGCTGAATTTCTCAAAGATGCAGCTATTTTTAATAATTGTATCTAGAACACCCAAGGAACTCTAAATACTAAATCATCATGCAATGAAGACAGGGCAAAGCATAAACAAGTCCTCTGGCAATGGAGCTGCTAGTCAACAAAATACATTCTGGTTTTTTTCACAGTGATGGCTAGCATTTACTGGGTACCCAATATATGGGCCAGTCATTCTTTGTGTAACTACTTAGAGTTCTTTGTGTATGTTAAGTCATTTAACCATTTAAGTCTAAGTCTGGTACTGTTCATAGCCAGTTTACATTTGAAAAGCTGAGGAGAAAATTCTGTTTTCAGACAAATGAATTAAAGAAAATCCACTTAAAATGAACATTCTCAATAGCCAAATAGCTGATGACTAATAAATGTAAAATCTTAACCAGATATGATAGTAAATACCCATACTCCCAACACTCACTGAGGTAGGGTATTCATGAGTTCCAGGCTAGCCTGGGATACCTAACATTAATGAATCAGAATAGTTATAAAACAATACTGGAAGTACTACAGAATCCTTAGTTTGAAAACAATGGCAAAAATATGAATTATCTGAGAGACAAAAGTTTGGAGATCATTAGACCAAAGAGGACAGCATAGTAGAAGGTATGTTTTGACTCCATTTAGTTGTTTCATCAAAAAAAAAACAGAAAAAATAGTTGTCAATTTAGGAGAAAGGTTTGCAAGT
This sequence comes from Mesocricetus auratus, assembly GCF_017639785.1. Taxonomy (NCBI): domain Eukaryota; kingdom Metazoa; phylum Chordata; class Mammalia; order Rodentia; family Cricetidae; genus Mesocricetus; species Mesocricetus auratus. The sequence continues at coordinate 112,903,711 of NW_024429184.1, read as the reverse complement.
TGATGAAACCTTATGTAATACAGGAACTATAAAGAATGGCAACATGGGCCTTCCAGGCCCCAACCTCAGGAGATCCCAGCTTCAGGTGATCTTGGGTCTGGGGGGGGGAACACTCCCCATACCCCATCCAACACCCATCCTCTCGATCTTCCAGGGAGCATTCCTGGCATCCAAAAGACCCGCCCACACAGGAAAGACATCAGCCCTTCCAGGCCCCAACCTCTGGCAATCCCAGCTTCAGCTTCAGGAAAGACACCAGCCCTTCCAGGCCCCAACCTCCGGCTACTCCAGCTTCAGCTTCAGTGTCAGCATCCCCAGCTTCAGCTTCAGTGTCAGCATCCCCAGCTTCAGCTTCAGGAAGGAAGGAGACCAGTGGAGACAGAAAGACCCCAACTGCACCCACTGGAAGAAGAAATGGGAAGAAGACAGAATAAGAGCACACTCAGTAATAGAAACACCAACATGACCCCACCAGAATCTAGAGAACCAACACCAGCAAGACCTGAAAAGCATTACATAGAAGAAGCAGAGGAGACAGACCTTAAAAATTATTTTATGAAGATGATAGAGACCCTCAAAAAGGAAACAAGGAAATCCCTTAATGAAATAGAAGAGAAAACAAACAAAAAAATCCATGAAATGGGGGGAACAATTCAAGAAATAAACAAATTTCTCAAAGAATCTAAAGAATACCAAGAAAAACAACCAAACAAATGCAGGAAACAACTCAAATAGCTGAAGGATTGAAAGTTGAAATAGAAACAATAAAGAAAACACAGAATGAGGGGATGCTGGAAATAGAAAAGCTAGCTAAACAATCAGGAACTACAGATGCATTTATCACCAATAGAATACAAGAGACAGAAGAGAGAATCTCAGGTATTGAAGACTCATTAGAGGATATGCAGTCATCAACCAAAGAAAATCTCAAAACCAACAAATCCCTAACACAAAATATCCAGAAATATGGGACACCGTGAAGAAGCCAAACCTGAGAATAATAGGTGTAAAAGAAGACAAAGAAATACAGCTCAAAGGTACAAAAAACATATTCAGCAAAATCATAGAAGAAAACATCCCTAACCTAAAGAAGGATATGCCTATGAAAATACAAGAAACTTAAAGAATGCCAAATAGGCTGGACCGGAAAAAGAAGTCACCTCGCCATATAATAATTAAAACATCAAACCTACAGGATAAAGAGAAAATATTAAGAGCAGCTAAAGAAAAAAGTGAAGTAACATACAAAGGCAGACCTATCCGAATTACACCTGACTTCTCAATGGAAACTATGAAAGCCAGAAGATCCTGGACAGATGTCCTACAAATGCTAAGGGAACAAGGATGCCAGCCCAGACTACTATATCCAGCAAAGCTCTCAATTACCACAGATGGAGAAAACAAAATAACCCACGACAAAGCCAGATTTAAACAATAAGTATCCATGAATCCAGCTCTACAGAAAGTGCTAGAAGGAAAACCTAGACCCAATGAAGATAACTACACTCACAAAGACACAGGCAATAGATAATCCCACTTTACCAAACACCAAAAGAAAAAGGGAGGAGAACCTACACAAAATAACTCCACTGCCAATAAATCAAGCACAAACAAGAATCATCAATCAATGGTCATTAATATCCCTCAATTGTAAAGAGATGCCTTTTCCTTGTTAACAGCTTGGTTTTTCCTTACCAGTCATCTGGGCTCTGTCTCGTTGTAGTCCCCAAATAACACACAAGATGCTGTATTAATTATGAAGCTGTTGGCCTTGCTGGTTTCTTACTGGCTAGTTCTGACTTAAGTATTTACCCCATAATTGTTAATCTAAGTATTTCTCTTACCGGAGAAGTTTCCGGGCTTCTTATCCCTATGGCGGTTACATCTTGACTCCCTGTGTTTCTCCTACCCAGAGTCCTCCTAGACTCCTAGTCCCACCTATCTTGCTTCCATATTGGCCAACAGTACTTTATTGACATATACACAGGACTTCTCCCATCATCTCCTCTTTTCTGTCTATACAAAAAGAAAGGTCTTAACTTTAACATAGTCAAATTATATATAACAGAACAGTTATCAAGTAAGAACACAGTTACAATATTTTGTCTATCAACATTTAGCAAGATTTAAAGAAAACATTTTCCATCCCATCCTTGTGAGTTCAAAGTTCTATATGTAGCTTATCTCTTATCATAGCTAAGGAAAACTATGATGATAGCTATCTGTCTTCAACTCCATCAAAAACCACAGAAGGATAATTCATAAACACTAGGATTGACAGAGACATCTTACTGCCTGGACAGTCACCCGAATTTCCTCTGTAACATTGGGGCATCCATCTTCAGCCCATAGGCCACAATGTGTCCAGAAGATTTCTCAGCAAAGCAGGAAATTTCAAACTGTCCATCTGCATTGGCATTCATTTTTCTGTGTCACATGGAACCTTCTTTAAAATTGAACACATAACAGGAAACATAGCAAATCTCCACAGATACAAAAAAATTGGAGTAAGCCCCTGTATCTTATCAGACCACCATGCATTAAAATTAGAATTCGACAATAACACAAATTGCAGAAACCCTACACACTCATGGAAATTGAACAATACACAATTGCTCCATCCCTGAGTAAAGGAAGAAATAAAAAAAGAAATTAAAGACTTCCTGGAATTCAATGAGAATGAAGACACAACATACCTGAACTTATGGGACACTCTGAAAGCAGTGCTGAGAGGAAAGTTCATAGCACTAAGTGCCCACATGAAGAAACTGGAGAACAGTCACACTAGAGAATTGATAGCACAGCTGGATGTTCTAGAACAAAAAGAAGCAAACTCAACCAGGAGGAGTAGATGCCAGGAAATAATCAAATTGAGGGCTGAAATCAATCAAGTAGAAACCAGGAAAACATTGAGAAGAATCAATGAAACAAAGAGTTGGTTCTTTGAGAAAATCAACTAAATAGACAAACCTCTGTCCAAACTAACCAAAAGACAGAGAAAGAGAATGCTAACTAACAAAATCAGAAATGAAAAGGGGGACATAACAACAGACACTGAGGAAATCCAGAGAATCTTCAGGGCATACTTTGAATATCTGTACTCCACAAAATTTGAAAATTTAAAGGAAATGGACAATTTCCTGGATAGAGATAATTTGCCAAAACTAAATCAAGAACAGATAAACAATCTAAACAGGCCTATAACCCTTAATGAAATAAAAGCAGTCATGAAAAGTCTCCCAACCCAAAAAAGCCCAGACCCAGATGGCTTCAGTGCATAATTCTACCAGAAATTCAAAGAAGAGCTAATTCCAATACTCCTCAAAGTATTCCACACAATGGAAGCAGGAGGCTCACTGCCAAACTCTTTTTACGAGGCTACAATTACCTTGATACCCAAGCCACACAAAGACATAACTAAGAAAGAGAACTATAGACCAATTTCCCTCATGAACATCGATGCAAAAATACTCAATAAAATACTAGCAAACTGGATTCAAGAACACATCAGAAAAATCATCCACCATGATCAAGTAGGCTTCATTCCAGAGATGCAGGGATGGTTCAGCATTAGAAAATCTATCAATGTAATCCACCATATAAACAAACAGCAAAAGAAAAACTACATGATCATCTCACTAGATGCTGAAAAAGCTTTTGACAAAATCCAGCACCCCTTCATGATAAAGGTCCTAGAGAGATCAGGGATAACAGGAACATACCTTAACATAATAAAAGCAATATATAGTAAACCAACAGCTAACATCAAACTAAATGGAGAGAAACTCAAAGCAATTTCTCTAAAATCTGGAACAAGACAAGGCTGTCCACTCTCTCCATATCTCTTCAATATTGTACTTGAAGTTCTGGCTACAGCAATAAGACAACAAAAGGAGATCAAGGGGATACAAATAGGAAAAGAAGAAGTCAAGCTTTCACTATTTGCAGATGATATTATAGTTTACATAAGTGACCCGAAAAACTGCACAAGGGAATGCCTAGAGCTGATAAACACCTTCAGCAAAGTGGCAGGATACAAGGTTAAGTCAAAAAAAATCAGTGGCCCTATTATATACAGATGATGAAGTGGCTGAGAAAGAAATCAGAGAAACATCACCCATTACAATAGCCATGAACAGCAACAAATATCTAGAGATAATGTTAACCAACAAAGTGAAAGACCTGTATATCAAGAACTTTGAGTCTTTAAAGAAAGAAATCAAAGAGGATACCAGAAAATGGAAAGATCTCTGATGTTCCTGGATTGGTAGGATCAACATAATAAAAATGGCAATCTTGCCAAAAGAAGTCTACAGATTCAATGCAATCCCTACCAAAAATCCGTCACAATTCTTCATAGACCTTGAAAGAACAATAAACAGCTTTATATGGAGCTCTGGGCAGTGGATTAGTGTTTATCCCTGGCATACAAACAGACATCATGTGTCCATAACACAAAGAGGGATGTTCTCTCAGCCTGGACTCTTAGGGGAGTGCCTGGACTCTGCCCTGAGTGAAATGACAGACTCTAGATATCCCCTATGTGGAAGGAAATGGCGATAGGGTGGGAGGCTGGGGGGATGGGGAGGCTGTGGGAGGAGGGGAGGGACAGGGAACTGGGATTGACATGTAAAACAAGCTATTTAAAATTAAAATAAGAAAAAAAAAGAATGGCAACATGGTCAGTTAAATTATAAATATAGGTGGGAAACCACGACCTCTGCAAGTCTTCTTTCATCTCTGAGTAACCCAGCCAGCATCAATAGCACCTGCTCCACCATTCCAGTGCAGTCTCAGAGCCTAGCACAAGGCCTTTCATGTGCTTTTCTTCTGAAGGAAGGCATAGTCCATCAGAGGGTACCTAAGTCGTGGGACTGAGAACCAGAGGGAAAAAATTAGGACATTTCTCCACCATCCTTTTGTTACCAAGATAAAAATGTTTTCAAAGATGTCACCATCGTTGTATAAAGGGTAAGGGCCACCTGAAGCCACCTCTGACTATACAGTGACAGTGTTTGAGATACAAATTGTAGATTTATGCATTGACGACATGAAAGTCAAAGCCAGACAGTCTAGGTAATCAAGGGGCTGATGGAACGGGTGTGGAGAAAAAAAGAAAAGAAAATTATGCTCAAAGTGTTGTATATTAAAAGGGGTAAACTAAACTAAAACTTCACTTCTAATAATTTAGAAATAAAGGGACCAGATACTTACTCAGCCCCCTGCTTTAGCAGCCATGACAGGCTACAGAAAAGACACATAAGCCTCTGACACAAGGCAACTCCAGATCCTCTGGCCTCCCAGAGCCTAGGGCCAAAACGAAACACAAAGAACTCCAGACCCCACCCCACCCTTCTAGATACTTGGTTTCTGGGAACTGTTTGGCCACAAAAGAAAATCCAGGGGAGACCAAAACCTCCTATAGTCTACAGGATACAGTTCTGAAAACTGTTGGTATCTATAAACAGGCCACCAGCAAGTAACAAGACAATGCCATAGAAACCACAGAATGTTCCCTCTCAGCACTGACCAATGAAAATGATTGGTACACAGGTATTTCATGTCAAAATACGACTTTGAGAAATTCTCCTGTTTGTTCCCCAATGTTAACCAATCAGAAACCAACCCATACCCACTGATGTAATCCTGTAACTTTTGTCTTTAAAACCTAGCAGTAGACAGGGAACTTCACTCCCTCTGGAGGCTGCTGTGTCAGCTTGCTAGACGGGGTCCCTGTTATGGTTGGATGAAGACTAAAATCTTGCTTTTGCAATTTAGTGGGTTTGTCTTCCTGGTAGTCTCTGGGGATCTTTGCAACTTGGGCACACCAATATACCTGCATGAAAATGGCCTTATGTAACTCCATTTAATAAAAAATAAATAACTTTTATTGTAGAAGTAAGGCACAGATGACAAAAATAAAACATTAAATTTATTTCAGGTCAACAAAACTGAACAGTGCTACCCAGCCTTCTCAGGAACCTTGCTCTCTCCAGCTACACTGGCTTCCGTCCCTGCAGGGTACAGTCTAACTGTGAGAGATGCCTTATGTTTTCCTAAACCTTTGTCACCCAACTGTTCTATGATGTCATGGCTTGATCATTTTTTTAAATTTAAATTTAAATTTAAATTTAAATTAGAAACAAGGTTGCTTCACATGTCAATCCCAGGTCCCTCTTCCTTTGCCTCCCCTCCTCCCACGATCTCCTGCCAAACCCCCCAATACCCCCTCCTTTCCCCAGGGAGGGTGAGGCCCTCCAGGGGGGTGTCCATAGTCTGTCATTTCATCCAGGGCAGGACCTAGACCCTCACCCAAGAGTTCAGGGTGAGAGTGCATCTCTCATTGTTGGATGGCTGCCATTTGTATACCCAGGATAAATACTGATCTACTACCCAAGGCTCAATAGATTACCTAGGCCTCCTCACTGACACCCACATTCAGGGGGTCTTGATCAGTCCCATGCTGGATTCCCAGCCATCAGTTTGGGATTCAAGAGCTAACCCTTGTTCAGGTCAGCTGTTTCTGGGGGTTAAACCAGCCCGGTCTTAGTCCCTTTGGTCATCAGTCCTCCCTCTCTGTTACTGACTTTCTTGAGTTCAGCTCAGTACTTAGCCAAGGGAGTCTGCCTCTTCTTCGATCATCGACTAAAAGAAGTTTCTGTTTCCCAGACTCTCTGGCAGCGGGATTGTAGGCTGGGACTCCCTTGGTCTATATCTAAAATCCATATATGAGAGAGTACATGCCATGTTTCTCTTTTTGTGACTGAGTTACTTCACTCAGGATGGTTCCTTCTAGTGCCATCTGTTTGCCTGTAAATTTCAGGATTCCATTGTTTTTTTTTTTTCTGCTGAATAGTACTCCATTGTGTAAATGTGTACCACATTTTCTCTATCCACTCTTCAGTTGAGGGGCATCTAGGTTGCTTCCAGGTTCTGGTTATTACAAATAATGCTGCTATGAACATAGCATGAATGTGCACCTTTTGCGTATATGCCTAAGAGTGGAAATTCTGGGTCTTGGTGTAGGCTGATTCCCATTTTTCTGAGGAATCTCCATACTGATTTCCAAAGTGGCTGTACAAGTTGGCACTCCCACCAGCAGTGGAGGAGTGTTCCCCTTTCACCACAACCTCTCCTGTCACACCTGCCTGCGCAGCTTGCATCCGAGAATGTAGCGAGGTGGTCGGGATAGATGACACAGAGACTGGTCGGTTGCTTTAAGAAAACTTTATGCTTCCCAAGTTGGCTTAGGGGAGAGCTCTCCAAGAAAAAATGCTTCCCTTTTTAAGGACTTCTGCCATCCATCTATATACAATTCTCCAACTGAGCTCTCACACACCTCTCACAGCTCCCAGACTTCTCACCCTCCTGGCTGGTGGTTTAATCTCTGGCCCCAGAATTGGGGAGAAACAGCAGGGGGAACAGGAAGAAGCCTCTAGCCGTAGGGGGGATCAAAGTCAAGGTGTTTCAGTGAGCGAGCCCTTATCTGAGCCCTATCAAGAGCTTTATAGCACTGAATTGTTTTCAGTAAACATTATCTCACAGCTGCCTGCTCCCAGGCCGAAGGGGAAGTGGGTCTCTGCTCAAGGTCTGGTGTCCCCACACTCTCCAGCATAAATTGTCATTAGTGTTTTTGATTTTAGCCATTCTGACAAGAGTAAGATGGTATCTCAGAGTTGTTTTGATTTGCATTTCCCTGATGGCTAGGGATGTTGAGCACTTTCTCAAGTGCCTCTCAGCCATTTTGGACTCCTCTATTGAGAGTTCTCTATTAAGTTCTGCAGCCCACCTTTTAATTGGATCCTTTGGTGTTTTAGAGACTTGCTTGTTTAGTTCTTTGTAAATTTTGGAGATCAGCCCTCTGTCAGATGTGGGGTTAGTGAATATCTTTTTCCATTCTGTGGGCTGCCTTTTTGTCTTGTTGACTGTGTCCTTTGCCTTACAGAAGCTTCTCAGTTTCAGGATGTCCCATGAATTAATTGTTGATTTCACTGTCTGTGCTACTGGTGTTATGTTCAGGAAGCAGTCTCATGTACCAATTCGTTCAAGGGTATCACCCACTTTCTCTTCTAAGAGTTGCAGTTTGGTTGGATTTATGTTGAGGTCTTTGATCCATTTGTACTTCAGTTTTATGCATGGCGATAGACATGGATCTATCTGCATTCTTCTACATGCCAGCCTCCAGTTATGCCAGCATCATTTGTTGAAGATGCTTTCTTTTTTCCATTGTATATTCTTAGTTTCTTTGTCAAAGATCAGATGTTCATACATATATGGGTTAATATCAGGGTATTCAATTTGATTCCATTGGTCTACCTATCTATTTTTGTGCCAATACCAAGCCATTTTCAGGACTATACCTCTATAACAGAGCTTGAAGTCAGGGATGGTGATGCCTTCAGATGTTGCTTTGTTGAATAAGGTTGTTTTGGCTATCCTGGGTCTTTTGTTTTTCCATACAAAGTTGATTATTGTTCTTTCAAGGTCTGTGAAGTATTGTGCTGGTATTTTAATAGGGATTGCATTGAATCTGTAGATTGCTTTTGGCAGGATCGCTGTTTTTACTACACTGATCCTACCTATCCAAGAGCGTGGGAGATCTTTTCATTTTCTGATGTCTTCTTTAATTTCTTTCTTTAAAGACTCAAAGTTCTTGGGATACAGGTCTTTCAATTGTTTGGTTAGCGTTACCCCAAGGTATTTTATGTTGTTTGTGGCCATTGTAAAAGGTGATGTTTCTCTCATTTCTTTCTCAGCCCTTTTACCATCTGTACATAGTAGGACTACTGATTTTCTTGAGTTGATCTTGTATCCTGCCACTTTGCTGAAAGTATTTATCAGGTGTAGGAGTTCCCTGGTAGAGTTTCTTTGGATTTTTTTTTAAGATTAGAAGGGAGAGGCTTTTAATGTGATGTTACAATTTGACCATCAAAATCATTATTGTTGCCATCATCATACCTTTCAGGAACAAGTTAAGTCTTGTGTAAGAGTAGGGTTTCGAAATGACTCAAAACAGAAAGGTTAATAAGATGTCAACCCCAAAGGTCATTGTAGTAGTCCTTGTTAATTTCAACAGTAAGAAAGGATTGCTGTTTCTTCACTAATTTTATGTGTATGAAACATAGTCATCTGTGTTTCTCTCCCTTCTTTAAGGAGAATGAAAATGAAAACTGTGAAACAAAATCAGAAAGAGCTATTCAGTCTGAATGAACCCTTATATGAACCAAAGAAGAAAAGGTTCTGCTGTTGGTTATTTTGGTTTCCAAACTAACAAACTTATCAGTTGTAAAGCTGACAACCGAAAACTCAGTCTTCCAACTCAAAAGATTAAGTCTCCGTGATAATAAGAAACACCTCAGTCTGTAATGCTAGAGAACAAATCAATAATGGATTCTGACAAAGCAAATAGGTATATAATATTTGCCAAGAGATAATTTTTTTAATTCAAGAGTAGACAGTAAATTGCAAAATTAAGCCCTAGGCACAAGATATAGCCTGAAATAGTCTTTGTGACATGACAGATGTCAATGAACTATAGAAAAACCATGATGGAAAAGGTAATTTGGATTAAAATCCCTTCAGGAGAAACAAACTTGCCCCAGGATTAATCTGTCCATGTGCCATGTTTCAGTCTCAGTGTACTGATAAGATAATCTTTTCTTTGAGTCTGCTACGAATTTTGTGACCCCAGAAAGCAAAAGAAAAAAATAATAAGACTGAAGCCCCAAGGTTTTGTCCAAAGGAGCATAGAAAAACAGGCACAGAAATTTTTAAAAAATAAGAAAACCCACCCCAACCATGGTGTTGACCCCACACATTAGACTGGGGTACAGATCCAGCACCCCTGCCATAGTTTTGTGTTCATGAGCTAGGTTTTAGAGTGTTTAAAAGGATTGACCATCCTAAATATAAAATTGTGGCTACTTTACATTATTTAAGTTTACTCATAAAATTTTAACCAGTCTTTAAATGCTCCACAAAAACATGGTTTGGGGATTTAGAGCTTAATAAATTGAACATTAATCACAAACGCGGTCCTGAGTGTCCCTTAGCCTGCAAAAAATAAATTAATTAATAAATAAATTAATTAAATTAAAAAAATCTGGGGACATAAAAAGCCCAGATGCTGGACAGAAGGTGGTGTTATCCTGTATTAGTTTCCTGCAGAATGAGTCAGCCGACACTTGTGTATTTATTTGTTAGTTTCTCTGTTTAGATGGGTCTCGTGTGTCTCAGGCTGGCCTATAACTTAGCATTTAGCAAAGGATGACTTTAGACTTCTGGTCCTCCTGCCTCCACCTCCTTCCCTAGGGCTGGGATTCGAGGTTCCCACCACCACATCCATTTGTGTGGTGCAGGGTTAGGATTGCACCAGGACTTCACGCACAATGGGCAAGCTCTCTAGTAGCTGGACAAAATCCCCAGCCCTTTGTACGCTATCTTGAGACATTTATTACCTTAAGTCAGAGCCATGAGCCAGGGTCAGCTGAGTGGTTTTGGCTCCAGGGTTGTCATACAGGTGCCAGTCAGGGCGGCAGTCATATTAGGTTGCCCTGGGAAAGGGAACCTTTCAAGCTCCCTCCTGTGGTCCCTGGCAGGTTACTGAGGCCTTAGTGGCTAGAGGCTACAAAGCACTCCTTACACATGGACTAATCCAAAATGCTACATACGGCCCGGATGAGCCAGGGGAAAAGTTCTCTGTAACCAAATCTCAGAGGTGATGTCACAATTTTACCCTGTTCCTCTTGTTAGAAGAAAGCTTCTGGGCCACTAACACTTGAGGGCTTGAGGGGAGGTGATTACAGCAGGGCACGCATCCAGGAAGTGGATATATATATATATATATATATATATATATATATGTTTTGTTTTTCTGCATGGTTTCACGATGAACCACAGGCTGCATTTGAACTGGAGAACCTCCTGCCTCAGCCTCTCGAGTTTGGGGATTAGGGTGTGTGTCACCATGCCTGGCTCTCAGTCCCTTTAAAAGGTACCTGTAAGCTTTCATAATGTATTGGCACATAAGATAACAAGCAACACAGATGTGTCTCGCCAAACAAGAAATGGCCAACTCTTCACTGAGTGCTCGTGGATTGGGCCCTACGGGAAAACCTGGAGCGGTGGTGCCTTCCAGAATGGAACTCTAGCTGAATGACTTAACTACTTTCTTTGTTTCCTATTCTGACATCTGCCACTCGGTTTTGGAATATCTATTTAAATCTCTGGTTTCCTGTGGGAGTACAATTATCCCGGAAGGAAAACATCTCTCATCTTTGCGCACGCTTGTGTCTTTCACATTACCTGACATATAGGAATCCTCAAGAAATAGACTTTGAATGTATAAAAGCAGATGTGGGTGGTTGTCAGCCATATATTCTTTCTCGTGTATTGATGGTCCCGATCTTCTGAGAAATAGCCACCGGTGGGGGAGAAGTGCTTAGATGCTGGCTATCAGCTAGAGGAACCATACAGAGTGGGAGCACTGGGGGGCAGGGGAACTTTGACCTAGTGTTGCCAGGACCAGTTGTCCCTTTCTCCTTCCCTTCCCCAGCTCAGTGAGGAGGCTCTGCTGACGGGTTTCCAGGTCATCTTCCCTAGGGTTTTGCATGTTCTCCGGTGCGGGCAGGGATTCTGTGCCACAATTTTGACCCTGACATAACTCCCTTTCTCTCTCACATAATTGCACGACTGTGACCTCTCATTAATTACTATGTTTAATTAGAAAGTGAGGAGATCCAGCTAATGAGGACAGGTGATAAAAACAACTGTGAACATTTCTTTCAGATTCGCTTTTTGCATAAACTTCACTCCAATTAAGCTACAGTGAGCCACAGTAATTTTTTAGGACTGTGGCCAGCGCTGATCTACAGGACCAAGTTACTGAAATGATTCTTATTTGTGGACGACTTAGGATAAGAGAGCGTACTCTCCCATAAGACTCAAACTTAATTGATATTTGGAGCCAGTTTATGGTAGAAAGGTGAATTTGGGGTCACAAACTTAATGCTGGATAAAGTTTCCAAGAATTTTTTAAAATGTGAAACTCAATGGAGATCTTTTCTGGAAGCAAAAATGAATTATTGTTTTCCTTAAAGTCCAGAGGCTGTGTTTGTAGCTCAGTTGATAGAGTTCCTGCCTGACAGGGGTAAGGCCCTGGGATAGATCCCCAGCATTGTATAAAGTTGAGTGTGGTGACACATACCCTTATTCACAGGTAGGAACAGGATGATCAGAAGTTCAAGGTCATCCTTGGTTACTTAGTGAGCTTGAGACCAACCTGGCATAAATGAGGCCTTGTTTTTAAAACAAAAATTGCTCTAGAAACAAAGGTTTAAGAACTATGGGCACTTCCCTTCTTCACTCTGCAGAATTCACTAGCTAAGCAAAGAGGGGACATACTGCCATTCCAGTCAGCAAGCCTCATCCCAACAGGGCAGAACTGAGAAAGGAGGCCCCTGGATGCTAACCATCCTGAGGGTAAAGTCTAGGTGTCTAGTCTAGTCTAGGATGCTGATCATCCTGTCTGTGAAGTCTAGGTCTGTAATCTAGTCTAGGATGCTGACCATCCTGTCTATGAAGTCTAGGTGTGTAGTTTAGTCTAGGATGCTGACCATCCTGTGTGTAAAGTCTAGGTGTCTAGTCTAGTCTAGGAAGTTGACCATCCTGAGTGTAAAGTCTAGGTGTCTAGTCTAGTCTAGGATGCTGACCATCCTGTCTGTGAAGTCTAGGTCTGTAATCTAGTCTAGGATGCTGACCATCCTGTCTATGAAGTCTAGGTGTGTAGTTTAGTCTAGGATGCTGACCATCCTGTGTGTAAAGTCTAGGTGTCTAGTCTAGTCTAGGATGCTGACCATCCTGTGTGTGAAGTCTAGGTGTCTAGTCTAGTCTAGGATGCTGACCATCCTGTGTGTGAAGTCTAGGTGTGTAATCTAGTCTAGGATGCTGACCATCCTGTGTGTGAAGTCTAGGTGTCTAGTCTAGTCTAGGATGCTGACCATCCTGTGTGTGAAGTCTAGGTGTCTAGTCTAGTCTAGGATGCTGACCATCCTGTGTGTAAAGTCTAGGTGTTTAGTCTAGTCTAGGATGCTGACCATCCTGTGTGTGAAGTCTAGGTGTGTAATCTAGTCTAGGATGCTGACCATCTTGTGTGTGAAGTCTAGGTGTGTAATCTAGTCTAGGATGCTGACCATCCTGTGTGTGAAGTCTAGGTGTGTAATCTAGTCTAGTCTAGGATGCTGACCATCCTGTGTGTGAAGTCTAGGTGTCTAGTCTAGTTTAGGATGCTGATCATCCTGTCTATGAAGTCTAGGTGTGTAGTTTAGTCTAGGATGCTGACCATCCTGTGTGTGAAGTCTAGGTGTGTAATCTAGTCTAGTCTAGGATGCTGACCATCCTGAGTGTAAAGTCTAGGTGTCTAGTCTAGTCTAGGATGCTGACCATCCTGTGTGTGAAGTCTAGGTGTGTAATCTAGTCTATGATGCTGACCATCCTGTGTGTGAAGTCTAGGTGTCTAGTCTAGTCTAGGATGCTGACCATCCTGTCTATGAAGTCTAGGTGTCTAGTCTAGTCTAGGATGCTGACCATCCTGTCTATGAAGTCTAGGTGTGTAGTTTAGTCTAGGATGCTGACCATCCTGTGTGTGAAGTCTAGGTGTGCCATGATGGACAGCCCAAAGGGATGAGCATGAGGACAGGGGCGAACTCAAGTGGGAAGGCAGAGAAACCTCAGAGTCACCCCAGGGGCATACATCCTCCAGCAAGGCTGCCAACTGAGGACCAGGCATTCAAATGCCAGACCATATAGGGAACATTTTCATTCAAACCACCAGGGAGATGGGGGTGGGAATAGAGGACAATAGTAAATGGACTTTGTTATGAAGATGGTGGAAGGAACTGGGAAGGGAAAAGAATGTAGTAGGTCTTGTGCCCATTAAGGCTGATAAGCATTTGTTAAATGAAATAAACGAATGTAACCTGGCCAGACAGGGAAAGTGAAAGGCACCGAAGTGAATAAGTAGATAGCAATGGTGCTAAAACCAGATTGTAAAGTTAAGTCCACTTATTACCTTGATTTAGAGGCCCGGTGCTGTAATTAGCGATAAACATTAATTCTTTTTCACACATATTCCCTAAGGGGAGTGCACATGCCTGGGCCATAATGGAAACCCAATGTGAAAACAACTGTTACTTCTGGATTTTTCAGTTTGGTTTGGCTTTTTGTTTGTTTGTTTGCTTGGTTGGTTGATTGGTTGTGTTTTGTTTTGTTTTTTGTTGTGGTGGTTTGTTTTTTATTTCGTTTGTGAGACAGGATCTCACTGTATAACCCAGGCTGATTTCAAACTCAGCATTCTCCTGCCTCCACCTCCTCACTGCTGGGCTTACAGTCACTATGAAACGTTGTGTTTTTAAATCACTTGTTCGTTTAAAACACATCCTGTACTTTCAGAGGACACGGCGCCATAGCAATCACAGCACCGTCGAGATAATGTTTGAGAATTTTCACACTTGTTTCAAACTCTAGGGATTCTTCGAGTCCTGGAGTACCAATCTACCTTGTCCAAAGCAGTCCTCAGTCCTGACCGACCTGCGGGGTGCGAAACGGACATTCTGGCGCAGGTATCTGTGTAAGGAGACAAAGAATCCGGAACGAGATTTCTAAACACAAGGGCAGTAAACAAACCCCAGGGCTCTACCTTCAGAACAGGGCCATAGCTGGACCACGTGGTACCACACAGGCGCTGGCTACCACGCGCCTCCACCAGGATCGAGGCAATCATCATCTCCTGCCAGCCTCCCACTTCTCCCCTTACCCTGCTGCGTCCCTTCCCAACACAGCAGTCAAGCGGCTGAAACTCGATGTCACGATCCTCCTCTGCTCTAACGTCCGTGCCGGTCGTCACCCAGCCAGGAAGAGACCCCATTCTAGACATCTCAAACAGGGAACGCATTGCGATATTTGGTTCAAAGATTCCTAATTGCTACAACAGAAGACCTACAGCAAAACAAGCCAGGAGCCTGGCTTGAAGAAGGGCGGGAGTCGGGGATGGAGTAGGGGGACGGAGTTGGGGGGAGGCGTTCTTTCTTCCTCCAATGCGCAGCCTCCTGCCAGTACTTCTTATTAGCAGAACTTGCTATGCTGCCATCAGGCTAAGAAGTCTGGGAAGTGTAGTTTTCAGGGCTCTGTCCCCAGAGTCAGGGGCAAATTATAGAAGAGGAGGATGTGACATTGGCTGCACAGAGACCCAGCTTCAGCAGTGTGTCGCAGTAATCCAAGTTCTTACCACGGCTTCTGAGAAAGGCTGCCGCCACCCAACACACAAACACACATACCTCTCACGCTAGGGCACATTTGCACACCGTACATCATACACATACCATCTCTGCTGCCCGCCTACCACCACGCCGCATCTGTCCCACAGTGTACTGTCTGCAACCACGCTGGCTTCTTGGCCTCTCTCCTTCGTGACTTCCTCTTATCCCCAGACACCTGCAGGACTCAGTGCTGCTAGGCCTCTACTGAAGACATTTTTCAAGGTCACTCATCTACAATCACTTCCAGCTCTCGGTCCTGTGCGGTGCTTTATGTTAGCATAAGTTTACCCCTTCCCTGCACACTATCCATTCTGTATATAGATGTACTGTATAAATGTATAATTCTCAGAAGCATATTTTATATACCTACCACACGAGTATTACATAAATATATGTACTTAGATATCTGTACTCTCTTACCAAAATATAAGCTCCCGAGGAGCCAGAATTTTGTCTTTTTGCCTACTTCTGTATCCTTGATGCTGGGTGGGTATTTGCTTTGGTTTTTTGTTTTGTTTGCTTTGCTTTGGGTTTGTTTTTTTTTTTAAGAAAATTTGGTTTTGGCTCAGAGTTTCAAAAGTTTATAGTGGTCCAGAAGTAAGGTTTCATATACTTAATACCTTATTAAGATGTCAGAAGTTGTGTTCCCATTGTAATAAAACTACCTACCTACTGAATGAACACAATTATGGTAGCCATTAATACACATATTTATTGTGTGATTATTATTTAAAAAGCTAGTCACCCTTAAGAGCACTCAGGACGCCGGGCGGTGGTGGCGCACGCCTTTAATCCCAGCACTCGGGAGGTAGAGGCAGGCGGATCTCTGTGAGTTCGAAGCCGGGCTGGACCGACAGTCTCCAAAACAATACAGAGAAAACCTGTCTCCTAAAAAAAAAAAAAAAAAGAGCACTCAGGACAGATGAGGGAATAACAACGGCGTGTGTGTGTGTGTGTGTGTGTGTGTGTGTGTGTGTGTGTGTGTGTGTGTGTAAGAAAGACAAGCTAATACTCTTTAACCTTCTCCTCTGGGCAGATTCCCTAAACTTACCAAGGAAGTAGCTAAAGATAATTCAGAGGTAAAATGTGTGCTTAGCATGTATTAGATTTTGGATTCAATCCCAACACCAGAAGAAAGAATAAACACACTAAGACTAATAATGTATCCTTCTTTTACTCCAAATATATTAATTCCATCCTATATTAGTTCATCCAAGTAAAGCCACACCACACTTTAACTACCTCTTGCATTTCTGTCTCCACTTAAACTGTAATATCCTCATGATACCAAAGGCCTGCTGTCTTTGGATTATACAAGGCCTCAAGCACCTAGGATACTGCTGTGTGTGTGTGTGTGTGTGTGCACGCGCGCGTGCACACTCGCATGCGTGCGTGTGCACGCGTGTCAGGGATGGAAAGGTAGGTCAAACCTTGCTTGTTGAAAAAATGTGGTGATATTTTGTTGGTGATATAATAAATAAAGCTTGCCTGAGTATCAGAGTGTGAAACTAACCACATTAGCTAGCCATAGAGGCCAGGCACTGACAGCACAAAACTTTAGTCCCAGCACGTGGGAGACAGAGGCAGATGGATCTCTGTTAGTTCAAGGCCACTCTGAATTACCCAAAACTGATCCAGTCTAAAAGAGAAACAGAGCCCACACAAAGGTGATCCCAGCATTTGATCCCACACCTTTAATCCCAGTACTAGACAGGAATATAAGGTTGGAGGAGCCTGAGGACCAGTGCAGTCAGGAGCAGTCTGAGGTTGGGTGGATCGCCCCATCGGTCTGAGCATTGGTAAAGGTGAGAGCTCTCTAGTGGCTGGCTGCTTTGCTCCTCTGATCTTCAGCTTGAACCCCAATATTTGCCTCTGGGTTTTTATTATTTGTGCTACAGCAGAATGCTCCCATCAAAGAGAAAAGTACTTAAAAGTCTCTTGACATCACTCCTTCTTCTGCTACGCTGGGAAGGCAGAGATGTGAACATCTGTAAGAAGCATGCACGGAGGCAGGACGCAGTCACACAGTGACACAATGGAGTCAGGTGAGCATCAAGAAAGCAGACAAAAGCATCGTGGCTTCAAAGGGCGCTTGCTCCTTTTGTTAGAAGTATTCATATTGCCCACATGCAACTCACTGTTGATGCAACGGAGTATAAGAGAATAACAAACCTTGAAGAATTACTAAGCCATGAAGTCTAAACTAGTATCAGAGATAAGCATCGAGTCTTGATAGATAACGGATTTCAGTGTCATTCTCACTGAGTGCAGAGAGTGGGTGTTCAAGCTACAAAAGTTCATTGACAAATGTGGTTTTAAATCTTAATTACCATCTTCAAGAGGGAAGAGTCACCCTTCACATGTGCACTCGTGGGTGGTAGAAACACAATGTCTAACTATCAGCCCTCATGGTTTTTCTTTTAGTTTCCTTAGATCAGCACGGACACCTGCTGTCCTTTCTAAAGAGAGACTGGCTAGATCGCAGTCCTAAAATAGACCTATGTATTTGGTAATTTACTGAGGAGCTGGCAGAATGCTTACCACAAATACATGCTTGAGCACCAAATGTATCATAAATAGGATTGGCTTGGCTCAACCTCACCAGTTAGAAGAGCACAGAAATATCGTATATCATCCCCACCCAAGTGGGAGTGCGCCCCACCAGCCTCCCTGGTGCCAAAGCACTCCACCACATAGGAGCGGCTACAGAAGGAGGGCCTCCTCAGCTCTCCAGTCTCTGGAATGAGCACCCCGCTTTGCTTGCAGAGGCCTGCCAGGACCACCCGTGTTGGCTGTACCTTCCATCCCTCTTCTGCTTCATTAGAAATTCAATTTGACCAATGACAATTTTAGGCGCATTATAAGCAACAAGAATTTGGTTCATTGAAAATCCACTTCTTTATTCCTTTCTCACCACATAATTTTGCAAAATAACTCCCAGCCTGGAAAATGACTTCAGCCTACTGCCTGAAGTGCACATTTATTTATTTGTTCACCGGTGCAAGGGGAAGACTGAGCTAAATCAGGGGAGATGCATGCACGTGGTCCTGGAGGGGTAATTTTAGAGCCAGTTTCAAAGCAGATTCTAATTCAAAAATGCCCCTGTTACTTAGACCCATGTAGAGATGTCACAAGCTTCACAAAATGTCATCAAATAACTTGAGATTTGCTAGTGGTAGGAGTGATTGCTGCTGCAGTAGCTCCCTTTCAGAGAGAAGCAGGAGGGAGAGAGTTGCTTTATTAGGAGTAGCATCTGAGAGCGCAATAAAAGCAGGGCTAGGTGCTGCAAATTCGACAAGGCTGCAGGCCATTCTCGTTGCAGGCTGGGCACCTGAGAGCTCGATAGGACTCCTTGAATCTGTTAGCCAGCATTGAGAACTTGCTGCCATGGCACAGAGAACAGGTGGCGATACCGGACCCCTGGCAGTGGAGACAGCTGTCCTCAGGGACCAACCCATCCTGCAAGAGACAAGTGGTTCTTCAGTTAGAACAGTGGGTTAAGACCACTGCTTCCACAGAGATCAAAACAGTGCTAGGTCTTGGCAAAGACTGAAGCTGAATTGGAGAAAATGTTTCCCATACATTCGAATGAGGGAAATGGCCGGGGCACAGAACAGCAATTTCATCAGAGAGGATTTCTCAGATGAGCATCACAAGCACAACATCTTCCGCCACCCTTGATCACCCTTGTCCCCATCTGACATAAGCTCCGTAAAGGCAAGACATGACATTTCCCCCTGCCGGACAGAGCAACAAGCCCGTGTGACAAACCTCAGCAGGTGCTCAGAGAAACCAGGTGCGTCTCATCCACAGCACCCTCACAACGGTCCAGTGCACACCATCACCCAGTGCAGTAGAAAAATGCCATGTTGAGAAGCTACCTGGCAATGTGAGACACATAGCCTGGAAAACGAGGAGGCAGATTCCGATCGCTTGGGACTGAACACCAACTCCAAGATCCTCTGACTGCCCACACAACCCCTCATTGCAGCCATCCAACATCAGTGCTCAAGAAGGCGTGTTTTCTATGGCTGGCAGGCTGGGCGAGCCAATGGATTAGCTGAGTTCTTCTAGTATTTTTTCTCTTTGAGAACTGTGTAAGGCCCAATGATTAGAAGCCCTGGTCTATGATGGGCAGGGAGAAGGCTCCTGAGGTCCCACTCCTTTGTGAGAAGTTACCGGCAACTGATAACGGCTGGAAGGAGGAGTCAGTCTTCTTCAGCGATTTGGCCCTTAAAAGGCGGGTAGATGAGCCTACTCCTGTGTAGTCCCAGGTAGCACTAAGTCGATTCAGTGTTTTTTCTTTAAGAGAGAAAGATTGTGAAGGAGCGAGGGAAAGTGGTTGATAAAGGGTAAGGAATGGGGAGTAGATTAGATCAAAGCGCTTGACATATGGATGGGCATAGTAACACACACCTTTAATTCCCAGCACTCAGGGAGGTAAAGGCAGACAGATCTGTATGAGTTCCAGGCCAGCCTGGCCTACATAGCATGTGAGGCCAGCCAGAGCTACATAGTGAGACTCTGTTGCAAGAGAAAAAAAAAACATTTTATAGGTGTGTATGAAATTCTCAATAAAAAAGACAAGCTATGGTCGTGGCGTTAGTAGACTAGAACAGAGGCTGATGTTTGGCCAGGGCAGCACAGCTGGACCCTCGGCTCAGCCTGTCCTACTCTGTCTCTCTACCTATAAGACAGGACTGGTAACCCCACCCCCTGAGTCCTGGAATAGTAATGTGCAAATGCCAGCTCTTCTCCTCTTACATATCCTAAGCCCCCAGTAAGTCAGCTTCCTTCTCAGCCAATAGTCTCCGGAAAATGCCCCTCGGCTGTGTCTTGAGACAATGTGTTGGAGGAGACATCTCACAGAAATCAGCAGTTTCACACTATTTATAAGCTGATTCTCCCCAGGAGCAGGCTGAAGCCAGACTGTTGTCAGGTGAACGTCCTAACAGCTCTGTCACGTTCAGCGTTCAGTGTCTGACATCCTTTCACACCTATCTCCGGTTCTCTCACCCACGGCCCTCGCCCGGGTGCACCAACTCCGGCACAAATTCACCCAAACTTGTGAGAAGTTTTTTTCACTCAAGTCAATCCAATTGAGTTGCCCATCATCCTGACCATCTCGGGGAGAACAACTCGGAAAACCCTTTTAACAAACACTTGCCCTCCTGACAAACACTCACGACACAGCAAGTATAGCCTCGGCTGAGCTAATTTTTTTTTAATCTGAACCTCTCTTCTTTCACAGATCTTCAGGCTCTTGTCCTGAGGCATGTCTACACAGCCTGCCCACTGCCACCTGTTTCCTGATGTCAGCTGTTCCGTTCTTCCAGACAGACTTGCCCACCCATTCTTCCCTTTCAGGAGCCCCATGCAGGGCCACCCCAGTCAGGCAGTCTCCTGATCCACTGAGCCTTCCTGAGCCTGTGCCGGAAGCTTCCCAGCTGCCTCACCGTCACTTCAGTGCCTGCTACAGTATCTGTTCACATGCTAGCTTTCAGGACACAAAGTAACCATGTGTGAGGAACCCTCTTTTATTTTCTTTTTTCATTTTATTGAGAATAGATTCTGTCCTCATACAATGTATCCTGATTACACAGTGTCCCCTCCCTCTACTCCTCCTGGTTCCCCTTCCCCTCTCTCCCCTCCACTCCACTCTGGATCCACCCCCTTTCTGTCTCTCAACACAAACAGGTTTCTAAGACATGACAAAATAAAATATAATGGGATAAAATGAAAACTATCACATTGACGCTGGGCAAGGCAGCCCAACAGAAGGAAAGGAGCCCTAAGCGCAGGCACGAGAATCAGAGATCCTCTTCTTAAACTTCTTCTAAAAATATTTAATGCCGGGAATAAAACATAGTTGCACAGCATAGCTTAGGCTCAAGACCCTCATAGATCTTCTCAATCCACGTCCTGCTCTGGTTACTCTATGTCACTCTATCACCAAGAAAAAAACGTGCTTCTGTGCTCCCTGCAGACAAACAGGTTTGCACAGTTCTGAAGACAGTGACCAGGACAAAGCCAGAGTCTGCAGAGCAGAGCGGTTGTCATCACGACATTGGCATGGGGACCTAATTTGACTGCTCTCTCTAGTGAGATACTTGACCTCTCTGAGCCTCAGTTTCCCTAGCCGCAGAGTAAGACTTTTGGTAACACATGCTCCGGGGAGGGGGCGGCTCCTGAGAATGAAATGAACTATTGCATGGATAACCACTAGAATGGTAGCTGGCTCTCATGAGCCTTCAGAGATCAGTAGCTATTATCTAATCTTACTATCTCAAAGATGAGGTCGCCAGACAAAGCATTAAAGTGCCCAGAGGTTTACGGTTGCAACCCCACCAAACGCAGAGCCAGAACCCTCCTCACTGAGCTTCGACTCCATTATTCTTCTCCTTTCCTTTTGGAGTCGCTAGCTGTTCAAGGCAGCTCGTCTTTCTGCCTTGCTCTACTGTTTCATCCGACTCTGTCTTCCCAGTTAGATATAGCAGAGCAAAATGTCTCATAGCCAGAAGGGTTTCCTTGATATTCTTTGACCCTTTCTTTTAAAACAAAACTTGTCAGGGCATTTATTGCACAAGGGATTGAACAAAGAAATAGTAATTCAAAACCGAGTTTTAAGGACAGACAAGGGAAGTGTAACCTTCCTGGCAACCTTCTGTCACACAACTCTGTCCTTGTTTACAGTACTTCAGAAAAACAAGATCTGGATTCCTCCAAACTGAATTGAAAGGTAATTGTCACATGGAACCTGCAGTCACTTTTTCTTTCAGGGTTATGGAGTGCCCTGGACCTTCCTATTTCTTACTCTCTTCTACGTGTGTGTGGGGGGGGGCGGTTCCTCCAAGTTATAACACAATAAGAGAAATAATGGAATTAAAGATTTATAGAGGAGAAAGGTGATGTCTGCAACGTCCAGGCTGTCACCTGCTAGCATGCTAGGTTCTCGTAGAAGACGAGAAGCATGGGTCTTGGTTCCAAATTCCGTTATGTTTTCCACACACAGACAATATTGACTGTGCATCAGTTATATGCCAGGTTTGTTTGTTTGTTGTTGTTTTGTTTTTAGCATGGAAACTGCAATGTTGCATCTACCATGAATACAGCTTCTGCCTTTGTAGAGATCAAATCCTGGTAGCTATAAGCAAAATGTACCACATAATCATAAAAATGGAAGTGAAGTTGCAACTGTGAAGAGGCATACACCATCCTGATGGGTGTATTCTGAGTATGTCACCCTCATGAGAGCCATAAAGACCCCTCTGAGGGGTGAAGTCTCCACTGAGACCTTGGGGGCTACAGGCAAGAGGATGGAAGACCTGGGGGGCACTGCATGAGGATGGGGATCTGCCTCTGGCAAGAGAGTGGAAAGAACCTACGAGAGACAGACAGGGGGCAGTGGGGGAGGAGAGGGAACAAGGACACAGAAATGTGTACCAGAAAAAACCCGAGAGGTTGGCGTTGGCCAGGCAGCCCAGGGCTTTGTAAGACACATAGATTTGGTCTTACCCCATGCAATGGAACACCAGGTAGCTATTGAGAGGGAATGTAGAGAGTTAAGCAGCCATGTAAGGTAGAGAAACGAGAGTAGAGAGACTTGGCACCTTGGCCTAAGGTCATCACTCAGAGCTGACTATGACTTCCTTATTCTCTTTGCCTCTGTCCTCCCAGAGCAGGGACATCATTCAAGTCCCCAAGGCCCTTCTTCCATTTTCCAGTCCAACTCACGGGCTACTAGAGTGAGTTCCACAGAAGCAAACTTTGCATCCAAGGGACCCTTGAGGGTGACGGTCAGTGCTGACAGCAACATATGGCTCAATTGTTCACTTTTGGTATATTGCAAGAATTCAGAATATTGCCATTCACAGGTGCCTGGGCTTGTGGGTTTACAAATGCTATGAGTTTCAACTCGAGTAACCTTCAGATTAACTTGAGACTTTACAGTGTCTTCACTGATTGTGGGCTGGGATGTGCACCAATGACAGAGGCACAAGTGAGCCCATAAGAAAAGGCAGAGCTGCGGCTGGGGATACAGGTCAATTGGTAGGGCACTTGCTTAGCATGCAGGAGGCCCTGGGTTCAATCCCCAGCACGATATGAACCTAGTGTGGTGGCACACATATCAGTAATCCCAGTGCTCTGGAGGTAGAGGCAGAAGGATCAGAAGTTCAAGACCATCCTCAGCTATGAAGCGAGTCTGAGGCCAGCTTGAGCTGGAGACCGTGTCTCCGAAAAATAAGTGAAGAAAATACAACAGAGCTGATTTTTTTCCCGTCTCTAAATCCCAGTGTTCATAAACCACAACAAACAAGAAAAATGATAGATTCCTAATCAGATGTGAAAAGAAGTCATCAAAAACATTAAAAATTATAAATATTTAAATGTGCATTTGTAATCGTGAATATAATATATAATTTAATAAGTGTGGATTAACAATATGCCATTACGAGCCAATGGATGTTAAAAATCCCCTCATCTTGAACATATGTTGCAAATGTTGTTATTCAAAAGTGTTTAGGGAGGTGTTGCAGGAGCAGAGCAATCTACAGGGCCAGCCTGGGGGGTAAAACAGCGGGGCTGACACACCTGTGTGTGCTGATTATGGAGAAACGTGCCTTCGGTCTCCAGCAGGGGGCTGGCATTTTGCTCCCTGTCTCCATCGCTTTCTCCTGTGCTCATCAGAGCCTCTTCCTCAGCAACCTCTTCCTTCTGGAGGATTTTCCTCATGAAGTCCCTTTTGTCCATTGGGGTTCGGATGATTTTCAGGTTGTTTGTGTAGATGATTATCTTCCCAAAGTCTATAATAGGTAGAGGCTAGAGAAACAGGGAGTGAGGGTCAGCAGTCACAAAACTGCCCAATGCCCATTTCAAGACACAGGAGAGGAGGGCTTTGCACCCATCCAAACTGTGGCTCACCCCGCCCCAAAGCTTCCTCCCAAGACACGTTTATTCTTTCTTTTTCTTTTTTTTTTGTTTTTTTTTTGTTTGTTTGTTTTGTTTTTTGAGACAGGGTTTCTCTGTGGATTTGAAGGCTGTCCTGGAACTCTCTCTGTAGACCAGGCTGGCCTCGAACTCACAGAGATCCACCTGCTTCTGCTTCCCAAGTGCTGGGATTAAAGGCCAACGCCTGGCTCGTTTATTCTTTCTAAAAGTAAGAAGAGTCACTTTCCCTCATGCTGAGCAGGGGAACCAGGGAAAGTTGAGCCACTCAGAGGGCGGGACTGTAGAGGTCAGGGTCGAGAGCTTCTGTCCCCACTGTCCCCCAGGACAGCCAGTGCAGAGCTGGACACATGCAAATGGACTCTTCGGTCTCATGCAGACATTTCTCCATTTGTCTATGCATAAATAATATTGGCCCATACCACTTACCGGTCACTATTTGTGTGTCAAGCATCGTGGTAACATTTTACTGACATGACTTCTCTACCAAACATCCCGTGAAATAAATGCTATAATTTCCACACTCTACAAGTGAGGACTAAGTCTCAAAGGGCTCAAGTACCTCACTAAGGTAACCGAGTGACCTTGGAAACTGTGGCTGGGATTCAAACCTAATATCTTTATTTGTTTTTTTTTTAAATTTTAGATTCATCCTTTTTACTTTGCGTGTGAGTGTTTTGCTTACACAGAGATACATGCACCTCACACATGCTTGGTGCCTACAGAGCTCAGATGAGGACACTGGAGTTATCGATGGTTGTGAGTGAGCACGATGTGGGTGCTGGGAACTGAACTTGGTACCTCCGCAAGAGCAGCAAGCGCTTTTAACCACTTAGCCAGTGGTTAAAAGCTCATGTCCCTAAAGCTCATGTTCTTTGTTTCCTTTCTTCCTTTCTCGCCTTCCTTCCTTCCTTCTTTCTTTAGACAGGGTCTCACTATGTAGCTTTGGCACCTGAAACTCACTGTATAAACCAGGCTGCCCTCAAACTGATAAAGATCCACTTGAATCTTCTCCTAAGTGCTGAGGTTAAAGGCATGTACCACCATGATTGTTTTCCAAGCTCCCGTATTCTTAACACCTATATACACTACTCACAAGCATTCATTTCTCCCCAAATACATCTCTATATATCATATATATCAAATTACAAAAATACATCAGTAAACATATGCTGTAATAATTCATGTTTGATATTCAAATAATATGGAATATTTTATGTTAATATGCTTATAAGCAATCAATGTTAATAGCTAATGTCTCCTTCTCTGTGTTCTTCATGTGTTATCCAACATTTTGCTCATGGAAAAAAAGGACAACACTAAAATGCACCAAAGGAGCTGGACAGAGGACAGGGATGTAAGACGACAGCTCAGAGGCAGAGAGCTTGCCCAGCACGCGTGAGGCCTTGGGTTCAGAAAGTCCAGGATGTAGAGGAGGAAAGAATGATAGGAGGGTAGGGAGAAGGGGCGGGAGCAGGAGAGGGAAACACAACCAGAAGAGCAACTGCCCAGGTATCACTTAACCAGGAACACACATTTCTGTGCATTTACACAGTTAGGAGGGAAACAGCCTTGGATTCCAGATCTGATGTCTACTAGTTACAAAATGCAGTGTAGTCATGTCCTCTGACATTCCATTTGGGTCATCTGCATGTGTCTTGACCTCCAGCTGGCAGGCATTCCCACAGACAAGCTAGTTCCTTAGACACAAAAGTACTTCCACACTGGTAGTACACAGACGTGTTGAAATTCCTAGGTTCTGTCACTTATTATCCAGTCACACTACTGGGGGCTTCCAACATTGTCAAGCTCAATAATACAAGGGTAATGTTAGCCAGGCATAGTCGCACATACCTTCAATCCACCACTCTGGAGGCAGGGGTGGGCTGATATCTGTGAGTTTGAGACCGGCCTGGTCTACAGAGCTAGTTCCTGGACAGCCAAGGGTACACAGAGAAACCCTGTCTCAAACCACCTCCCACCCCAAAGGGTTAATGCGCAAGACACCAAGCTCCAGGGCCCGTCCCCAATTCTGGTTACTTATTTTTAGTCTAGTATCTAAGGATGATATCACCTTCTGAGGATGGGAGGTGATGTAAAGGATACAGAAAAGTGGGCTTTGCAAAAGCTGTTGATAATATGCAAGTGTGGGCGTCATCACTGCTGTTATTAAAAACTGTTTTTCAATAGTGTATGCACACTTGTGCTGTACAGCCAAACACCCCAGCATGGGATATTTTTTCTGACTCTAGTGTTGTATAAACCCAGCCTACTTAGATGATGCCACAGCTAAACATCTCATATTTAGGTATTCAGTTGGATTCTGGCATGAGCAAGATGTCAACATTCAGACTCCGATAAACAGCCATGGGGTCCCATGATTACTTAAGCCGCAGGCTTCCTGTCTGGCCCTCTTTTCTCCCTCTTCAAGGGATCATGTAGCAGACTCCATTTCCTATTTTTTTTAATGCACGCTGGATCCCCATTTCACACTCTGGACTATCAGTTTCTGACATCGGGAGATAAGAATGGTAGTACTTTTGGAAGGTTCTGTTTCTACTTCCTGTAATAGCCAAAAAGGCTCAGTTGCCAGGAAGTTACTGTACATCTAGGGCTGTTTTCTTTCCATGTCTTCTCTTGAAGACTAAACTTTGAGTATACCCAAAGAATGGATGATCACCTGTTTCAACTCCCTGCCCTGCGCTGGTCATCATCTAAGATACCAAATATTTTTACTCCAAAGAAGAAGGGTTCCATTCACTCTGGATGTGCATTTAATTTCAGTCCTCTTGCCGGCCAGATTCTCCCATGAGTCTGAGCTAAC
Source organism: Mesocricetus auratus (assembly GCF_017639785.1). NCBI lineage: Eukaryota > Metazoa > Chordata > Mammalia > Rodentia > Cricetidae > Mesocricetus > Mesocricetus auratus. The sequence goes on along the minus strand of NW_024429184.1, from coordinate 112,876,627 downwards.
TCCCGGGGTGTAACTGTAGTTCACAGGGTCTGGTTACATACAGCTGCCTGTGAGGAAATCCACATTTATAGTATAGAGGACAAGATGGAGTCAGGAGTCTTTTAGCTTCTAGCATGCAGTCTAGAATGGCAGCTTATGTGGGAAAGTATCTGTGCGTATTCTGGTTTCTGTAGCCATGTGCCTAGAAACAGTTATGCAGACATGAATGAATGCAGAGAAACCTTGCTAGATACTAGAACTTCAATGGGCTTTAGAGTCAGGGAAACCAATTCAAATTTTATTCAAATGTTATTTGACAACTATGTTAGATGGACAGGTTATTTTAACCTGTAAACCCTGCAAATATCTGTTTTCCCAATTTGAAAGTTTCTTTCTCATTGAAATATTGTAAGTATGATATCATTTAATACATATAAATTGGGTTTTCAGCAAATATTACCTCCCTTTCCCTGTCCATAATTTCGTGATCCCTAAACATATCGGTGATTTTTGATTCCTCAACATATTTTTATCTATTACCACCTTTTCTACCCATCACAAAAAATAAAAGGTAGATTCAACATTTCCGTAAAAACAACTAAACATATATAGGGTGCCAGGCACTTTGCAGGAATCATCTATTTTAATAATCTTAATGGCCTTCCTAAGAAAGTACTTCTGTTATTCTCAGACTAAGATGATGACGTTGGGGCTCAACAAAGTGAGTTCGTCCAAACACACAGGGAAGTGGGTAGTCCTGGACTTTAACAGGCATCAGAGCCCACGTTTTGTTATTGTTATTGCAATTAGAGTAAAGTACGTGTAAAATACAATTTCCCATTTTAACCATTTGTGTGTGTAGAGTTCCCTAGTATTCACACTGTTGTACCACACTTATCTCCAGAACTTTATCTTCCCAAGCTGAGCCCATAAACAGCAGCATCTTCTTCTCCACCCCTAGCCTGACAGCCACCATTTACTTTTTGTCTCCATTGATTTGCGCCATAAGCACATTGTGTAGCTGCAATGGTACGGGTTTACCTGATTGTGCATGGCTTATTTCATTTAGCCTGATGTGCTCAAGCTTCGTACATGCTGAAGCAAAGCAAGGTGTCCTAAGGTGTTGTAATACTCCATTGTATGTATGTACCACGTGTCGTATAGCCATTCATCAACTGGTGAACATTTGTTCCCACCTTTAATTGCTTGTCAATTTCTGTAAATAATGGCATACAAATGTCTGTTTAAGTTCCAAATGCTTAGGGGAATCACTGCGCTTGACCACAACTCATCATGCTATCATAGGAAAAATTTATGAGGGGTTAATTTACAGCTGCCCTTGGGAAGTCATGAAGCTACACCTTGTTTCCTTGTTTTTAAGTGAATACCACTCTGAACTGATTCTGTAGGCAGATGGCACACGTCCATCGTGGTCCCCATCATACTCAGAGCTTGATGAGGGTGGAATGTGGCCTTTGGTAGAACAACAGAGAAAACAATGTATCTAGCTTTCAACATGGCCTCTGGAATGTTTATGTTTTAGTCTGGTTTTGTAAGTCTATGTCAAGACATTGTTACATGTGCCGAAGTTGGCATATGAGTTATGAAGCAGCTTAAATTATCTATTATGGCTTGTGTGAACTATGCCTTTATTAAATCTCAACTTCCAAATAAGATACAGTTACAAAGGACTACTGGAAGCACAAAACATAGCTAAGTACCTAGGACACGAATAAATAGCAAATTTCATCACCATCATTGCCATGTAATGATCTTGTTCATTAAAAAGGAACTTGCCATCAAAACAACTCTGAGATACCATCTTACTCCTGTCAGAATGGCTAAAATAAAAAACACCAATGTCAGTTTATGCTGGAGAGGATGTGGTAAAAGGGGAACACTCCTCCACTGCTGGTGGGAGTGCCAACTCGTACACCCACTTTGGAAATCAGTATGGAGATTCCTCAGGAAAATGGGAACCAGCCTACCACAAGACCCAGCAATTCCACTCTTAGGCATATACCCAAAAGATGCACATTCATACAACAAGGATGTCTGTTCCACTGTACTCATAGCAGCACTATTTGTAATAGCCAGAACCTGGAAGCAACCTAGATGCCCCTCAACTGAAGAGTGGATAGAGAAAATGTGGTACATTTACACAATCGAGTACTACTCAGCGGAAAAAAAAAACAGAATCTTGAAATTTGCAGGCAAATGGATGGCACTAGAAGAAACCATCCTGAGTGAGGTAACCCAGTCACAAAAAGACAAACACAGTATGTACTCACTCATATATAGATTTTAGACATGGATCAGGGGAGTGCCAGCCTATAATCCCACTGCCAGAAAGTCTGGGAAACAAAACCTTCAATCAATGACTGATAGAAGCAGAGGCAGATACTCACAGCTAAACACTGAACTGAGCTCAAGGAACCCAGTGACAGAGAGGGAGGAGTGTTGAGCATAAGAATCAAGACTGGGCTTGTTTTACCCACAGAAACAGATGACCTGAACAAGGGGGAGCTCTTGAACCCCAGACTGATAGCTGGGAATCCAGCATGGGACTCATCCAGACCCCCTGAATGTGTGTGTCAGTGAGGAGGCCTAGGCAATCTATGAGGCCTTGTCTAGTAGATCAGTATTTATCCCTGGCATACAAATGGACTTTGGGTACCTATTCTACAATGAGAGATGCTCTCTCAACCTGGACTTTTGGGGGAGGGTCTAGGCCCTACTCTGGATGAAATGACAGACTATGGATACCCCCCATGGAGGGCCTCACCTTCCCTGGGGAAAGGAGTGGGAATTGGGGGAGGGCATGGGAAGAGGGAAAGGGAGAGGGAGCTGGGATTGACATGTGAAGCAACCTTGTTTCTAATTTAAATTTAAATTTAAAAAAAGGAATTTGCCATAGAGATTAAAGTGTGGAAAACCAGGGGATCCAGATTCATATTCGGACTCAGCACCTTAGGTCCCTATAATGACATGTGACCTTTAATCAACTTGTCACATAATTTTCCTCCTTCACAAAATAGAAATGACATACCTTGCCTTTTTCCCTAAAAATGTAGTAAAAAAAAAAGAACATGAGGGACATAGAAGACAATTCATGACGACACTTTATATGCATGAAATATTCACCAACATAAGGGATTTTCATTCTCAACCCCTTTATTATTTATTTATTTTTTGGTTTTTCGAGGCAGGGTTTCTCTGTGGCTTTGGAGGCTGTCCTGAAACTAGCTAGCTCTTGTAGACCAGGCTGGTCTTGAACTCACAGAGATCCATCTGCCTCTGCCTTCTGAGTGCTGGGATTAAAGGTGTGTGCCACCACCACCCAGCTTCTCAACCCCTTTATACAAAAATGATAACTGTGAATATTGCAATTTCGCCATTATCACAAGTCCAAAACATTTGCCTGCAATACCCATTTTCTTAGGAAATGAACAATAAAAGTGATTAAAAAACAATTATCTGAAAAAATATGTCCAAGATGAGGACATATCATGATATGGTTACCACTAATAACTTAGATGCATTACTTATATGTACTCTTTAAGAGAAACAGTATTCATACTTCCACTGCCATGAACACAAACCCATCTCCTAAGATTCTGGAAATTGTTGAGAATTTCTCATGTTGTTTTAGCTTAAAATAGATTCCTGGAGGGGCTTCTGATTATCCACCATACCAGAGACGCTAAGGAAACCCATTCGAAGAGTTTGCGTCATGGAACTATTAGTTCAAACTTCTTCTCCAAGAAACACTTCCTTTGTTTGATTTACTTTTCATCGTTTCTTCCCAGGATTCCAGCTACCCAGTGTTTGCATTAATGAGCACTGGGAAGGCAAAACTAAATAAATAGACCAACAATTTCAAAAAGCAGGCAGTCGGAAGGTGATAAGGAGAAAAAGCAGGACACGGATAAAATACAGCAGAGTAATTGGCTGGAGCAAATGGGTGCCTTCAAATATTCAATTCTTTCAGGAAAGGAAATGACCTACTGCTGCATAACTCTCTAAAATGCCAGGCTGGCAACCTGAAAACCACTGCACCTCTATTTAATTTACACACGGAGAAAACTCAGCCAAAGACCCAATTATAGTGTATTATCCTGGATGGAATTTGAATGCTGCGGTGTGCTCGCCACACTTTCCAATGAGTAGTCAACCTGCGTGTTATTTTTGTCTGAGAAACAGCTCCCATTTGATGCACCTATAGTTCTGGCCGGTAGCTGAACTTGAGAGAGGCGTATTTGAAGAAGCACTTTGGCATTTTTGCTAGACATACTTCAAGGAGCCTACCCTAAAAGCCCATAACCTCACACAATACCAACCTTATGGTCGTTTGCCTTGTAGTCATTGAACAGAGGCTGGCTGCCCGCCAGAGCATAGGCACTGCTGTCTCGGAACACACTGATCCTCTGAGCGGTCAGTTTAGGGGAGTACAGCTGGGGCTTGGGGACCTCTCCTGACCCACGAACACCATCCATTGGTTCAAGGGCCTCCTGCAGAAAACTGTGAGGGTATTCCTCTTTGGGTGACTCTAATTCCTGCCCATCCTCAAAGACCTGCTTCAACACTCGGCCACTGTAGGAAGAGGAGATTTTGAAGCGTACTTTCCTGGGTTTGTCGTCGCTCTTCTGCGTCAGTTTCCTGGGTTTGTCGTCGCTCTTCTGCGTCAGTTTCTGGTCGGGGTCCTCCATCAGCAGAAAGTTCTCGCTGCGGTTTCCAGGCTTCCAAGTAGCCAGTGGAACCCAGCTCTGAGAAAGGGGCATTGTATTTTCTCTCCTCCAGCATATGATTAATTCAAGTTGGTTCTGGAGGACGCTCAATTACAGCAACTGACACCCGCACATTAAATATTGATAGACTTCATGAAAAGGCAGGTGATCGTGCCTACATGGAGGGGATGGAACAGCAGACAAAATGGGCCCTCTTCCTGGTCTTAAGCATACCCCTAACTTCACCCAAACTCTGCCTTTTCTTACTCTGGGAGTCAATACATTTATTATAGCAATCAAGTACCAACTCTGTAACGATCAGACACTTGGTCAATTAGCAAGTGTCTCATTATCATTAACAAAACCAACTATAATCTAGTGAGGAGGTTCGAATACATGTCTATGTGACTCTACAACCATGTCCGGACCCCAGTTTTTCAAATGGTGTCTTATGAGGCTCTACAAAGCAGCTTCTTGGGGTTTCTTCTCACAGTAGGAAGAATGAAAGAACCTAGTAACAGACTTGCTGCTTAACAAGCACTAGCAGCCCTTCTGGAGAAGCTGGGTTTGGCTCTCAGCACCCAGGCTATGACTGACAACCGTCTGTGACTCCTCTTCCAGGGATTCTGACACTCTCTTCTGGTCTCCACAGGCACCAGACACACATGTGCCACAATGTGCAGGTCAAACACTCAAACCTGTAAGATACAAAAAAATAAGTAAATAAGTTTCCATTGGTAACTACTGCAACAGCCCCTACAGCCTAGTGGACTGAGCAAATCCCCATCTCTGAGATAGAGAATGAGATGAATATCAGAGAAACCTGAGATCTTGTGAACAGCCCTACAATCCTCTATAGAAAACAGAACTAGCATGTGTGAAATGATAACCTCCTGCTTAGGAAGCAGTGTCCACTGATGAATCGATGATTATTCTAGAAAGGGAATGTTCTCCAAAGAGATGAAAATACAAGGGTTGAGCAAGAAAGGGTCTCTAAGTTGAGTCTAAATGACCAGTTTGGACCAGAGGAGCTGAAATTGTGAGATAAAATCTTTCTGTCTTTTGTGCTAGTAGCACAATGATGTATTTACTTGCCCAAGCTGATCTTTTATACTTCTCAGCCAATTCTATGGATTCTATCACCAATAACCCCCTTTTGTGTAATTCAGTTACAACATTTTCCATTCCTTTTCCTCCTTCCAAAGCTTCCCATGTGTCCCTCCCCACCCACTCTCCTTCAAATTCATGCACTCTCTCTCTTTACTAATTGTTATTTTATATTATATATACATACATACATATATATATATATATATATTGCTCCTAAACATGACCTGTTCAGTCCATGTAATGCTACCTGTATGTATGTTCTCAGGGCTGACGATTTGGCACTGGACAACCAATTGGTATACTCCCCCCTTGGTATACTCCTCCCTGGGGAAGACCTCCTCTCCTGTTCCCAATTTTCCTCAGTTACCTATAGTTACCTATAGATCTCTGTATGGGGTTGAAATCTCATGGGCTTTTCCTCATTCAGTTTGGTGTGTTCATTGGTGTTATCCTTGTTCAGATCACCCTTGGGGTGAGATTTTATGAGTGCAGTTTCTGAAACTACTAAGAGACATCATCTCACAAGCAAATTCCCTGACCTCTGGCTCTGATAATTTTCCCATAATATTTTCTGAGCTTTAGGTGCAGGGGTATGTTGTATATGTACCTATTGGGACTGAGATCCAAAACAGCATTTGATTGGTTGTGGCTTTCTGTAGTGGTCTCTGTCCGCTGCAAAGAGAAGTTTTATTGATGAAGGATGAAGACTGCATTATCTGTGGGTATAAGAGCAGATGTTTCTGGTGGTGCACGCCTTTAATCCCAGAACTCGGGAGGCAGAGGCAGGCGGATCTCTGTGAATTCGAGACCAGCCTGGTCTACAAGAGCTAGTTCCAGGACAGCCTCCAAAGCCACAGAGAAGCCCTGTCGCCTTGTCTTAAAAAGAGAGAGAGAGAGAGAGAGAGAGAGAGAGAGAGAGAGAGAGCAGATGTTTATAGATTGCTGTTAGGGAATATGCTGGTTTAGTAAATTAATGGTTGTAGATTCTCCTCCAATAACCAGTACTTCACTAGCTCTAACTAGTTAGCTAGATTCCTAGTAGGGACACGGTGTTTCCCTATTGTTGAGCAGGTCTTTAGTCCAATTAGAGAAGGACTGGAGCTATTGTGCCATGCCGATTGTTGATGTGGTTCATAGGCATCTTAGATGGGTAGGACTGTATAGGCTGGTTGCCTTCTTCCTTCTGAAGCTTGCTTGGAAACTTCTGGCACCATGAAAGCTAGTTCTCAGGGAGGGTGCTTTCAAGTCAGTTCCTGCTCCGGGGTTCCTAGGTCCTGTGTCTGAAATGCATGATATTTTCAGCAATGGGGATTTCCTTCCACTTCTAGGCATAACCAAGGACAACAGCAATCGGCTGTGGATTTGGGGAGTCTGTTGGGCAGTCCTGTCCAACAACTCAGAAGATTGCTCCTCATGTCTGGTGTTGGGTTTTTGTGAATGGTCATCTCACCATTCTTTCCTGGGTGTCTCAAACTTGCAGCTGCCTCCTAGTCACTTTCAACCCAGCTTCCTCCCTTTGCCTACATTGGTACCCTGCACATGGAAGTAGTGCTCCCCCGTCCCACAATGGTCTGCAGATGCCAGTTGCTGGTTAGAGATCTTTCCAGACATACATTGCAAAACAAGTTCTAATGCCTGTAGGTCACAGAGCGCCTCTAAAATCTAGCCTTGGCTTCCTTCCTTTACATCCTCAGCCTGGTACTGTCTGATACTGGTATTAAAGTCACCCAATAAAACCTCATCCATTTCCTAAAACCTCAAGTTTCTGTCTCTTATCCAGCACTGTTTCTGGGTGAGTGGATGCGATTTCTAGTCCTCCTTCACATTGCACGCTGCTTTTGGAAGCTTCCCTACCACCTGAAGAGAATGTGGCTCCGTCTCTGATGAAGATCTTCCCACTTTCCCTTGTCATCCTGGTGCTTCCTTCCATACATCTGTGAGCATGAGAGTCCTAAGCTGTCTACACCAGCCTTCTATCCCCAGTGTTTACTAAAGTGCCTGGCCCATGCTAGAACTCAGCTAATAACTGCCGAATTGTTGAAAGATGTCTGAAAAGAGAAGCCAAAGAAGAAAACTTTCTTAACAGGGGTTGGATGTGTTTTATAGAGAATAGTTAACATGTAAGACTTGTAATAATTAACATGTAAGGTTGTTAGAAAAAGCATGAACCACCGGGCGGTGGTGGCGCACGCCTTTAATCCCAGCACTCGGGAGGCAGAGGCAGGCAGATCTCTGTGAGTTCGAGGCCAGGCTGGACCGACAGCCTCCAAAACAATACAGAGAAACCCTGTCTCGTAAATACAAAAAAAAAAAAAAAGCATGAACCTTCTACGAGGAAATTTTGGAATCCTGTGTGTATTAATTTCCTTTTAATTAATTAATTGCACTGAGCAAAGTAGGCGGCAGAAGCAACTTGAGGGTGGAAAGGTTTGTTTGGGGTTCATGATTTCAGTCCATCTTGACATAGAAGCCATGGTGGAACACCTCAGTCCAGAGCAGCAAGGTTATGGTGTGTGGTAGTAGCTGTTCATATGGCAATGGACAGGAAGTAGATAGCTGCCAGAACCATAGGCCTTCTGCTAGTGATCTGCTTCCACCAGTCATGCCTCATCTGAAAATTCTACCAGCCTCACAACACAGCACTCTCAGCCAGGGAACAAGTGTGCTTGGTGAAAGAACAAAACTAGGATGAGAGACAGGAGAGGGGGGGGAGGGAGGGAGAGGGAGAGGGAGATACAGAGAGAGAGAGAGAGAGGGAGAGGGAGAGGGAGGGGGGAGAGGGAGAGACAGAGAGAGAGAGGGGGGGGAGGGAGAGGGAGAGACAGAGAGAGAGAGAGGGAGAGGGAGAGACAGAGACAGACAGAGAGAGAGAGAGAGAGAGGGAGGGAGAGGGAGAGACAGAGACAGACAGACAGAGAGAGAGAGAGAGAGAGAGAGAGAGAGAGAGAGAGAGAGAGAGAGAGAGAGTGTGTGTGCTCTTCTCTATCTGTACTTGTAAGTGACCAGTAGCCGGTCTTCATCAAGCCGACCCAGTGGGCTGATGTTTATAGCTGCCTGTCACAACCAAGCACGCCCAAATACCCCACAACAAACACCATTGACACAGGCAGACTTTCAGAAACATGGACTTCAACCAGATCCAAACCTGGAAATGAGTTTTCTGAGCCATATTTGTCCAGCATTTGTTTTCATGCCCTTCCTTGGATCATCGACTTTCAGTGAGTCACAGCAAAGGTGTGGAGAGTTTGGAAATGAGCAAACCTACCTGACAGCTTTTAGACGTTGGTGTTTTCAGAGTGGTCACAACTCATACGCTCACAGAAGTATAAACTGAAAACCTGAAAGCAATCTTGGCAGTACTATCGAAAACCTTAAGAATTTTCATACCCTTGAGTCTTACTAAGGAAGAAAATAACTGCCTTTATCAGAAGAAATCATGTCAAACTGCTAATATCAGTTGCCTCTGGGCAGACAATGTGGAACACTTTTTCTCCTCTCCCAGTTTTATTATATTTTACATGCCAATGATAAACTCACCTTACTGTGATAATCAGGCAGAAAATAAATTCTAAAAATCCATTCCTTTCAGCCCAATAATTTCTCCTGAGGAAATGATTTTCAAAGGACAGAAATATTTATCTAGATAAAGATATTCTCCATAACATTACTTATATCCAGAATAAAAACTTTTAAATTTCCAACAGTAAGAATTCAACAATATAAAAGATCATGCAGTCATTTTTCAAAAAACTCACAAAAATTTTGAAATGTGGGAATTGTTTTTATTACAAATTTAGTAGGAAAATGTAACTAAATTTTATGTTAAGTATTGTAAATTTGCTACAGAATGCTATAGGAAAGAAAAGAGTAGATACATAAGACATTAGTAGTTCTACCTAAGAGGCAGAACAGCAATAGTCTTTTTTCTTTCTTTTGGCACTTGCTGTATTTTTCTAAAACTTTTGTGATAAACAGTACTAGCTCAATATTAAAAGCGCTTCACATTTTAAAAATACAGATGAATACATGTACTTGGCTGAAGAAAACCCAATCCTCAGCAGTCAACACGCTGCCATTTTTCTTCTGCTTGAATTCAAACTAGACAGAGTTCAACCCCCAGTCACCCTAAACAGGGGTCTGTTTGTCGTCACCTGGGAACAGAATACAAGCAAGACTAAGCACACTAAGCAGTAGGGTAAAGAGGGGGTAAAATGCTCACTATGCAAGCATGAAACCCAGTTCTATCCCCAAAATCCACATTGGAAACCTTGGTAGGCTCCAGGCCAACGAGAGACTCTGTCTCAAAGAACGAAATATTTTGTGTCCTGAAGAATGACACCCAAAATTGGTCTCTGGCTTACACACACACACACACACACACACACACACACACACACACACACACACACACACGAGAGACAGAGACAGACAGACAGACAGACAAAGAGACAGACAGACAGACAGACAGAGAGAGAGAAAGAGAGAGAGAGAGAGAGAGAGAGAGAGAGAGAGAGAGAATAAGCCCACCTGTGAGGTAGTCTAGAACAAAGACTTTCAGATGTGTCTAAGCAAGCCTAGCTCTTGGTTTACAGAAATGACAGGCATAGAAGAACTTGTTAAGTAACCCAAGAGAAAAGAGCCCATGAAACAAAGCCAGACACCTACAAAGCATTAGCTTCACACAAGGGTCATTAGATGAGGAAATGTTAAAGGTAGAAGAGCCACATTCCAGCTCCACAAAAAACAAATTGCTATAAATAAATGCAATATATGAGCTTTGTCTGTTTCCTCAGGAAATCTGACTGTGGATTTGGCACCAGGTGCAACCACAGAATTATTGTGAATGTTCTTAGGCAAGATAATGCCATGTGATCATATGGGACAATGTCCTTTATGTAAGAGATACATGCTTAAATATTTAAGGTGATGTGCCGTGATGTCTGCAACTTAATAAGGAAAAGCTAGTCCTGTTATATATATATATATATATATATATATATATATATATATATATATACACGTTCATGTTTAAACATTTACAAAATAAGATGGAGAAATGTTGACATTTCCAGATTATTAAACGATTGCTCTAGAATTTTACACTTGAAATTTTTCTAGTAATTTTTCTTTAAACAAAAAGAATTCAGAGCTTTCTAGGTCTGCTTCTGTGCATTTTGATTTAGACCCAAATCCTTTTAGGAACAGTATCTTTATCCTGTCCTGTCTGATGTCATTTACTGAGACTTGTTTTATGTGTATTTGGAGATTTGGGAGATTATATCAGAGATATGTCTTGGTGAAAGAAATGTGCAATTATTGCAAATTGAGTCTGGACATTATCCTTTAGTGATCTCCTCACATCTATATCTATCCTTCCTAATCAGGATAGGGCTTATAAATTAATTATGTCCTTTTAATCTGCTCGTAAGCTCTCTCTCTGTGTGTGTGTGTGTGTGTGTGTGTAAGCAACAGTCCTCATTTCCTTTTGAAATATTGTTATGTCAGAAGGTTATTATAGCTGTTGATCATTTGTAGAGAGCTCTAAGAGTTCGTGGATTTTAAAAAATACACAAGGAACAAAATCTAAGCCACCTAAGGTAGGAAGACCCAGCATAACCCTTCAAGAGACTGCCTGGGCTCCCTGACCTTTTAAAAAGGCTTCCAAGCTCGTCCGAGCTCCCTCAGGAATGGATGTCAGTGGCGTGTGACAGCCTGTACCATCATCTCTCCTCATTCACACTACAGGAAGACCCGAGAGGGAGTCCAGCTAAAAGTGGGACTGAGGGGCTACTTAGAGGGAGAGACTTTTCCTGAGTCATTTTCTTAAATTTATTTATTTATTGTGCATTGGTTAGTTTTGTTGTTGTTGTTGTGTTTGTTTGTTTGTTTGTTTGTTTTTCGAGGCAGGGTTTCTCTGTGGCTTTGGAGTCTGTCCTGGAACTAGCTTTTGTAGACCAGGCTGGTCTCGAACTCACAGAGATCCACCTGCCTCTGCCTTCCAAGTGCTGGGATTAAAGGCGTGCACCACCAACTCCCGGCTGTGCATTGTTATTTTGCCTGTGTAAGGGTGTTAGGTCTCCTGGAACTGTAGTCACAGACAGGCGTGAGCTACCATGTAGGTGCTGGGAATTGAACTCGAGTCCACTGAAAAAACAGTCTTACCCGCTAGGCCATCTCTCCAGATCCTCTTGGGTCACTTTTTACCAGCTCACAGACTTGATTGTTCTTTGAGGTGGGGGTAACCCTGATGAAATAAACATGGGAAACCCTGAGTGAAAGCAAGTGAAACTAATTTCTTTAGCCACGACTTCTCAGAAGGGTTACCACAATGCCATTCTTCATCAGTTTCACTGGGGACACACTGTTTCCAAAAATACAGTACCCACAAAACTCTTTTGTTTTAAAAATTAGATTTCCTGGGACCAAATTCTGAGCAAAGCCAGCTGAAAGGCACTGCCCTTAGAGGATTTTCTGCAGAGACGTTCTCCGCACCTGCCGCGCATGTCCCTCTGTAATGCACCTGCTCCTCCAGGGCTGCCTGCTTTTGTGGAGATGTTCCCAAGCGGAAACTGGAAACTCCAGCCCAGAGAGGTTAAGTTACCTGAGCTAGACCCCACAGCCACAATGCAACAGTCATTAGTCAAGCCCAGGTCCAGCTCCAAAGCTCAGGCCTCTCGCCATTAAGGCATCTACCTCACGGTGTGAGATTGACCTCCCAGGGAGAGAACATGGTTCCTTAAGACTGAAATACAGATGATTTCACACGTGCTCTCTTCATGTTCTGAATCCGTAACTAACTGTTGTAATGCCCGATCAGGTGAGGCCACTCCCTGGCTAGGCTGTAACCTAGAGGGTGGTTGTCAGCACTGATATCCCAGAGTTTGCTTTGAAACGGAGCCACAGCCTTATCTGGGTATCTACAGCAGCAACAAGCTGTCTTCCTGAGCTTTGAAATGCATCTTCCTCGCTGCCTCTGAGCAGGGCTGGCACAGGTCCTTGTATCTTGGGTCAAACTCCCACACCAGTAAGTAAAGCGAAGGATCTCACAGACAAGAGGCAGAGGAGTGTGTGGAAAACCATCTCCCCTCCCAGAACCACAGGCCCGGATCTGAGACTTCATCAGAAATCAGGGAGTGTAGCTCAATTGGTAGAGTGTTTGCCTGGCTAGCGCAAAGTCCCGGATGCAATTCCCAGCGCTGCTTCGTAAAACTGGATCCGGGGCACAGGAGCCCGGAGATGGCTCAGCAGTTCAGAGCACTGGCTACTTCCACAGGACCCGGGTTCTGTTCCCAGCACCCATGCGGCAGCTAACAACCCCTTCTGGCTTCTGCAGGCACCAGGCACACAAGTGGTTCACAGTCATACATGTGTGCAACACTTTCATAAGCATAAAACAAAAATTTTGAGGCTGTGGTGCACACCCGTAACCCTAGCACGAAGGAGGTTGGAAAGTTCAGGGTCATGCTTGGCCACATAGAGTTTGAGGCCAACCTGAGATGCACGAGAACCTGTTTTGAAAAATAAATAGCAACAACAACAATAATAATAATCACTTGAGGGGTTGCCTGCCACTGGAAGGTTCTGTCCCGAAGTCTGGTCTAACAGAGTGAGTTCCAGAACAGCCAAGGCTACACAGAAAAACTCTATCTTGAAAAATCTAGATAAGTAAAAGAAAAAAAAAAAAACCATGTTCGTTGTTCCTATGCTTCCAGCATGCTGTGTACTCCCGTCAGAAAGAAAGAAAGCAAGAAGGTGTCTCAGCGGCCGAAAAACTGGCTCGGAGTTTTCTCTATTCCAGCATTCTCCAGCAGAAGTGAGGTACAAGCTGTGGGCACGTGTTTAACTTTTCCTGTAGCCGCATTTTAATATGAAAAAGAAACAGATAAAATTACTCTTGGCAATGTCTAACTCAACATATCTACCACTTTCTCATTTTGGCCCGCCATCCCAGGTTTAAAAAAAATCACTCCCGAGGCACCTTACAGACTTTTTGCTACAACTTCAAACTCCTGCATCTGGCTACATTTACAGAGTACATCGTTACTTCACAAAACCTTACTGTAAGTATTTGACCCATACCCCGATCTTGAGACGTGCATGGCTAGACAGAGGATTTGCATGTCCTAATTGCTACCATCATTAGGTTGCTGCAATCCTAAATGAAGCACCTATTTTAAATTTTATATATAAGTTGAATTAAGAGCCAGGTTTTATGGGAACTGGTTATACTGTGAGGCCAGCACTGACACATGTGTGACTATCCATTTACACAGCTTGTAGCAGCCCCAGTACTCAGACGCTCTTAATGAGGCTGGCGGTGCCCCCTAGAGGGCATTCTGGAAATTTGTGGAAACACTTATTTGTAATTTTATTTTTAGCACTGCTTTTCCACAGGCATTCAGAAGTTGAGAGGCAAAGGACTCCAGACACCTTGCAACAGACAGTACTGCGTAACAAAAACATTGTCCCACATTCGGGGGACACTGTCATTTGAACTCTAGCCATTTGTTAATCTCCTTAATTTATTTAATATTTTATTTTATTTGTGGGAGTGGGTTTAGATATGTTTGTGGAAACTGAGATGCACACGTTGGAGTAAATTTGTTTTCAATTTTGTTCAGAGTGCTGCTAAAACCTGCCCGCCATGTTAGAAAGTCATTTAACTGATCCATTAGGCAGGGTATGGTGGTACATACCTGTAACCCTAGCACTTAAGAGACCGAGGCAGGAGGATTGTGACTTTAAAGTGCACGGCAGGTTCCATGCCAAGTCCAGCCTACGGTACATAGGAAGATACACCCCCCCCCCACCCACACACACGCACAAAACCACTTTATCAAGCATCACCGGCACTGTTACAGTCACAGCAGTCATAGCCGTGAGCCTGGCTTCTATGTCATCCTAAGGTCTACATAAAGCGCACCCGAGCGTTTGCACTAAAAGGTGCACTGTTTGATTTCAATTGCTTTTCTTTCATTTCTCCTTACACTAAAGCAAATCTATATTGTTTCATTGGGCTAAGACTAGTAGACAGTTACTAAATTTGTGAGCCGCACTCCAGAGTAGGAAGAAGTTGCTGGAATTACTCCCTCCTGAGAGCATTCACTGGGTCTGATGGGTAGAAAGCCACCTTTCCGGGGAGAAGACTGATTAAGGGCTAGAGGGTGAAGACTGCCACCTGCTGGGAGGAGGGTGAACTGACGTTGAGTCTTCACAGACGTTACTAGGACTTGTTGGGACCTACTCCACCGCCCCCTCTTTGAAGCCTGATCCAAGCAACCAGGAAGGGAGGGTCCTTTCCCAAAGCGGAGTGTGAAGAAACGAACAAAGTCTAGTCGGTGGAGAGCAGGCCAGAGATAACCCTGGTCTAGCCCAAAATTATCTGTCTACGACTTATCCAGGCAAGTCGGTCCAGGGAAATAGATCAAGCTGCCATGTTTCAGAACACAGAAAGTCCAAGTTTTCCAAAGTTTGTACCCATTTAGAAATCCACTTACAAGCAAACAATTAAAACACAAATTCGACAAGCAGACACAAAGCTTTTGTTTAAAAGTCCCCTTCATGATCCCCCAAAAGAAACAATTGCAACTGTAAATCTAGAATACACCCCCTCCCGATGTCTCATGCTGCTTCTCTAATTAAATTATATAGTAGTGAGTCAGGGACGCTGACATTATTGAGGACTGTGTCATGGGACTTGAAGCACTGCCTCTCATGTCCCCTTATCAAAATACTGTGAAGTACATGTTAAGATGCACGATGTTAGAAAAACCCTGAGGGGGTGGAGGTACATATGAGGAAACCTGGATCGTTTGTCCCAAGATCCCACACTGTCAATCACGTACATCATGCAGATTTGAGTTATAAACAAACTCCTACACAGCCTAATCCTAATGCTTTTTCCTCTGGGCACAAATAGATATTGACTAGATAATTCCAAATCCATTTCTAGGGTACACCTCTAAACATTGCCACAAGCAAAAGGCAATGCAGGGGTTAAATAAAACACAACTCCTCTACCTGTGTTACCTTGGGTAAACTGCTTAACCTCTCTGACCCACAGGAAAGTGGCTCAAGGTCCTGAGAAAATGAGAGGCAGCAGAGCTAATTTTGCATTGCAAATGGACAGCAGATCCCAGTTCCTGTCGGGGAAGCCCAGAGTCTCTGTTGGGGAGATCTACATTGTCTTGTCACTTCCCAGCCCATCCCCCTCCACTGAAACTCAAGTCCTTCTCCAACTCCCTCCCTCAAAACTGGCGCCTTGTCACACAACAGAGCTGCCTCTGGTCATCAAGAGGTTCCTAGGGCTATGGAAAGAGGATCTGATTTGGAACCAGAGCTTCTAAGAACTGTACACTCAACCGTAAAATTGCTGTGGAACTGAAACAAGGTCCGCTTCTCTGGACCTGTTGCTTCATCTCCAAAACTGTGGACTTAGCATCCTCTCTAAAATCTGCTACAGTTCACCTCTGGTAGGGATGGGGAAGAAATGTCTCCACTGATTTATCAATTGCCTGGGAAACATCCTAAGAATTGTTTTCAGTTTGCCTTAAGAGCCACAAAGTCACACCATGCTATAAAGTCTGAGATTCCGAGTACTTCTTCATGGAAATCCTACAGCCCTTTCCGAGGTGAACCCTGGCTTGTCTTACCCAGTGTGGGACGTGCAGCAGCCCAGGGAAAGTAAGGCACCTAGAGCTGGGGCACAGAGACCTGTCCCACAGCAAGGGCATTCTACACCACCTCGTCAGACATCGTGGTGTGTTTCTGTTATCACCGAGGAAAACTAGCAGTTCCATCGTCCGGATAGCAGCAGTCTTTGTACCTGATTGTCAGTGGGCGGGGCCTCAGCTGTGGAAATATCTTTGTCTCTTAATTTCAGCATTTGTAAAACCACAAGGCTTGGGCTTGGACACTCTAGCCTTTGAGTATCAATGGCCCTTGACCCCACAAGCATCTTCTCACACTAGGGAGGAAAGGCAGCTGTTGTGGGAATTCAGTCCCACAATCAATTGTCCTGGGGGCAGCTTGGCCCAGTGGGCATGGTCTTCTCTGGGGATATGTGACCCAATGAGAACATGATGAAACTGTGTGAATATATAAGAAGTAATGCCCCAAACCCTCCAAGAATGGAGACCCCAGTGCGGGAAATCCAGATGCACATATGTAACATGAATCCAAGAACACCCAACCAAAGTGGTTCCAAGGCAATAAGTAAAATATTATGGAGTAAGACAGAGAGATTGAATCATTGTCTCTAGAGAGAAGACAAGTTGGGCCGTAGAGAACATGTTGGCTTTCATAGAGAAAGAAGGCACAGAGCCTGCAGGGCAGACATCACTAAACGAGCAGAAGCATATAGTAAGTGCTTGTATACAGACTCATGGATGAACAAGTGACAGACCCGGTGCTGAACATTGTCCCACTGTTTCTGGGCAAAGAGGACACAGAGGATGTAGAGGGAGGCAAAGGAGGAGGCATAGACCCAGGCTGCATATATCAGGTCCTCAGATGGATGCCAGACCAAGGATTTTGACATTTGCACTGATAAGGAACCTGTTGTGGCTTGATTGTGAAATGTCACCCCAGTGTTTGAATACTTGTTCCTCAGCAGGTGGCACCATTTGGGAGACTGTGTGGAAACTTAGGGGTAGGAGACACAGCTGTTAGACCTAGGTCCCTGAAGGCTATGGTGCTCCCTTCCAGTCCCTGTGTCTTGGTCCTCCATCAAGCAACAAGCTTTCACAAAAAACTTCTGACCAAGCCATCCATCATGTCTTCCACTACAGTGGACTGGGAAGCCAAAATGGGTCCTTTTCCCCTTAAGTGGCTTACGTCACTGTTAATAGACACCGACCAGAACCATGTCCGGCAAAGATCACTTAGTATAATGAATGAGCAGTGATCACAGCCATGATGTCTACATCTCTCTTTACAGAAGCACCCCACCACCTTCCTCTCCACCCATGGAGCCCTCATGAACCTGATACCCTGACTTTCCCATTCTTGGCCAGTGGGAGGGAGCACTTCAGCCCAATGGTCACAGTGATTGGTCCTGGTACCTGAGGCAGGCTGGTAGGAAGGCTCCTAGGATGAGGTGGAAGTCACAGTGCGCTGCAGCCCCATCTATCTAAAAGAAGGGCAGACTGTGTGCTTCCAGACGCCTTTTGCATTTAGTCCTGTCAAAAGCAGTCCACAGTGGCAATGAAAACCCGCCTGAGAATGAAGCCACCAGGGAGGATGCAGAGACAACAGGCATTCCAGCCAGGGGCTGATGGCTTCATTCGCATTCCTGGATGGAGGTGCCCTTGGATTTCCAGGAGTCTTGGACGTGATCCAGTCACATCTCTCTGTCTTTTTGTAATGGAATGCTTTTAGCTAAATATAGTCAGGCTCTGTGTTGTGTTGGTGCCTTAGCATTCATTCCCCTAACAAATATATTTAAGTGGCAGGTGCTGATCAAGCCACAGATAATACATAGGAGAGACAAGACCCCTCCCCTGCGTCCTGGGGAGCTGTGGCTGGGGCAATGAACATAACTATTAAGTAAACTACATAATGTGCATCAAAGGCTGATACATGTTCTCAGAGAATAAAACGGGGTGGGTAGAGACTGGAAGCAAAGGCTGGGGTGATGGGTGATGTCCTTCTGTATATATGTTTCTCTTATTGGTTGATGAATAAAACACGATCGGTCAATAGTCAGGCAAGAAGGATAGGCAGTGCTACCACACCAGGAGAAGACTTGGGAGAGAAAGGCAGAGAGAGGCGAACAGACACCATGTAGAGACCATGAAGATAGGACATGCCAGGCATTCTCTGGTAAGATAAGGCCATGTAGAAATGCATAGATTAGTAGTTGTGGGTTAATAATTAAGAGAGAGCTAGCCAGTAAGAAGCCCTAGCCATCGGCCAGCATTTATAATTAATATAGCGTCTGTGTGTTTATTTGGGGCTAATGGCTGTGGGACCAAGCTGGAAAGAATCTCCAGCTACGCTGGGGTGTGGGGAGCCTTGATTGAGCAGAACTTGCTGTGGCTAACAGAGTGGTCGTGGTCGGGACCAAAGCTTTCCTGGCAAGGGAACCTTCTTTCACAAGACAGAAGTCCAAGTGACAGGCAGAGGAACAGCAAGGAGACTAGAGAGGTTAAGGTTCAGTGAACAGTGAGAAGATGAGCTAGATAAGAAGGAGGATGGAGAGGGGCAGGCGTCCAGGAAGCCACGGTAAGAATTGACCATTTGGGGCTGGAGAGATGGCTCAGTGGTTAGGAGCACTCGTCCTTGCAGAATATCCAAGTTCAGTTCCCAACACCCACACAGAGGCTCATGGACATCCGCAGCTCGAGTTCCAGGGGATGCATTTCCCTCTTCTGGTCTCACAGGAGGTTCAGGCAAGCACTCGTACAACGAAACAAAGTAAAAATAAACTTAAACTTTAAAACTTGGACTTTCAGGCTGGAGGTGTAGTTCAGTTCCTAGGGTATTTGCCAAAGGTGCATGAATCACTGGGTCTGATTCTTATCAACTGAGAGTGTGGGTGCTGTAATCCCAGCACTGCAAAGAGGTGGAGCAGGGGGGATCAGAAGTTCAAGGCCATCCTCGATACATAGAGAATAGAAGGTCACCCCGTCTCAAAAGTACTCACCCACCAAAAAAACGTCAACCTTTCACCTCGAGAACCACGAAGCCATTGAGAGCTTTGCTAGAACGGGGATGTGCGTCAATGCATTCAGGACCACTCTTGGCAGGAGTGAAAGCCCAGGACATTTAGAAGACCTCAGAAATGGGGGAGGGGAGCTGGCAACATTAAAGGTGGTGAGGACGGTTGGTCTTGGGGTCTATTTAGAAGGTACTGGCTGACAGGTAACACCAATGAATGGTTCATGGGATCTCGTGGGGAAAGAAAGGGGAGTGTTAGGGAAGTCTCCATTTTTACGGGAGCATCTTCAAGGACAAAGTTGTTGTCGATGCCAGGACAAGCAAGATGAGCACATTTGGGAGTTTGCTTTTATTGCATTGGATTGTAAACACCTGTTAGACTTGTAAGGGGAGACACAGGGTAGGTGTTTGAATATCAGAACCTCCCAACCACAGAGAAGTCAGAAAGAACTCCAGTTTTTCTTCTTCTTCTTCCTCTTCCTCCTCCTCTTCCTCCTCCTCCTCCTCCTCCTTCTTCTTTCTTCTCTTTTTGAGACAGGGTTTCTCTGTGTAGCCCTGACTGCCTAGAACTCGCTGGCTTTGTAGACCACGCTGGCCTTGAACTCACGGAAATCTGCCTGCCTCTGGCCCCAAGTGCTGGGTTTAAAGGTCCACGCCACCATCCACCCAGCTAGGACTCTAGCTGGAACCCTGCACCCACCCAAGGGAAAGGTCAGAGCAGCCTGAGATGTTCTTGTTACTACCTCTTCCCTGGCACGAACTCCCTTCTTCACAACATCTCTCAGGGCTCTCAGCCCCCGAGCCCCCCCCCCTCAGAGACTGACTCTCCGTCCCCACAATCCCAGCCAAGAAAAGCTTGTTGTTCGTTTTTAAATTTTTAATGTTGAAGTTCAACTCTCGGTATCCAACGGGATGAGGATGGCCAAATGCAAGCCAACAAACTCTCCAAGAAAAAGATCCCTCCCCACTTCCAAGGCCTGCAGACAAGCAGAACCCTGAAGACACGCACAAGGAGCAGGCGCAGACAGTAAGCGGGCTGGCAGGTGGCAGATCCAGAACCCTGTGGGTTCCATCAGCTGATGAATACCGAAATGCTCGGAGGATCTTTCGCTTAAAATAGGAATAATGAATATGGAAAAATCTTTTAAATGTTAATAGAAGCAGTATTAAAGCAGAAAATTGGACCTATTGTTTTGCAAACAGCTGGATCTACTGGAGCAAATTCAGCGAGCACTTCTGAGGACTCCTTTCAAAATACGCTTAATTATAATAAGCAAAACTCCAGGAGGCACCCTGCAGGAGGAAGACCTAAAATCAGGAAATGTGGCTTCTAGCCCCATCCAGTCCTGTGGCAGATTTCTGACTTCTGGGCATCATTCGAAACTGTAGTTACTTTAAAAAAGAATCACTCAAAATTGTGAAGTGAAAGAAAGGAAATAGGCCTAATAATGATAGATGCCAAAGCACGTGAGGGCATCACTTGCAGGCAGCGGGTAGAGCAGAGACAGGCACGGATCTACAGCTTCTCTGTCTGGGTGATGTGTGGGCGAAGACGAGGGTTTGTGGAAGAAGACAGCCTGGACTCAAATGCCATCCCTACCACCCTGGACCCTAAGGCAAGGTGTCAGCCGTCCACTAACATCTTCATCTGCTGCCCACATGCTTCCCACCTCTCGGGGAAGAGATCATCAGATTAACTGAAGACAATGTAGTCCCCACGACACAATAAAGACTCCGTGGCCATTATTCATAGTTATTGCTACACCATGTCTTTTCATAACAAGGCTTCAAGACTGGGGTTATACATATTGCCGTGTTACAGCTATCTGATTAGAATGATAGTACATCCTGCTCAGGGCCACATTGCTAATAAATAATAAGCATGCCCAGTAAGTAGCAAGGGATATGGAAATGGTAGTTTGCAGAGGATAAGGAGAGGACAGAGAGATCTTAGAGGCTTCCTCCAATGCTGTCTTCATCTCAGGCAAGCATCCTCTTCCTTAGCTGAGACACTATTGATCCCATCTCTATGCAACTGCCCTGTAAAAATATCCAGCCAGCCAGCCATGCGCCACCATCTCAGAAAGTCCTTCTTGACTGTTGGCAGCATGCCTCTGTGACCGTGCCTTACTTTCTTTAGGGATTCTATTGGAGGGCTTGCTCATTTGGTTGCCCCAAGTCTCCCACAGGAAGGTAAGCTTTTTACAGACAAGAAATGTGGCTTCAGCTGTGTTCTGACTCCAGCTTGCCACATAAGATGTTCATTCAGTGAGTGAGTTCTCACAGCACTGATCTGAGTCTCATGTTATCTCCTTTCCACTTGTATTTTAGCTCCGTTGACAAAAAGAGTTGGGGGAAACATCCCTGCCCCCGCTCCCCAAACCATTCCTCTCTCGAATGAACACTTACTTACAAAGTGTGGTGGCTCTTCTTGGTTGTGAGCCTGATCACGTCTGCAATTAACTAAAACCAAAGTGGCTGGGCGCACCTGTGAGGTATTTTTTTTCTTAATTAAATCATATGAAGTGGGAAGACCCACTTCTAGCCCAGTCTTTTGAGGTGGGAGATCCACCTTTAACCTAGGTCTCACCTTCACCTGGCAGCGCCCATAAAAGGAAGAAGAAAGCTCTTGCTCATTCTGGCAAGCCCGTTCCTTTACCGGCGTTAGAGCCTACTTCTTCAGGATTCTGGGTACACTGAAGACCAGATAAGACATCCAACCTCGTGGACTGAACAACTATTGAATTCTTGGACCTTCCATTTGTAGACAGCCACTATTGGACTAGCTGGACCACGGCCCGTAAGCCACTCTAATAAATCCCATATTTGTAAGCATTCTATCGGTTCTGTTCCTCTACAGAACCCCGGCTAATACACAAGGCTAACACACAGTGTGATCAGCCAGGGATTTCTCCTCTCCCAAAAGCTGGTGTTCATTGTGAGACTTAACAGGGTACCTATTCATTCTCCATGTCATGCTGTGGCTGAGCCAATATTGGGACTCACGTGATGCATGGGAGTTCATTTTGTCCCAACGGTGCTGCACCTGTGAGCAGAGTTCTCAGGCAAGTTTGTTTTAATAATGCAATTCTAGTGAGGAAATGCCAGATGAATTCACTGCTAAAATTGGAATTGTTTGAGCAGGCTAGGGTGGAAGAGACTTCCTAGGGACAGTCTTTGCAAACTCAGTGTGGATCACACACTGACAACCAATGAAACTGGTGCCTGGGTCCCTCAGCCAGGACCCTTCCCCCCATCACAGCTTGATCTCTTACCCCTTCCAGTGAGGAAAGAGGACCTGGTCACTCTGATATTTTCCCTTTCCTTCTTTCTAATCAGTTTCTCACTGTCAATAATCAGAAGTGATAATTATGGGAAAATTATTATCATATATGTGCCAGCTTTATATTGCCCACCTTGCTATACCCTAAATACAGCAAAAAGAGATATGCAGCTGAACTTCCTGCCTGCAGTCTAATCAGAAGACAACACACACACACACAATTCCACAGAGCTGTGGCCATTTTACCTTAGGTGACCCCAGTCTCCTCACATCCCAAGTCATCAAAAGAGTCAGCCACTGACTCCCAATCTTTTTGTTAACTGATGTTAGTTTGCTAATAGTGGGTTTTGTTTTATTTAGTTTGGTTTTTTTAGTTTTATTTTAGTGTGTGTGTGTGTGTGTGTGTGTGTGTGTGTGTGTGTGTGTGTTCACAGAAAATCTGCAGAGACCAGGAAAGGGCATGATATTCTCTGGGCCTAGAGTTATAGACAGCTGTGGGTCACGTAACATGGAGTCTGGGAACCAAACTCCTGTCCTTGGCCTCCTGTCCTTGGAAGAGCAGGAACCCCTGAGCCTTCTCTCCAGTCTGCAGAGTTTTTTTGTTTGTTTGTCTGGTTTTAGTTTTTGTTTTTGTTTTTATTGTTTTTACAAAGGCGAGGTGCATTCTGGCTAGCCACAGCTCACTTTGGCTAGCTGAGCCTACAGACCACTTCCTCCTGCCCAGCATCTGGTATCTGTGTGTCTTGGCTGCTACTCCTGTCTGTAATTCCCAATAATCCCATTTCGTGAGATCATGGGTCGCCCTGCTCCTCCCTTCACATCTCTGCACCTTTTTCACTTGGCAGCTGGTTCTCTCAAGGAGGATCAAGTCTTCTTGAAAAAGAACAATCATGAGTTGTGATAAATAGTATGAAAGACGCTTAATGTCAACTTACCTAGCATGAGTGAGGACCTGAGCTCAACACCACTTCCAGAACAGGAAGAAGCTATGCCTTGGATTTTCTTTTGAGAATGTTTTGTTTTTAATCTGGGAATAGGACTCAGGGGCCCTGAGCATTGTAAGCAAGCATTCTGCTGCTGCACTGAATTGGTCACACCCAGCCCCCAGTCCAGTAACTACAGACTCCAATTATATCTTTAAAAGGCAACTCTGGCTCTTGGATCCCCTGGCCAGGGGACTGCAGCCAGGTTGACTCTACTCTCCCTGGGAGGACCAAGCAACCAGGAGCCTGCTGAGAGTTCCTGTCTACTCCTGCCCCCACTCAGGTCAGAGGTGAGCTCAGGCCCCCTAGTGCCCAACTTCCTTTCCCCTACCCTCTCTGGGATCTCCTGGCCTGTGGACTGCAGACAAGTCGACCCCCCCCCCCCCCGGTTCACCAAGCAACCTGCGATAGCACTGTGCTAACCCAGTTCCCACCAACTGGGAGAAGAGTGACTCAGACCTGCCTGCACCCACCAAGAGACCCATCCAAGTATTGGACCTGCTCGCACCCACCGGAAAAGAACGTTGGACCCATATCCACCAGGAAGGGAAGAGACCCCACCTATACTCACTGGAAGAAGTATAAGAACACATTCAACAACAGAAAAACCAATATGACACCACCAGAGTCTAGGGACTCTACACCAGCAAGACCTGAACATCCCAACACAGATGAAGCAGAAGAGAACAACCTTAAAAACAATTTCATGAAGATGATAGAGATGCTAAAAGAGGAAATGAGAAAATCTTTTAAGGAAATGGAAGAAAAGGCAAACCAAAAGTACTAAGAGGAAAGTTCATAGCACTAAATGCTCATATGAAGAAACTAGAGAATAGTCACATGAGAGAATTAACAGCACAGATGAAAGCTCTACAACAAAAAGAATCAAACTCCCAGGAGGCATAGATGCCATCAAATTGAGGGCTGAAATCAATAAAGCAGAAACAAAGAAAACAATACAAAGAATCAATGTAACAAAGAGTTGGTTCTTCGAGAAAATCAACAAGATAGACAAACCTTTATCCAAACTAGCCAAGAAGCAGAGAGAGAACATGCAAATTAACAAAATCAAGAATGAAAAGAGGGACATAAGAACAGACACTGAGGAAATCCAGAGACTCTTCAGGTCATACTTTGAAAACCTGTACTCCATGAAATTCAAAAATTTAAAGGAAATGAATAATTTTTTGGACAGATATCACTTACCAAAATTAAATCCAGAACAGATAAGCAATTTAAGCAGACCTATAACCCCTAATGAAATAGAAGCATTTAGCAAAAGTCTCCCAACCAAAAAAAAAAACACAGAACCAAATAGCTTCAGTGCAGAATTCTACCAAGAAATTAAAAGAAGAGCTAATTCCAATACTTCTCAAAGTGTTCAACACAATAGAAGCAGAAGGTTGGTTGCTAAACTCTTTTCACAAGGCTACAATTACCTATATACCCAAGCCACACAAAGACACAGCTAAAAAAGAGAACTGTAGACCAATTTCCCTCATGAACATTGATACAAAAATACTCAATAAAATATTAACAAATTGAATCCAAGAACATATCAGAAAAATCATCCACCATGATCAAGTAGGCTTCATTCCAGAGATGCAGGGATGGTTCAACATACGAAAATCTATCAATGTAACCCACCATATAAACAAATGCAAAAGAAATCCACATGATCATCTCACTAGATGCTGAAAAAAACTTTTGACACAATCCAACACCCCTTCATGATAAAGGTCCTGGAGAGATCAGGGATAACAGGAACAGACCTGAACATAATAAAAGCAATATATAGTAAACCATCAGCCAACATCAAACTAAATGGAGAGAAACTCAAGGCAATTCCTCTAAGATCAAGAACAAGGCAAGGCTGTCCCCTCTCCCCATACCTTTTCAATATTGTACTCGAAGTTCTAGCTAGAGCAAAAAGACAACAAAAGAAGATCAAGGGGATACAAATTGGAAAGGAAGAAATCAAGCTTTCACTATTCACATATGATATGATAGCTTACATAAGTGACCTGAAAAACTCTACCAGAGAACTTCTACAGCTGATAAACACCTTTAGAAAAGTGGCAGGATACAAGACTAACAAAAAAAATCAGTAGCCCTATTATATACAGATGATAAATGGACTGAAAAAGAAATCAAAGAAACAGCCAGGGCGTTGGTGATGCACACCTTTAATCCCAGCACTCGAGAGGCAGAGGCAGGCAGATCTCTGTGAGTCCGAGGCTAGTCTGGCCTACAGAGAGAGTTCCACGACAGCCTCTAAAACAATACAGAGAAACCCTTTCTCAAAAAAAAAAAAAAAAAAGAAAGAAAGAAAGAAAGAAAGAAAGAAAGAAGGAAAGAAAAGAAATCAGAGAAACATCACCCTTTACAATAACCATAAACATCATAAAATATCTTGGGGTAACAGCTAAACACTGAACTGCACTCCTGGAGCCTAGTGACAGAGATGGAGGAGTGATGAGCAAAGGGGTCAAGACCATGATGGTGAAACCCACAAAGACAGCTGACCAGATAAGGGGGAGCTCTTGAATGCCAGACTGATGCCTGAGAGGCCAATAGGGGACTGATCCAGACGCCATGAATGTAGTGTCAGTTAGGAGGCCACAGAAATCACTGGGGCCTTGGGTAGTAGATCAGTGTTTACCATGGTGTATGAATGATCTTTGGGAGCCCATTCCAAATAGAGGGATGCTCTCTCAGCCTGGACACATGGGGAAGGGCCTAGGTCCTGCCCTGGATGAAATGACAGACTTTGGAGATACCCCCAAGGAGGGCCTCACCCTCCCTGGGGAATGATGTGGGGATTCTAATTTAAATAAAAAAAATATTATAGAAAGGCAAAAAAAATATCTTGGGGTAATGCTAACCAAACAAGTGACAGACCTGTAATCCTGTATAGCAAGAATTGAGTCTTTAAATAAAAAAATTAAATAAGATACCAGAAAATGAGCCGGGCGTTGGTGTCGCACGCTTTTAATCCCAGCACTCGGGAGGCAGAGGTAGGCGGATCTCTGTGAGTTCGAGGCTGGGCTGGACCTATAGCCTCCAAAACAATACAGAGAAACCCCGTCTCATAAAAACCAAAAAAAAAAAAAAAAAAAAAAAAAAGATACCAGAAAATGGAAAGATCTCCCATGCTCTTGGATAGGTGAGATCAAAAGAGTAAAAATGGAAATCTTGCCAAGGCAATCTACAGATTTAATGCAATCCCCCATCAAAATACTGGCACAATTCTTCACAGACCTTGAAAGAACAATAATTAGCTTTATATGTAAAAACAAAAGACCCAGGAGAGCTAAAACAACCCTGTACAATAAAGTAACTTCCAGAAGCATCACCATCCCTGACTTCAAGCCCTATTATAGAGCTATAGTACTGAAAACAACTTGGTATTGGCACAAAAATAGATAAGTAGACCAATGGAATGGAATTGAACACCCTGACATTAACCCATACACCTATGAACACTTGATTTTTGACAAAGAAGCTAAAATTATACAATGGAAAAAAGAAAGCATCTTCAGCCAATGGTGCTGGCATAACTGGATGCTGGCATGTAGAAGAATGTGGATAGATTCATGTCTATCGCCATGCACAAAACAAAATCCAAATGGATCAAAGACCTCAACATAAATCCAGCCACACTGAACCTCTTAGAAGAGAAAGTGGGTGGTACCCTTGAACGAACTGGTACAGGACACCGTTTCCTGAACATAACACCAGTAACACAGACACTGAGATCAACAATTAATAAATGGGACCTCCTGAAACTGAGAAGCTTCTGTAAGGCAAAGGACACAGTCAACAAGACAAAAAGGCAGCCCACAGAATGGGAAAAGATATTAACTAACCCCCATCTGACAGAGGGCTAATCTCCAAAATTTACAAAGGACTCAAGAATCAAGTGTCCAAAACACCAAAAGATCCAATTAAAAAGTGGGGGATTGAACTAAATAGAGAATTCTCAATAGAGGAATATAAAATGACTGAGAGACACTTAAGAAAGGGCTCAACATCCTTAGCCATTAGGGAAATGCAAATCAAATCAACTCTGAGATACCATTTCACTCCTTTCAGAATGGCTAAAAATCAGAAACAGCAACGACAGTTTATGCTGGAGAGGATGGGGAGAAAGAGGAACACTCTTCCACTGCTGGTGGGAGTGTCAACTAGTACACCTACTTTGGAAATCAGTGTGGAGATTCCTCAGGAAAATGGGAATCAATCTACCACAAGACCCAGCAATTCCACTCCTAGGCATATACCCAAAAGATGCACATTAATACAACAAAGGAATCTGCTCCACTATGTTTATAGCAGCATTATTTGTAGTAGCCAGAACCTGGAAGCAACATTGATGCCCCTCAACTGAACAGTGGATAGAGAAAATGTGGTACATTTACACAATGGAGTACTATTCAGTGGAAGAAAACAATGGAATCTTGGCATTTGAAGGCAAATGGATGTCACTAAAAGAAACCATCCTGAGTGAGGTAACCCAGTCACAAAAAAGAGTGTACTCACTCATATATGGATTTTAGACATGAAGCAGGGGACTGCCAGCTTACAATCCTACTGCCAGAGAGTCTGGGAAACAGAGAGGACCCTAAGAGAAGTTTGCATGGTACCCCAGAGAAGGGGAATGAGGCAAGATCTCCTGAGCAGATTGGAAGCATGGGGGGAGGGGAAAGGGAGCTGGAGAAAAATGAGGGGGAGAAAAAAAAGGGGAGAGGAGGACATGGAGGAGCAGGAAGATTAGGTCGGGGAAGAATAGGGGAGAGCAGGATGAGAGATACCATAATAGAGGGAATCAATTATAAGTTTGAGGAGAGATCTGTCACTAGTGAGATTTCCTGAGATCTACAAGGATGGCACTAACTGGCAATCTAAGCAGTAGTGGAGAGGCTATCTTAAACACCCTTCCCCAATAATAAGTTTGACAACTAACTTATATGCCATCCTAGAGCCTTCATCCAGTGACTGATGGAAGCAGAAGCAGACACCCACAGCTAAACACTGAACTGAACTCCTGGAAACCAGTTGCAGAGAGGGAGGAGTGATGAGCAAAGGGGTCAAGGCCAGGCTGGTGAAACCCACAGAAACAGCTCACCTGAACAATGGGGAGCTCATGGACCCCAGACTAATGACTGATAGGCCAGCACGGGACTGATCTAGACCCCCCTGAACATGGGTGTCAGTGAGGAGGCCTAGGCAATCTTTGGGGCCTCAGGTACTAGATCAGTATTTATCCCTGGCATCCAAATGGACTTTGGGAGCCCATTCCACATGGAGGGATGCTCTCTCAGCCTGGACGGCCTAGGCCCTGCCCTGGATAATATGACAGACTTTGGAGATCCCCCATGAAGGGCCTCACCCTCACTGGAGAGTGGAGTGTGACTGGGTGGAGACTGGGAGGGTTAGGGGAGGTAGGAGAGGAGGGGAGTGAGATGGAGCTGGGATTGACATGTGAGGCAAGCTTGTTTCTAATTTAAATTTAAAAAAAGACAACTCTGGCCATATTAAATAAGATTATTGAACACACATGTTGACAGTGTCTGTCTTTTTGAATGCTACACTTCAATTTGGAATAATCTAAGATTAACAGGAAAGTGACAAAACAGTCCAGACACTTCCTATACCCTTCAGTCTATTTCTACTGTTGTTAACCACTCTCATGGTGACACTCGTCACAGTCAGAAGACTGGAGTGGCTGGATTAGTGTGACCTCAGTGGCGAAACGGACTTTACCTGTTTTTGTAACATCCTTTTCCCGTTCCAGATCCAATTTAGGATTGCATGCTCATGCCCGTGGATGTCAGGGCTCGCCTTTCGGGTCAGCCATTTCAGCCTAAATCTGATCCTTTCATCTAGGACAGCCTGGGATAATCTGGAACCATTTGGAAAAGAGGCAAGCAGACACCTGTGCAGACAAGGCAAATGGCATTTTCAGAAGTGACTGCCTTCATCCAGGCAGGAGGTTAGGGTCTACAGGACAGGTGGTATCTACCCAGACAACACAGACCTGTCAATCACTACCACCTCGTACACTTCAGGTTGTTTTTAATAGTCCCAAATACAAACAGTCTTAGACTTTCACATCAAGTAAGTATGGATTTATGAATTGTCTCATTTTGTCTGAGAAGAGGGAAACTTCATGTGGATATACGGTGGTCCAGCCCACAGACGCTCATTTAGGGAGAATGATCTTTAAGACCAAAGATGGATTCATGGGATTACAATCAGCAAACACTTCCTGGGCTCCTTCTGCATGTCAATCACTAGGAAACCTACTTATGAGAGAGTCATTTGCTGCCCTGGGAGAGGTCCCAGCCTGTGTGGATGTCAGAAGTGCTCTGGCTTCAGCAGCCTTCTAAGGAAGGACCACAGAAAATCAAATAGTTAATTGCAGATCGGGTGACATGTTAGGAATCGATGGAACTGGTTAGGTTCAAAGCAGTGTGATGTGTCTACATGGCTGGAATATGAGCCCAACCACCAGGGAAGGTTGCTAAGGAGATCTTATCGCAAAGGGTGGGACAGCCACTCCCCTTCTTGCTAAGTAGGGACTTCCCACATGATTTATTCAGAGGAGACCGAGTTTGGAGATGCTGCCTACACAAGCAGCTGTCTTCCTAACCTGCCCTTTGTGCAAAGTGTCTCCCTTCCTCTTTCCTCCTCCTCAGTTCACTTGGTCTTCTAAGGAGATGATAAAAGTCTCAGCATCATTTGGAAATTGAGAATGAGAAGCTAAGACTTTTGAGCCTCTGCAATAAACACAGGAGGGTGGGAAGGAAGGCTGCTTCCTCGGCCTTACTTGCCAGGAGCAGAGGACTAAAGCGTGGTGACCGAGTGGAGGGACATTAGGGTCATGGGTCTGCAATGATGCTACCCACCGTCTGTGACTGTTTGAGCCAAAGTCAGCCCCTGACCAACTGTTTGCTTCCTTTTCCTGCTGCCGCACTCTGAAGAGCAGTGGCGACTTTAAGCAGTGGCCTAGGAACTTGCACTAGGATGACCAGAAATGTTTGGTAAGAATGAAAAATGTTGGGTTCCTGTCCTAGACAACTGAACTGAAATTTCTAGGAAAAGTCTTTAGGATGGGGTCCATAAGGGATGCCAACCTTGGGAATAACTGTCTTCCATGATCCCTATGTCTCAATGAGAAGCACATGAGAAAGACATGTCAGTAATGCTCAATGACCTGGAAGGAATTCCTACAGGAGGTGGGCAGTGAAAACAGATACTGAGGATAATTTCAAGGGTGGGTCATTCCTACCCTCAAAGGGAAAGGTCAAGTTTTGTAGTTGTTCTTTGGTTTGGTTTTTGAGACAGACTCTCATTATCTTTCCCAGGCTGGTCTTATGATCTGCCTATCCGACTCTGCCTCCCAAGAAGCTGGTATCACCCAGAATTTTAGTGGACAGCTCAGATGCCCAGGGAGTCTACCTGTTATTTTGGTTGCTTGGCTCAACCCCTTCCCAAATTATTATGTAGCTTGTTTCTGTAGAGTCCTTTGGGCTGAAAACTTCAGAAAACAAAATTACTCTCAACTTTCCCAAATTCACATAGAAATTTCCATTAAGATCTCATATATGCTGGTTAAGATGATCATCTGGGGGAAAGGGTGTGCTAAGGAGTGATTGGAAGAAGGAAAGAGAATGGGGTGATGTAATATATTACATTTTATTATTATTATTATTATTATTATTATTATCATTACCATTATTGGGTTTTATCAAGACAGGGTCTCACTCTGTAGCTTTGGTTGTCCTGAAACTCACCAAGTAGATCAGGCTGGCCTCAAACTCACAGAAATCAACCTGCCTCTGCCTCCCAAGTGCTAGGATCAATGGTGTGTGCCACAACAACTCATATATTTTAACTATTTTTTAACCAAGTGAAGTTAAGTGTAATGTATGAGAGGGTCTTAGGATCTTCTTGTAAAATAAATCACCCAAGAAACAAAAGGTATCCATTTAAGATTCCAGCACAGCATATGTGAATACAATGATTATCTTTTACATTATGGGAGCATAAGTAAAATAAACTATTGAATTTTAAAAGTTGAATTGAAAATTAACAATCCGCCTATGAATAACCATCACCACTCTATCTTGTTTATTAGACAATGAGATTTCAGAAACCTAAAAGCCAGTAGATAGGGAGTCAAACTTGAAGAAGCACTTGGCACTGTAGCGATTCTTCCTCTGTTAATAGGACAAATACAGACCTGACATGCTTATAACACAGCTTCTGGATTTTGCATGCTGTCAACTAGAGAAGCCTCTCCTGAGACAGCAAAGGAGCTAATTTGCCATAAAATTCATTTGTACATTTTATCATCCATTAGATGATGGAGACAGGGTTTTACCTAGCAGCATTGTTAATATTGAGATTTATAAAAACAAAGGCAAATATCTTCACTAGCTCCTAGAACCATATTGATACCATGAAATTAAACCTGTACCATCCAGAAAGTCATCACAAATTTGGTAATTTTAACTCTGTAATTACAATTGTAAAGTCTACAGTAAAGTAGGAAAGATCTCAAACCACATTGTTATTGTCTAGGAAAAAATTTATGGTTGGCATTTATGTAGAAATGTTTCAAATATCAATGATAATAATACTATCAAATTAAGCTCAAATAGAATTTACAAAAACACATTAAGATTGTTCTATCTGGACTCTGAAGATCCCCCATGAAGGCCTCACCCTCCCTGGGGAACAGAGTGGGGATTGGATGGGAGGCTGGGGCGGTTGGGGGGGCTGGGGAGGAGGGGAGGGAGAGGGAACTGGGATTTGACATGTGAAGCAAGCTTGTTTCTAATTTAAATTTTATTAAAAAGATAAGATAAATAAAAACTCTAAAAAAACCATCGTTAAAGTCAAGTTAAGGGTGAAAAAAAAGATTGTCCTGTCTGTTAGAGCACACTCCTCCTCTTCTCTTTGAACCAGAGATGGAAAAACAGTGAAAACCAGGTTCACTGAGTCTGTGGCAGCAGCAGCATACTGAGATAAGGTGGTGACATGTGTACAGGAAATTGCTATGTATGACAGAGGGTTACATGGGCCAGAACCTCCTACACATAGAGGCACACTCAACTGTAAGGATAACATTGATTTTTTTTCCATCAACAAGACATAGAGTCACAAAACCAGCCTCTGGGGTTCTTGTCTGAATGCAAAGGAGAAAGTTATCTAAGTCCCAGGATTCACCCTTCTCTGCTTCCTGATTGCAGACGCAGTGGGGTCAGATGCCTCACACTCATGTTGCTATGTCTTCCCCTGCTGTAAGAGACTGCAGCTCCTCAAACTGTGAGCCCAAATTAGTTCATCCAAAAAAAGAGTCCTGTTTGTTCGCTTATCAGTAATCAACATTACCAACTTAGATGGTGTGATTGTTATACCTACCTCACTATCAGAAGAAAAAATTTCAGGTTTGTTACTGATACACTGCTATAAAATTTGCTAATTAAAATCTTGCATGGGGGGCTGGAGAGATGGCTCAGAGGTTAAGAGCACTGCATGTTCTTCCAGAGGTCCTGAGTTCAACTCCCAGCAACCACATGGTGGCTCACAACCATCTATAATGAGGTCTGATGCCTTCTCCTGGGGTACATGCATGTACACAGATAAAAAAAAAATCTTGCATGGGATGGCTCACGCCTTTAATCCCAGCACTCTCGGGAGGCAGAGGCAGGCGGATCTCTGTGAGTTTGAGGCCAGCCTGGTCTACAAGAGGTAGTTCCAGGACAGCCTCCAAAGCCACAGAGAAACCCTGTCTCAAAAAACAAACAAACAAAAGCTTACATGGGTATTTTCTACAAATCAAATCATATGTGTAATGTGTTTGTGTGTATTGTACTCATTGAGCCTAAAAAGGTCATATTTTCTATTTATATAAACCCTTTATTTATTTATTTATTTATTTATTTATTTGGTTTTTAGAGACAGGGTTTCTCTGAATTGTTTTGGAGGCTATCCTGGAACTCGCTCTGTAGACCAGGCTGGCCTCGAACTCACAGGGATCCACCTGCCTCTGCCTCCCAAGTGCTGGGATTAAAGGCGTGCACCACCAACGCCCGGCAAATCTTTTAATTTTTTGAAGAGAGAGAAAAGATCAGCTCTAGAATCCAGATACTAGATGACTGTACAACTTCCAGCGTCATTTTGTGCCTCAGTTTCCTCATTTGACCATGGAGTTCCAACATGTTCCCTTTCCATCCGTCAGTAAATGACAGTGTCTGCTCAAAGCACTTCATCTGTGTCCTGGGCAGAATGAGAGCAAGAGAAGTAGTTACACAAAAGTACAAGTTGTCAAAATCGCTTGGAAACACTCACAGCACACTGGCACAGAAGTCACCATGAGTTGGTGAGGGGTAAAAAGAGACAGGCTTATTCATGGGGGAGCAGGTGGTTCTCCGTGGAGAACTCCAAAAGCTGCTGCAGGCTGTGGGAGGCGCGGGGCGGAGTCAGGGCACTGCTTAGAGCTCGTGTGTGTGTGTGTGTGTGTGTGTGTGTGCGTGCGTGCGTGCGTGCGTGTGCGTCTGCGTGTGCGTGTGTGTGTGTGTGTGTGTGTGTGTGTGATAGAGTGGGAGTCCTGTGTGACAGAAAGGAAGGCAAGTGACAAAACTCTCTGTGTGTGCATCTGTCATCATGGATGAGCAATACACGTGGTAAGATTGCTCAACGCAAGGCTGTGTCATTAGAGTGGAGATGAGAAAAATCTCGTCACCAGGAAAATCGGTGCCATGTGAAGCCACAGCTTTTAGAGCAAAAAGCGCCAGCCGGACATTTCCCCCGGGCTGGAGAAGCTTGCTTACCTGATGGCTGGTAATGGTAATGCTCTCTTATTTCATTGTTTGCTGCCTCATTTTCTTCACCAGCCCCCAGGTGGAATCCTGAGGGAGTCTATGAGGAGACCCTTGGGAGGCAAGGGAAAGAGGGACAGTTTCTCGTCACTGAAAGCATCCCTGCACCTGGAAGGGCTTGATTGGAACTGCTTAGAAAACACTTCAGTACAATTCACCGTAAGCCCACCTTGTATTTTCAAAGGTCTGGGGAGCAGAGAGGGATGCAGAGGGGGCTGCCGGACCTAGAGGTAAACCGGGTTCAAGATACGGTGACCCTGGAGAAGTCGTTCGGCCCTTCTGGGCCTCTTTCTGTATCTATACAGCATTGGAAGAGATATGCGAAAGTCATGCAGCCAGCCCTCAGGAAACTTGCCCAGGTGCTATCATCATCATAATTGTCGACGCCACTGTAGTTGTGGCCAGTGTTGTGAAACCTAAGAAGTTATGGAAGCAACTTCAGATCAACCTGTCTGACTTTAGGATCATAGCAGCATCACATGATGCTGTATGTATCTGGTCCCATGCTGGGAGGACAACATAGTCCTTGAAATAGACAGTCACATCCTATAAGGAAGCACTAGAGACCTCAGTGGTGTGGAGAGAAGGGAGGCTTCCTCAGGACCATACTTTCTGATGAGCTCATGTCTGTGGACCTTCTTCGGGGATGGGTCGTGAACACTCAATATATCTCAAGGCAGACGCATCCCCACCATCCATTTTTCACCACAGTAGAAGACACCCTAGGTTGGGCAGCCACTGTCCCTCACCATCAACCATGCCAACACCCTTGCCTCAGTTCCCTTAGTAGGATGTCATAGCCCACAAAAGGATTCTGTTTAATATCTGAAGGTGAGGCGAGCAGTTTCTCTCTTGTCTTTTAGATGAGAGAGTAAATGATTGGCCAGCAGCCTCAGAGCTCCAAAGTAAGAGCTGAGGGTGAACGTATGTCTTCCGCCTGAGTAAAGTGATGAGCAAACTCATCCGTGGATCACCACTGTTTCCTGACCCTAAGGCATGCACACTCTTTCCATTCAATGAAATCCTGCAAGGCCCTGATGGAGACAATATGTTTGGAGTGGCATTCACACCCTATCTTTCGTTCTTCAAAGAGCTGGGTGGAAGGAGAGCTGAGAGTTCTCACATCCATCATTACAGGTGGCAGAGATCTCCTCTGTCCTAGGAGCAGATGCTGGAGACACACAATGGCTCTGCAGTATTGTCCATTGTCTTCTCCCTCTGTTACAATGCCAGCTTCCTGCCTGTGTGCTGTTTCTTGGGGAGGGGGGGTCTCAAACCCTGGGCTCTCTTTTGTTCTCAGTGCGCCCCTGGGCACAGTGTCGTCTACAAGCCCTTTCCATAGGTCTGCCTCACGTTTGTCACCACGGGCTACGAGCTACCACTGCCACGTCACCTGCGGTGAAGGGGTCCTTTGCTTGTGGCTCTAAGGCTGGCTTCCTAGGAACGAAGAATCTGTTCTTTGGCTAGGTTGAGGCAGGTTCTACATGGAACAACCACTGTCCATGTTTCCCCAGTCCTGTAAAATACAAGCCGTATAAAGGAGTCAGGGAGGGCAGAGGCTCTGGGCCCCCTGGAGAAGCTGAACGTTGTTGTACATGCCTGGAAAAGAGACAGCTGAGCAGGAGGCTTGTGTAGGAATAGACCCCAATAGTGAATTCCTACAAATCCAGCGTGCTAATCGTTGTCCTTTTTCAACAGTTAGTTTTAAATTTTTGTGCATATGTGTTTCTGTATATGTGTGTGCCACATGTGTGGTGTGTTTCTGGCTGCAGAGCCCAGAAGAGGGTACTGGACTCCGTGGAGCTGGAGTTACAAGCAGTTGTACGCTGTCAAAGCCAGGAGCCGGAAACAGCACTTAGGTTCCCCGGAAGAACAGAAAGTGCCTGTTAGCTGCTGTACCATCTCTTCAGCCCATTTTTGGTATTTTCATTTTTTGAGTCCTAACATGTACTAACGAACGCATACAAGAACCTCTGCTATCCTCAGTGTAGGTAAGAAGAACACAGCAGGACTTACTGATGGCACATTCACTAAGCCAGGAAAGGGGAAGTTGGTCCTCCTCATCTCAGGACCTAGGCCCCCCCACCCCCACCCCCGGCTGTGCTGAACCAGTTTGCAGACCCAGAGAGCAAAGTTTCTTGCTGCAGCAGCTCTCTGAAAAACGGTGACAAAAGAAGATTTAGGTGATGGGTGGGTGGGTGGTGGGAGAGAGGAGGAGAATCTGTTAAATTTGGATCTGTAATTCAGACTGCTCATTAAGTGGCAGAGGTGTCACTGCGCTTTTATCTTTTCCATTCACCTTCTGAACTAAAGAGTCTGAACCTGGGATTTCCTAGATGGAAAGATCTCTCCTTGGCATGCTTATAAACCCTAGGAATGGTGGGGCTTTTTCCAACTCACCCAGGAAGACTGGCCTAAAAGGCTCCTGCCATTCACAGGAATCTCCCCAAATCATGTCTCAGCATCAAGAGTTTCACAATGTAGCAGAACTTACCAGGAATTGTTTTTTTTTCACCAGACATTCTCCCAGGGACTATGATGGCAGGATGCCACTGGTCCCTAATCATCCAGGTGCCTCATTTCTTATTTCCTGGCCACTCAGACATCCTTGGTAGTAATGACTGGTAGTCCCCAGCCCTTTAAACACTAAATTCCTCTTTGACCATGTTTGTGTTAGTGCTACATAAATCAAAAATCAGCCAAAATAAAGACCCTAACGTCAGTATTATAGTTAAGTATTGTAGCTACACCTGTGAAGGGTTGTCATATGTTCTCTTGTCGGTGATACTTAAGTGGTCCTGGACAACCACATCAGTGTGGCTTGACACTTGACAGTGGGTTAGCAATACTTATTCTCTGGCCACGACCAGATACTGAGCCAGAACCCCTGAACATGGGCCCATCAGTGGGGACCTTAAAGAAGCTTGTCAAGCCGGTGTGCCTTACAAGGTTTGAGACCTGTGACTCATTTTTGAAAAGGACTCTGAAGTCTTAGTAACATGGAGTGAGCTGCCCACAGTTAGTATGAGTACCAACCAGGTAGGAGCACAGCCCAACCTTTCCTATTGGTGGAAACTTGGCATGCCAGAGAACCAACGAGACAAACAGCTGTTTCTATGGAAACAATAAGAGAATCGCTTCAGTTATTTGGGAGGTAAAACATTCACCAAACTTGAGCCTTGTCCCAATTGCCATGCATCAAATGTCAGTGTCTCCTCAAAAGCTTACATTGAAAAATCACACTCACCAAAGCTGAGGTATCAGGTTAAGGGATGATTGGGGCCCCAGCTAGAGCCTTCATAAATGGGGTGAGGGCCCTTTTAAAAAAGATCCTAGAAAGACTCCCTGCCTACTCCTTTCACCTCCTGTGGATACTAAGGAACACCATGGACAATCGATTCAGAAGCAGCTGCACATGGGATCTACCAGTTCCTTGACTTTGAACTTCCAGCCTACAGAACGGCAGGCAATACATCTGGGTTGCTCATAAGCAACCAGTTTGGGAGATTTGTTATGTAGTTCCAGAAGAATAAATTACTCTGCATAATATGTCCTCTCACTTCCTGCTTATCACAGGCCTCTGCCAGGCAAGCAATCTGAAATAGGAGCAGGTAGGATAAGCAGCTCTCGAGATCCGTAAGTTCCAGAGAAGAATCTGAATTCTGCTTAGTCTTTCTCTAAACCCCTCACAGCTTCCCCGGGGCACAAGTACACACTCAGCAATTCTACGCTTCCTTGTGGCATAAAGACCAGGAAAGCAAGGGTGAATTCACACACATCAGCAAATGAGGTCACTGTGCTCCAGGGCTGAGTCCACCTCTACAGCTCACCCAACACCCCAGATTGCTCCTCCTTCCCCTCTCTCACAAAACCCACCACCTTTCTCCTTCTGAAACAGGGAAAACGAGTTCTTACCAAACTGGACATGTTGAGTCTCCTCCTTTTAATACCCTTTCCAGGGAAGCAAGGCCCTCGGAGGGTTGTGATGCCAGGAGTAAGATGAATTGCCAGTTGGAAGCTTAGCAATATTCAATGAGGATTATCTTAATGCTATGGATGCCTTCAGCCAGCTCCCCACACAGAACACGTACACACCCTCGAAACTGGCCTGGGATTACTAGCAACCATCCAAGCCGATGGCTGAGTTGATTTGCAGGCTCTGGGTGACACGTCATAGGATGTCTGCGAAGGCAAGCAGCAGAAGGTGACACCTTAGATTATTGGTTTGTATGTTATCTACAGTTCCTCAGTTATCATTATGTACTTTGTATTTGTTAAGTGCTTTGCTATTTCCTTTCATTTAAGGATAATTTTTTTACTACTTGATTTATAGATTCAAAGAGATACAAGGTAGAAGCTCCAAGAATATTTATTGGCATAAATGTTTAAATATATAAATTGTCCTAAATCTAAAGGCAATCTGTCACTCCCCGGTTTAAAACCTGAGATTGGTTCTCAGTTGCTTTTAGACTGGAGCCAACAGGTCCCTGCCTGGTTTACAAAGCTCTCTGTGACAACCATGGCCCAGTTCCAATGTCTGGTGCTCCTATACACCTCTGCCTAGGTCAGGCAGTACACGATCAGTGCCAAGAAGGTCCCAGACCCTCCCACACTTCATCCCTCTGCAACTGGTAGGTTCTCAGTCTAAAAATCCCCTCAGGATAACCATCCTCTGGAAACTTCCTCAGGGAGGTATCCCTTGACTTTCAATGAGTGTTCTCAAAAGCTGGCCTTGTAACATGACTTTTTACACTGGTTCACAACAGTCTACTTACTTCCATGTCACCCTCGGAAGACAGGAACTTCATGAGTGTCTCAAGGCCAGCCACAATGCTAGGCAAACAGTAAATACAACATCATGGTTAAATGAATGAACAATCAACTCAGAGTCTGTTTGTTTATTGCATGATAGTGCCTTCCCTGAAAGCTGAGTTTGGATCTCCAGTAACCACATAAAAAGCTGGGCACAGCAGCACATGCCTGGAATTCCATCACTTGGAGGTAGAGACTAAAGGTTACCCGGAGCTTTCTAGTTAGTCAATCTAGCTGAATCAGTAAGTTCCAAGTTCAGAAAGAGATCCTCTCAAAAAATAATGTGAAGACTGGTTTAGGAACGTTGACCTCTGACATCCACATACATACACACATGAGTACACACACACACACACACACACACACACACACACAGCATGTATATAAGGAGAAACTTTTAAATATATGTATGTATGATCTTTTCTATTAGGTAAGCTTATGTTGGGGGAAGTCCTATGCATTTGTCAATAAAGTACTGTTGAGCCTATAGGGAACCAAGATAGGAGGGACTAGGAGTCCAGGAGGATTCTGGGAAGGAGAAACAAGAGAGTCAACATGTAACCGCCATGGGGGTAGGAGCCCAGAACTATTCTCCGGTAAGAGACATACTTAGATTAACAATTATGGGGTAATTACTTAAAGCAGAGCTAGCCAGTAAGAGACAAGCAAGGCCAACAGCTTCATAATTAATACAGCGTCTTGTGTGTTTATTTGGGGACTACAAAGCGGCAGAGCCCAGGCAACTGGCGGGAGATAAACCAAAGCAGCTAGCAAGGAAAAGCTTCACTTAACAAACTTATATAACACATCCATGTTCTCCTCTGCACATTTGCATCTTTGTATAGACAACCAGTCCTTTTCTGAAGGATGAGTAGGTAGCTCCACTTATTTTCCAGTAAAAACAACAGTGGTTTCCTTTCACACTATCCCTATTAGCATTGTTCTTGGATGAACTTCTGGATGTAGGAGAATAATAAAAGAGAACATACATTGAAAATTTTAATAGTAGGGACTAGGGAAAGGGCATAGTTGGTGAAGTGTCTGCCATGCAAGCATGGTACCCTGAGTTTGGATCTCCAGCACCCACATAAAAGCAAAGCATCGTGGTGCAGATATTGAACTAGAGTGCTGAGGGAATAGATACAGGGAGAAACCTGTAATTCATTGATTTGCCAGCCAACTAGTCACTCTGTTTCATGTTCTCTTTAAAAAGCCTCTCTCCCCCTCTCTCTCTGTCTCTCTCTCTCTCTGTCTCTCTCTCTCTCTGTCTCTCTCTCTCTCACACACACACACACACATGCACACACACACACACACACACACACACACACACACACACACACACACACACCCTGAAAGGAGAATGCATTGGCTCACTATTCCTGAGCACGCAGCCTCCCAGGAATGTGGTTGATACACCCATCCACATTCCTTTGAAGAAAACTGATTTTCCCTCCCCCAGCAGCTATCAACAACAAATAGCTTCTTGGATAGGGGTGGGGCTTTTTTCCCACTCCCCCTTCCCTGTGTTGGGATTTTGTCTGGTTTGAACCTGTGCAGTTTTCGATCATGCTGCCACAGTCTCTCTGAGTTCATATGAGCCTCAGTCCTGTTGCGTCTGAGAAACAGTTTCCTTGGAGCTGTCCACCACCTCTAGCTTTTACAATCTACCTGCATCCTCTTCCACGTAGATCTCTGAGCCTTGAGGGGAGGGATGTGATACGGACATCCCATTTAGGGCTGAGTGCTCCAAAGTCTCCCACTTTCTGCATGCTGTCCAATTTTGGGTCTCTGTGCTAATTACAATCTACTTCAAGAAGAAGCTTCTCTGGTGAGGGTTCAGTGATTCACTGACATGTGGGTACAGCAATATGTCATTAGGGGTAGCTTTATAGCTATGTTCATTTAACAGAATAATAGTAATAGATTTCACCTAAAGCCTACGGCCTATCTACTCTCAGATTTTTAGCCCTATTAACAGCATCAGGTATGGGTCCCATCAAATACAAGAAAAAGGTAGTTGGTTACTTCCATAGCATTATTGCTCAGTTAGTATATCCTGCAAGCAGGTCCAGGTCACTGCTGTAGCTTACAGTGTTCATAGCTGTATTATATTGATGGTTCTGTTTCCCCTCTGGAAGCAGCATAGTACCTTCCAGCACTCTCAGTGTTGGTCAGCAGGAGCAATGTTTCTAGTTGAGGACCAGACCAATTTCTTCTGTTTAGTGATAAGTATGTGGTGTCCTCAGCTATAGAGTCTTGGCGTCAGTTGTGGAGGGCAACCAATAGCATTGGCAATAGCCTGTAATGTCTGGGGACATCTATGGGACCCATCTGGCCAGTGACTCAAAAGGATGCAACCCATCCCTTTCCCCAGAGGTTTTATTATTTGTTAGCACGTGATGTCTAATTGGGAACATTGTCTCCACCACTATATGGTGATTCCATTTAAATTGCATTTGTATCCAGATATATTTTAAGAAGCTTCTGCAGTATTAAGTTTCCATTCAGCTTTTCAAAGGGACCCTACTGCATACAAATTTTTAATAGAAGAGTACTTACCTAGCATGTACACAGCCAGGATTTGATCCTCAGGACTGCAGCAGCAATGACACAATTGATGGACAGTGTTAAATTGCCCAGTTGCCTATTGCCAATAAAAGAGTACTTGAGATGGCAAGAAACATGAAGAAAGGAGTTACACCACTTCAACCCCCTTCCACAGAAACCTACATTCTAAATCCCATGGATACCCCAACCATATCCACACAGTCTTAGTCCAAACCACAGCTGATTGACCCCGAAGGTAAAACCACAGATAGACAAGTCAGACCTAACAGAACAAATATTTTTCAGACTTGAAGCTGAAGAGTAGTTTACAATCCAACACTGGGAATAAGAACAAAATGAGGTGATTCTGGTAAGTTACCTCTGTAGGATTTTCTATTTTTAATTTAAAGACAAATAATTTTTATCCAAATGTACTGTGTCAACTAGTCCGTGTTCACTTCTCCTGTCATATCCATCTTTTTCACTTGGACATGGTCTCTGGAGCTGACCCAGATTGGCCTTTGACATCAGTCCTTCTGCCCCAGCCTCCTGAGTGCTGAGACAGCAGGTGTGCAGGCCACACCCAGCCGTTCCTTCTGCATTCTCTCCCCTTCCGTTTCAGGCTCACTTCCCTTTCTTGTTATGAATTAACCTGAAGTT
Organism: Mesocricetus auratus; assembly: GCF_017639785.1. Classification (NCBI taxonomy): domain Eukaryota; kingdom Metazoa; phylum Chordata; class Mammalia; order Rodentia; family Cricetidae; genus Mesocricetus; species Mesocricetus auratus. Next base: position 112,833,972 of record NW_024429184.1, on the reverse strand, counting down.
GCTGTTGCATTTCCAGGGACTGAGTTCTGCTGACTAGAATGAAAATAAAAGTCTGGGATCAAAGTTATTCTAAGGGCTTGATTACAATAGCATCTCTTTTCATATTATAACCATAGTGCTAACAGGGATGTCCTGGGCACAGACTGACTGGGTTCCTTCTGCAGAAAGAAGCTGGAGTAACACATAACCTCTTTAGGACTCTGTTCCTCACCTGTCACATGAGGGTTAGGATTCTTAGTTCAGAATCTGGCAAAATAATGATAACTGTTGTTGTTTATTCTAGTATAACAGCCAACCCCACCCCTATTAAAGTTCTCTAGAGTGTTGTAGTGCCCAAGACCATGTAAGCCTCCAGGCAGCCACTCTCTGGATTGGCAGTCATGCAAAGGCCAAATGAATAACAGCTTTAGTAAAAGCCAGGAGTTGGGCTCAGTTTTAAACTGTACTTTAGATACAGCATGATAAATAATGAGAGGCCAGACATAGGGATAATGGGTAACCTAGTCTGAGCACTCACCCTGTGTCACGCTCTTTGAAGCATTTTATGAGCATCTTCTGTATGTATGTGAACAACAATCCCATAAGGTGTTATTATTGCCACCAAAAATATCACACACTCATTTACACAGAGTCTCATGTAGTCCATGGTGGCCTTGAAATTCACTAAGTAGCCAAGGATGATACTGGACTCCTAATTGTCCTTCCTCCACCTCCAAAATGCTGGAATTGTAGAAATGTGTCGCCACAGCCAGCTATAGGTCTCACTCTCATTGAATAAGATGGATAGGGTCACCTGACTCCAGAGAAACCCAGCTGAGACAAAACAAAAAACAAAAAAGCAGATGTCACGAACACGTTTTGAGCACTTTCTATATGGTAGGTATTGCTCCAGGTGATACCAATACATATTAAGAAACATGTTGCTCCACTGCTGGTGGGAGTGCCAACTCATACAGCCACTTAGGAAATCAGTATGGAGATTCCTCAGGAAAATGGGAATCAGTCTACCACAAGATCCAGCAATTCCACTCTTAGGCATATACCTAAAAGATGCACATTCATACAACAAGGATGTCTGTTCCACTATGTTCATAGCAGCATTATATGTAATAGCCAGAACCTGAAAGCAACCTAGATGCCCCTCAACTGAAGAGTGGATAGAGAAAATGTGGTACATTTACACAATGGAGTACTACTCAGTAGAAAAATAAAAACAATGGAATCTTGAAATTTGCAGGCAAATGGATGGCACGAGAAGAAACCATCCTGAGTGAGGTAACCCAGTCACAAAAAGACAAATATGGTATGTACTCACTCATATATGGATTTTAAACATAGAGCAAAGGATTACCAGCCTACAATCCACACCTCCAGAAAAGCTAACAAGCAAGGAGGACCCTAAGAGAGACATACATGATCCTCTGGAGAAGGGGAAAGGGACAAGATCTCCTGAGGTAATTGGGAGCATAGGGGAAGTTAGGAGAAACAGAAGGGGAGAAAAGGAGGGGAGAGGAGACCATGAGGGAGCAGGAAGATTGAGTCAGGGGAAGAGTAAAAGAGAGCAAGAAGAGATACCATAATAGAGGGAGCCATTATAGGTTTAAAGAGAGATCTGGCACTAGGGAAATGTCCAGAGATCTACAAGGATGACCCCAACTAACAATAGTGGAGAGACTACCTTAAATACCCTTCCCCTATAATGAGACTGATGACTACCTTATATGCCATCCTAGAGTCTTCATCCAGAAACAGACACCCACAGCTAAACACTGAGCCGAACTCCTGGAATCCAGTTGCAGAGAGGGAGGAGTGATGAGCAAAGGGGTCAAGACCAGACTGGAGAAACCCACAGAAACAGCTGAGCTGAACAAGGGGGATCTCATGGACCCCAGACTGATAACTTGGAAACCAGCATAGGACTGTTCCAGACCCCCTGAAAATGGATGTCAGTTTGCAGGCCTGGGCAATCTATGGGGCCTCTGGTAGTAGATCAGTATTTATCCCTAGTACATGAATGGACTTTGGGAGCCACTTCACATAGAGGGATACTCTCTCAGTCTAGATACATAGGGGAAGGCCTAGGCCCTGCTCCAAATGATATGACAGACTTTGAAGATCCCCCATGGAAGGCCTCACCTCCCTAGGGAGCAAAAAGGGGATGGGATAAGGGGTCAGTGGGGGGCAGGGGAGGAGAGAAGGGAGAGGGAACTGGGATTGACATGTAAAACAAGCTTGTTTATAATTTAAATAAAAAGTCACCATAAAATAAAAGAAAAAGAAAAAAGGTGTTGCTCACAATAAGCCCAAGAAGTAGATGCCACTGAATGCAAGTTTTATGGGCGGGACTTGGAGCTGCTGAACACACAGGATCCCAGAACTATTGGTGGTAGAGCTGAGTCCCCAGGGTCTCAGATGCCCAGCCCTAGCCTTGTCCTTAGGAATGCCGTGATAATTAAATGTAGGTGAGCCATCCTCAGTGCCCAGCAGAAATTTACATCTACTGATGTCAAGCACAGAGTGATCAGCACAGGCATGGCTCCTGCTCCACGTGATGGAGACTGTGTGGGAGAAAAGTGATGTACAGGAAAAAGCAAGTAAGTAGGGCATAGTAGCATATAATTACTGTATAACTGACACCACTCAGGAACCCCCGCAGAAGCGTCTAATTGATTTGACAAATGTTACATTAGGCTACAGAAGAGTAATTTCATTTAAAAATTAAAGAGCGAGCGCTTGTTTCTGTGTCGTCTTCATTGTCCTTGAAAGCCAGACTCAGGATAGCCAGCTAAGATTAATCATAGCACTTGGTGTGACTCAGTTTTGCAGTTCTCTACCTGTATAATCAAAATTGCAAGTCCATGGTTGCACAACAGCCTCTGCAAATTGTCAGCTTTTGCACAAATCTTGCTCAGTGTGTGAGTTAAGGCTATCGGTTTTAAAACAAAGCATCTGTGATTTCATCAGAAAGGAAATAGTAAAAGGAGAGAGGGATTTCAGTGAGGAGTGAAGTGCCGGCCTTTCTTTTGCCAAGCAAGGTGACTACTTGGGATTGCTGATAGCTGACTAAACTTCCACAGAATATGGAATTCATTGTCTTAATGGATCCTTTAACACATGTAATGGGCAGTCTGATTGGATTATAAGATTTACCTCTCCTCATTGCAAATGTTTTAGTAAATCTACGATGGTTTAAGCTATTTGAGGGTTTGGGATTTGCTTTGTTGTTTGTTTGTGTCTGTGTGTGTGTGTGTGTGTGTGTGCTCATGTTCATGTTCATGTATGTACAGATGCACATGTATGTTGAGGCAGAAGTCAACTTACATAGCATTCTAAGGGTTACTAACCTTGTTCTTTGAGACAAGGTCTCTCACTGGGGTCTGGAACTTGTGAGGAGGCCAGGCTAGCTGACCCGTGTGGTGACTTGTCTTCAGCTCCCCAGATCTGGGATTGCCAGCATGTGCCATCAAGTTTGACTTTTCAGATGGGCAATAAAGTCATGCTCAGCTCCCCCACGCCTCTGTGCTAAGCCCTTTGCTGTCACTACAGCCACTGTTTCAGTCTTTTGTTTGTTTGGTTGATTGGTTGGTTTGGTTTTTAAAAAATTATTCATTTATTTTTATTTTATGTGCCCTGTAGTTTTGCTGCATGAATGTCTATGTGAGGGCACTGGATCCCTTGGAACAGGAGTTAGAGACAGTTGTGAGCTGCCATGTGGGTGATGAAATTGAACCATGGTCTTCTGGAAGAGCAGCCAGTGCTTTTTACTGCTGAGCCATCTCTCTAGGTCCTGGTTTGGTTTTGTTGTTGTTGTTTTTGTTTTGTTTGTTCTTGTAGTAGTTTTAAAAAAAACATGTAACTCAGACTGGCTAAAAACACACTATTCATCAGGGGATGGCTTTGAACTCTTGATCCTCTTCCCTCCCCTTCTCAAATGCTAGGATTGCAGAGTGTGCCACCATGCTCTGATGTATGATATGTATCACGATAGAACTACAAGGCCATTGGTTCTATCATATACTGTGATAGAACCATATGCTAATTATTTAAAACTTACCAAGATGCATAAGAAAACTGAAAACAATAAAAATATCAAATAATAAACTGAGCTTTTATTGTTGACTTTGGCATATCTGCTTCTAATCATAATGTTGTGTATCTGTACATCGCTTTAAAATAACTTTGACTCTGCCAGGTGGCATGTATTTGTTAGCACAACACTTGAGACACCGTGGCAAGAACATTGCTACCCTGGGCTACAGCATGAGACCCTTTCTCAATAAACAAACAAAAGAGCCCCATCCAAAAAGAACAAAGATAAATAAATAAAATGAAGCAGCCTGGAGTCACATGACTTTCTAGTCTCTATTCACTTAGATGTGGTTGTGTCTCGTGACATAAACTATATCTTTCTCTACCATTTCTGATAGCTGTGTAGTGTTCTCGTGTCACCTGTGTTTAAAAAGTTTCCCGATGTTGCATGTTAAGGCTGTTTTTAACTTCTCACTAGTGTCAGTAGTTCTGAGAAATGTACTTGGGTGCGTGTCTGTTATGCCTGAATGTATGCCTGGATGTGCAGTGAGTGAACAGGATATACTTATGAGGTTGTAACTGTACGTGGATTTTTTTTTCAAAAGAGTTTGCAGAAACAGTACATAGGGTCCCTTACACACTTCCCACAGCCTCCTCAGAAATGGCCTCTGGCAGAACACAGTTAACATGAGACAGCTGACACTGGCACAGTACAAACCACAGGACAACAGGTCAGCCTGGGACTTAGCAGCCAAGTCGTCGTCCACCGTGGACAGAATGGCGAGATGCGTGCTTACCTAATTTCCTCCTTTCCATTCTCACACACTGACTTTAAAGTTGCCTTCTGGTCCATGGAATAAACACAGCAGTGCTTAGCAGCACAGTCTACTGAAAATCAAGAGAAGACTCTCACCGGAGGCAAAGATGGGCAAACCACTCCTCATGATACTGAATGGGCAGATCCCTTGGCTACATTGGTTCCTCTACAAGACAAAGCCCGGTACCCTAACACAATGCGGATCTCTTTCGGTCTCAGGGCAAGAAAGTCCTCCTTGCCTCGCTGTTTCACTCCTGACTACACCAAAGAAACCTCAGTCTAGAGCTAGTCTTCATGCTATCGTCATGCTAGCACTTGTCAATTCTCCTTTTGAGTAATAATTACACAAGCATTTACTCTCACCTGCAAATTATAGCAAGTGAATCTGTTTGCTCATTTGCAGAAGTATTTTTGAAGTTTCCTTTTAAGGTAATTTTTATCAGAAAAGCGATTTAATGGTTTTTTAAATTTATTACTATGACAAGAGGCACGAAAGTGAGATGCAGCTGTGAGAAGTGATAGGCACATTGATTAGAACATTCCGGCTGATAGAGAACTGGCCAGTCACACACACGGGCCTGTTCTTCCTTGGGATTAACTTAGTTTAGAGGGAAATGACTTTGGCTCTTTTTTCTTTCTTTTGTTTTTATGAGATCTGCTTACAAGAAGAAGAAGGAGGAGGAGGAGGAGGAGGAGGAGGAGGAGGAGGAAGAAGAAGAAGAAGAAGAAGAAGAAGAAGAAGAAGAAGAAGAAGGAGAAGGAGAAGGAGAAGGAGAAGGAGAAGGAGAAGGAGAAGGAGAAGGAGAAGGAGAAGGAGAAGGAGAAGGAGAAGGAGAAGGAGAAGAAGGAAGAAGGAAGAAGGAAGAAGGAAGAAGGAAGGAGGAGAAGGAAGAGGAGGAAGAAGGAGGAGGAGGAGGAAGAAGAAGAAGAAAAAGAAAAAGAGGAGGAGGGGAGAATCCTACATCTACTAAGCACTTCTTGTATGCATCAATAGACTCCTAGTAGGAATCCTTGAGGTAAATCCTGTTTAGAACCTCATTTGATTCATAAGGAACCAAGAAAGAGAGGAGTGAAGTGGACTATATAGTAACTGGCAGAGCTGGGGCTGAAATCAGGTTTACCTGACTCCTAGTCACGCTCTTGGCATGGATTCAAATTCATTCACTGTAAACTTAAGGACCATGGGCCCTCTTGAGAACATTGCTAATAACTTTTTGTCCGTGTTACACATTTGGACAACTTCACTGCTGGTCTAATGATTGCATAGGAATACTGTAAATATAGTCCTCACCTGTAAACATCCCTTGATGGGAGAAGAAATCCCTCAGGTAACTTCATTCCAGGCCTGTGTCTCTCAAAGAAGGAGAGGATGTCCAACAAGGAGCCAGACCTTCGCTCTGCCTGCTTTCATATCCGCTGTTACAAATGTGACCATTTTCTACATTCCTTCCACTCCCTGTGGAGTTCCAAAAGTTCCCGACGACTCACTGAAAAATCAAATCATGTGGGCTAATTCAACATCAAGAGATGGCGTGTCTATATTTAAATATTTCAACGTATATGCAAATTTATACTAGGCACTGAAGAAAGAGATGGAGAAGTACAAATCTCTACCAGAATGCAGAGAGCCAAGAGGCTTCCTGATGTCACTGTTCTAACTCTAGAGAACTAGAGTTCATGGGAACCCTACTGACGAATTCAAGGGTTTATTATGAGTGATTAAATTTATGGTAGAGATCCTGAGGCTACAAACACTAAGAGCAGAAAATAAAAATGACTAACATGGGTCAGTGAGCGGCCCCACAAGCAGAAGCACTTGTTCTGCAAGCCTGACCACCTGAGTTTACCCCGGACTGGTGGAAAGAGGAAATTGACTCCCAGGGGCTGTCTTCTTCTGATCCCCACATCTGTGTCATCAAATGCACACACACACACACACACACACACACCCCAAATAGTATGGCATACCACTAAAACTGTAATTCCAAAATTACACCCAAACCAAGCACACTTGTTTTGTGATGTAATTTTCACATGAAAAGAAATTCTCCTAATCTCAGAGAATGTCTAGTTCCTTGAAGGTAGTTTGCTCAGGAGCAGAAGTTAGAGGCAGGCATTTTTGTATGGGGCCCCCTATAGGTGCACAGTGCTGGGATCAGTTGTCTCCTTGATCAAGGAAAGAAGAGAGATGAGAGCCTTCTCCATAAACTACCACCACCTAAGAAGACTCCCATTTCTGCATCAGGACTCCATGAGTGTGGTCATAGTGACCCATATGTACCATCAGAGCACATCTGGGTTTGGAGGCAAGAAGTATATGGCAAGATCTTGAGTCAAGACACTAAATGGCACCTACCTGAATCTGGTGAAAATTCTTATTCAAGTAAAAGGTGGAGCTCAGATATTCAGCTTGACTCCAAAGATGTGTATGATACAATAGAGATTTGATACACAGTGACCTAAATGTGATTTTTTGATACATTGTTTCAAGTTGGCCTTGAACTCACAATCAGCTGCTTCAGCCCCTCAAGTGCTGGGATTACAAGCATAGGACATAGATTTCATTCATTCATTCATTCGCTCATGCCTTCATTCTTCCAGCCATATGCTCATTCTTACCCATTTATTGAGCATCAACCACATGCTGGCCTCCCTCATACTTGGACAAGTAAGTGCTTCCGTCCCTTCTGCTTTGTTTGGGAGCATTAGACATTAATGAACCACAAAGTACTGAGTTGTGATATGAAGCATTAATGAAAGAGAAGACTAGGAGGACACACTGGACACTCACAGAAATCAAGATCATTTTCCAGAAGAAGGGAGCATTTAGTTAAAGCTCAAAGTCACAGAGAATGTGAAACAGGCAAAGAGGAAGGGACAGAGGGAGGGAGGGAGGGAGGGAGGGAGGGAGGGAGGGAGGGAGGGAGGGAGGGAGGGAGGGAGGGAGGAGGGCTAAGGGGGAAGGGCAGTACCTCTGGAACACAGAGGGAATATGTTCCCACAAGCTCAGGCAGATAAGCCAGATCATACACCGTCTTATGGGCCAGAAGAAAGACTTGGATTTCAGCCTAAGGCCAGTAGGAAGGATAGGGGAACCCAACGATCAGATTTGCCTAGTTTTATCATGAACTGACATGTAAATACAAGCAGCATAAAATCTGTACTGTACAGATATTAAACAAGAGTACAGACTGGCATCACCTTGTAAGGAGTGTTGATGGAGTGAGTGTGGGGCAGGGGGCCTGGAGTCTGCAAAGGATGCAGAGTTCACCTTTTGTTTGTTTTTTAGGAGCTAGCTATTTGTCTGATTTGATGCCAAGGAGTGCTTGGGAAAGCCAGCATAAAATCCCCCACTCAAATCCATCCCCATCTTCCAACACTTCAAAGAAAGATCTTCTTGAGACTGCTGAGACTACTGTCTCTGTGGGTGGTGTTAGAGACCACCTACAGGTGTGACTTGAGAGCCTCTCCACCCCGCCCCACCCCCACTCCCTGTCAGTGGAAACCTTCTCTGTCCTGCTCCAGTGCCTAAAAACCTACCATCCTTTCTCTGTGGTTTTGAATTATCAACTGCCAAATGCACTAGGAAATCGTAACTCACAGGTCTGCCCTGCCTTCTTAGGACCGAGTGGACTTGGTTGAATTGGCTCAGGGATGGGTGACTCTAAAGAATTTTGAGACCCCTGACTGTGCAGAAACAGGGAGGGGCTGGGAAATGGGGTACACTGAAGACGGTGAGAGCCAATGCACCCTAGTTTCCTTTATTCTTATTTTCTTGGGTTGCTTCTAAAATCTGCTGATGGATACATTGTGGACTTTGTATGTAAAAGAGTGTGGACTTACATACTAAGGGTACATGAATAGACTCATGTACAGGACTTTGTAACACGAAAATTCAGGTGTAAAGTCATAAGTTTTATAGCTCTGGGAAAGTTACAACACCTCCCATCTGGAGTGGCTGAAAGATCCAATGAGACAATTTGCTTCAAGTTTACTTAAGTTTACTCACTGGTATCTGTCATATGTCAAATTATCTGTAGCATTTCTATTATTGTTTTAGATATTCCATGTTTACATATGTACTTCTTGTGCAAGCGTATTTGTGCATGTAGGTGAAGATGAGGGTATGTCAGGGAGACAGAATGTCTTTAGGAATCAAAGAGGGAAGGAGAGGGCACTGCAAAACCCTGCTACAGAAGAGCTAGTGTTGGAGTCCACTCTCTAGAAGGCAAGGGGACTACAGGGCAGTTCACAGAGGAGCTGAGCTCTCCTGAGAGGAAATGAGTGCGAAGAATCAGCAGAGAGAGCTTCAAGCTGCCCTCGTGGGCAGACATGGCAAAGTGAAATGGGACAGAACACTGGCGAAGCTCAAGGTGAGGATTTGAAAGGAGTTCTCTGAAGTAGACATGTGTGTGCGAATTAAGGCCTGAGACCAGAAGAGAAGACTACACTTGCTCCTTCCAGACATCTCCTTCATTCTGAGTTTCATGCATGTTTGATTTTTTTAACTGACATGGAAGATCACAAGAAAGACAAATGACTAAAGTCTTCTTGATTTCCCAAGCAGCCATGTCTAAGTGATTTTCTGTGATAAAGAATTACCATCAGGCAGGGCATTTGGATCAATGGTAAAGTCCTTGCTACCCTGCCCCCAAAGAATTGTTATCCCTATGCTTAAACATAAGAAAAGTCAATAGACAGAGACAGGATAGGGAACAAAAAAGAAAGAAAAACCAAAGGGAAAGTGATTTGTATTTAGGGATGGGGTACAGATTCTCACAATATAGGCCAGGATGGCCTCAAAAATCATGATTCTCCTGCCTGAGCTTTCCCAGTACTGGGATTACAGGATTACAGGTGTGGCTCACACCCAGTCAGAAGATACCAGCGGGAGGAGGTGGAGGAGGAGGAGGAGGAGGAGGAGGAGAGGAAGAAGGAGATAGAGAAAAGGAAGAAGAAAGAGAAAAGGAGGAGAAGAAAAGGGAAGAAGAGGAGGAGGAGAGAAGGGAGGAGGAGGAAAGGAAGACGATCCAGTTTCCAACTTGAGAGAATCTCTTGATCTCTCTGGACACAGCTGCCTCATGGGCAAGGCATGCTGATTGGTCAATCTGAGTCATTATCTCCTGACTTCTTGCCATCTTCTCCATCCCTGATGAGGTTGGGTGTCCTCAAACCCTCTCTTCTCTTAAAGCCTGCTCACTCCATGGTGCAGTGGTTAAGAGCACAGACCACGTGCCTTCCCTCGGATGGCACTGGTCGGATGACCAGCATTCCTGTCCATCTCCGCACCCTCACCTGGCTGGTTAAGGTAAACTGTAGTGTTCTCAAGTTGGTACAAGGGTTAAATAGGCCAATGCAGGCAACGGGCTAGAATAGTTGCTGACACACAGTGGGGGCCACCTGCCGTTGTGTAGTGTCATCACCTACTTGCTCAACTGGACTGCTCTGTAACGTCACAAGAACACATTACTGATAAATCAAAAATGGAACCTTAGCATCATTTAAGGGGTGTGGGAGGACTACAAGAAGTAACAGACAGGGAAGATCTGGGATCATTACTATTGTCTTTTTAAAAGGTCTTCCTGTGGTCTGATTTTCAAAATATGTACACACACACCACACTTTTTTTTTAATTGGAAGAAACTGAGCCAAAGATTGCTGAAGCCTCTCTCAGCATTCAAGGAGTGATTATCACTTTTAAGACCAGTATTTTATAAGAGGCTGCCTTATCTTTGAGCTACAGCTATCATTAATATGTTTGACCTTCTCAGCACTTGGCATGTTTGTAACCAAGCAACTTAAGTTTCTTGAATGCGGAAGAAAATGGGGAACGTGGACCCACAAACTGTTCACTGCTCTGTCCTAGGTGCTGTGACATCAAGCATGGGCCAGCGGCAGTGTGTGGGCTGGCAGGCAGCTGCTGGCAGTGACAGTGTTAACAGGGTTGGGTAAGGTGATCCCTTGAAACTGGAAGGACTTGGTGGAAGTTTTCAAAACTTGACAGCTCAGCTGCCCAGCCCTGGGAAGGAAAGGCAGCTAGTCAGTTAAAAGGAGCAGTCCCAGATGAGCCCAGAAAGGGGCGAACAGATCACAACTATACAGGAGCAAGGTTAGTAGTCCCACACACCCCTCCATCGTGCTGACAATTTTGCAGAACAGACCCCCCCACCGCCCCGCCCTGCTGCCCCAAGGTGACATCTCTGTTCAGGACACCTCACATCTGCTACGCTAGCTGCTGGGGGCCACCGACTAGCCTGCCAAGCCCACCCGCGGTGCCCACGGTCACCGGAGCCTGGGTGTGGCTGACTTGTACCCAGGAGACTTCTCAAAACCGGAAACTTAGTTCTCAGACATACGAAATGAAACTGTTTCTAAAACCAAGATTGTTTTCAGACCACACACACACACACACACACACACACACACACACACACACACACACACACACACACCCATCCCTGCCCGGTCATGCTGCTTCCTCTGTGTTTCTGGAAGCTGTGATCTCAAGCCTGAATTCCTTTCTGCGGCAGCTGAAAGCCAGCCAGCGCAATTGTCAAAGCAACTAAACAGGCCACAGGACCTCACCTTGGTAGGAGGAAGAATTTCCCTGGCGCTACATTAATCCGGGGCAGAGGAAGGCATAGAAGGGATGGGACAGAGTTAAGGGAAAACTATCGGGGAGTAGGAATTTTTCTTGTATATTTGCTAGAATAAAATAGTGGAGGGAGATCTACTGAAGGGAAAGAAGTCTACACCTGCGCAGGAGTCGTTAAACACTTCCCTAAGCTCGTCTGCTACAAGTAGAAGACAAGTTGATCTGGGGGGGGAGGAAGGGAAGGTAGGTGCATAGCCTCACAGACATTGTTGTCAGGGCCTTAGTCTGAGTTAAGACTGTGAGCCAGGCAGGAGAAAGCAATCCTCCAGTCCTCCCGGGAGAGAAACAGCTCCCTGCCGGAGCGTGCCCTTTTTCTCTCCTTGCTGGGGCCCTCTGCTCAGAGGCGATGAGCGCTCAGTCACTGTGCCGTGCTCCCTCGGATCCTGGCAGCAGGCACAAGTCTTCTAACCTGCAAGACTGAATCAGAGTGAGTCACTTGAAGCTCCCGGAACAAAGTGCTTGCAGCTGCCTCTCAAGACACTGCCTCCATGTAGGTGGGACACACCTCTCAGGGCAGTTACATTTTTTTTCCTCCTTCCTTCAAACAGGCAGGGAATTCTGATGCTCCCGAAAGGCTGGCTCTGCCCCCTCAGCTCGGCTGCCACTACAATGTGAACCCTGCTTCTCCAGGTCGGGACTGGAGTTTTAAAATAAAATGGATGATTTGACGTTACTTGATCTCTTGGAGTGCCCTGTGTGCTTTGAAAAGCTCGATGTCACAGCCAAAGTACTCCCCTGCCAGCACACCTTCTGCAAACCATGTCTACAGAGGATTTTCAAGGCCCACAAGGAGCTGCGGTGCCCGGAATGCAGGACCCTGGTGTTCTGCAGCATCGAGGCTCTGCCAGCCAACCTGTTGCTGGTGCGTCTGCTGGATGGTGTGCGCTCTGGGCAGAACTCCTGGAAACGGGGCTCCTTTCGCAGGCCTCGAATACTGACCTTGCAGGACAGCAGGAAAAGCAAGACCAGCCCCGGGAGTCTACAAGCCAGCCCTTTCCGGCTGGCGCCCAGTGTCAGGATCCACATGGATGGGGTAAGAGAAAACTTGTTTGCTCCTATCATGTGCATTTGGAGGTTGGTCGTGTGTATGCCGAGAGCTAGGGAACAGGGTTCCTTCATATAGACAGACTTCACCAGAGTGCTGGAGATGATTCTCCAGTTGGGTCAGCTGTGATCACTTTACTGAGACACAACGGGAACACTGAGACTATCTATTCCACCTGACAATTCGCCTCAGAATTTGTAATGCTTGCTAGTCTCTTTGGTTCCTGTCCTGAGGTTGTTGAATGAGGAAAGTACTTACAGAAAATCCTTTAGTTCTGCTGCTAAGGCGCCAGACCAGTGTATGGAAAGCACCCTGCAAGTGAGGAATATAGAAAACAAATTCAACTGCAGGTTGCTTTTGAGACTTCGGAGAAGTTTCCATGTATCCGGTGTTGCTTGAGTTCTATCTAAATCTGTCTTCCCATCCCTTGTGATAAAGTGTCGTATTGAGGATCACTCCTAATCTGTTTGAAGCTATCCAGATACTTGACACCCGGAATCACACGGGAGGGAAGTGTCTATATGAATGGACTGACTGGTGGCAAAGGCTGGAATATGTAATAGGATAGATGATATAGGAACAGAGCAATGAGTGTCTACAGAGGGAAGAGAACACACAAAATGCATGCTGGGTGAGGGCTACAGTACAGACCCAGTCAAACCATACAGATTACTGAGTAAAAGCCTCCCATGTTCCTCTGTCTACCCCTGATAGCACACCCAGAGGACTTATCTGGGCGGCTGTGCAGGAGCTTGTCTCAGGAGGAGGATGCAGTCCTGTGAGTCCAGGGTATTATTTGCAATGTCATCCCTGGACTCCGTGGACCGAAATGGATACAAAGCTATGGCTTAGATTGTTGGCCTACTTAAGCAATCAAAGATGCATTACTTGACGTCCCATCTGAAGCATGCTTTAATGCTGGCAACAGGGTCCCAAGACCGCTCTGAAGAGTGGTGGTGGGCGGGAGCATTTGGCACTGGGCCCCCTCCTCACCCGGAAGAGGTCTGCAGTGTGCACTCACAGATGTTCACTAAAGTTTTCTTCTGAGAGTTAAGTCTCTTGGAGTTCACTGCACCTTTAAGCCACCCATGTGGTAGGGCTGTGTGTAAATATTCAAAAATGAGAGCGGGAAGTTGGCGTGGTTTCTTCACTGAAGATTTTTTTATTGCTGTTGTGCTTCCATAGGTGAACGCATTCCAGAAAAGGGATGGGCACTCACTCCTCTGTAAGGCTGCTCAATCATTCAGAATCCACAGGCCTGCAAGGGTAGAGTAGGGTGGAGAACAAACCATTCAAACCTGCCTTGTTAAGAGAAAAGACATCTGTCTCTGGGTTGGCAAGTCACCCTTGAATTCCTAACACTCAGTCTTCTTTCCCCTTCTCTATAAAAGACTGACTTGCCTTTCAGAAGAGGGTCATCATTCACTAAGGAAATGTTTCATGGAAGAAGACAGGGCCCCTATAAGTTTTGCAAACTTCTGTTCAGGTTTTCATCTTTCCCCATGTGCATACACAGTTGCCAGGGGGTTGCACCATCCAAGATTCAGAGTCCTCCTCCACCACGGGGATTGAGAGCAGAAAATAGTAAGATGTTAAAATGGTGGGTGTCCTTGGACCTCTTCATGGGGACTTGGAACCTGGGACAAGAGACAGACACCTATGCCTATTCACCAAGCTACCCTGGACCTAGGCCTGTCATCTGGCTGACGCACAGACTCAAGTCCTTGAGGGCTCATGCTTCCAGAGAGTTTCTAAATGGGTTTTTCAGAGAGGAGCTGGTACACCACCACTATCACCCCATTCATTCGTTTCTTCCTTTGAAATGTTCATCTCATGCCTCCTGTCTCTTGAAGGTGCTAAGAACAAACCCATTCCTGGATGTTACTATACTGACACTCTACAACTTGTTTCTGTTTGTAAAAATATAACTGTCTCTCCTGCAAGTATGAAAGAATCATGCCTTCCAGTTAAGGCATGGATGGATGCTGCACTCTGAGAGTGGACTTGGAACACCACTCAAATCCCCTGGAGTTATTTACCTTCTCTGCCTCAGTTTATCCAACTGAGCCAACAGCTTGTAATATTTCCTACCCTCATCCCTTCTCTAAGACACTGAAGTTATCTTTGCAACCTGCTGTGTCACCATGGAAAACATCTGCCAGGGAAATGGGAAGCACCTCATTATCATCAATTTAAACGTGCAGTATGACTTTGGACAAGCCACTTAAGTTGCCTGGGTCTCAATTTAAAATTCTGTAAAATGGGAAAATGTATTATAAAAACCTAGAGCCACCTTGACACCTAACTAATTAGTGTTTGCATAGCACTCTAGGAGCCTTGGATGAAAGGCATCGGAAGATCGTTATCACAGTAAACATCACTATTGGCTGTTTAGTGTGCCCTGCCGTGTGTGAGGCATTCTGCAAAACACAGGAGTTATAGCCCTTGCAGGAAATCGGAACAGGCATTGTTATTAAACATGAGTCTATGGTGAACCCAGACTGGAGTAATACCAAGTCTAAGTACTCCCCTGAGCAGGGAAAATAATCTGTTGTCACAGGGTACCATTTTGTAAAACACCTCTTTCATAGGCCTCCTTCAGTGCCTGGCACGCTGACGGAGTTCATTTAACTTCCTACTCACGAGTTTTCTAAGCCCAAAGTCTGCTCTGCTCGCCCAGGCTCATCCACCAAACAAGCTCATCAAGATCTCCTTGTTGGCTCCAAGAGGCCTGATGCCTGTTGTGCCAGCAAGTATGCTAGGGTGGAACCAATAGTCACACCTCATGCTGCCAACCCAAGAGAGAGAAAAATTAGCCCATTGTGCCTACACCTCTACATCCCTCCCAAGCTGATTGTGCAAAGAAAAAACTTGAGAAGTGGCTGCAGGCTTTCACAGCATGCAATATTTCCACCCAGCTCTGGTGGGCTCCTTATGGTAAAAATCCCTCTGGCTCTTAGTTCAGTGCAACCAAGCCGAAGGCATTAGACAAGCCTTCAAAAGGATTATGAATTGCCAA
Organism: Mesocricetus auratus; assembly: GCF_017639785.1. Taxonomy (NCBI): domain Eukaryota; kingdom Metazoa; phylum Chordata; class Mammalia; order Rodentia; family Cricetidae; genus Mesocricetus; species Mesocricetus auratus. Next base: position 112,818,407 of record NW_024429184.1, on the reverse strand, counting down.
AGAGTTTATCTATTTTGTTCCTCATTCTGCTTAATAATATTTTTGAATTAAGACAGGTAATAGAGGTTTTGAGAAATTAAAAGCCCAAACCCCAAGTCTGTTCCTTCAATGGTTGTGTACTTTGACTGAGTCACTTAAACCTCAGGGCCTTCAGTTCTCCATCAGCAAATTGAAGATAATAGTCGTGCCTGCCTCAGAGAGCTGTTGTGAGATACAAATGAGATGATTCACAGCCATTAACTCTTAGTGCATTGACTGGCTCACATTGAATGCTCAATAAATATTAGCTGTGATTGTTGTTGAAGTGACTCAACACTTTCTACTCAAAATCGCACACCCTCTCTTACCCTTTTGTGAGTTAGGTGCCACCTAGAAATGGTTCTTGGTGCCCTGATTATGTGGCTTGTGCAGTTGTCTTCCAAATGATCTATTGGCCCATAATTCAGGCATGTGACTTCCCAGCTCTGTTGGCCTTGAAGGTCCACTCCAGAGCACTTAAGGGGCCGGGGACTGGTAGGAGGGAGAAAGCTTACAGACTTCACTTCTCTGAATAGTTTTAAAAAACTAATGAAAACCATACATAGAAAGCAAATATCTGTTTCACCTTCATTAACTTGGCATTTTTTTTCTTTTCTCTTCAACTCTCTCTTCCCCCACCACAACTGTCACCACCCTGGGTCTCTCAGGGTGACTTTCTCCCTACATTGTTAAGCATTGTGGCAATCACACCCTGTATCAGCGAGAACACACCTGCTGTCACCACACAGAGACCAGGTGATTTTGTCATAGAAACTTATGCAGCTGCTGTTGCAAGCAGCTGAGGAGCAGGAAAAGAGGTCAGAAAGCACCCGAGGGAGCTGAGGTTGGGCAGAAACCACAAGGCAGCCGAGGCCCTTTCTTGGGTCTCAGATGTGTTCTAAGTGGTAATACAGATGGTGGGTTTTGCTAAACGTGCAAAGAGATGAAATCATTCCAGTCCCTAAAAACAGCAGACAGGTGACACCTGGGACAACCATATGTCGCAGGTGGAAAGATTCAAGTAGGTAGACACGGGTGAGTCTCCGGCTTCACTCATATTCATTTGCAAACAACTTTGGAATAACATAGGGTCTGGAATGTCACTGCTGTCATGTGCCCTCGATGCACCGGTTCCTACTTATAATCTATTCTCCCTTTCGTTGCTGTGTTCAAGGATTTCTGTTCACGTGCAGCTGCCTTCCTGCTGGGATTTACTGTTTGTTAGCTGTGAAGTCTTAGGCAAGTCGCTGAACATCTGTCATCCTCAGTTTCTGTATTGTAAAACAGAGATAATGATGGCGTGCATACAGCACAGGGTCATTATGAAGCTAAAATGTGATAATGTGTATTGAGAACTTAGCACAAGTGCCTGGTACCCAACAGGTGCTAAAACATGTTAGCAGCAGTAAATGATAAAGAACTGCCACAGAAAAGCCTGCTTCTAAAACAAGACCTTCTAAAGCAACCAGGCAACGCTTGCATGAGCACACAGAGACCACAGCGGCAATCACAGGGTCTACACCAGTCTGCACTAGGGTCCTCTGCAGTATCCTGTAGCTTTCAGTGCAGTACCTTTCTGTCCTGAGTGTGTACACGAGTGGGACTCTGATTCTTGTGCCTTCCCTTGGAGCTCTTTCATTCTTCTGTTGACTTGGCTTGTCCAACTTCGATGTGATGGTTTTCATTTTATCTTATCTTTTAATTTGTCATATTTTGTTGCTATCTCCTAGGAACCTGTTCCTTTCTAATGAAAGACAGAAAGGGAGTAGATCCAGATGGGAAAGGAGATGAGGATCAACTGGGAGGAGCAGAGGAAGGGGAAACTGTACTCAGATAAAAAGAAAAAAAATTAAATATAATAAAAAATAGAAAAGTCTTCTGGTGCTGGGGTATTGAGGTATATACACAGATATTGAAAAAATTAAGTAAAGGGTTTTTTGTGGGAATGTCAAAGGAAAGTGTGTTCTCAAAGTCAGAGCTATTGGGACAGCCCATCAGTAGACCCCAGGGTTTGTGGGCCTGGGACAGGTGTGGCCGTGCAGGAGCAATGTGAGGAATTCCGTGGCATGACACTATTACTGTGAGTCTTGATGGAGGTAGTAGTGTAACATGTATGCCCTAAAATCTTAGAAATGAACACCAAGAAAATAGTCAACATACCGTACGATAAATTTTCGAGTGGTACTGAAAAAGTGAGTGTGGCCTGCACGCTGTTCTTGGTGTTGCCTGATCCCCAGCAGGCCTCCTCTGATTTCCTCTCCCCTTGGTGTTCTCAGGAGCATTGCAGTGATGGGAAGGACTCTCTGCAGTAGGCCTGATGATCAGGGTGATTCTGGCACGGTGCTCCTCCCTGTTTTAGTGAGCCCAGGGTTGCATGGCCTGCTTCAGTTGGTGAAAGGTATCTGGCTCATTCCCCCAAGGGAGGCCTCAGCTCTGAGATGGGTGGGTGGGGCATGAAATTCCCCTTAGTCAACATCAATTATCCACCGCCAGGGAAACACCACCCCAGGATTAGCATATGCGTATTTTTGTGTTGTTTTTCTTTCTGCTTATGAAAGGTTGCTGCACACATGTCTCGTCGCACTCTAAAGAGGCTCAGGAGAGAAAGTACTTGTGTAGCTCATGACCCATGAAGAGCAGCCTCATCTGACCCAATCCACGGTTCTGTTCAAACAAGATAAATCACGCTATCCTATCTTTTGCATTCTTCTCATTTTTGCTTACTGCAGAGACCAGCCTTTCACACATATGAGCTGTAAACCCTCAATGGATGTCCCACAGAGCTCCAGAGTCAAACATCACAGCTATCAAGTTCTTTTCAGAATGTTGTTCAGATTTCAAAAGACTTACTTTAACCTCTAATGAACTGGGAATCTCTAAGTGGAAGATGGTCATAAAAACCACTTCCCAAACTCCTCCTCCTCCTCTTTGGTGCTGGAAATTGAACCAAGGGCCTCATACACACCTAGCAAGTGCTCTGTTACTGAACTACACCCCTCCTTGCTGTTTCTCATTTTGGGGAAAGTTCTTGATAAATCACCCTGCTCGTTTTGAGTTCACTCTGCCCCAGGTGGGCCTTGAGCCTGCAGTCCCCTTGCCTCGGCCTCCCAAGCAGCCAGCACTGGAGGCTTGTGGCACTCTAGTAAACTCATTTCCTAGTTTCAATGATACCACATCACTTTCTCCTTTCTTTCATCAAGACCTTAGTAATAGAACAAGCTTGGGAGAGGGCTGTCTCAGAGTACCTATGCTCAGTCACGGCACAGACCATATTTTTAAACAACTCTGAAATCTACTATGACCATTCTCTGAGGTAGTTAGCCCCTACCAATTTCCAGCCACAGGAGCTCTGGCAACCTACACTGCAAAGTAAGAATATCGGCTTCCCAGGGCCAACTCTCCAACTCTGATTGGCTAGAAACCCAGCTATCAGCATACAAAAACACAAACCTGTATATAACAAGTGTGTCTGTGTATAAATCAGATACTGATTGTAAGATGATATCCATTGTAAGACATACTATTTGTGTACTTATAGAATATGGGGGGAAAAAAGACAACCATAGATGCTCACTGTAAGACACATCAGATTTTAGGTTAATGAAGATGTTAAGTATAATTGTAAGTCGACAAAAATTCATCATCCTATATACTTAAACGGATACATCTTTATTATGTTGTAATCCAATGAAGTTGATTTAGACAAAGAAGACTTAGACTGCTGGGTAGTGAGGCAAATCATTTTGAGGGGAATGAAGCTTGGTCAATACAAAGAAACATCCTAACCGAGACAGGCATTTTAAAGGTTGAAGGAGCATGGGGCCAAGGGATGGAAAGGCGGGGTCTTTTCTTCCTGCACATGTGGCTACAAGAAAGGCAGGATAAAGACGTGCTGAATGGAAGCTGGAGGAGGAGGAGGAAACAGACGGAGAGAGCAGGGTGTCCTGCCTTCTTATCGGGGTGACTAGATACCGCTTGGAAGGGGTATGTCAGTTGCTCCCTGTGGTACAGTCTCTCCAAGAGCCATGCCAAACTGGCTGCATGTCAACATGAGGCCTTTCGGTTGTATCAGCAGAGACTTGACGGATTTGATACGGCCAAATGAGATACAGCTAAACAGTGCTCCAAGGGGTGCCTGAGCCCGTTGGGAAATGGAGAAGCAGCAGGAGGCAGAGCCGTTCTGTACTGTTCACACGGTCAGGTCAGGTCACCTAATTAACCCAACTCCTGGGAACGCCGGCGCAGCACCCAGAGCAAGCGACAGAGCAGCACAGGACACGGTCCTTTGAGAGCAGCTTCTCGCTGCGTGGGCTCTGTCGGCCAGTGCGCAGCCCCACAGCTCCAGCTCAGAAGCCAGACTACTAAGTGTTGCCACAGTGTTCCTCAGTGCTCGCCGCTCACAGGCCCTGTCCAGACAAGTCACATTAGGAACTCCTCGCTGAATTCATCTCAGATTTCTGTCGAGTCTCCAATCTTCTCCAAGACACCAAGAGAACACAAAACTCATCCGTCAATACTGTGCTCGGAGCTCCTAGCCTACAGGCCTAACCCATGGTTAGACTCCACCATGTTTATTGAAAGTTAGAGTAAATACATAAATGAGTTCATGGCTCTGGTAGACTTCGCGGAACCATGGGCTAGCTCCTGCTGGGGCAGAAATGGGCCCTTCATGCATTAAGCCATTACAGAGCTATGTGAGGAATGAGCTGTACACTATATTAGGCGCAAAGCACACAGGGTGCCTGAAACGCTCCTGACATGAGTCACCTCTTTAAATACCTTTCTAATGGACCAGCATCACTCTGTTGAAAACATGGTGGGTCAAGTTCAAAATCACATGGGTCACTGCCACTCTGCATACAGCTAACCTCCTTTGTTATACACCAGGAATCCAAAAGCACTCCTTAGTTCTTGGTAAGAATACTTCATCAGAGTTAATTGGCAGTTAGTCACACAAGCATATAGGCTCCAAAATAATTCTCCTGAGTTCCTTCACCCAGCACCTGATATGTGTGTAGGTCTCCCTACCTCTCGTTTATGAGTGTGTCTGTGTGTATCTGTGTGTGTGTGTGTGTGTGTGTGTGTGTGTATACCTGTATCTGTGTCTGTGGGAACAGATGTCTTAGTAGCATTTTAAAATACATATTTCAATTTTTCTGTTACTTCTGATTAGAGTTTCCCTAAGATAAGCAAATAGGATAGCGTTGTGACTCAGAAGAAAGGCCCTGGGCTGGCATGTACTGGTTGTGTGCTCCTGCGTAAGTTACTTAGCAACTCTGAGAACTGATGGTATCAAATCGAAATAGCAGGGCACACCTCACAGAATGACTTGGAGAACTGTCAATGAGATGGTCTTTATAAAGTACCCAGCCAATGGACTAGCTCCCAGCAAGCTTAACTGTGGCTATGCTCATCCAGGTAGCCACATGTACCTGTTAAAATCGCTATCCCATTCATCAGCTAAATGGCTATTTCTGCACTGTGATCACCCTTATCAAAACCTTACCCATGGTGGTATACTGGGGAGACAGAGGCAAGACACCCCTCAGGGCTCCCTGACCTAACTGGCGAGCCCCAGCCCAGTGAGAGACCCTGTCTTCTATGCATATAACTTAAAATTTTGTTTACTTTCATTTCATGTGCATTGGTATTTTACCCTCATATATGTCTGTATGAGGGTATCAGAAACTCTGGAACTGGAGTTTCAGATGACAGTTGTGAGCTGACATGTGTGTGCTGGGAATTGAACCTGGGTCCTCTGGAAAAGCAGTCAGTGCTCTTAACCGCTGAGCCATCTCTCCAACCCAAGAGACCCTGACTTAAAGAAGAAGATGTCCTTCCTGGGAATGACGCCTGAGATGGTCCTCTGACCGCCACACACCTGCACCCACACATTAAAGAAAATGGCATCCTAGTTCCACTTGGAGGATAAATCAAGAAAAAAAAATCTAGGAATCATCTAACACGGGGCCTATCATATTTTAAGCTCCTGTAGGTACATGAAGCCTTTCTCTTTGACCTCAGTGAAAATGAAAGCAAATGAAACATGACCCTTGTCCTCAAAGGCCATATACACCAGCCGTGGTGATGCCGTTAATAAACCCTGAAAGTAGCACAGTGTGCTGAGATAGCACAGGGCAGGGATTGGTCCACTCGGCCGGCACAGTCTGTGTAGAGTAGATTGCCTGCATGTAATTCCTGGGGCGAAGCACCTCAACCCACAAATTCTCATTTAATATGTCTTCAATTTGTAAGAACGAATTCATTGTTATGTGTATGGATGTTTCGCCTGCATGTGCTCCAAGTGCCTACAGTGCCTGTCAAGCCAAAAGAGGGAATCGGAGCCCCTAGAACTGGAGTTACAAACAATTGTGCCATGTAGCTGCTGGGAATTAAACCCAGGTTCTCTAGAAGAGCGACCAATGCTCTTAACTGCTGAGTCATCTCTCCAGCCCAAAGACTCTCCACTGACATTAGTGCTACTGGCATCTCTGCTTTATACATGGTAGTTCCAGGCTCGGCTGGTGTTGATATTATTATTTTAACAGTAGAATATAGCTACAGGTCACATTTTAGCATATCCGAAGTAGCTATGGGAGAATTCAAGGAAGTGACTTAGGTCATCGCACCTTCTTTTAAATTAAATTTATTTATTTATTTATTTTACATCCTCATCAGTTTCCTTTCCCTCCTCCCCTCCCATTCCCTCCCCCAACCTCCCCTCTATGCCTCCTTTTCGCCAAATCCATTCCTCCTCTGTTTCAGTTCAGAAAGGGGCAGGCCTCCCATAGGTATCAGCAAAGCATAGCATAGCAAGTTAGTGTAGGACTCAGCACCTCCCCTTGTATTAAGGCTGGGAAAAGCAATCCAGTATAAGGAATACATCCCCAAAAGTCAGCAAAGGCATTAGGAACAGCCCTGCTCCCCTGTTAGGAGTCCCACAAATAGACCAAACTATACAACTGTCACATATATGTAGAGGCCATAGCTCAGCAGGCTCCCTAGTTGTTGGTTCAGTCTCTGTGAGTTCCTATAAGCCCAGGTTAGTTGTTTCTGTGGGTTCTCTTTTCCTTTTTTTTTCTGATTCAAAACAAACTTTATTGTCAGTCTTGGAAGCATCAGAATACAATCAAAATATCACACAACAATATTTCCTCCATTTTGTCTTAATAAAAAGGGAAGATTTTGACTCTAACACGGTAAAACATATACATTGAAAACAATTATCAGGTAAGAATTACATTAACAAAAAAAAAAAGAATTACATTGACAATGTCCAGTCCATTTGCATTTGGCAAACTCAGAAAAAATATTCTATTATCTATCCTATCTTAGTGAGTTCAAAGTTTTGTACCTAATTTACTTTACATCTCTTATGTAAGTTTCTTTTCTGAATTTGGTGACAAGGAAAACTATAACTATCTCATCTTCATCTCCACCAGATACCTGAGAAGGATATAATATTACCTGAGTAAACAGGAAGTGCAGAGCAAACAACTTCCAAAACTATAGAAATGACAGAAACAGCTGATTTCTTGGACAGTCAGCTAAGTTTCCTCCGCAACATTGGGGCATCTGTCTTCAACCTACAGGCCTAGAATATCTGACAGACTTTTCTGTGAAGTAGGAATTTTGAAGGACTCTCCTACCTTGTATTGACAAAGGTTGTTTTTTGTTGTGTGTGTCTTTCTTAGTTTCTGTGGGTTTTCATGTCCTTGACCCCTCTGGCTTGTACAATCCTTCCTCCCTCTCTTCAGCAGGATTGGCCAAGCTCAGTCTGATGTTTGGCTGTGGGTCTCTGCATCTCTTCCCATCAGTTGCTGGATGAAGCCTCTCTGATGACAAATGGGGTACTCACCAGTCTGTGAGTATAGCAGAGTATATTGTTAGGCATCATTAGGTTGACATTTTCTTTTCCAATAGTTTTTGGTTCCATCCTAAGTCTCTGAGACACCCAGCCTCTCAGCCTCAGGAAATGAGACCCTCCAGGCAGTATCCAGTGGGGATCACTCTCACGGCATTGGGTCTCAGACAGGACCAGTCATTGGTTGGCCACTCCCACAATCTCTGAGGTTGCACCCTTTTTAATGTACATGCTCTGGGTCGCTAATCATCTAAACTCTGATGGATAACACTGAGCCTACAAACTTCAGAATACACTGAAGCATATATGCTGAGTATTGAGTCCTGAACCCCTGGCCCCAAGGCTTCTGGCTTTGGAAGATGTGTCTTTAGGTATCATTCATATACTTAAGCATTCAGGGTCAAGAGAAAGAGTCTAAACAACTTAGAATATTCCATATAACCCTTCCCCCAGTAAGATGACAATTGCCTGGAGAAGGAGAAATAAAGCAGATAATCACACAGATCTTAAAACAGACCACCCAAGCTGAAGGCATCCATCAAAGGGCCAGAAATAGGAGGGCAAGAAATGAGACATTGTGCCAATCAGGAAGTTGGTCTCATGTGGCTGGGATCACTTGTGGGTCTGTGTAGCCTTCATTCCTCTGGGAACCCAATCCTCTGTCTCACACCCCAGGTCAGTCTTACTCTCCTCCTGAGATTCCCAGAGTCCCCCTTTGCTACCCACTGAGCCTCCATGGCACCTGTCAGCCTGCACACTCCTGTGTGTTTCCCATTGATCTTAAGCTCCATGGGTAAGAAAGTGTCCTATCTATCTCCGTATCTAGCACAGCCACTCAACTGCCACCAGTGCTCACTAAGTAGTTATTGAATGCATAATGTTTGCCACACTGTAAGAAACCACAGTCAGATTCATCAGCCTCAAGGCTGAAGAACTCCTGTTAGCTTCCCTCTGAGGCTAGCAGAAAGGATATATAGGACTCATTTTTCTCCCAGAATTGCTGTCAGCCTCTCTCTGGTTGACAAGGGTGTTTCTTGACTTAGGTCCAGGTGTACTGGAAAAGGCATGTAAGTGCTTACAGAGGAGTCAAAGGTAATTGGATTTCAGAAGGATAAAAAAAAAAATCAAACCAGAAGAGAGCAGATCTCAAGAGGAGCACCAGGTGACTAGCATGTCCTCTGAGTAGTCGTCCTGGTTTTTGCAGAATCAGGAATGATAGCGTCATACACATCAGAGTATTTTAATTGGTTACCAAGGCAATGAGAAAGAATCACTGGGCACAGGACAGGAATAGAACTGTGCAGGGCTGTGTTCAGGAATCGTGTTTATCTGCAATATTAACAAGCCGGTTGGACATGAGAAAGCTAGGGTGGTGATAAATCTTATTTGGGACTTTTGCTTAATAAAAAAGAAAAATGGATCAGGGAAAGAGAAAGGTTCCCTTCCCCCACTCTCTCTCGAGAACAGCAGAGGTGATCTTCCAAAACTCAAGTATCTCCTTGGAATGGAGAATTCCCATGGCTAGAGCCACTGGTTCTATCCTCAAAGGAGGGTGGAACCAGGTGAGAGGATGAAGGAGACATCTGAGCTCCCTCCTGAGAGTAAATAAAGGTTACATACAGGATGCAGGAACCAGCATAGTCACAGGATGAAATTCTCCCATTCCTGCTTTCTTAGTTCCCTTTATACTGGAAAGAGAACTGTTTTGCATTAAACACTATTATTATTATTAATTATTATTATTATTATTACTATTTTTGTTTTCTAGACAGAGTTTCTTTGTATAGTTCTGGCTGTCCTGGAACTTGCTCTGTAGACCAGGTTGGCCTCGAACTCAGAGATTCGCCTGCCCCTGCCTCCCAAATTCTGGGTTTAAATGAGTGCATCACCACCACCTGACTTCATTGCTTTCTCAGGTCTGGGTTTTTCCACCACAAGTTAGGTTGGAGATTGGCGTGTGACTCTCCTATCTTCTACCATTCTCATCTCAAGACCTGGAGAGACCTTGAACATAATTAGTCCAGGGGAGTGTTGGTTCTGATTGCTTGAGCCGTGGTAGGGGCACCAGAAGAAGCTAGAAAAAGGACGGATACAGAGGTTAATCGTCACCTTGACAATGACTGGAATCATACAGCAGGAACCATGTTCCAGGCATCATGCAAAACAAACATGGCTTCCTTTACTCCCCTACTAATCCCTGGAGGTCTGCAGATGCTCTCATTTGCAGATGAGAAAACAGCGAGTTAGTGGCAGGGCCAGGACTTGAACCTGATCTGCCTGAATCTAAGGCCTATGCACTGAGCAGGGCAACCAAGGGAAGACCACAGGTTGCTTTCCTGAACCCTGTGGAGCCTTCACAATCTACCATTGCTGGATGCTTCCTTCGGGCACCCACCTCTGCGTGCCAATGCTTCTGAGAAGCTTCCAGAACGTAGTTTCATCCTCAGCTATCCCAGCTCCAGGGATGATGTGTTGTCTTAACCAGAACTGCCTGGTCAGAAATGTAAGAAGAAATGTAAGAATCTCAATCATAAGAATGCCCCTAGGTGAGTAGAGAAGGCGATAAAAAGAGGAGAGATTAAGTTTGATAAAAGAGGAAGATAGAGGAGAAAGTCAGAAAGGATATACAGAAGATCTAGATGTTGGGGAAACTCGGCATGAGGCGAGCAAAGAGAGAAGTCAACCGGAAATCAGATGTGCACGGGAGGGAAACTGGGGGAGATATTTTATCAGGAGTTATGACAAGCTGTGGTCCAGAACTAGTCTGCTTCCCCCCAAATGTAAGCAGAGTTAGAGCAAAATATTTATGTTCCATCCCTGCAGAAACCTGTCATCTGGGCAGGTGGCAGGAAGCCAAGCCTAATGTCAGGAAACTCAGTTTCCAACCCCATCTCAGCTGAAAAGCAGCCATGGAACTGAGATGTATCTGAGCCTAACAAACCTGAAAAATAGCTATGGTTTCAGGGAAGTTTCAAATTCTCATTCTCAATATTCTAGCATTCCAAATATAAATGTTCTCCTTGAGTATGTGGAAGAAACATCAATATACATATAATTTTAAGGAAATTTTTAATTTAAAAGTTCTCAGAAAAAAAAACTAAGAAAAGAAGGTACCTTCTTGATCCCTCAGCAATACCTTTTCACAACAGGAAAACTAAGACTCAGGAGAAGTGAGACATGTGTGCAAGACCACTCATGTACACTGACTACAACTCCACACTCTAGACCAGTGGTTCTCAACACGTGAATTGCAACCCCTTGGGGGGTCAAACAACCCTTTCACAGGAGTTCCCTAAGACCATCAGAAAACACACATATTTTACATTATGATTCACAATACTAGCAAATTACAGTTATGAAGTAGCAACAAAACTAATTTTATGGTTGGGGTTCATCACACCATGAGGAACTGTATTAAAGGGTCACAGCATTAGGCAGTTGAGAACCCCTTCTCTAGACCGTCACACCATAGGTTCAGGGTAAATCTCGCCTGTGCAAAGAGTATGTTTATCACACAGCTGTTTAACCTACCATGCATTTGTGCATTTCTCTCAAGTCCTGTTACTAGTTTAAATCTTGGTACTCCCCAACCACACATGCAGGGTCTCTGTAAGTCTGGTTCTTATGTTCTGGAATCTTCATGGTTATATATTAGTGCCTAGCTTAGTGTCTAGTTTGCAGAGAACGCTCAGTATAAGTTTTTATAACTAATGATTATCAGTTGCTACTGTTACTGAAATGCAAAATTTCTTCCTTTCCCTGTGCTTAATTTATGGCAGTCCTACACACACACACACACACACACACACACACACACACACACACACACACACACACACACACAGAGAGACACAGGGAAATATACTCTTCAAAATGGAAACTAAAAATATTTTCCCTAAAAGCCTTCGAAGAACAGCATGCCTGCTAAGGAGTTGTTCCTCAGCTTGTAATGGCTAGCGGCTCTTTGCAGGGGAAGTGTGGCACTCCTTGCTGGAGGGACTTGAACCTTCAGGGATGCTTTAGGGGACAAAACCCCAACATGCTTACTTGTGGGTGATTTAAACAGAAAGCAACTGGGCCTTGGACAAGGCTCCCACAGTGAAATAAGGTGGATAAGTGTATAGGATATATGGCAATAAAAAATTCTATTAACACGTTTCATGAACATGGGTCAGTCCTTGACTATATCAGTTATTCCTCAGGACTGATGAGTGGTGTGTTGTATGTTACCTATTCTGTTACAATAAGTAGAAACACGCACGCACGCACGCGTACACACACACACACACACACACACACACACACACACACACACCTGTGTTCTTACTTGGGTCCCCTCACTGATTGTTCAGAAGATACAAGAACGCTGTCAGGGCAGAGGGGACATCATCTGGGGAAGAGAGGATGATCTACAATGATATACAGTGAAGCCAGCTGTCACCCGGCACTGAAGCTTAACCCTCCAGGTACACTCTGGGAGGTGGTGAGGTCTCCTAACACATGATGGAGGCAGCATGTTTATAGCCCCCATCCAAGAGCCCATTGTTAAAAGCAGTCCTTGGGAGTAAACAAACTTCTACAAAGAAAAGAGTTCCAACAGAACTGTAGGTACTGACTATTGAAAATGAAAGGAGTCCTGCACATATGTGGTACAAGTAAATATACTCAAGCACAGACATATGCATATAAAATAAATATTTAGAACAACACATGTAATCTGAGTAAAGTATGGCTTTTAGTTAACAACTTACAAATACTTGTTTATTAATATTAAATCTACCATCTGGATGTAAAACATCAACCATAGGTGTAATTGGATACAGGCTACATAAGAAATCTTTATATCATCCTAGCTATTTTTTTTATGAATCTAAACAAAGTTTTTTAAAGTAATAGAATATGCTAAATATAAGAAGATATAAAATATATAAACAAAGAAATGTTAATAAACCATTCTTATGCATAAAACGATAAATTTAGGAGAAGCAAATTGTTCAACTATATTTTTACTGAAGGGCAAAAATCACACATGCTAATTTAAAAACTGAATTTCTTAATTTTATTATTGCCTTATTATAATATTTTATGCTCAGTCAGAAACTCATGTTTTGTTTTACTTTGCATTTTATTCAGAAGTTGAGCTTCAATTAGTATTTAAGTCCAGATGTCCCTAGAGTTTTTGGAATAGATTGTACCTAAGAATAAGATGTGGTAGGTAAAGTTTTCTAACTGAAGCAAATTTGTAGTGGGTGTTAAGAAATAAAAAAATAAATCATTCTTCCATCTCAAAGTAATAATTACTGTCTTGGGTGAATATTCTTTTAACCCTTTTTGATATATATAAATCTATACCTATATTTAAATTGGAAATTATCTCAATCTATCCATATCTGCTATTTAATAGTCTGCTCCTAAAATACAATAAGTCTATGAACAAACATACTTGCATAATACTTTGGATGGCTTCATATTGAATTAATGTACCTTAATTTATTGAACTACTGCTTATCATTGAATGGACATTATGATAGCTAAATGTTTGCTATACTACAAAATGACCTTTTGTGTTGTTCTTGTATACTTTAAGATCAGTTCAATCCACAAAATGTTAACATTTAAAGAGTGTGTTTCCTCAAATAGTGGTACTTTTATGTTCTTCTTCTCAGTTTTCAGCAAAGGGTCACTAAGTTCTGCTGAAGTAGATTCTGTTTTCTTTTGAGGTAGGGTCTCACTGTGTAGCCTTAACTGGCCTAGAACTCATTACATAAACAAAACTGGCCTCCAACTCACAGAGAATCTCCTGCCTCTGATCTACTTTCCAGAGAGCTGGTATTAAAGGGGTGTGCCACCACACTTTGCCTGAGTAGATTTTTAAAGATACCTCATAAAGGGATCTTTCAGTTGTACTTTTTTTTTCCTTTTTCTAGAAACATCTTTGCTTCTGTTTTAGGACTAAAGCACACTTATTTACACTATATAAAGTCCTATTCTGGTCATTGTTGACAGCAGTCAACTACAAATTCATAGCAGTGTTTCTCCTGCACATTGAAAACATTATCCTCAGGCTTTCTGATTTTTATTGTTGGTGCTAATAAATACGCAGTTGTCTGATTTTATTACTCTTTTTAAGGTAGCCTATGTCTTCTTCTCTGACTCTATCAAATATCACTCCTTTCTCTTTGTTAGTCTACACATTGATTGTGATGTGTTTGAGTTAGTACACTCTGTGTGTGTGTATGTGTGTGTGTGTGTGTATGTGTGTGTGATTATTTTACTTGAAGTTTGTAGAGCCTCTTAAATCTGTGTATTGATGTCTATGACTGCGACAGGAAGCAAAAGAGTTCCCCAAAGATACTCATGTCTTAATCCCTGGTGAACAATCCATGTTAACATTGTAGATTAATTCAGGTCACTAATCAGATGACCCCCGAGTGAAAAGATTGGCCTGGGTTGTTCATGTAGGCCTGATAGACTCAACTGTGTTTTCACAATGAAAGAAGCAAGAAGAGGAGGTTTGAGTAATCTGATATTGAAGGAGTGAGCCCACTCATGCTTCCCATTCCGGTGAAATCTGGAAACTATAGGGAAATTAAATCTCCCCTAAAGTTTCCAGAAAGTAGTGCGTCCTGCCTACATCTTGAATTCGGTCCAGTGATATTCTTGTAGAACTTCTGACTTCCAGGACTGGTAGACAAAATTCTGTTGCTCTAAGCTAGTTACTTGTGTAGCTACTGTTACTAGCTACAGAGAATTCACATAGCGCTCTCATAAACTTCTGGAAAATTCTTCAAATACGACCCCCAATGCCACCTTTTGCTTGTATTCTATCCCCATATCTCTCGACCAATCTTAGATATTTAGTATCTTTTTATTTAGGTGATTACTTAGAAACTGTCGGCTTCTGGTTCTACTGTAAATTAATTCGTATGTTTATCCCTATAGATAATTTATATACAAATTTAATTAAGTTATATTATGCGCATCTTTAAAAGACATTTGTACTTCTATTCAATATTTTACTCTAGACTTGAATTTTCCATTTTAGAAGCATAATAATATTATTTTGATCAAAAATAAATTTTTAATTTCTTTATGATTTTCTGAGTTAGGTTATTATAATTGTGATGAAACACCATGACTAAAAACAACTTGGGGAGGAAAGGGTTTATTTGACTTATGTGTCCATAGGACAGGAACTCAAGCAGAACAGGAACCTAGAGGCAGGAGCTGAAACAGAGCCCTGGAGGGGAGCTGCTTACTGGCTTGCTTCCCATGGCTTATACAGCCTTCTTTCTTAAAGAACCCAGGACCACCAGGCCAGGGATGGCACCACCCACCATGGGATGGGTACTCACCCCGTCTATCACTAATTAAGAAAATGACATACAGTCTTCCCTACAACCCCATCTTATGGAGGCATTTTCTCAGTTAAAGCTCCCTCCTCTCTGATGACTCTAGCTTGTGTCAGGTAGACATAAAAATAGACAGTACAATTGCCATTGCCATCTGTGAAAATCACTTTTACTAGTTCTCTTCAGTCTGTCAACCGAATTCCTACTGACCAAACATAATATTAGAATCCTCTTATGTTAATTAACATAATGCATAATGATTTTCTGATGATTGATAAATACAAGCACATGTGTATATGTTTACTTATTTGTTTTTAAAAAAATGACTTTTTAATCTTACATCCCAAATGTCTCATACTTTAACCTCAATTATACTTTCATTAAAGTTACTAATTTAAAACAACAAAAAAGAAAGAAAGAAAGAAAGAAAGAAAGAAAAAAAGAAAGAAAGAAAGATGACTGACTAAAATAGAAATGGTGAAAATTTGGGAGGAGATGTTAGCAACACGCTCATGCACATATGCAAATGCACACACCACACACATACACACACACACCAGTAATCATCACAGCTTGTGTCTGCTGGTATCAAGAGTCACAAAGTAGAAGACAAGAAACCCCTTGTTGAGGGGGGTGAAATAGTCTCTCCAGAGACCACATTTACGATGCCGCCTGAAGAATGAGAGTCAGACAGCTCTGGGAAGAGCAGAAAACGGGAGCAGAATGGACAGCCTTCAGCCAAGAGCAGTCACACTGAAGTGAAACCCATGTCCCTGGAGTTGGCTCGGGAGACTTCACCCTAAGACCCTGGGGACAGGTTGTCTTCTAAGGAGGGCCCATCTAACCAAATGCTTCCCATGACTACCCGAGGCCCAGTCTAAACGGGGAATTACAAGGACAGTCTGAACCAAGCTCTCTGATTACTTTTCTTTAAAATGCAACTGATAAGGAATCATAAAAGCAGGTGTTAAAAACTCCTAAAGAAGAGAGTAATAAAAAAGACATCTGCTCCGAAGTCTTAGGAAACAAATGTGGAGTATCCTGTTTAATGAGAGAAACGGAGATCCCAAGGTCACACCATGGTTTGCCGGTTAGGCACACAAGGAACAAACCCTAGATTTCCCACTCGCAGTCCTAGCTCTTTACATTTTCCCAACCTCCTTTGCCTCCTCCACAGGCCATATGATTTGTTTGCAGTCAAAGCACGTGGCATCCTAAAGGATATGGACATAGGCAGATGATGGGTGGCACTCAGCAACAGGGTGCTCTCAGACCTGAGCTCAGCATTGGGCATTTATATGGCCTCACAGTTCAGGCCAGTTTTGAACCTCAAAAGGCAGCTTTCTAAGTAAGGTTCCAGGAGAAGGGAAAGGGGTAAGCTGTCCAGAGAAGCAGCAATAGAGTTATCTTTAAAATACGGTAGAGACGCTGTGAAGAAGGTAAGCATGAGATGTTAGTCGGTGTCTCTTTTCTCCATGGGTGCTATTATCCAAAACACAAGTCTTAGGCACCCATTTGCCCAATATGACTAAATGCTTTGTCTTTGTTTTTTCAACTTTTCAAATCATTTCCAAAGAGTATTTTAAAAAAGATGCAAAAGAGGTGAGCATTTTAAGACTCTGGGCATATTAATTTGCTTTCATATCTGCTTGCCAAAACTCTTAATTGCGAGTGACAGAAAACACCTCAGATGGGCTTAAACAAAAGTGGGAATTTGTTAGCTGATGGAATAGAAAGTTCAGTTAAACTGCTCTCTCTGCCTCTGGGGACCCAGACAGTTCTAGAAGGTTGTTCTTTTTGACTCCACTGCCTGCACCCCTCTCTCCATCTGGAAATCATGTTCTCCATGATTTAGTTTGGAGACGGTGAATCCGCTAGTGGAAGAGGAGGTAAGCAGAGGCAGGACTGGGGTTTTAGGGAGGCTTAGAAAACCCACAATCCTGTGAGGAACAATTGCTCAAAAAACCCCTGCTGGTTTCCACGTGTGACCTTGCTCACACTGAGAACAAGGCCTCCACTGGTCCTAGACCCACTGCTGCGTTGGGGGTCAATGTGTGGCAGCTTAGAGCAGAGACGAATCTTCCCTGATACTCTTTTTTCTTTTTTACATCACTAATTCCCAACTTGAAAGTCAAGACGGGTGCATATCCTACTGCCACTACCTAGATCCCCAGCTAATAGTAACAGTGACAAAGCCTGCACGCTCAGCTTCTCAGTGTTGAAGCAGATTCCACCGGCCACCAAACATATAAGGTGAATGCAGGGCATTCAAAACAATCACAAGCAAGTTCACACACACACACACACACACACACACACATACACTCAAGGCATCAAAGAGCTGAGACTCACCTCTTTTGTGTCTAAGAGTGACAAAACTAAGAAGAAATTAAACCCCATCTCCCTATTTCCCTCTTGTCTCCACTATCTGTTACCTGGACAGGACAGGCTACCCTACCTCACTTGTGTTTACTTTCTAGTTTCTATTTTGTGAGCAGAAAAAGAAAGTAAACTGTCTGTTTAAAAACGGGGGTGGGGACTGGCGCTGTTAGCAGTGGAACTCTGCTGAAATAGAAAATGAGGTTCTTACCTTTGAAGAGTAGTAACAGGATGTGAAATTGCTATTGGCACTTACAGATTCATTATCAGGGTCAAAGTGTGCATCAAAAGAACCCAATAGGCAAAGCAGCCAGCAATACTCTGTTTCACTGGAAAACAAGGCAGGAATTTAAAATGCAAGCCCTCAAAGAGCTTTGCCAGGTAGTGTCATATTTGGTAGCAGCAAGAAACTGATGGAAATTTTATACAAATGTTGAAATGAGTTTTGCTAACACACACTCCTACAGTGAACACTGCCCAACCTTGACTCTTGCCAAGTTGCCCATGGAGAGAAAATGAAGAGGGCAGATTGATAACATTCTTGAAGACAGCAGGGTTCTTCAGGAGTCACTGTCTTCCTGCATCTGTCTTCATCTATCTGCCTCATGACGATCTCAAAGGGACTGTAGCAGGGGGGACCCTGAGGGGCTCATCTTCAGCTGCTACTGCAGCAGTTTCCCTTACCTGGTGACTGCCATACCCGACAGGTGACAGAAGAATGCAATGATGAGTTAGAGTTGTTTTGTTTCTCACAACCTTCTTCATAAGAACCTCTTTCTGGCCCCAGGGAGACTAGAGAGCTGAGGAGAGAGGACATTTCAGAGGTAGATGAAGTAACTATTCTCAGGATTGTAGCAGCAGATCAGGAACTATTTGAGGATTCTTTGGAATGTAGGTTCTTAGATACCTAACATACATACAGGACATAATAAACATAAGGAGTAGTAAAAGAACCTGTAGTAGCTTTGATATAAAGAAATTTCAGTAGCCACTAACAACCAGGTTTGTCACTTTAACTGAAGTAATGAAGTAAGGCTACCAATTCAGAAAGAAAGGAAAGTTGTCCAAGTCAGATGTTAATACCTACTAAACCAATTTATCTGGGAATAATTTCTGTGTTGACACAGTTTATCAGCTCTGTGGGGAAGGAATTTTTCAATTGTAATTTGCAAATTTTCTCAAGTAGACTTAAGGGGTAAAAAAGGTGAAGGAAATTACCTTCAGCTTGGCAGTCACATGTCTCAGCTGAAGCATGGACCCTGAGTACTATAATCTGATTCTGTGTCTCTGTCAGCTCTATCACTGTCGCTTTGTTCATTCCCGAGCAGATCCTTTGGGAACAAGATACCCACAACCAACATCTACGACATTGTTCAAGTGTGTAACTATAGAGAAACCGTGGTGTCTTCCACAGCTCTGCCACCAGCCCTCCAATCCTCTTCCTTTGCTGGGCTCCTGTGTGCCTCTGGGAGCCATGCTGGAGTACAGGGAATACTATGTTTGGTCCGAAGGAAATCGTGTGGTTGCCACTGAAGCCAAGAGGCCCGAAGGCTAGTTAGTGCAGTAATACTTCATGGACTAGACAGAATTTCTAAGGAGTAGATGTAGAAAATGGGCCACAAAGGAAGAAATTCTGTGTGGATGGACTCTCAGGAAGAACATGGTTATGTCCTGAGTATGTTCTCAGAGTTAGCAATACTTCAAAGGGAAAACAAAATTCTGTGAAGGTTTATCTGGCTGTCCATCCAACCCCTTTACCACCCCACACCTCTGGCCACCGAAATCCTGTCCACAGCCTTTAGGGTTTTGTTCAAAAACCACCCAATTAGGAAGGAACCCCTTTGGCTTGCCTGAGAGTGTCTACATCTCAGACCCTAAAGCAAGAACCACCTGGCCAATTCACCCGGTCACTGCCCCGCCCTCTTGTTTTCTATAGGTGTGGCTTCGCTCTTTGCCCTGTCTCATGTGCATTATAAATAAAGTCAGGCAACACTGGAGAAGGAAGGAAGGGGCCTGCCTGGGGTAGCACTCCTTCTGGTCTAGCAATTTACTTCCCTCTGATTCATTTATTATGGGGTGTGTGTGTGTGTGTGTGTGTGTGTGTGTGTGTGTGTGTGTGTGTGTGTGTGTGGAGACCAGTGTCTTTAGGGATCCCACTCTATTATTCTCTGCCTAATTCCCTTGAGACTTCTCACTTAGCCTGCAATTGAGCTAGCAGCCAGCCCTCAAGTCACCAGGCCCAGCTCTCTATGTGGGTGCAAGGGACCAAACTCAGGCCCTGACGCTTGCACAGCAGGCATTCTTACTCACTGAGCCCTCTCGCCTTGCATGTGCCTCTTACAGGTTTCTTACTCTGGAGTCCCTTACTGGGAATCTCTCCATGACATTCAACTATTCCCTTTAAAAAGATCACTTGCAATAAAGTAATTGCTAGTGTGGCAATACACAGAGACCCGCACAAGTTCAAGCCAGACAAAAAGTCAACAAGGGAAAAGGGAAGTAGGAACAGAGCCCCATCACCAACCAAGAAGCTACATGCAATTGGCACCTGCTAGAAGAGGTTCTTTTTCTCCAGTGGAGTGACACTGGGTATCCAACCAGGCAGGCCCCATGCCTAGCAGTAATTGAACAACACAACATGGACACCATGTTTTTGTGTGTGCCTTTTGTATTGTTTTGGGGTTTTGGGGAGGAGGTATTTATTTTTATTTTGGTGATTTGTTTTGTTTTGTTTTCCTGAGAGAGAGAAAGAACATGTAGTTGGATGTGCAGTGAGGCAGACAGGATCTGAGAGGAACTGGGAGAAGGGAAAAGAATATTCTCAAAATCTATGGAAAAAAAGTAAATAGAATTATATTTATAAAATTAAAAATTAACTCCATGCTAGATTATGAATTATTAACTATATAGAGCCAGCTATAATTTCTGATGTAAACTTTCCACTTGTTCTGCTGAGAAAGACATCTAGAAAATAAAGAGGTTAATATCAGTGAGTTCATAATAAACATTTTATATGAGAATGACCACACTGAAAACAGATAAAACATGAATTTTCTTTTTATTTTACTTTATTAGTTATGTATCTATACATTCATTTGTTTGTTTGCTTGCTTGATTAATTGTTTTGAGACAGGGTCTTTTTTTGTTTGTTTGTTTTTTGTTTTTTGAGACAGGGTTTCTCTGTGGCTTTGGAGGCTGTCCTGGAACTCGCTCTGTAGACCAAGCCGGCCTGGAACTCACAGAGATCCGCTTGCCTCTGCCTCCTGAGTGCTGTGATTAAAGGCGTGTGCCACCAATGCCCGTCTGAGACAGGGTCTTTTTATGCAGCCTGGCTAACCTGGAACTCTATGTATTTCAGGCTGACCCCGAACTCAGAGAGCACGATTCATTTTAAATATCACCCAGGAGACTTCATTCCCACATAAACAACTCTGCTCTGGGGATGATTAGACCCCAGGTCCATTGCATCATTTGTAACTGGTTCCCCCATTCCACCAAAGACAGAGACCTGCCCCCAAATAATTCCAAGTACCTTACCCACCAGCTCTAGGATTCCCTGGACTCTCCTTTAGTTGCAGGGTTTTTAGTGTGTGTCTACTTATTGATAAGAAATTTCTGAATTTCAGTCATCATTAAGGTATAAGACTGTGATCTGAGACATGTCCTGGACCCGCAACTGTGTCTCCTTCAGAGTCCACAACAGGCTCTCTTCAGTCCTCACAAAACACACTCCAGGAAAAAAGATGTTTTCTTGTATACTGGAAGAATAATTCAACAGAGTGGCAGACTTACTTTTAGGCTTTTGTTATTTCTGACAAGACTGCTAAAAACCAAACCAGAAGAATTACCTTTCCATGACCAAGTGTATTACTTTTTTTCCTGTTTTCCTGCTAGAAATGGCATGGCCCTGTTTTGTCAAGGTGTTTACCCTCAGGCTAAGCCTGACTCAGTAGACAGACATCAAGTGAAAAGGGCTGTGGGCTCCCTTAATTGTTTGGGCCTTGGTCAGCCCCAGAAAAGTGGGCACTTGACAGGCTGTGTTATATCTCAGAGCTGGTCTGAGACACCGTACTGTCACTGGATGGATCCATCACTGTTTGTGACTAGGGTTATGGCAGTTTTCTATTAAACTAAGAGGAGATGGAAATGGGGATTCAATTGTATTTATTTAAACAAACACTTCCCATTACGTAAAGTGCTTAAAACTTAGCATTGTGGGTTTTCAAAGTTGAAAGGACTGAGATAATTACTATTTATGCTAACTATTCTAAATGGCATTCATCCTTTTAAGAAATATTTACTTATCAACCACCACATGCCAGACAGACTGTGAAGCCATGGGTAAACATGGAGCAAAACAGAGATGTGACTGGCCTCCGTTCTCATTAGAGAGGTGTTTAGTAGTAACACACACAAGTAACTGTGTCATCTTAAAGCGTGGTTTGAAATAAGAAGGGAAAGGTTTGAGTGCTCTGGTCCATTTCACGAGGAGTATTTGGGGTGGGACTTAAGTAGGAAAGAGTTAAAATGAGTATCAAGGTTCAAATGGTGAACTTTCTAGGGGGTTGGGGATAGGTCAAAGTGAGAAACAAAGAATTGGGCAGAAGTGTCCAAGACAAAGGGGGAGAAGGAGGAAAAAACCCTCCAGGAAGGGGAACCGAGCTGTGAGAAGATGTGCTCTCGTGAGGAAGGAAAGCGGGTCAGAGGGGGAAGCGAGAGAGCCACCATTGACTGCTTACAAACATGAAGGCTATTATCCAATTTGCATTTTGTAAAGGTCTTTCTGGCCATGAGAAGAGAAGGGCAGAGGAACGCGGGGAGACACAGTAATGACATTTGAGATCTGAAGACTCAGCTCTCAGTGGTGACGGTGGCAACCCAGGGTTGGAGGAAAATGAGCCCACCGGGTATGGGTTGCCGTTATGGGCTACCCTGGCACACTATGAGCACTCCAAAAATGGTCAGATCAGGGTTTCTTGCATGAAACTTCACTTTTTTCTCTTTTGAGAACTCCAAGAGAGTAGTTCTAGTTCCCAAGAACAAGAATAGGCTTTCCATAGCAAGCATTGGTCCACCCACTGTGGGGGAACAGGTGAGGGGGGAGCTGTGGTGGGGCTCCCAGAACAACCTCTGGGGTACAAATGAAGAAACGATGCCTACGCTTCGGGAGCAATGGTGTCATTAGTAGAGACTCAACGAACCATCAAAGGCTTTTGTAATTTAATGGAACACAATAATGAGACAGCTCTAGTACGCGTGGAACACTGCTTAGGGGGCTATTTTAAAACAATAGTCAACGTGAAAACATTTGCTTAATGTCATATCTCTAAGTAAACTCTAAGTGCATAGTAGATTCAGTTCTGTCCATCTATACATTTTTAATATTTTGAATTACATTTTATTTATTTGGGGAGTCAGAACATTTGTGCCACGGCACACACGTGGGTTTAAGTTCAGATCAGCAGGTTTGGTGCTGAGTGCCTGCATTCACTGCACCATCTCCCCAGACCCTTAGACATTGTCAGTCAGTGTCTGAACACTAACTTTGCACAACAGTGCCCTGTTAACGCCACCAAGAAGCACAGGTGCCTCAAGGAAAACAAACGGACCAAAATGCCAAAAAGAGAGCGCTGAGCGCTATGATCTCAGCCTCTGAAGAGTGTGTGCCAGCCCTCCACCCCCCGAGGAAGGTACTCATTTCTCTGAGTTATGGGGGAGGAAAGTGGTGTTGGGTGAGTCTCAGGTATGTAGGTATGTCCACGTGATTACAGGTACTGTGAATGACAAGTGAGGACTACGAACCGGTAATTGACCATGATACATGTTCTATCTTTTCTCAACAATAATCAGACCTTAACTGCTTTTAGGATACCCATGAACTCCCATCACTAAATAAATAAATGAATGAATGAATGAATAAATAAATAAATAAATAAATAAATAAATAAATAAATAAATGAATAAATACCACTGGGATGTTTGCCCTATGGCAATTTCCTGAAAGTATCTGGAGTCTTCTTCAGAACTTCAAGAGGTCCATGTGCCCAAAATGTTAAAAATTTGGTGTACTACTCTCTCAAGATTTAGAGCACTTTACTTACTAATTTATCAATGGCACTGTAAAACACTAGGGAAGTGTTTAACAGCATTGTATAAAGCCTTAAACACCATGCCATTGTTCATGAGATAAAAAGAAAACTTGAGGGACACCCCAAACCACATCTATAGGGGCTTAAATAACCTTGTATCTCTATAGCAATGTTTTCAACGGAGCAGCCCTAAGGGTTGTCACAAAGTATGTCCACACAGCACAGCTAAGCACAGAAAGCAAATGGCAGGACACACCTATATACTGTTCTTCAAAACCATGACAAATCATACGCTTGTGTACCTATACATAGAGAAAAAATTGGGACATCATTCTACTCTTGCTCTGTTAATGTGAGTCATCTGCATGATTGTATGTTAAAACTAAAAAGAGCAGCTAGGGACACGGCTCAGCCAACAAATTTGGCTACACAAACGTGCTCTGAGTCTGGATCTCAGCACACTCACACATCTGTGTCCCCAGCTCTGAGAAGACAAAGACAGAGGACTACTGAGCCTTGCTGGCTGGCCAGCCTAAGCAAATCAGAGAGCTTTGAGTTTAGTGACAGACCCTGTATCAAAAATCACAGCCTAGTCTACAGAGTGACTTCCAGGACAGCCAAGGCTACACAGAGAAACCCTGTCTCGAAAAAGAAAAAAAAGTCAAGCAGAAAGTGACTGAGAAAGACACTTGACACCAACCTCTGTTCTCTACATACGCCTGAGCACAAATGCACTCACTCCACAAAACATGCACACACATAAAAATACACACCACACACACACACACACACACACACACACAGGTCGTTGTGTCCTTTGCCTGCAATCTCAGCATTTGGGAGACTGAGCCAGTCTGGGCTGTATAGCAAGTTACAGGTCATCCTGGATGCAAAATAAAATCCTATCTCATACTAAATAAATGTATATTTATAAAGAAAAGAAAATTAATTTTAAAGATATATTCTATTTCGAGCTGGAAAGATGGCTCAGCAGTTAAGAGCACTGACTGCTCTTCCAGAGGATCCAGGTTCAATTCCCAATGCCCACATGGCAGTTCACAACTTCCTATAACCCTTGCAAAGACCTACATACAGGCAAAAACATCAATACACATAAAACAAAAAATGAATAAATTATTTTTAAAATATGTTTTATTTCATCTGATCTATCACAGTGAATTTCATCATTGTTCCAACACATAATACAAAAACTATTAGTGAGATATTTACTATTGTTTTTTTCATCTTAGTGTAAGCGGGATCAGGAAGAAGGTGGTTCTCAACCATCCTAGAGCTTACTCCCTTTAACACAGCTCCTCCTGTTGTAGTGGTCCCCCCATAATATTATATTGTTGCTACTTTGTAAGTGTATTTCTGCTTCTGTTATGAGTCATAAGGTAAATATCCATGTTTCCCATGGTCTTAGGAAGCCTTGTGGAAGGGTCATTCAACACCCTCTGAGAGTGGGTTGTGACCCACAGGTTGAGAACCACTGACCTACCATCCAGATTTCTTTACATAGAACATTTTATACGTTTGGTTGTGAGCCTAGCCTTTAACGGCTGAGCCATCTCTCCAGCCCCATATAGAACATTTGAAAGAGCAGGAAAGGGAGACTTGAGAGCAGTGCGTGGCTCGTTTGCCCACATCCCATTTCCTGTAAGGGCTGGCACTGGAGTGTCCACTGGACCCTCTGTTCCCCTAGCAAACTGAAAAGATCGTGAGTGAAAACCAAAGAAATGTGTTTCCAGCCTACTACATGAGTTCAGTGCTACAGGAACATTCTCTAAGAAGGAAGTGAACATTGAAGTTCATTATATGGGTGTATTATTAGAAGAAGTTCCAATAACTTATGAGCGTGTAATTTTCACTGACATGGTTACAAATGCAATTTGATCTTCACATTATTCCAGAGTAGTCGAACATGGGGGAAAGCAATCTTTGGGTCATTTTCAAGTCATCTGGAATATTAATGGATGCTGTATTCCAAGGCCTGTCAAGCCTCAACACTCTATATGTAGCCTTTGGGGTTCCCTTTGGATTTGATTGCTTCTTCTCTGACCAGAATTCTGCTTTCTCTGACAAGAAACTATAAATCCAGCCCAAAGCAACCTGTGGTGATCACCTTCGCGGCTGCTGCAGAACTTGACAGCCACACAAAGACCCATACTTGTTCTGTCTAAAAATTAAGCCCCTGAGCTTAGAATAATTTTTTCTACCACCAAAAGCATATTGGTTGGATTTATTGGTTTGTAAGAAAGTGAAGCAGAAAGACAATAGACAATAGTCTGCCTTTCTTTCCCCTCTGGATGTAGATGTCAGAAGACCCCTGCTCTGGCTGTAGGAGCAGTTGAGGGAGGACATGAGGGGCCAGAGAATGTTCATCACTCCCCTTTAGAATGCCTACCAAGACAGCAGTTACGAAGACTGTGATTCAGAGCAGAGAGGTCGTTTTTCATGGTCTTGCAGCTCTCCAACAGCCCCGAAGTTTGTGTTTACCGCTTAATGCTATGCTGGTCACTGGGATGAGAGAGACCAAACAGAAATACAAAGTACCCAGGTTCAAATAAGAGTGAAGATGTTTGAACACCCTGTCAGTCAGTCCACAAGGACTGACAGAACGCTAGCCACAGCCCGCCATGTGCTAGGTACTGCAAATTTTGTGTTTTTCCCTGACTCCAAGCAGAGTGCTGACTGTCAAAGCTTTCACATTTAGGATGAGCAGACTGAGATGCCAGCCCCACAGTTAGGACACAAGATACAGCTGCAGCTTTGGTAGACAGAGAAGTAGTAATAACAGTCTGTGTGTTCAGTAAGTCCTAACCACGGATGCATATACCTTCTTTCTCAGCCACATGAGAACAGCATACAGTTAATATTATTACCATCAGCCTCATCTTAGGGGAGGACGCAGGCCAAGGTCACCTACCATGAGGTAGGATGTGAGTCAGATGTTTTCTCTTTGAAGAATAAGATGTGTGAATGACAGAGACAGACAGGTTGTGTTAGAATTTTTCTTTTTAATATAACCACATATTAATATGAATTTAATGCTTATAGGCTTTGCAGGACTTATAACATTTTTATTTTTATTTATTTAAATTAGAAACAAGCTTGCTTCACATGTCAATCCCAGCTCCTTCTCCCTTCCCTCCTCTCCCAACCCCCATCAGCCCTTCCAACCCCCACCCAATCCCCACTCTGCTCCCCAGGGAGGGTGAGGCCCCCCCATGAGGGATATCGAAAGTCTGTCATATCATCTGGGGTGGGACCTAGGCCCTCCCCCATGTGTCCAGGCTGAGAGAGCATCCCTCTATGTGGAATGGGCTCCCAAAGTCCATTTGTATGCCAGGGATAAATACTGATTTACTACTTGAGACCCCATAGATTGCCAAGGCCTCCTCGCTGACACCCAAACTTAGGGGGTCTGGATCAGTCCAATCTGTCTACCACAAGATCCAGCAATTCCACTCTTAGGCATATACCCAAAAGATGCACATTCATACAATAAGGACATCTGTTCCACTATGTTCATAGCAGCATTATTTGTAATAGCTAGATCCTGG
Organism: Mesocricetus auratus; assembly: GCF_017639785.1. NCBI lineage: Eukaryota > Metazoa > Chordata > Mammalia > Rodentia > Cricetidae > Mesocricetus > Mesocricetus auratus. The sequence goes on along the minus strand of NW_024429184.1, from coordinate 112,791,139 downwards.
AAGCAACCTAGATGCCCCTCAACTGAAGAGTGGATAGAGAAAATGTGGTACATTTACACAATGGAGTATTACACAGCAGAAAAAAAAACAATGGAATCTTGAAATTTGCAGGCAAATGGATGGCACTAGTAGAAGAAACCATCCCAAGTGAGGTAGCCTAGTCACAAAAAGACAAACATGAGCCTTCATCCAGTGGCTGATGGAAGCAGAGGCAGACACCCACAGCTAAACACTGAAATGAACTCCTGGAAACCAGTTGCAGAGAGGGAGGAGGGATGAGCAAAGGAGTCAAGACAGAAACAGCTGACCTGAACAAGGGGGAGCTCATAGAACTTTTCTTATACTACTCACAATCTAATAACATTGAGCATGCTGATTAATTCAGCATAACTCCTCTGAAAAAGAAACTAGATCAAGGAAGGAAGGAAGGATGGAGAAGGGAAGGGAGGGAGGGAGGGAGGGAGGCAGGGAAGAAAGGAGGGAGGGAGGATGGAGAAGGGAAGGAAGGAAAGGGAAGGAGGAAAGAGAGAAGGGAACATTCTCGAATCCTACCAAGATAGTAAAGGCTTTATTTCTACTTCATTTTTACCCCTCCATCGGGTTAGTTTGTCACCTTCTAAGAGACCAAGTACGAAAGCAAAGGTGCTTGAAGGATGTGGCAGTGCCTCATTCTTTTTCTATGCTGTATAAAAAAAATCATCACAAATACGAAAACATAAAAGAGCCAACATGTTCAGGCTCCCTGTTTCTGTAGCCAGGAGTCCTATGCAGTTAACTAATTGGATCCCCTGCAGTTAGGACAATGACCAAGATGGTTTTTCATCTGGAGGCACTACTGAGCATGGACTCACGATCAAACCTTCATGTCCCAGCATCCATTTATGCAGGTTCATAATGCTGAGGGCACAGGCAGCTTGCTGGTATTGACTGGAGGCCATCTTCTGCTCCCAAGGACTGTCCTCAGCCCCTTGCCATACAGGCCAGCTAACATGGCCATTCACTTCTTTAGAGCCAGCAATGGAGATATCTAGCAACGTAGCACCAACAAAATGGACCCAACATTGCTGATGTGGCCATGGACTGATCCCAGCAGTGAGGTCTCAGGGCTTTGCTTTGTTCTCATGACTAGAAGCAATTCACAGTTCCTGCCTACACCTGGGGGAAGGGATCACACAAAGGACAAACGCCTTTGCTGCTGGTGGCAGGGATCATGGAGGCCACCTTAGAGTCTGTCCACCACAGATGAACAGGAATTGGAATGGGTGGGAGTGAGGGGAACAGGGAGAAAAGAAAAATAGAGATTGGAAACGTATCTACATAGATAGATAGATAGATAGATAGATAGATAGATAGATAGATAGATATGCAGATATATATACATGTATATAATGTTTGTTAATGGCATGCTGCTTGTCAGATAACATGTCCATTATTCACATATATTTCCTTGTTTAATCTTCCTCCAAATCCTGTGTGGCCACTTTATTACTAGTGACCATTTTGCAAGAAATCCGACTAGCATTCAGAGAAGTGAAACAAAGTTTCCAGGATTTCACATAGAAAAAGAAGAGCAGGGCCCATGCTTGTCTCTGATAGACCATAGAGCAAACTTTCATTGTGTGTTTTAGTCTGAGAAGCAAAGCAAGCAAGAGAAGAAAATAAAAGAGGGAGTGGAGGAAGGAGCAAGAGAGAACAGAGCTTCTAAGCCATTGGTAAACTCATTCCTGGAAGAGCTGGCAGTCAGGGCCTGGGTTTGTATGGTGGCTAAAGTTCTCACTCTACATGCAAAAAAAAAAAACTGGGTTCAATCCCAGAACTCAGAAGAGGAAGCAACTACAAAGTAAATTGCAGGCCTGCCTGGGCTATGTGATATATTATCAAAAAAAGGTGGGGCATGGTGAGGAGGAGGACTTGGGGAAAGGAAAGAAGACAATTAATCTGTCTACAATGTACTGTCCAGTTTCTGCACAAAGCACTCAACTAAAGACATAAACTTAAACTAGAACTGGTAACAGTTTAGTTAAGTACCATGCTTCTGAACCTTCCTGGCCCACCTTAGCTTTTCAGAGCCTAGAGCCAAACACTGCAGCCAAGCCGTGTGCAGAAACTTGGATGCCTAGCTCAAGCAGGTAGTGTCTTCCATGCATACTCTGCCAAGCAACTGCAGGAGCACATCTGGGCTCCAGCAGCAGGGCCAAGGCCTGGGTTTGTTTTTCACAGTTCATTTGCCATGTCCCATTCTATTCCTGGACACTCTGTCCTTCCCAGCTGACACTGGAGCTCAATTTCCCAATAGCCACTTTAAGGAGATGTCTCCAAGAGAGCTCCTTGGCGTCAGCCCTGGGCAGCCAGCACTTTCCAGCACCTGCTCAAAGAAGGATGACTGGACAAGGCACAGCTCAGACTCCTCTCTTGGGTGGCTGAGCCTCTGTCTTAAAGGCAGATGCCATGGGAAACCTTGTGTACATACAGGGGACTCACAGACATGCAAGGGAGAAGAGAGGATTCAAACATCAGATCCCTCTTACATCAACGCAGGACAGGCAGATCAGCTAATCCAGCCCAGCCCCCACCCTAGCTGCCTTTACTCTAACATAACAAATAGGGGGGGGGAAGAAAGAAAGAAAGAAAGAAAGAAAGAAAGAAAGAAAGAAAGAAAGAAAGAAAGAAAGAAAGAAAGGAAGGAAGGAAGGAAGGAAGGAAGGAAGGAAGGAAGGAAATAAAGCCACTGGTTCCTCCTGTATCTAGTTCACCTACCCAGAAAAACGATGTTCTGTGTTTCTCAATCAACCCTGCTAGAACCCAACCACTGATAAATTTGCACTGAGGTCCAACTTCACGCAGAAGCACTGAGACTCTAGAGCACAGAAAACATTGTCTTCTCATACCTGGTGCAGTGCCTGGCTCACCTGCTCTCCAGATGTGGGGTTGCCAGCCAATCTGTTTCATGTCCCTCATCTGTCGAGGGGAGATAGCAAAACGTCCTCCCTCATAGGCCACTGTGAGGCTTAGACTACGTCCATCACTATATTGGGACAAAGTTGTCTTCATCCAGTAAGTGTTACTGTGGTAGGCACTGATAGGGATGACTGACAGTAGACTGATCCATTGCCTATAGCTAGCCTTCCTGAAAGGCAGGGTTGTATCTACATGCATCTTGCGCATAGAAATTCTGGCTACTTACTCATTGACTTCTAGAACAGTGTTGGTATGCACAGGCACTTGGTACATTTTGTCTAACCCTCATTTTACAGATGGGAAACTGGAGTATGGAAGAGGCTATAAATGACTATTTTAAACTCACACACTGTAACTGGGATTTGAGTGCAAAGCATTCTTAGCTACAAAGCTCTGGTTCTTTCCACAATAGCCTCTTGTCCTTCTTAAGTGATTTACAAGCATTTGTTGAGGATATTTAACTCTTCATGGGATTATTTTTTGTTTTGTTTTGGGTTTTTCGTGTGTGTGTGTATGTGTGTGTGTGTGTTGAGTTTATTAAACACCAATTATGTACTCAGGAATGTGAGATTTATAATAATGAGTAGTCTCCTACTCTCAAAAAATTGAGATTCCAACTATCTGCGGAATTCTACTTTAGAACTATGGATACAGCTCAGTGGTAGGTGCTTGCTTGCATTTGTAAGCCCTAAGTTTGATTCCCCAGAACTAAAAAGCAAACAAACAAAAACTCTATTTCTAAGAGCTCATATTTCTAGAATCATGTTCTCTGACTCCCCAAATCCACACAAGTACAGATGATGAAGGCCTTTGGTACATTTTAAGCCGCTGGTGCCTTTTCTGTCTTCCAAACCAGAGATATTAAAAGTGACCATTGAAATCCATTGGTCTTATCCATTTCCTCCTAAGACTTTGGCTAGGATTACTTGAAAGGATATTGTTGAAGGGAAAGCTAATTGCTCAAACTGTCAGGTCATCTCTTAAGTGTTTCTAGATGCCGTGGCTGTTCCAAAGAGAATCTTTATGTATTTACAAACAGAGATAGTTAGAAAAACACAGCCATCATTCAGGAAACATGCCATCAGTTCAGAGTTTGTCTCATTTTCTTTTCTGGTTGTATTTCTACAATATTTGGGAGCCAGAAGGAGTGTGTGTGTGTGTGTGTGTGTGTGTGTGTGAGAGAGAGAGAGAGAGAGAGAGAGAGAGAGAGAGAGAGAGTATGTGTGAGAGTGTATGTATTTGTGTATCTGTGTGAGTGTGTGTATGAGTATTATCTGTGTGTGTGTGAATATGTGTGTGAGAGAGAGACTCTGTGTGTGTGTGTATGTGTGTGTGTGTGTGTGTGTGTGTGTGTGTGTGTGTTTTAATCAGCTCTAAATTTATGTGTTGAATCCCAGGGGACCGGGTGAGCAATCGCATAATAATTCTACCTCAATAGGAAAGAAGTTATAACTAGTTCACTTGGGGTAATTATAGGGCAACCTTCTGCCAGGATTTAAAGATAGACTTTGAAATGTTTATTTTTTCACTTGCCTACTGTTATGTGTAGAGAGAGGTTCTAGCTCCTGGGACACCAGCCAGAGTTAAATGAGGGCCAGCTAGAGAGACAAAGAGAGACACTGAGAGTTGGTTCTTATCTTTGTGTGCTCAGGGTTCTGGGGACACAAATTCTTCCTATCACATTGGTCTCCACAGAGACCCTCAAGAGAATTATGGCAAGATGCACAATGGGCAGCTTCAGAGGTGTGTGACCCTCGGCCAGCAACCCCATCCTGGGAACTGACAAGATGTTTAGATCTGGGGACCTACCTCAGCCCTACTGCATAAGTAAGTGGGTGAGAAGAGCAATCTGTTTGAGTAACCCCCAAGATGATTCTGTGTGCTCCAAAATGTGAGCATCGCTCCTCAAGGGCTGTGGGGTTCAGTTGAGTAACTTTGACCCAATTTAACTAAAGAAGAACTGATTTAAATGAAGCATATTCACACACAGTCACATAATTCATTTATGCTTAGCCACTGTGTAGTCGTGAAGTCCAAGACCTGTTACTGTAGTTGCTTGTTTGTTTTGTTTTGTTTGTTTTACTCTTCTGTAGGGCCCACCACCCAGCTCTCAAATAAATCACACACGGACTCTTGTTGTTTCTTATGAATGCCCGGCCTTAGTTTGGCTTGTTTCTAGCCAGTTTTTCTTAACTTAAATTATCTGATCTACTTTCAGTCTCTGGGCTTTACCTTTCTGTATTTCTGTATATATTTTCTTTCCTTCTTATTTTGTATCTGGCTGTGTGATCCAGTGGCTGACTCCTTCTTTTCTCAATCCTTATCTCCCAAGATTTCTCCTTCTCCTTATTCTCTCTGCCTACCAGCCCCACCTATCCTTTCTCCTGCCTGGTTATTGGCCATTCAGCTCTTTATTAGACCAATCAGGTGTTTTAGACAGGCAAAGTAACACAACTTCACAGAGTTAAAAAGCTCAATATAAAAGAATGCAACACATTTTTGCATCATTAAACAAATGTTCCACAGTATAAACAAATGTAACACATCTTAAAATAATATTCTACTACATGTAACCCAACTGATCTCTACGTTTCAAAGTTTAACAAGTGATTCAGAGGAATGGCATGTCTGTTCATTTCCAAAGCATCAATCAATACCTCTTTTGCCTTCAAGTAATCAACATGCTATCAGTCAACTGGAAATTTTAAAGAAAATTCAACAATTGGCTCTTACAAGCCCATTGAAGTTGATTCCAACTTAGCACTCTCTCAAGACTTAACTTTTTTATCGCACTGTGGATGGATAGTAACAATATGGACTCACGGGGGTTATTGGAAGATTGAGATGAGAACATAGGAAAGTTGCAAAGAAAATAATGGTAGCAGAAATACATAGAGTTCTTCCCTCTTCTGAGTACTTAGCATGTACTGTTCCATTGAGATCTCACAGCCATGAAAAGGGTACTGATAATTTCTTTCACTTTGTGTGTGAGAAACCTGGTCTCAAATACGTGGTCCAAAGTCACTCACACAGGAAGCAAGTGGGAGAATGGGTGTCACTCCAAAACCTTAGGGTCAAAGACATTCTAAGCCAGTCCACCAGTCTGGACTTCCGGTCCACTGTTAAACAGTCTGCTCTACACAATTGCTTCCAGGAACCCTAGCATGACTCTACAAGAAAAATTAACAAAACTAAGGCTACTGGGCCCATGGAAACAGGCATTTTAGGTCTTGCCTGATGTACACAAATTAGCAATGAGAAATTTTAAGCTCCCAGCATTACGGAAGAGAGGTGTCTGTGCATGCCTTTATCAGCACTGTTAATTCCTCTGATTTTTGAAAGCCTGTTATGATAATTTGTAAGTATAAAGGGGAAAACAATACTCACACAGGTGTGAACCTTTAGACCATCTACACTCTGTCTACTCTCCAATTAGAATGGAGTTGAGGCAAACCCCACACATTGTACTCTTGCACATTTTCAGTAAACATTTAAACAGCTGCCTTTCAAAGACAAAGATCTATTCCATATCGTAATCACATATAAAAAACAGTCTTGGCGGCAAACACCTTCTCCCACTGAGCCATCCATCTCAATGATCCTTCATAATTTTTTGATAGATGTTTCTTGAATCAGGGTCTGTAACATGAAAAATAAAAGACACGGGCACAGATATTGGGCTTCAAGCTTCAAGCTGAAGATCAGAAAAGCAAAGCAGCCAGGCACTAGCTCTCACTCTACCTCAGACTGAAAGGTGATCCTGGTTCCACCAAACCTCAGACTGCTGCCTCTCTTTAGCATGGCTGGAGAATCCCCAGACTTCAATGTCTTTCTATCCTCAATGTGGCTGGAGAATGAATGGCAGCTCTGAGACCCTGTTCCTTCTTAAATACCTCCCTAATGCTGAAATTAAATGTGTGTGATCCCAGGTGCTGAGATCAAAGGCATGAGCTCTGTTACTCTTCACTCTTGTGTAGGCCATGGTGGCCTTGAACTAACAGAGATCTGTCTACCTCTTAATCCTGAATCCTGGGATTAAAGGTATGCACCACCACTGCCTGATCTCTATAACAAGAGGCGACTTTGCTTTCTGAATCCTCAGGCAAGATTTAATAAATCATAAAAAAAATAGCACCATAAGGGTTCACCAAGTTCCATGTATTGTACTTGTTCAATACTCCTCTTAATTTTTTAAATCTGTAGGTTTATCCCCATAACAAACATACTCTCCTTTTTCACGTGCAAAGATTAGATTTCTCTTACAGTCACCAACCTCCTGAATTTTTCCTATTGCATCCCTGGGGCATCACTGGATATGCTCTTCAGTCCCTGAATTTCTTGTAACCAACGGACACAAACATATGCACAGTAGACACTAGCACGCTTGACTGTCTTCACTTCCATGAATTTGAAGTAAATGAAATTTGAAATTCAGCTCTGACACTGCACTAGCTACAAGGCAAGTACTACTGGTTTATTGAGCAGCAGTGCTTCTCGAAGTTTCCATCACTCCTCTGATGCCTGTCACCTCATTCCCCCACCCATGGACGTGGGACAGCAGAGATGAACGCCTGCATCTAGTTTTATATGCATGCTCAGGTCACATAAGGGAAGCAAGCAGTGTGTGCCAAACTCCACTCCCGTCTGTTTTGAGTGGCAGCATCTGTGTTTGCAGAAGGTGATTAGATGCTCTAAGGAGAACTTCCCTATGTGATAAAAGGCCAGCAGGCCCCCAAGCATGCAAGCAGCCTGGACCATCCCTGCCTCCTCAAATGGAAATTGAGAGAATTTGTGCTATCTGTAAGGCTCAGTTATTAAAAGGCTTGCTGCTGCCAGAATACCCTCTCCTTGCAGGTGTCTCTGGGGTTTCTTCCTAACTGTATTTTTGTCTTGGCATGGGTGCAGAAGGCATATTTCCTGCACACTAAGCAGGTTTCAGCTTGCTCCTGTGGCACTTTGCAAGGCCTGGGGGGGTTGCATGTCAAGACAGAGTACACGAGTCAGCCCATGGAGAGTTCTACCAGGAACCTAACCAGCTCCTGAAGAAATTTCAACAAATGGAACCTGAGAGATCGCTCAGCAGTTATAAACTCTTGCTGCTCTTCCAGAGGACCCAAGTTTAGCTCCCAACATCCACATAAGGCAGCTCACAACCTCCTATAACTCCAGCCCCAAGGGATCAGACTCCATCTTCTGGCAATACACACAGACACACACACACACACACACACACACACACACACACACACACACACATACACACACACACACACACACACAAATACAAAGAAACCTCTCAACCAATTTACAGGGACTGGAAATTTGGGGTTTGTAGAAGGAAATAATGTGGGAATTTTGAGATTAAGATGTCATCATTAATCATCATTTTTCCTCCATAGTTTTTTTAATTTAAATTAGAAACAAGCTTGCTTCACATGTCAATCCCAGCGCCTTCTCCCTCTCCTCCTCCCCTGAATTCATTTATTTTAAAAGCATTTATTGGGTCAGACACTGTGTTAAGCATTAGGAATACTGTAGAGATAAATAAAACTATCAGACCCTACTGAAGCTAGTCTAGTGAAAGAGGCAGGTAAAATCATAAGGCACTTTCATGCCTATTGACAGAGGCCATGGGGGGGAATGTCACTAAAGCAAGTGAGAAGAGCCTTAATGCAACAAGGCTATTTAAGGGTGTGAGGTTCAAGCAGAGACCTAAACAACAAGTAGAAGTTGAGCAGCAGAGGAAGAGGAGGGGGAATATTCTGGAAAGCAGTTAAGAGGTAAGAAACCCTGAGGCACGAATAGTACAAAAGAAGCTCCTAGGGACTGCAGTAGGCAGTGAGAGGAAGATGGTGGCCATGAACAGAGGAAATTCGGCAGTGTGAGCCGAGCCAAGTCTTGTCTCCTGGCGCTTCCATTTCTTCTACAACCAGATAGGCATAATAACGTCATACAGCGCTGCATCCGTGCCCAGTGACAAAAAGTATGACACCGACTGTATTTTAAAGTCCTACTTATAGGACTGTGGCAGTGTTTCACATCTGACTGTAAATCCAAAGATCCCTGCACAGGTGCCTTGGAACAGCTTCAGGGACTCTCAAGAATAATAGTGCCCATCTCCGTCCAACATCACACTCAGTGATGTCATATAGGTAGACGAGGTAGGAATGCTCACACTGGGAAACTTGACTAGTGTTCTGTAAAGGTTAATTTACACATGGCATTGAGTGAGTGTGAATGAGGAGAGTAGAGACCTTGGACACAACGGCCAAGAAAGGCTTTCCCACAACAAAGAAAGACGCGGATCTGTTGTGACTTTTGAATGCTAGAACTCCCGGTCATATGAGACAGGCCCACGCAAAGCCAGCCCACAGGGACAAGACCAGGAGGACCACTTCCACACGCCAACCTATTTCCTGTCATGGCAGAAGAGTATCAGTGACACTCAGCCCACAGAAAGGAACTTGAAGCATCTCAGGTCAACAGCTGCTGAGAACTGCTTTCTCTGGCACATGTGGCTAGCAATAAATTGCATTTCAATGTTCTGAATCGGTGGAAAAAGATAGCTCCTTGCTGCAGCCTGCTCCCTTCATTGGAGCTGCCATCTGTCAGCTCTTGTCACTCAGCACGGCTGTCTGCACTGCAGATTAGGGACTGAATGCAGAGTGGCATGCTGGGAAAGAAAATGTCTGCCACAAGCAAGGATGTTCAAGGCAGATCCTCTATAAAACCTCAGACATGGATATAATTCAAAACACGATTAAAATGGTGACACCTTTTTAATGGGCAGGCTTTTAAAAATGCAGTATTTATCTATGGTCAGTATGTCTGATTAGTTTCCACTTTCAAGGAAATAACTGGTTGTTTATGATGGAGTTTTATAGGAAAAGTGCTTAAACAAAATGTCAGAATTTGAATGGGGCCCAAGTGGGGTGACTTAATTAAATATTCACTCACTCATTCACTTACTCAACAAATGAATGAGTGTTTACTAGGTGCTGGTAGAATGTGAGTTCCATAAAGACAAAAGTTGGGTCTGTCTTATTTATCCTGGGTGCTCAGAACATTTCTGCTGACTGCCTGAGTGTACGAGTCACTGCCTCGTACGGAGAGTATGAGGTGAGTAAGTTGATGTCTGCTCTTGCAGAACTCAGTCTGATATGCAGACAAGCGAGCCAGCGATTACAATGCAGGGAGGCGAGAGCTATACTAGGAGTATAGCATGGCTGACAAAACAATGGGCACAATCTAGCAGGAAGAAAGAGACGGTACAGAAGAATATGTCTTGTGGTGGTCCATCTGCAATGTCCATGTACCTGGATTTAGAGTCACCTAGGAGACCACAACTCACACTCACATGCTACACTTGTGCATGCACTGTAAGTCTCAAAGACATGTAACTTTGTAACAACAGATGTTTCCAGCTGCATTGAAACATTGAAGAAAGTTCTAACTCTCTTCAAAGTCATTTTCCCCAGTGGTCTGTTCCAGGGTTGTGGGGGTTATGACAATTTCTTTCCTTGCCACAACAGTCTGTCCCAGTGGTGGCACCCTCACTGGAAATACCAAGAAGGACCAAATACATAAAAACCAAATAACATAGTGCATTACCTTCTACCTGTGACTCCAGTTGAACAGTTATCATTTGGACAACTTGATTTCATCTCACCCATTACTTTTGTGTTGAGAGGATTTTAAAGATATTTCTAAAATTTTTCACCTTTAAAGAGCTCTGTTATCTTTAGAGTTGGAGGCAATAGTGAAAACATGATTTTTTTTAATCAAAAGATTCTGGGTGCAGAGAATTTACTGCTTCATTGAAGGCCGTGGTGTGCAAGCTGTGGTTCCCATATAGGGGCCACCTCAAGAACCTCGGCCTGGATGGCACCATTCTCAGAAATGCCCTATTGTGTGCTGGACTATGTTGTCATTTATTGTCCCTCTATCATATCCACACCCCTCCCTCCACACGGAGGTGGTCAGGGAGCAGTAAGTTAGGGGACAAAGGCAGAGGAGAGCAGCATATTGCTGTTTCTTTAGCTGGGGTAAAGGTGGTAGGAGGAGAACCATTTAGTTTCTTTTTCCTCACTTTGCAAGATAAGTTTGGCTCATTTCTCCAGCCACATGGAAAAAGACATATCTGAGGTATGCCACGCTTACTGGGAAAGCTTACTGTGGAAACAAAAATAATAGGAGAGAGCAGACCTGCTTCCCAGCCTGAGGTAGGTGGAGCTTTCCCGGTCTTCGCGACTGCTGTATACCTCTTACCTGCCCACGGGTGCCGTATGCCCTCCTGGAGGGACAGACGGTAACAGACGTGCTTGTTTTCGAGATAGATGCTGTCTTTTTGAACATCTCCAGGATCTGGCACGTAGTCCACTTCCAAAACAACCCCAAGTTATTTTTCAGCTTGTCTACAGAGCACGACAGTGGACTTCTCTGGTATCACCTTCAGCGGTAGATACAAGAAATCACTCCAAAGCAGACTTGGGGAAAATGTTTTGGGAGAAAACAGGAAGATACATGAATGGCAGACCCTAAGAGGCCTGTTCTCTGACTACATGACACAAACCCTTGCTTCTCTTCACCTTCTGTGGCTATGGGCTCTCAGGAAGTGGGGCGGGGGAAGGGGGAGGGCTCAGAGGAAGACTGTCCCTGTACTGAGGTGCAGGCTAGAGCAAAAGGACCTCAGACAAGAGACAGACAGACAGACAGATGGACGGACACACACACACACACACACACAGAGTGGAGGTTTAGAGACAGCTGTAGGGACAATACTAATCTTGTTGCTGTTTCCTTCCTATCTCAAGGACTGTTGTTCCCCTAATCTTTTATTTTCTTAAATGTACTCTAACTTGCATTTTTATATTTATTTGTATATGTTTATTTTTTTGTTTGTTTGTTTGACCAAGATCAATCAAAGGTTTTGTACAATGCCTGGCATGCTGGAGTCTCAAATTATACTTGTTGAAAGAACAAATGAGTGACAAATAGAACCTGAGAAAGACAAGCCAGGGGATGTTAACAATAGTTGCCTCCTCCTTTCTCTTCCTTTGGACAAAAATTCCTAAGCATCCTGATTTGTGTGGTATTTATTATTGCCACACATCCTACTAAATAGTCTGCATGATTTGTCTCACTAGTCCTCTCAACACAGCCATGAGGAAGTATGTTCAAGAGCCTCAGAACACCTTCAGATTCATCAAATCACTGGAAATTGGTATTGCTGGCCTATTCCAGCTAAAGGATGCAGATTAAACAGTCAAAGGGGCACAAGGCAGAGTCCAAAAAGGACCTGGTGTAGTGCTTCGGCATGCCCGCCCCCCACAAAGGTGTGACCAGACCGAATGTCATCAGTCTGCTGGAAGACAAAGACAAAGCAGAAAGTTCCTCAGACAAGGGATGGCTTCACAGACAGACAGCCAATTGTGTCGCCACTAACTCTGATACCACTGTTTACTTCTGAGCTCTGTGCATTGTCCAGTCACCTAAATCAAAGCTCTGGCGCTTCAAGCCAGTCAAGCCAACCAAAAAAGACCAACTGACAGGTCTCAGGACAATCCTGAAGCTTTCTGAATCTCAAAGAAAGGAATGCTTCTTAGGCACATATGAGCTTCCATTACAAGACGTATTATCTACTCTTCCCTAAGAGACCATGATAAAGTTGGATAATGACCTTTGAGTATTCCACTACATACCCCACCCCACCCGGTACCCCTGCACCTGCAGAGAGAAAAAGAAATTATGAGCAATAAAAGATGGTGCCAAGTGCACACGGGTAATAGCTGATGCAGAACTTGGCGTCGTTTTCCCTGGAGGGAACAGTTGAGGGCCGGATAGAATCAGCCATCCGAGACCCTTCAGGTGCTCAGCTTTGATGTGAGGGCTCTGGAGTTCAATAATTCATGCTAATGCAGCCAGCATCCAGGCAATTGCATTCACACTTCATTCAGATTTTGATTACTAAACAGTCCCGGTGACTTTTATGATGAGAAAACACTTGGGTGACTTCAGCTGGAATGGTAGAAGCACCAGGGCCTTGGGGTCAGAAGAGCCTGTCTTTCTTGGGCCTGGTGTATTCTGGATAGGTGTAGACCTTGTCTGGTAACATTTACTATCTCAGAATTTCCTCACCAGTAAGATATGGTGTTACCACTTACTTCACAGGGTTGTGAGGCCACATGACTCAGATTAACAGATGAAAATTTCAGTAGTGCAATAACATAAGAGAAATTTCAGGGGCCTGAAAGAACCCTGAGAAATGTTCATTTCCTCCTCTCTTCAGAGTTATTCTCTTTCTTTCCCATCTCTCTCCCTCGCTGTCCCCTCCTGCCTCCCTCCACCCTAGCTGCAAATGGAAGACAATGTTTTCTGTCACTATAATGGGAGTACCAAGAATAAACAGGGTACATATCATCCAGAAGGAAGACCGAAGACGGAAAGCCTTGTGCTGAATATAGAATCTGTAATTCATGCCCACGATGCTTCCCCGTGTTGAGGAGGAATGGAGAAAAGAAGAAGATGAAGATGGACAATTAGTACCAACATGGAGTTTCAAAGTTTAGGCAGCTTCAAAGGCATTTAAGCACTTTTATACAACTTTGCTTTAATACGTTCTCTCAGTACTCATTAAAATACGTATGCCACTTACACTAGAAATATCTTCCCGGAAGGAAAAGAAGAAAGTAGGTTAGTAATTTACAAGCTTATATCAAATCTCCATTGCCTCCATTTGATTTAGGAAAAGATGTAGCTCAAATGACTAGCATCAAGCCTAGATGGGAGGAAAGCTTCATAAAAATTAAAATACAGCTACAAAAAAAAATCCTACTCCATGAAAGACCGAGCAAATAAAGCAGGACTGGGTCTGGGATATGTGTTTTCAACGTCCTCCAGAATCCTGGTACAGGTTATCCACAAATTTTATTTTGAGAAACATGAGCTTAATGGTTAAGACTGCGGACTTAAGGAGAGTCCTGTGTTCAAACCCTGAATTCACTACACCTCATTTTATGAATTTGCAAGTTTAAACTTCTCTGATTTCAAGTTTTCTAAGTTTTGAAATTTGAATTTATATATATATTTCAAAGGTTGCTGTGATAATTAAATAAAATACATTATGGAGTAATGGTATCTGGTATGTATGAAAAATAATACTATTATATATTGCCATTATTGTGTAAAGGACTTGGATCCTTTTTTTCTTTATCGTTTCATTCTTTTCTTTTTATAAATACAGAAGAATAATGAATTATGAAAATGGTTTATGTAACTTGACAGAGCCTCTTTCCCTTGCTTAGAATGGAACTTCATTCTCATTACTGAAGATGGCAGTCGGAGCTCCTGCTGCGTCCCACACAGTGGGATGGAGGCAGGGAAGGGAAGGCAGACTCCTTCTGTAAGGGCCTTCCTGAAAGGTTATGTCCATTCCATAAACCAGAACACAGCTGCCCGGAAGACTGAAAAGTGTGACCAACTAGTATTCCGGGTAGTCAGTCACGTGCCCAGAAAACTGTGGCTTGTGTTATGATGGAAAATTGGAGAGGGGGAGTTTGGAAGGACAGGTCTTGATCCCTGGTGTCTCTGACCAGGGATGCCTCACAGATTTAGGTTTTTCCTGTGGATCCTCTGCTCTCATCCCTCTGAGTGCTGGTTTCTCAAGCGGCATCTTCCTCAAGGCAGGTCGTAATTACTTGTCCCACTCAGTTTGGCTAATTTTCTTCCCTGATTCCTTCCATAGCTCCACACCTCACCTGTAAGCTTCACTGCACCCCCCCTCCCAAGTTTTGTCTAACTGTAATAGGCAACACAATCATTCTGTTATAAAAGTTAAAAATCAGAACTAAACACTTAGGAGGAATTCCAGTATCAAAAAACATTGGTCCTGGGAAATACTCTCAGTGTTCTCAGGAACAGACTCCTACCATTCCCCCAGCAGATACGTTGATATGTGAGGAAGACCTAGTCTGCACGACTGTCTTTGACTTCTGTTACACTGAGCAGTGTGTTGAGAGTGACACTTCATGCTAAAGGTCATAGGCCAACAGCATCAGCTGTAATGACGACAGAGTTCCCACTGTGTCAGTGCAGTCACACCTTACAAACCCACTCCCCCTTCTTGTTTGCGTACCTCCCAGTCTCCTTCTCCACAGAGAGCTGAGTCTTTGTACTTCTCTAGGCCCCAGTTCCCCCTCACACTATCTGTGGCTATGTTATCCCACTGCCAAAGGGATGCAAGGTCTCCTCTCTACAATCTGCCTGGAATCCCATTTTCAAATAAGCATTGTAGAGTGAGAAAATCTCAGAAGACCTGAATTAAAGCCATCCTACTCCCCTAGGAACCCCGACATATTCCAATGCAAGGGGACAGTTCCACCCCACTGCCCAGAAAAGTACACACAAATATCTTAGGTGAGAGAAATCCTGAGTTGTTAGAACTTTCAGTGTGCCAAGCCAACCTCAAATAAGACCACATCAAGGCCATTCCTATGTGGAAAAACCAGTCTCAATTATGAAAAAAAAAGCATTTGACTGAATTAATTATTTAGACAGACGACTGATCTGACAGATGATGATTCATAAGCTGATTTATTTTTTCAAAATCTATGATTGATTCCTGACTAATTGTTTCCTGCACTCAGTTGAGTTTCCTAATGATCCAAATGCTCATGAGGTCTACAGTTTCTGAAGAAGACTGGAGACAAATTATGCTTCTCACAAACCACTTCCCATTTGCAGGTGGTTTCCACTTCCACTTTCTTCCCATCAGTGCTGAGGAGTATGCAGAACTGGTGTCATTAGTTCCCCATTATACATGATGCTAATAAAGGAAGACATTCGCTGAGCACATATTATATTCCAGGCAAGATGTAAAATGCATTATGGATATCCTTTATTGCTCACAAAAGCCTTAATGAGGTAGACATTCTACTAACACCCTGTTTTATATATGAACATAGTTCAAAAAATATTAATCCTAATCACATAAGTAGAAAGAGGGTACAACCAGAATGCAAAATCAGTATAAACCCAGAAAGAATCATTGACTCTCTGTATTGGCTGGTTTTATTTCAACTTGATACAAGCTAGAGTCATCTGAGAGGAGGGAACCTCGACTGAGAAAATGCTTTCATAAGATCATGGGTATGGGCAAACCTATAGGACATTTTCTTAATTAGCAACTGATATGGGATGGACCAGCCCATTGTGGGTGGTAGCACTGTGGGCTGGTGCTCCTGGGTTCTATAAGAAAGCAGGCTGAACAAGCATGGAGAGCAAGGCAGTAAGCAGCACCCTTCCATGGCCTTTGGATCAGCTCCTGCCTCCAGGTTCCTGCTCTGTTTGAGTTCCTGTCCTGCCCTCCTTGGATCATGCACAGTGATATGGAAGTGTAATCCAAAGAGTTTACACCCACCCCTTCCTCCCCATGATATTTCATCACAGCGATAGTAACCCGGACTAACACACGCACTCAAACCCACATAGCTGTGAGTCCAGTCTAAACCATATTCCTGATATCGGGATTAAGAACTAAAGCCCCAGACTCTGGTAGCCTGGGTTCAGAGATGATGTTTGCTAACATTTATCAGTCCCCAAGTGTGTCACCTTATACAAGTTACCGAACTGTTGGGCTTCAGTCAGCGTCTTCAGTACACCGGATGGTGAACTTCTGTCTCAAAAGGTTCCTGTGCTGTTTCCATTTCCCAGATATTGTGAACAGAGCAGCAATGCCCCACACCTGAGGCTTGGGGAACACTGTGGAAGGGGGGCAGAGAATGTAAGAGTCAGTGGATCAGGGAGTTTGGAGACTGTGCCTCCCACTTATATCAGAAGCCATTCCTGTGAGATCTCACCAACATGCTACCCAAATAAAAGCTGAACAATGGTTTTTCCAAATAACTTTGTAGTGAGATAAAAGATGCAAGAATATAAACATTGATTTAAAACTCTTTCTGATATATATGTGTGTGTGTGTGTGTGTGTGTGTGTGTGTGTGTGTGTATGCACACACACACACACAACAAAGTGCATAGATCTTGGAAATAAGTGGAAACAATAAGGCATAGCCACAAACCCCCAAATCAAATATAAAACTAAGGTGTTGCTAACGTATGCTAAGGTGGAAAAGGAAAAAACCCATGAGACCTCAAAGCTACCCAAAGAACTACAGGAAATTGAGGAAAGCTGGGAAGAGGAGAAGTGCCCCCCAGGGAAGAGCCCCCCAGGGAAGAGCACAGAAGTTGGTTGTCCAATGCCCAGCAGTCAACACTGAAAGCATGCACACAGATAGCATTATCTGGACTGAACTGGTTGTATTGGGGAATATATTTACGTACATGAATGTATATTCATGCATGCAAAGCAACTGGTGGGGGAAGAGGCCATAAATTTGAGGGAGAGTGGAGAGATATGGAGGGAGGAAAGGGAAGGCAGAAATGTGATAACTGTATTAAAATCTCAAAAATAAAAAACTAGATCTTTGCCCAAAAATAGGGGTGGGATCACTATGATGGTTGCTGTTAATTGAAAATTCGACAGAATCTACAATCATCTAAGAGATGGACAGCAGGCTGAGTGTACCTCTGGAGGTTATTTTGATTATACTAACTGATGTGAGGAAATCCATCTTAATTGTGAGCAGGACCATTCCTTGGGCAGGAGATGATCCTGGACTATGTAAAACTGAAAAAGAGAGCTGAGCACTTGGAAGCAGTCATTGTGTTTCTGGCCAAAGCTGTGGTGTGAGCAGCTGCTTGAAGCTTCTGCTGCCATGATGGGCTCCTTGAATTGCAAGCCAAATCAACTCTTTCTCCTTAAAATTGCTTTTTGTCAGAGCACCTCATCACAGAGCAAGAAAAGAAAAGAAGACAGCCACCTACACTAAATGAGCCAGGCGGTCTACACACAGTCATCATTAGTAGTTGGTAGGAGATCTTCCGTTCCTCCAGCCTGAAGCTCAGTTTGTATTTTCTGGTCTGTGTCTTTGCAGGTGCCTCGAGCCAAGGCCTTGTGTAACTACAGAGGGAAGAATCCTGGTGACCTGAAGTTCAATAAAGGAGATGTCATCCTCCTCCGGAGACAGCTTGATGAGAACTGGTACCAGGGGGAGATCAATGGAGTCAGTGGGATCTTCCCAGCTAGCTCCGTGGCTGTCATCAAGCAGCTGCCCCAGCCGCCACCACTCTGCAGGGCCCTCTACAACTTTGACCTTCGAGACAAGGATAAGAGCGAGAACCAGGACTGCCTAACCTTCCTCAAGGTAAGGCCACATACAGACAATGGGAGAGGAAACCACAGTCCATTGTTTAATACTTGATGTTTTTAAAAAGTATGCATGCTACATGAATGCGCTCATGCATGTGTCTGTGTGTGTGTGTGCACACACACGCACATATGCAAGTGATAAGTGTGTATAATTTCAACTACATGTACTCTGTATTGGTCAATGTTCTATTGCTGTGGAGTGGCACGTGGCCGTTGTAACACTTATAAAAGAAAGTATTTAACTGGGGCTTCATCTGTGTTTTTAGGGGTTGTTATACCATAGGTATCAAAATCCCATCATAAAAACCTAAGTTGGGTTACCTTTTTAGTTGCTGCTGTGACAGGTTAACGTGTAAGCACATGAAATGACACTGTACTGCTATACTTCCACAGTAAAAGTCCCTAAACTCATTCATTTAACAATTTCTTTTAAATTTAATGTGTTTTAATTTTATGCATATGAGTATTTTTCACACATGCATGCATGTGTATCATATTGTGTCTGGTACCTGTGGCAACTGGAAGAGGGCATTGGATCTCTGGAAGTGGGGTTACTCTGGGAGTGGCGAGCCCCTGTGTGGATGCTGGGAATGGAACCTGGGTCCTCTGTAAGAGCAAGTGCTCTTAACTACTGAGTTATCGCTCAAATCCCTCCTTCCATCTGGCAATTTGGTCACTGGGAATATGATGGGAAAGTGTGACAAAGATACCAGAGCAGAGGATTTTGTCCATTCTATCACTGTGGAACACTGAAGCCTCATTAGAAAAGTCTAGGGTAGTGCTAAACCCAGCATGTCGATATTCAACCAAAGATCTTCCCTCCCTCTGCCAAGTGTTGTGGTATATCTATAATCTTAGCATTTGAGATATTGAGGCAGGAGGATCACTGAAGTGAATGTGAGCTCCATAGCTAGCCTCTCTCTCTCTCTCTCTCTCTCTCTCTCTCTCTCTCTCTCTCTCTCTCTCTCTCTCTCTCTCTCTCTCTCTCTCTCTCTCTCTCTCAAGAAAGGGTGTGATGGCTAGGGAGATGGCTCAGTAGATAAAGGCACTTGCTGCCAAACCTGGTGACCTGAGTTCAGTCCCCAACCACAGGGTTCAAGGAGAGAACCAACTCCCACAAATTGTCCTCTGACTTGCACACACATGCCATGATACATGTCACACACACAGGAGAGAGATTTGTAACAAGTGTCCCTATTAAGGTATTAAGTATGACATCATTTGTATGAAGTAAGAGAGTAGACAACATTAGGGGACAGTACCAGAGGTCATGATGCTACAATGTGGGAAAAGGCACAAAGGGACTCTAGGCTTCATACTTTGATTTGTTTGAGAGTTCGTGGCTGTAGTTAATTGTTTCCGCTCATTTCCAAGATGTATGCACTTTATTGAATGCACATATGTATGTCTTGAACAGAATTTAGGTCAATATTCATGTGCATATATCTTTTTCCTTGCTACAAAAGCATCTATAAAATGTCAGGCAAGCTATTAGCTGTGTGATTGTGGACAGAATCCACTTGTTTTTCTTACCGATATTTTCAGTGTTTCTGCAACTTTCATATAATCTTTTGTAGTAAGGAAAATTTGCATGAAAGCTGCTTTATTTTTAACATTTTAAGTTGGAGTCAACGCTGAAAGGCCTTCAAAACGGGAATGAAAGTAATTCCCCTTCGCCAAGTTAGAGCTGCATCACCCATGGCTTCCCTCTTGGTGTCTCTGTCAAGTTAATGGAAATGAAAACTACAGAGTCTGTTGTTGATTGCAGTGCTATGGGTTTTCCTTCTGGGTTCCACTGATCCTCAAATCACTTCCATTCCTCTTGAAAATCTTGGTGACCCAAACACTACCTTCTATGATAGCAGAAATATTTCCCATACAACCAAGTCAAGAGATACACCTTTTGCTCCCTGCTACAAACTGATCCCCATGGAAGAATTCATTGCCTGAAAGTGAAGGGTAGAGCTGACTTGAGACCTTCTCTTTCAGGATGACATCATCACAGTGATCAGTCGAGTGGATGAGAACTGGGCAGAAGGGAAGCTAGGAGACAGAGTGGGCATCTTCCCCATCCTGTTTGTAGAGGTATGTGAGACTCCCATCTACATATGAGTCAATCTCGCTCCAAGATGCCTGTGTCCCCAGTGATGTCTGAGGGCAATTTCTATTTAGTGTAAGTGTTAGAACTCACTGGAAGCTCTAAAGAAAAATTCTACACAGTGACACCCAATTCTGGTGGATATGGAGAAATGGGCCTTTTCCATTGTTTCTTGGAGTGTAAAGTGGTCAAATTTACTCACATCAAATGCACTGCTTTATGTTAACAATTCCACATCTGGGAATTGACTATAAGGAAATATTTAAATAAACATGTAAGGTTGCTGGTACAAAACATGCAAAATGTTCACCATAGCATTGTACGTAACGGTAAAATGCATAAATAATCTAAATAACCAATAGTAAGGGCTCACTTTGTGGGGGAGAGACAGGATCTCAACATGTAGACCAGGCTGAACTCAAACTCACAAAGATTCATCTGCCTCTTTCTCCCGAGTGCTAGGTTTAAAGGTATGTACCACTACAAGTGGCCTACCCTTTATTATGGTACTAGAAAAAAATTATATATACCATTTAAATGTTAATAATATTGTGAAGTACTTGGAAAATACATGACTTATAGTTGAGTTGAAAACAAATTGAATGAGTATAGATTTTATTTTTTAAAATTTTTTATCTGTTTTTAATTACATTGTTCTGCATGTTTCTGTGTTTGTGTAAGGGTGTCAGTTCCCCTGCAACTGGAGTTACAGACAGCTGTGAGCTGCCATGTGGGTGCTGGGAATTGAACCCAGGTCCTCTGAAAGAGCAGTCAGTGCTCTTACCTGCTAAGCTACCTCTCCAGTCTCTGAGTATAGATTTTTAAACCCTCAAAATGAGAAAGTTCTGGAGATCCGTCCATAACTCTGGGAATGCATTCAACATTGCTGAACTAGATGCTTAAATGAAACTGTAGAAAACCAAGTTGAGCCGAGTTGGAAGCAGCTCTACAGATGTGTGTTTGTGCATAGAAGTGAGTAAGGGGCTGCAGTGAGGTGCACCGACATACACTAACATGCTGGAAGTAGTGCCCACTCGATGTAAAATTCAGAAGCTGGAGGTTGGCATCCGGTGTCATTCTCTACAGCCCCCCACCGTATTTCGAGACAATCGGTGAACCTGGACTTTGCTATTTTGATGACACTGCCTGGCCAACAAGCACTCAGGATCTTCCTGTCTCCATACCCCCAGCACCAGCACTGGGGTTTGAGGCGTGTGCTACCACACCCAGCCTTTACACAGGGTCTGGGCATCCAAACAGAGCTCGTCACCTCTGCACAACAAGCACTTTGCCTTCAGAGCTAATTCCCCAGCCTTACTTCTGTGGGTTTGTTGGTTTTTTTTTTCTAACAACTTAAAAAACAAGCTAGGCTATCTGTTTCTCCAGTATAATTACCTAACCTCTAGTCTCTAACCTCACCAGCCATGAGCCTCACCCTAGCTTGAAGCAAGTCGTTGCAAATTCAAGAGAGAGTTTTCATTGTTTAACTGCATTCACGGGGTGCTTACCATGTATAAAAGCATTAAAAGTGAGTATCGGAGAGCTATAAAAAGAAGTACCGGGCAGTGTCCCCACCCTCCAGCAGGGTGGTGAAAATAGGACTGAGCCATAATTGGGGAGAAGCAGCCGATTCTTCATGAGTGAAAGTCAAAGCAGGTTCTGCAGCGAAGGGTGTATCCTTGTCCAGCTTCCAAGGTGCTGGGTATGTCCTTCACTCAGCCGTCAAAGCAACAGTGGCGGGAGAGTGCAGCTCAGCTGTGCTGCTAGTGCATGAACTCAAAGGTCTTCTCATCCCTCATTCCTGGTCTCTTTCTGGGCCTCCTCCTGGTATTCCTGCCTTGTGCCTGGCGCGCCTTCCCACCTGGTCAATTTTCACTCATTTTATGAGGCTCTGCTGGGGAAAAAATGTTCAGGCCCTTTTAGCAGCCAGGTGAACATTGTTTGATTTCTGTCTTCTCTAAACATGTGGCAGGTGTGTTGGTTACACTTTACAGGCCAGCTAACGCAGAACAGGTTCTCCATAAAAAATAAATAAAATTACCTGCCCAGCTTGTATGAGGCCTTGGGATCCAGTAACAATACAGCAATATTTACAGCATTAAATTGAGTAAACGAAAATCCATTTGAAGGTGGTTAGAACAAAAATAAGCCGTTCACTCTGACCCTGACCCTGTCCCAAGCACTCATTTATTTAGTCATTCATTGGCACCTGCTCTGTCAGGTTCTACACTAAATTTCTAAAGATACAGGGTAGATATGGGTCCCTAATCCCAGAGATCATACCATCAGGCACTCGGGTAATTGATTACAAGGATGATGGATGATACAAAGAGTGAAGTAGAGGAAACTGTTACAGGGCTATGATGTTCATCACCGTCTGGGAGGTCGGCAATGCCCTCTGAGCCAATTGAAAAGCAATAAGGTTAGGCATGTACGTATGGAGGAGGAAGTGGTTAGGGTCATACAAGAAGCAAGAGGACCCAGAGACGACTAGATCTAGAGCTAACTCACTAAGCCAAAGAAGTAAATTGTAGTAAATTGCTGACCATCTTGTAAATAGTCAGAAAAGACAGGGTGATGCTGGCATACTAAACAGTCCCACAGTCTCAGTGGCTCAACAAAGAAAATGCTGTTTTCTACCTACACTGTTATGTTCAGCACAGGATGCTGAGTGGTTCTACTCACAGACATCTGGGAACCCACACTAATAGGCCTGGACTGTCTTTTTAGTCATGACATCTGGAGCATGTGTCCTTACTGGTTTCCGAGGGAGGGGAGAATGGATTGTGTATTCACAGCTGAAATCCTCTGAAGTAGCGCTACACATATTCACTCACTGCCCATTGACTGGACCAGTCACATTGCTCTACACACATACATTCACTGTTCATTGCTGGACCAGTCACAACACTACAAGTCAGCAGAGGAAAGGTGACCACATGGGATACACAGTGAAGATCCTCTACATCTTCCTATAATAAATCTGGATTTGACCCAGAGATCGGTGACTTGATCAGATTTGGTTGGTTTGGTCGATTATTGTTTTTGGTTGGTTGGTTAGTTGGTTGGTTGGTTGGATGGATGGATGGATGGATGGATGGATGGATGGTTGGTTGGTTGATTGTTTGGTTGGTTGGAGTTGACTTGTTTATTCTGTTTTCAGATAGTCTCATTGCATATCCCACGCTGGCCTGATGCTGGATGTACAGCACAGGGTAGCCTCGACCTTCCGCAGCCTCCTAAGAGCTCTGATTACAGATATGAGCCACAAGGCCCAGACTTTGGTTCCTGAAATGCAGTGGAAAGAATAAATTGAAAAAACAAAAGAAACACAGAACGGCAGATGAACAGTCTGGGGCATGGTTCCTTTAGGAAATTATGTGACTTTGACCACTAGACTGTAAACAAATTGACAAATTCAATTCTACCTCTTATGAGGATTTGGGAATTGCAGAGGTGGAGGATATGGGAAAGAGGAGACGGCCTGGGGTATCTCCACTTTCTGGCTTGTGTGCCTAGGTCAGTGGTGAAACCACTTGCTAAGTAGAAACAATGGGATGACTGGGGGATGTTAAGTCTCCCAGGACCTGCACTTGGTACCTAACTGAATACACTTGAAGTGGGAGGCTTTGGCCTGATCTCCTGCATTACTTTGAGCTGCTCCTTCATAGCTCAAGGGTTAAGGGGTAAGCATTAATTTCATCACCTGTTTCTGAATACTACTCTTTTCAAAACTTCTGTATTTAATGCTTATCCATTTGGATACTCTCACTACCAATTTACCTCTAAAATTAGTAATTAGAAGAACCCTCAAAATTATCATTAAACTAGCCATGGCTTCATTTGTTCTCCTAATTGCCAGGAGGGAGGAAGAAAATAATCAAGTGGTTTGTCTAATTGGGAGCCTACTTTTCAAACATTACTTCAAATCTAAATTGAGCTTTTTAAAGCAGTACTTAAAGTTTTGACTCCAGTAATTTCATTAAGAGTAGCGCGTGCTAAGAACTCTTTAAGTAAGTTTGTATTGCCAAAGCTATGGAGAACAATAGAAAGGAAGGCTGTCTTATAAGGGTAACATGGATTTCTGTGTGTGTGTGCATAAACAAGACATTCGCTGTTATCACGTCATTTGATTTATTGCTCTGCACCTGCCCAAAGGGTGACTAAACAAAGCTGAGCTTTTGCCCCCTCCTGTCAGGACTTCTCCCTAGGGCAGCCTTGGCTACATGAACCTCATCTTGGCCAATGAACTCCAAGGATATTGTTTCCAATGAGTGCAAATCTGAGGGCCCCACAGTCCTGCCCCAGCTGAACTGTCAGTCATGCAGGTGGGGGGCAGGGCAGAGGCAGACTTTCACAGGGCTCTTTGTTAGTGCTACTGATAAAAAATATTTTAAAGGTGATGGCGGTGCCCACCTAGAGGCACAACCGGCCGGGCAAATAAGAAAGAATTACTTGTGTCATTACAGCTGCAGATGGCTAAAAAGAAAATCACTCATTCAAATTGAAGGCTATCAGTTACCCCCCTGTACAAACAGGTGCTGTGGGGCCTTGCAAGGCCTTGTCCTTAGTCCAAGCTACCATTAGTGCCCGCCAGAGCAATGTCAACACGTTGCTAATTGGTATCCCTACTTCTCATCATTCCTTATGGGTAACATCAAGAAGGACATTTTCATCAAATGGAGTAAAGCCGGCTCTTTGCTTTTTTATGTATCTGGATCTCTGTTTTTTATAAATACGTATAATTATATAAACACACTACAGTCGGTATACAGAAAAGTTCCAACATGCTCCCCCCAAATCCCTCATGCTGCACCCTCTTCACTATTCCTCCACAGACTCTCAGTACCTAGTAACCAGTGATCTACTTTCTGCCCCTATGGCTTTCCTTTTCTAGAATGTTCTAAAAATGGAATCCCATAGAACATAGCCTTGTGAGCTTGGCTTCTTTCATTTTGCTTAACACCTGTGAGATTCGTCTGTGCTGTGCCATGTGTCTACAGCTCATCTTTTTATTAGGGTGGTGTCCCAAAGCACAGATGTTCCAGAGATGGCATCTGGGGAGACAGTTCTGTCTGTAAGTCTTATTGCACAATTATCAGGACCGGAGTTCAATCCCAGAGCCCAGGTTTACAAAACAAAACAAAACAAAAAACTGGTTATGATGGTACACAATTGTCATCCCAGCACTGGGGAGGTGGAGACAGGTGGATGCCAGGAACTCAATGGCCAGCCAGCCAACTCCAGGCCAATAAGAAACCCTTCCTAAAATCCAAGATGGGCAGCTCCTGAGGAGCAACAGCTGAGGGTCACCTCTGACCTCCACATGCATGCCCGCAAATCTAAATCGCCAGTCAGTCAATTGGTAATAAATGGCACTGAGGTGGTTTCTGGTGTTGTTGGCAACTCTGAATGAAACTGTGGTTTGAGCATACATTTTTCTTTCTTCGAGTAATTACCCAGAAGTGGGATTGCTGGATCAGATGCTAAGTGTGTGTTTATGAGAAACTGCCAAACCGTAACATGAGCTTTAAAAAGCGTAAATCAGATCATGTCACTCCTCTCCGCAGTCCTGCCAGGGGCTTCCTGTTACACTGAAAATAAGTCACGGCCTCCTGAGTACTTGTGCGATCGGGTGCCTGCCAGCCCTGTCTCCTCACCTGCTCCCGTCCATCCTTCTCCACTGCTTCCTACCCAGCCCTCTCACATCCTCATTTCTTCACAACTCTCTTTCTTATCACTCAGCTTAAATGCCGCCTTCTTCCTTGATGCTCGCCCACTAGTGTGGAGTGGCCCCTCCCCTCTCCCTGGAAGACATTACCATCTGATACCTCCTTTTTACCTAGTTTACACATGGTCTCTGTCACTTATGCCACTCCTTCTGGGCCTCAGCTTGCTGATCTTTGAAATGGACCTTTTTTTTTTTAAGTGCACTGAGGAGATGTTTCAGTAAAGCACTCGGTGAACTCCAGGCCAGGGGCAGATCCTGCCTGAAAAAGCAAGGGGAATTTTCCCAAGGAATGACAGCAGAGGTTATCCTCTGGCATATATATATGAACACGGTAACACTAATCCCCTAGCTGGTGAGTTTTTCACAGTGTGGCAAGCTTTTTTTAGACAAGAATCACCTCTTCTTCAAAGTCTTCTATCTCAGCTATTTTAATCACTGTTTAAGAAGTTCTTAAATGGGATTTTTTTAACTTCTCTAGTTGGATTTCTAAATTAGAATGAGAGGTGTGGCTTCGGAGAACAACTGGTAACTGTTGTAATAATAGGAATTTAACTAATCAACCTGAAACTGAAGTGTTGATTCACAGGAACCCTCATTTTTTTTCCAACAGATTTCATATTTCCAAAGGCTATAAGCCCCCAGAGGCCCTCAGAGGTGATGAGGAGGAGGATGGGGATGACTACAGTAACTCAGCAACACAGCACTGAGCTGGCTGGCACCAGATCAGAAACACCATTTGTTACATTTCCAGAAATTGTGCTAGCCAGATGTTAAACAGTTGGTTTATCGATAACACTACACACCAGGGCTTTTCCGTCCTTTTTTAAGTTTTTTTCCCCTAGCTAACTTACTAGAGCAAATTATATTAGAGACAAAGAACAGGAGAGGAAAGTGAAGGGATAGCAGTATTTGAGATTAAAAAAAAAAAAACAGGATTATCAGAAGGATGTAGTCAAGGTCCTGGATGTGTGTCTATTATGTCTTAAATTTATCAAATGTATAAACATCAAATGGATAAAAGATAGAATTTGTTATTATACTGACCAAAGGATGGCCATTGTAGCCAACAGCCAAAGGATGGCCAGCCAGCGGCTGAGAAGCTAGCGTTGACAGCCAGTGAGCGTGAGACTTAGCTACTATATTATGTCAGAAAGTAACTCTCATCCATTCTTTTATCTTTGCAGCCAAACCTCGCGGCAAGACACCTCCTAGAGAGGAACAAAGGGCATCAGTTATCACGCACGAAAAACCTGTCCCTGATGTCCTCACCACCCAAAGGCAAAGCAACCAACACATCCACCCTCCGAAAGAACCCTGGGTCCAGGAGGAAGGGGTCTGGGCAGTTCTCCATCACAACAGCTTTGAACACACTCAACCGCATGGTCCATTCTCCTGAAGGTCACCACATGGTGGAAATCAGCACCCCAGTGCTCATCAGCTCTACCAGCCCCTCTGTGTTTTCTCAGCATGGTGACAAGGCAGACTTCCCTGCCAACTCTGCAGGACAGGTAGGGGATAAATCCATTGGCACATTGCTGGTAGGCAAGAGAGTTTCACCTTGTCACAATCACCGTTGGATGCTTAGGGCCAGGCACCCAGAATGCAAGAATATTAACTGAAGCCCTGTGTACTGTCAGATATTTGTGGTCTCACTTTATCCTTAAGCATCCTGTACGTTAAATATGATTATTATTATCCCTGCTTTACAGGTAAGTGATACAGAGTTCAAAGTGTTAAACAACTTGCCCAAATTCCCAGATACTTTTCAATTTTCTGTTCTGTGGTAAACATGGTTGCCTCTTCATAAGAAAACTTTCCTCCAAGGAGATGTTGGTAGACACTTTCCAGACAAGGTTTTGGCATAGTATGAGACTCACTGTTACAGCTTCTGCAATAGCCTGGGTATCACACAGAAAGAAAGCAATAGGACCTTCGGGTTAGCAGGTGTTCCTCAGGACAATGATAGAATTTGTGGGTCCAATGCCCATCTCCACATTTTTGCATTTTTTAAATGCAAGCCCCTTGCTCTAAAATGATTAAGAATTCCAAGGTGGCAACAACAATGCATTAAGTCAAATGATGGCCCCAAGTGCCTACAGAAGCCACACACGCGTGGGACCAGTTTGACGCTCTCACGGTGGGCACCTAATGAGGTAACGGGCATAGAGCGCTCAGTGTAAGGACGTCTGCCCTTTTTAAGCTCCAGTCAGCACTTGCTCTCCGTCCTATTATTAACCCTGCGCCCTCAGATGCCAAGAAGGGATAAGCAAAGGGGAGTTGCAGTAACCCAGAAGCTGAAGTATTTCTGACAGCATGTGGCTATTTAGGCTGAAGTGCACTTTAAGAGATAAAGGAGAGGTATGAGGCAAGGTAATTAAGAAGAATGTGCTGGGCACTCACTAAAAACACTCTTTGGAACCATGCAGGTGGCAACTTGAAAGGACAAACTTCAACTTGCACTGATGTCTTTTTTTTTTAAGAAGCTGTAAATCTTGTTTTTAAACATGAATTTCTACCTTGGGATTAAATGGCTTAATTGGACTCTAATCCCTTTATAACAAGACACGGAAGAAGGAGAAAGTCAAGGGCTCCCCAAAGACCTGTATGTTGGTCTGCAAAGAAAACAGCCCCCTCCATTAACACGCTGTCTTACACCACTGTCTGAGTTGCTAAGAGTGTAGCCTCTCATGTAACTGATGTAACTGAATCCCCACCTGTACTATCCTTCTCTCTCTCTCTCTCTCTCTCTCTCTCTCTCTCTCTCTCTCTCTCTCTCTCTCTCTCTCTCTCTCTCTCTCTCTCTCTCTCTCTCTCTCTCTCTCTCCCTCTCCCACCACCACACACAGCATAAATTCTGACATGCATTCTATACACATTTTTATGAGTATACACACACTTTGTGCCCAGAGTTGATCTAACACACATACACACACGCGCGCACGCGCGCGCGCACGCTAATGCATGAAAACTCTAAAACAGGAACCTGATGACTCACATGAATCTGAAAAGTCAGACGTTTCTAAGGCATTCTTTATATAGAGGCATGGGGATATAAAGTGCAGCCCACACTCTGTAAAAATAAGCGAGCGAGTGAGATCAGCCGTGAGTTGCACCCTACAAAGGTGTATCTAAGAGACCTGTTCTCTGCGCCTTTGAAATCTTTATTCCTGGACATTTACCTCATCTGCCAAGAGGATGAACCAGAGCAGGAAAATCCCAGTAGTAATGCAAACAAATCTTCTTTCTTCCAAGTGTACGCATGCAAAGAATGGTAACACCAAGCCACAGCATTCATGGGGAAATCACTGGGCAGTGCTGACAGCTTTTTGTCAATGCAGATGGTTGTAAATGGGGATATTTCTGCAAATGGTGTTGTCAAACATATTCAGAAGTCCAGTGCACAAGTTCTATCTAGAGATAAGTGGGGCATCGAACAAACTCTCTCTCCCGCTTCATTTCTCCTCTAACATTGTTGAAAGACTGGGTTGGGTCTAGCCCACTAAATTCTCCCTACCTTCCCCATCCTGTACCTGTTTAGACACAAGTGGGTATTCAATAAATCAAATGATCAAAATATTTTTACTTAAGTATCTGGGCATGTGGTAACATATACTTAGGGAAACCTGAAAGGGAGAAATTCTTTCTTGTAGACCTCACAGATTACTGTAACTCTCTCAACTAAAAAATACCCAGAGTGTGTATAATATACTAGTAACCATAGTGAGTGAGGAGATCCTACTCCCAAACTAAGGCAGTGATAACAATCTAAAATATTTTGAGGCCTGTGTGAGACAGATGGGTGGATAAATGATAGAAGTATGGCTGTATAGAGATGATAGATAGATAGATAGATAGATAGATAGATAGATAGATAGATAGATAGATAGATTATTGATGGAGTCAGAGAGGTAGGTATGTAATGGTAGGTAACATGGACAGATGGAGTAGATGACAATGATAGATAGATAGATAGATAGATAGATAGATAGATAGATAGAGAGATAGATAGATAGATAGATAGATTAGATAAATAGATGATAGACAGATTAGGCAGACAGACATAAACATACAGACAGACAAATAGTGGTAGATAGATACAGAGAGACAAATATATGATATACTCTGATTGTACAGGTCCAGTCTCCAAAACCCTGCTCTCCATACTACAAATGTAATAAGAACCTGTGTGGGGGAATTATAAAACCACTTTACATCAAGGTAATTAAGGACCCAGAAGAAAAATGGTTTGGTCAAGTTCGCATAGTAGAGTGTGCCTTGATTTTAGTACTAAGATGAGCATGTCACCATGCTGTCAGCAAAGACCACCTGAGCATCACCTGAGCATCATCACTTAGCCAGCGTGGTTTATCTAAAGTTCTTACATCCTCTCTTCTTATTGTCTTCATTTGGACTACAAGACTTCCCATTACTCTTTTCCCCAAATACCTCCCAGTGGGGAAAAAATGCCCATCCCTTTTCCGCCTAAAGGCTTTCAATGACTGCCACTTTGTTCCTTATGCACTGCTAGCTGTGTCCAAGCATGCATGCTGTGTGTTGCTAAGGGCATCAATAATAAGCTGTTCCCAAGGAATCCACAATCTGGCAAATATTCAAAACTCAATGGCTCCTCTATAGTGAAGGCCAGACTCTCTAAAGTGGTATGGGGATTCTGATGGTAACCACACTGCCTTAGGTGGGATAGGGACTCAGAAATTAAAAACACAAAAGAATAGACTGAATAACCCATTCTTTTTACAGTGTCCCACGGCATGTTCCATGAGGTGTTTTAGGATACCAAGGTCTCAACTCTGTTCCAGTCTATCTATAACACCCCCTAGCACTGACTACTCGGGAATAGCCAATAAATAAGAAAAAGAGAGAAACGCCTCAGATCCTGTAGGAAGTTACTGCCTCCCTTCTAAGTAGAGATTCTAGCGTTTCCAATTTATTGTGTGGTAGTGACTCTCCAAGTCTTATAAGCGATATCAATTTTATCTTCACAGAAGGAAAGATGGGGAAATATTTGGATATTTGATTTAAATAATTTTCCATATTTAAAGAACAGTAAGTTAATGAAGGTACAGTCATAGACATGGAAAAATAACCACAATGGTAGGATACCACACAGATTAGATCATGCTGGTCCCAATTGAGAACATGAATACCCAGAGCATACACACATGGCAGTCCTGGAATTCACTATGTAGACCTCATTGGATGTGAACTCACAGAGCTATGCCTGCCTCTGCCTCCAAGTGTTGGAATTAAAGTGCACCATCATGCCCTCCCAAGGATAACTGAGTATTATTCCATTATGTGACTATGGAGTAAAAGGTCCAGGAAATTTCTTTTAGGGAGATTGTAAAACATATCTAGCTTCCACCAACAAGACAAAAGGGGTTTGAAAAACAAGAAGTCATTTTACAAAATCAGTCTAGAAGTCATCCGAGTTAAGTGTCCCGGTTCCTTCTGTGAAAAAGTAAGGCTGCAAATCTTCATTACATAACTGTTATCTTCACAGCAAGAAACCAGGGAAAGGGATAGCATTTTTTCATTGTCTTCCTATCTTCCTACCTATAAGAAACCACTTGCCAATCCTAGTAGACTCAGCAAGAGTAACTTCAAAGATACATACACCATAACTATGGGCCGGAAACACCTACACTTGACCATGACTCGGAGTCAGACCTGAGCAATTGGAGTAGGTTCTGTGGAACCTTTGGTGGAGAAAGTCAAGTCAGTGTCTTGGCACTAACACACTTAGCCTTAAGGAGAACCTGAGGATTCTCCCCAGGACCATTACTTGGGAAAGGTGCCTCCAAATAAAAAGAAAACATACGTTACAATAGAAGTCCTTCAGCCATACAGTACCTCTATAGGATAGTCACAAGTATAGGCCTTCTCCGCTCCATGATTCAGCATGTGGAGCCTATCCCAGGCCTGTCTGCAACACTCACAGATCTATGAAGCAGTCTCTTATTCCTCAGTAAGAGGTCCTGCTCCCTCAGCATCTCTTCCTCCTCCCCTTTCCTCTCCAGCCACACAAGCCCCATAAGTCCTTTCTTAATTTCTCTCTTTCTATATGTCAAACCCAGGGTAATAGAATTGCTATAAACAAACAAACAAAAACCCTTTCCCCACTTCATAATTGGAAAATCCCTTTTGCCACCTATATAGTTTTTGTCCCAGCCTCTTTACTGGTCTCCTAAAACTATACTCAATCACAACACCTTTCCCTGCCTAGCCCCTCCCAGAATCTCTCCATTTTTACAACTATAACTTTATAATGAGTGCTTTAAATTTTAAATCATTTTAGCCATTTATAGTTCCCTAACCCCCACTGGTTCCCAGAAGCCCTGAGGAATGGTAATATCTGCAGTTTATTAGGTGGTCACATAAAGCCAAAAAACGTAAGAGAAGACTTACAGGTATCATGATATACAACTGTTCAAAGAAGACATTGGTATGTACCTTTAACAAACGGAAAATTTCTAGGAGGGAAAGATCACATAACTTACCTGAAGGCTAGAAAGTAAGCCAAAGTTTGAGTGTAATTCATTCTTTCTCCCCTAAGAGATTTCTTAAGTATAGAGCCTTAGAGTGTCCACAATTTGGCTACAGTTCCAGCCAGCCCCAGCTTAGTTCACAGTCATAAACATGCATGTACACTAGCCCAATATAATACAAAAGTCAGGTTCAGTCCAGATGTGGTAGCACTCATAATCCCAGCACTTGGGAGGTAGATGTAGAAAAGTCAGGAATTCATGGTCATCCTTGATTGCACAATAAGTTTGAAATTAGCCTGGGACTAGTTTAGAAGCTTTGTCTCAAAACAACAGCTTGCACACACATTACAGCAATCTGCTCAACACCCAAAGGACAATACATGCACAGTCACATCACTCTTTTTTGTCCTTGTACCCCTCATAAGGCCTGAGTTATTCTAGACAATGAACAAGTTTTTGTTGGCTAAATAATGCAACTCCCTCTAGAATGTATTTCTACTTCATTCACCTGTTTCAGTCATACCCATGCCATATGTACTATTTCTTTAAGGAAGCTCTTTGAATCCTCTTTACAAGGATCAGTGTCTCTCCTGTGTTAACTACACACTATTTGCACTATTGTCATAAGCAACATGTTAGAACATATAATGTAATTTCTGCATAATTCAGTACGTAAAGACTGTATGCATGTATCTTATTACATTGCTCAATAACAGATTGAAAGTTTCCCAAGGCTGGAGATATTGTTTTATATACTTATGTCACTGTAGAATATCCAACGCCCTCTTGTTTCTATTACACAGACAGTGTAGAAAAGACAGAGAGAGCAAAGGCGAGTTAGTGTGAGGAATGTAATTCCTCTTCCCACCTGTGCCAGCAAGTCTAGGCACCTTCTCTGAGTTCCTAGAGATAAGCGAGCATGTATCTTGGAGAATTCTGAGATCTACAAAAGTGATTCTCCTTTTAGCCCTGTTTCTGGAATATCGTGAAATAATTTCTACTACTACTGTAAGTCCAGATCGATTCTATGGGTGTCTCATCTTCCATTAGGGTCTTTCACCCCAGCCTAGTGCTCAGAGTGCGTGGAAGTATTTTTACTGGGTAGTAGGATGATTTTCCCCTTGGACTGACTGTCAGTCTCTCTCTCTCTCTCTCTCTCTCTCTCTCTCTCTCTCTCTCTCTCTCTCTCTCTCTCTCTCTCTCTCTCTCTCTTCCTCCCTCCCTCTCTCTCTCAATGCAAATTTATGCTTAAGAGTCTAAGCTAACCCCACCCTCTAAGATAATGTACAGAGATAAATGACGCTAATATCCCCAAGTTACTATCTCCCCAATAAAAATTTCACTCATTCCACAATTCTCACTCAACAAATTCACATTCACAAATGATGTTTGTAGATCACATTAGAATTGTGTAGTCTTAAGGAATTGTATGAAGAAAGAAGAAAGTTTGTATTGAATGGACACCCCTTGGTAGAAATAATTCCTTAAATTATTCAAATTATTCTCATGAATTATTAGTTAATAATGCCTTAGAAGGAAATCACTAGCAGGCATTTGAAAGCAAGAAAGGAACCAAGGCCTCTCTTGCCATTGGCCGAAGAGCAATCAGTGCTGAGCAGAGAAGTCATGCCAGCCTTGAACCTGGACCCCTCTCCTCATCCCAGGCTGAGGCTTTAGACAAGTCAGTAACCATGTTAAGCTATAGTCTCCCATCAAAAACACAACATGTTTGGGGTTGGATGATCTATGTGGGAGATTGTCTCTGAAGAAAACTGAGTCTCCCTCTCTCCGCAGCCATTAACCACCCTTCATCTGAAGATGGAACCTTGTAGAATTTCCCCTGTCCACATTGGACAGCCTGTTGTTGAGATTTCATGGATGTGGCTATCCAATCCATTGGGCTCAACCTTGGACACAAGTACATTCAAGCAAGACTAGATGTCTTCCATAAGTATTATTTATTCAGAGAGAGAGAGAGAGAAGGAGAGAGAGAGAGGAAGAGGTATAGATGTGACAAGAATAAAGAAGAGATCATGGATTTTGTAGGGAAGTTGGGGGAACATGGGAGGAAACCAAGGGGATAAGGGGTGAGAATAATGTAGACTGGCTGTTCATGTATAAGGTTCTCAAAAAGAAAAGATAAAATAATTAAAATATTTAATTTTTAATAAGCATACTCTGATTTACAAGGTTGCTTGGAAAATCAAAGGATCGTAAATATAGATATAAGTACTTGACTCAGTTTTTTATTGTTCTTTTCAAATTTTCTTAGTAGTAAGTTGCCATGTTTCTAATCTTTGCTATGCATTTTTTAATATTTTTCTATGAAAACTTTCAAATCTATATGAAAACTAAAAGAATATTATAATGAGCCCACTCAGGCCAATTTCTCCCCCTACTCTTCCTCCAGCCAACTCATCAAAATCCTGACTTCAGGTCAAATTATCAATTGTAGTAACTGTGTCTTTTGTTAACACTATCATAATATTATCAAACATCAAACAAAATTGTCTTTTATATTTTCTTTTTTCCAGAGGACTTTTTAGACAGGGTTTCTCTGTGTACAACCTTAGCTGTCCTGGAACTACTTCTGTAGACCAGGCTGGCCTCAAACTCAGAGAGATCCACCTGCCTCCCTAGTGCTGGAATTAAAGGTGTGCACCACAACTGCCTGCCTGGGGTTTTTTATATTTTCAGTATCCCATGTTTACATTTCTTGTTTTGCCTTATAAAATTCTCCTTGGTTGATTTATGCAGATTAGACGCAGATGAAATAAGCACTTTTCATTGGCTTGATACAGTCCCCACATTTGTTTTATTCTATACATTAAATGATATCCTCATCCTTCACACTCTACATGGTTTTTGGAGGGGGTTTTTGTTGTTGTTGTTGTTGTTGTTGTTTTGTAAACAAGTTATTTGTCCTCCTGAATTCAAAAACATCTGGATATTACCACTCACATCTTCATAGTGGTTTTGACTTTTGTTTGCTTTGTTTTGTGACAGCGTTTCATGTAGTCTATGTTTCAAGGTTTATCCCTATAAGCAGCCTGTATTAGTACTTTATTCCCTTTTATGGCCAAATAACATCCCAAAGTATGGAAATGCCATAAGATTTAGTTTACCCTTTCATCAGCAGGTAGGCATTTGGATAGTTTCTATTTGTCTGTTGGCAATAATACTGCTAGGAGCGTTTTTGTGAAAGCTTTTGTGTAGGCACATTTTCACATGCATATAAACCTAGGAATGGAGCTGATAGCTCATATAGTGGCTCTCTCTTACAAAATTCTGTTTGCAAAAACTCACAAGTACTTTCCAAAATGAATGCACATTTTACATTTCCACCAATAGAGCACAATGGTTCCAATTTTTCCAGTTTTTACCAACATGTGTTTGCCGTCTGACTTATGGACTATAGCCATCCTATAGTATCTCATTGTAAAATTTTGTTTGTGTTTGTGTTTCCTGATTTTTGCTTTTTTTTTGAGGCAGGATCTCACAGGTTGGCCTTAAAACCTCTATCCTCCTGCCTCAACCTCCCAAGAGCTGAGATTACAGATTCATGTCATTGTGTCTTACTGTAGTTTTGATTTGCAGTTCTCTGATGATTAATGACACTGGGTATGTGCTAATAAGTTTACCAAACAAGTATTCTTTGGATTAAGGTCTGTTTGTGTGTGTTGTCCATATTATAATTGGGTTGTTTATCACTTTTAATTGAGTTGTAAAAGGGTTTTTTTACATGTTCTGCAAAAAAGTCCTAGATCAAATATATAACTTCTAAAATCTTTCCCATTCTGTGAGTTGCCTTTCCACTTTCTCCATTATATTCTTTAAAGCACAAAAAGTGTTTTTTTATTATGATGATGTCTAATTTATCTACTTTCGGAAACTATTGCCTAACCAAAATTTAATATTTAACCTTATTTTTCTTCCATGGTGTTTTACAATTTTATCTTTTACATTTGTACCTAGGTCCCAAGTGCAGTTGGTTTTTGTATATGCTATAAGATTGGAGTTTAGATTCATTCTTATATAGTTATCTAGTTGTCCCAGCAGTATTTATTGAAAAGGCCATTACATCCCCATTTTGTTAGCTTGACACTCTTGTTAAAATTTAAATACCTTACCATAGCACATCAAAAGGCTAGAAATGTTTGACTGCATCTCCTTTCGAGTTAAAATGTGTTCATACTGAGATGTCATCAGCCTGTTCCATTGGTTATCAAACTCCGCATCAGTCTTCCTACCTAATGATTTGAACAGTTCATCCTGAGTGGCAAAACGGTGACACTCCAAATCCATCCTTCCTGCTGGGTTTCTTTTTAAGCTGCAACACTTCTGTGATGTTGGCTTCTGCCTGCAAGAGCACCTTGTGTGTCCAGAGCACACAGAGAGCTTCTCCTGGGTTGCACACTGCACCCCACTCTCGTGTGTTGGAAGCTCATAGACCAGGGACTCCAGAGTTCACACCCTTGACCCCCATTTGTTCCTGAGCATTCTCTAGCTCAAAAGCAGGACTCATTTCTCAACAACGTCCTGCCTGACATGTTTGCCATAACTGAACTGCTAACCCTTTTTCCACTGGCTGATGCCAGCTGGATTAATATTGCCCTGGCTGTCTGTGCCGGTCTCCTTGTTTATATCCTTATTGTTGTCCTCAGGCTGGCCCCAGTGTCCCAGCCTCCGTGGCTGTGACTTCACTCCTTCACCCTCCCCAAGGTCTAGCTTCCACACTTGGGCCAAGACCAGGAGAAGAAGGCCTGAGCTTGTGCAGTCTGGAGAAAGAAACGGCTTCAAGGTTGATGTGGGAATGAGTGATGACCTTTATTTTCCAAATGTGGGTTCGCATACTAGAATTGTGTTGGTGTTGCTGTGTCCAGAAGCAAAAATGAACATAAATCAAAGCATATAGGCTGTGGGTACATACACTTAGGCTGTGGGCACATACATTGAGAAAGCTCTCGCGTCTCGTGGACTATTAGGCTCTGCATAGGAAAAGCACTAGATCAGTGATTCTCAACCTTCCCAATGCTGTGACCCTTTAATACAGTTCCTTATGTCGTGGTGACCCCCAACCATAAAAATATTTTAGTTTCTGTTTCATAACCGTAGTTTTGCTATGGTTGTGAATTGTAATGTAACTGTTTATTGAGGTTAGAGGTTTACCAGATGGAGTCATGATCCACAGGTTAAGAACCAGGGCACGAGAGGACCCTGTGCATTTGCTATTATTGTTTTGGTTTGGTTTTTGATTTCTCTTATACAGAAAGGCAGATAAAACTTTAAAGCAAAGGATTTGACTCAGTCAGAGCTTCCTGCCATGGCTTTGCCATCTAATAGCTAGATGACACTGAACTGATATGATGAGCCTCACAGCTCTCATTTGCAAGGTGGGCTCTTCCCGTGAAGCATCTCTGCAAGGGTGTACAGGAGCTCGACAAGCAGAGCTTTCTGAATGTCACTGTAACTCAAGAGATCCCCGCTAGGGACAGCGGGGAGGGGGCCTCAATCTTGTTTTGCACGGAAGAAAACTGGCATGAAGTGGTCCTTCCTTAACAGACTCGGGCCTCCCCAGCTCGTCAAATAGACACTGAACTGCCATTTAAAACAGAAATAAGGCTCTTGTGGCGTAAAATGTGGTGTCTGCCCTTAAGCTGCATGATCCCGGTGGCAGGGGTGATTGTCTGCACAAGACCCATGATTTGTGACACCAGTCAGGCCTAAGACAATGGAATCCTCTTCAGTACGTGGCCCTCCAGGCGTCCAGCCTGTCCACGCCTCCATTTCCTCATCTGCTAAAGAGACGGTCGTGGAGGGAGAGCTGCTCCTGCTATGTGGTTAGGGATGGCCCTTGTTGGGATTCCTCCTCTCAGCTGCTCGCACACACCTTCACAGACACTCACACCTGGTTGTGTTCCAGCCACTGCAGTGTGCTCAGCCTCGGTGAGGTGACGGTCAGGAAGGACGTGTCCCTTAGACAAAGAGCTGTGCAAAATTGCAGGCTTTGGGTTCACCGAGATCTGAGAAGGGATTCACTGCTTCCTCCTGAACTTCATCCTCTGTTTTCCATGTGCTGGAGACAATGGCCTGGGCTTAGCAATGGGAACTGCCCCAGTGAACGTCCCCTCTGTTGCTATCATTGGGCCAAACCAGGAAGCTAGAAGCATCCTCTCCTTCCGTCCCAGGGCTGACCTGGACAGACTAGCCTCCCTGGCAGTGAGAGTTCTCAGCTGTGCAACTCAGAGCCATGACCTGCTGCAGAAGGAGTGTGGGGGCTTCCAGAAGCCCCTTTGCTTCCTTCACAGGCAGTGATCATTCCGAAAGTACAGGAGTCTAATTTGGTATTCTGTCCATGTGTCCCCTGGGGCAATTCCTCTTGCTTAACTCAGACCCCTCAGCTGTAATTCCACATAAACCTATGCAAGGAAAACGGAAAATACACACAGAGGAAAAGACTTTGGGAAAAGATGTAGGCTGAGGTAGAGCCAGCTCCCTGTCTACCATTCTACACCACACACACACACACACACACACACACACACACACACACACACACCTTTTAGCTTTGTCTATGAATCCTGTCCTCAACCCGTGAGTGTCCTGAGTCAAGGGAGCGCTGTTTTTCCATACACCCTGTCCGTGGAGCAGTCCGTAAAGAGTTGTTAGGTACCCACTGTGCACCAAACCCTTGAGTCACACACAGGTGACACAGCAAGCAAGCCACTTGATCACGGCACTTAAGGAAGCTCCAAGCCAGCAAGGTAGACACATACTAAAGTATTAAGTATTTATTTCATGGTTTTAAATGTGCAAAACGCTCTAAGTTTTGAGGGTGAGGCATGAAGAAACTCTGAGGTGAAGGGTCGACCTGGTCTGGGAGACCGAAAGGTTGCCTAGGGGAAGCAGCGTTTGGGTGGAGACATATAGGTTACAGCAGTCAAAAGGCCAGGGCCCTGCTGTAGCTTTCCCTGCCCAGCGTCCATTCTCCACACAGTGTGTGGCCCCTGGTGAGGGGCAACTGCTGTACACTTCCAACCCCTGGTGCATGGTAACTGCTGTACACTTCCAACCCCTGGTGCGGGGCAGCTGCTGTACACTTCCAACCCCTGGTGCATGGTAACTGCTGTACACTTCCAAACCATGGTGTGGGGTAGCTGCTGTACACTTCCAAGCCCAGCCCTGCCCCACTCCCCAAGGTCCTGTAGAGAAAGCCTCTCTGGTTTCTGGTGACTAAAGCAGGTTTGGTAATTAACCTTGTCTGCTTCCTTGATTCAGCAGTTCTCCAATGAGTGGTTAAGCTTTGCATCATCACTTTGCCCAATTAATCCTGGCCGGTACACCACTGCAGAGACCCAGCCCTGTCTGGGTGAAAGAGGGAGTGGCCCAGCCTGCATCTCAGCATTT
This sequence comes from Mesocricetus auratus, assembly GCF_017639785.1. Classification (NCBI taxonomy): domain Eukaryota; kingdom Metazoa; phylum Chordata; class Mammalia; order Rodentia; family Cricetidae; genus Mesocricetus; species Mesocricetus auratus. The sequence continues at coordinate 112,751,172 of NW_024429184.1, read as the reverse complement.
TCGCAGAGATTCTTGAACTCTGAGGCTGAGTGCAAGGCTCACTGACAGCCAATGGAACCTCAGACTCACACCCCTTCCCTCTGTGGAACTGGTCACCCTCTTGTGGCAATGAAAAAAATGTCTCCAGACATCCCCTGAACTCAGAGTCACCCCCAGCTGACAGTCACTAATGTGCGATAGATAGCAGCTAACGCAAGGCCTGTGTGAAGACAGTGACTTGTCTGAACACTCCAGCAAGCCATGCTTTCCAAACACACACTGAGGAAACCTGGAAATTCCCTGGACGTGTGCAAGCAAACTACCCAAGGCTTGAAGGAAGCTGAAAGAATCTAGAAACTGAATATCTAGAATAGGTCCACTCTCCACTTCCACTCGATCCAGAGGTAAAGGGACTCATATTGTGACAGATCCAATGTCATAATCAATCCTAAATACCACCCCACCTCTAGATGTTGTTAATAAATAGTATTGCTTCCATTTTAAATAAAAGAACTGCAACCCAACAATTAGCTAAAACTCATTCGGTAGGTACCCTTCAAACATTGAATCAAAACCCAGGGTTGGCCATCTTCCCTGCACCAGCAGCAGAAGTGGGAATCTCAACTGTCCACAGAAATGGTTTAAGAATGGTTAAGGAAGTAAACAGGCATTGTGAGAAGAAATACTAGGATTGGTTAGTAATGTCTGTCATGGCCCAGGCTCACAAAATGAGGCACATATGCCAGGGGACGTGTCTCTAATCTAAGATTCCATAATTCTGCAATCATTTTATTTGTCATTTTGGGGTGGCTGGACAGAGTTAGGGGTATATCCAAGTTTGTTTAACAAACAAGGTGCTCTGTGTGGACCTTCTTCAAGCGTGGAGTTTCTGTGCAGGGCAAACAAGGAGCCTGACTTTCTACTGTCTCCTTAGAAAAGCAAACTCTGCTCTCCATCACAGCCCTTGTGAACAACGTAGCAGTCTTACTTTTGGTAAGTAACACTATTCTAAGAAAGCAATAGAGAAAATTCCAAGAAATGGGGCATTTTTGTTCACTTAAAAAAATTGCCCATTGTATTTCAAAGTCCAAGTATAAGAGATAAAATGACCAACCCTTCTCCCTCTCTTTTCACCTCAAACAATCAAACACGTAGTGGAAAACTGGACTGCTTGGTGCATAGCAAAGCCTGTGTACACAGCAAAGAATGCTGCAAATGCCAGGGTATCTGTTTCCAAGACATCCTTCCAATGCTGACTACTAGGTAGGATACTGAGTGCAGAAAGAAGACTAAATCTTTCAGCTCAGCTCGAGTGCGTCCCTGTGTTCCTGGCTGACTAGCTAAGAACACTTGCTGTCATTGGCTTCTGTTCACAAACATGGTGGGCCTGCCACATGCCAGTTATCTATCCATCCGGGTACAAGTAACATGCAAGTTACATGTAAGCTTGGCTGTGCAGTTAGGAAGCAGTCCCTAGACAGATGTGAGCACATGTGCACTGGATCACAGAAAGTCTACTGGTTTAACCGCTCACCTGCCTTGGCTCAAGTGGCAGAACACAACTAGAAACTGCCTGGCCTTCATTTCTGAGCCTGGTGTTAGACACTTGACAGCCCCCAACCTAAAGAAAGCAGTCTCCAGTGAAGGACTGCCCATTCACAGTTGCTCTTGGAAATTACCTTCTGCTTATCTGTTTCTTTAACCTATACTGACAATCTGCGGCCAGTGGGCCAAGTGCTGCCGGCTCCCTGGTCTGGAACTGGGGCAGAGGTTGGCAGGGGAGGTCAGAAGAGTAGTACTCTATGATGGGTAAGAATTATTTCGTTTTCAGCATTCCAAAGTAAAGTTTATTGTCACACAGGTAGACTCACTCTCTGAATAGTATCTGTGGCTGATTTCACACCACAATAATAGAGTTGGGTGATTTTGACTGAGACCCCATACTTACTCTGATACTTTACAGAAAAAACGTCGGGTGGCCCTAAGCCTTGATCTTTCTTGTTTTGAAAGGTTTTGCGAGCATATGTGTCTGGTCATTTTGAGCCCTGTCGGGAGGAAGGAACACTGAATACACAGCCTGAGTGCACGTGCCTGGATCTCTCTTACCTCATGCCTTGTTTGGGAGTTTACCTTAGTTAGTGCTGTCTTACAGCTTTCAACTTCACAAGGCCAGAGTAACTGGTGCCCTCTACCATCCCAGGATTAAGTCTAGCAGGGCATGAAATTTAGTGAATGTCGGTTGCATACACAAATGGACACATGAATGAAGCCTCTTGAATGTATCTGTGCCTGTGTGTGAGCAATAGGTAGAATGAATAAACCCTTCAGTGATGGGGGGATCCAATAAGAGAAATATGCAGGTGAGTGTCTGAGTGAGGAAACTCTTGTTGGGAGGAGGAATTGAATAAGAAACACATGAACGGAGGAGAGCAGTCTCTAGGGAGGGTGAGTGACAAGTGAATGGAGACAAAGGGTGTTGGTGCCACATTAAACTGATTTCATCATTTTGCTGTCCTGGCTCATGCAATTGCTCATCCTGGCAATTTTGAGCTTAATCGATACCCTCCCTTGAGGATGGTGTGTCCTTGCCTTAATGCTTTAATATTTGGCCTGTGTCCCCAGAAGGGAAAAGTCACCTGCAACCCTTGGCCCCAGACCAGGCCATCATGCTCCCTAGAGTATAGCCTCCCGTATACCGGAAGAATATGTTCCCAACCCCAGTTCTTTCCATGTACATTTGTGAATGGTATGGAGTCCGAAAGGCAAGGGACTCCACAAAAGTATGCATTTCAGGTACAAGGGGCGAGGAGTGTTAGTTGCAGATGAATTTCATAGACAAGCTCACTGTAGCCAGATAGTAATGCAGAGTCAGAAAGGAAAGGCCATCAGAAACTTCTCAGTAGCTCTCCATCTCCTTTAGAGGAAGTATTTCATTAGCCTCTGTCCCTTCTACTTGTGTTTGTTGTGCGGCCTGTGCTCTTGGCATGCAGGTACCAGGAAGGCAGAGGCATGCACAGGGAAAGCCCCTGACGATTTGCTAGGAATAAGTGAAACAGCCTGGAAAGCTAATCCAGCGTCCGCTCCAACCAGCTCCCAGAACATAGTAAAAGAGCAACAGAGAAGTCCCATTCCCTAGAGATCTGAATTCAGAAACCAGTTTCTAGGGAAAAAATGTTGTATTGTCTCTTGACTGGTTTAGGTCCTTCTAAGTCTCCATGTACAGCCATTTTCTTTGGCTGGAGAAATACACTTCATTGCTACTCTTTCTAACACAAAAGGCTGGTTTCTTTCCTTTTAACTTGTTTTAATTGAGCTATACATTTTCCCCCCTTCCCTTCCACCCTCCCTTTGTACACACACACACACACACACACACACACACACACACACACACACACACACTCCCAATTTACTCAGGAGATACTTTTTCCCTTTCCTAGGCAGAACCATGTATGTCTCTCTTAGGGTCCTCTTCATTACCTAGGTTCTCTGGGGTTGTGGACTGTAGATTGGTTGTCCTTTGCTTTAGGTCTAATATCCATATATGAGTGAGTATATATTATATTTGTCTTCCTGGGTCTGGGATATCTCCCTCAGGACGGCTTTTTCTAGTTCTGTCTATTTGCCTGCAAATTTCAAGATGTCATTGTTTTTTACATCTGAATAGTACGGCATTGTGTAAATGTACCACATTTTCTTTATCCTCTACTTCAGTTGAGGGGCCTCTAGGTTGATTCCAGGTTCTGATATTACAAATAATGCTGCTATGAACATAGTTGGGTAAATGTCCTTGTGGTGTGAGTGTACATCCTTTGGATAAATGCCCAAAAGTGGTATTGCTGGGTCCTGAGGTAAACTGTTTCCCAATTTAATGCGAAACTACCATACTGATTTCCAAAGTGGCTGTATAAGTTGGCACACCAGCAATGGAGGAGTGTTCCCCTTTCTCCCCATCCTCTCTAGCATAAGCTGTCATCAAAGTCAAAAAACTAATTCCTAAGGATGGAGGGTATTTTTGTTTGTGTCAGGAGTGGATGAATCATGGAAATCACTAGACATTCTGACACATCACATCTTGAGATGATCCTGTCTGGAAAATTTGGCGTATTAGCACATAGTCTACCTTCTACATGAAAAGAATGACCCCATGATAAATCCCCTTGACTTAGGAGACCCTAGACAAATGTATTTTGTGAATAAATACCACTACCACTAGGGGACTCGAAGCAGACTTCAGAGGAACTTTGCTTATTTAAATGTTGTGGTTATAATACTACACACTGTAACACTTCAAGTGGACCATTAGAATAAGAACAAAGGTTATAATTATGGAGTTGATGTACCCTGGTATTTCAAAAGTATTACAGTGCCTGCCATCTTGGCCTTGGGGTCCAAATCTTGCTTTAAAGGCATTGCATCCTTGGGCTTAGGAAAGGTCAAAGGCAAGGATGGAGATGGCAGGGCAGAAGGTGTCCCGTGTCTGACCAAACAAGCCAGCTCGGAGGACAGGGTCTTCGTCTTCGTGGTTTGACTTGCCAATCAGATTTGGGGATCTTCTCCGGGTGTTGGTGGCGCATGCCTTTAATCCCAGCACTGGGGAAGCAGAGGCAGATGGATCTCTGTGAGTTCAAGACCAGCCTGGTCTACCAGAGCTAGTTCCAGGACAGTCTCCAAAGCCACAGAGAAACCCTGTCTCAAAAAAACAAAAACAAAAAAAGATTTGGGGATCTTCCAAATAGGCCAATTCAAACCACAGCTGTAGAGAACCACCAGGCCCCCACCTTCCTTGGAAGCTCAAGATGCATGAGACTAGTGAGGTAACCCAGTCACAAAAAGAGAAACATGGCATGTACTCTCTCATATATGGATTTTAGACATAGATCTGGGGAGTGCCAGCCTGCAATCCTATGGCCAGAGAGTCTGAGAAACAGAAACTTCATTTAGTGGCTGATCGAAGAAGAGGCAGACTCCCTTGGTTAAGTACTGAGCTGAACTCAAGAAAGCCAGTAACAGAGAGGGAGGACTGATGATCAAAGGGATTAAGACTGGGCTGGTTTAACCCCCAGAAACAGCTGACCAGACAAAGGTTAACTCTTGAATCCCAGGCATCAGCCTGGGAATCCAACATGGGACTGATCAAGACCCCCTGAATGTGGGTGTCAGTGAGGAGGCCTAGGGAATCTATTGAGCCTTGGGCAGCAGATCAGTACCCATCCCAAGTATACACACGGACTTTGGACTCCCATAGAACAATATGAGGTGCACTCTCACCCTGAACTCTTGGGGAAGAGTCTAGGCCCTGCCCTATATGAAATGACAGACTATGGACACCCCCATGGAGGGCCTCACCCTCCCTGGGGGAATGAGGGGATAACGGGGGGGGGGGGGGGGGGGGAGTTGGGGGGAGGGCACGGGAGGAGGGGAGGGAATGGGAGAGGGACCTGGAACTGACTTGTGAAGCAACCTCGTTTCTTATCTAAATTTAAACTGGAAAATAAAATATAAAAAAAAGATGCATGAGACTAGCACACCCTACCAACAAGGAAAGATTTCTAAATACATGTTCTCATACTGAAGGCCAGTTGCCCATCACTGGGTCTTCTGTAAGGGAATTTGATCTACTATGATTGACTCTTGGATCTTAGAAACAAATCTCCTGTTAACATTTGGTCCTACTAAGAAAGCCCTCCAGCCTGCCTCTTTTTGCTTCATGTCTCCCTAGCCTTGCTTTCGACTTCAAGATGGTAAACAATAGTAAAATTTACTGGGTCCATCTATGAACTAGGTATGATATGAAGCACCCTCCATTGTGCAAAGTAACTTGTTTCCTCCACACGTGCACGCCCCGCACGCGTGTCTGTGTGTGTGTGTTGGATATAAGAGTATGCATGTGCATGGCATCCTGGACACCTTTTAGATAATATAACCATTAAAGAAAATGAATGAAGATGGGTGTGATGGTACATGCCAGCAGCACTGACATGTGGAAGCCAAGATGGGCTGTCTTGAGTTTGAGGCCAGTATAGGCTACATATCCAAACCCTTTCAGACAGAAAAGAAATAGTGACATTAAGGAAGGAATGGAATTGAATTTCCACAAGAAAAACAAAACAAAAAAATTGAAACACTGACAGGTGTATATTTAAGTTCTTTCACAATTTTGAGGAAATAATGTTTAAACACTTCCAAACATGAAAAAGCTCTCTGTATTTCGTAAGGACTTGGATATTCTTTCTATTAAAATTAAAAAATAATAATAATAGCATGGGGCTGGAGAAATGGCTCATACAGAGGATCTGCGTTCATTTCCAGCACCAACATGGAAGCTAACATCTCTTCTGTAGCTCCAGTTACAGAAGATCTGATGCCCTCTTCTGACCCCTGAGGGAACTGTATGATCACAGTGCATAGACATGAAAGCAAAACACCCATGCATATAAAATTAAAAAAAATAAAAAGGGAAATAAAATTAATTCCACTAGTAGATCGTGTTAACAGTTATAGAAGAAAACTTCTGTGACATTTTAAATGACACAGAGAAAACACAGTATAGAAAAATAATATAAGGAAGGAGAGGAAAAGAGGAGATGGAGAGGGGATAGGAGGAAAGTTGAGGAGAGGCCTCAACTGGCTTTCAATCATGATCCTTCTGTCCTCCTGAGTGCTGGGATTATAGGTTATGTGCCATCACACCCACATTTCAATATCTTAAAGTTGTTATTGTTATTCTCTCCCCCCGCCCCAAATTTATCCACAAATTCAATACCTCTAGAGTTCGTTTTCCTGAAACACAAACCGGAACTCTAAGGTTCAGAAGGAGCAATGAAAAGCCAAAGGCAAAGAGACTTCTAAAGAGAAGGGGGGGGGGTTGTTTGGGGCAAGGCTCAAGGCCTGCTGATCAGATATTGTTGCTTCTGTTAAAGCTAAGTCGGATCTGTGTTAATAGTTCTCTCCAGCTTCTTTTAAGCCATTAGAGCATGCTAGAAAACCTGGAAACAGACAGTGTGAAGATGTGATTTATGGCAAACAGCTCCACTGGTCAGAAGGGAAGAATGAGCTCTGACGCTGGGCTAATTGGGTATCCATGTAGGAAAAGAATGAAATTGGATTCCTCCCTCATCAAAAATCAATTCCATGAGGACAAAAGAACTTATATATGAAAGGTAAAACTATAAAACTTTCAGAAGGCAATATGGAAGCGTACCTCATGACCTTGAGATTAAAAGGCACCTTAGCCAAGATTTTTCAAAAGTGAGAACTGTACGGGAAAATATTATATAATTACTTCAGTCCATCAAAAGATACCATGGGGGAAAAATACAAGCTATAAGGGATTTATAGCAAAAGACAATAGAATTCCACAACTTAATGTGAAAATAATAAATAGCCCAAAGGCTTTGGAGAGAGAAAGGATATGAACAGGTATTTCATGTAATCAGAATGGTTGGTAAATATTTGAAAACAGGGAAAATGAATAAACTGAAATTCGTTGGCATTTCAGAGACATGAATGTAAAACCACAATGAGTTAGCATTTCACACCACCACAGAAGCAGATACTAAAGAGCTGTGTGTTACCTCATGCTGGCAAGACTCTAAAATAACAGGAATTGTCATTAGTCGCTGGCAGACGTGTAAATTGTTACAGCCACACTGGGAAACAATTTGTTACTACCTAATAAAACTGAACAGGCTCCTACCCTACGGCCCATCAATTCCATTCCTAGGTGTATATCCTGGAGAAACTCTTGTATGTGGACACAGGGGACATGTACAGGAATGTTCACAGCAACACTGTTCGTAACAGCCCCAAACTAAAAGCCACCCAAATGACAAATAAACGACACAGTAGTCCCATGGTGGTATATTCCTGCCATGAAATACGAGACAGGAGCCACAAATACATAGCAAACCTCCCTGTCACAGGATGCACTTGCTGCATGGTCATTTATATGATGTTCACAGCAGACAAAACAGAGCCAAATGTGCAAGGATGTGTGCCAGATTGGGAGAAACTACGCAGAAAAGTCCTGGAGTGATTAGCACACATTCAGCACTGCAGTTGCCTCTAGTGAAGTGGTTCTCAACCTTCCTCATACTGCGACCCTTTGAAACGCTACCTCATGTTGTGACCACCAGTCACAGAATTATTTCATTGCTACTCCACAACTTGGCTTTATTTTGCTACTGTTATGAATCGTAATATAAATACATGATATGCAGGCCCTTTGATATGTGACCCCCCAAAGGGTCATAACCCACAGGTTGAGAACTGCTGCTCTACAGGGAGGGGACTGTGGTTATTGAGAAAGATGCAGAGAGCTGCTAAGTATAACAACCAATTTCCCTCTGTATTCTGGGTTGAGTGGTACGGATCACCTATGCTATTATGTAAGTGACGCATAAAATTATTCATACACTTGCTGTGCACGTGATGTATTTATGGTTTAGGTTGTTAATAGAAAATGGAAGTTAACAAGAAAGAGGTGAGAAGTAAATGACACGAACAGCATGGCCCAAGAGATCGCGTGGCTGAGATGCAGGCGTAGAGGAAGGTGTGGTGCTTTGAATAAGAGTGGTCCCCATGGACGCATATATTTGAGTGCCTAGGAGGTGTGGCCTTGTTCAAGTATGTATGGCCTTCTTAGAGGAAGAGTGTCACTGGGGTGGGCCTTTGGGTTTCATACACCCAAGCTAGGCCCAGTGGCTTGCTCTCTTCCTGCTGCCTTCAGATCCGGATGTAGAACCTTGATACCTGGCTAGCACCATGTCTGCCTGCACGCTGCCATGTCCCCCTGGCATAACTATGATAGACTAGACCTCTGAACCTGTGAGCCAGCCCCAATTAAATGTCATGGAGTCTCTTCACAGCAATAAAACCCAAACTAAGACAAAAGTTTATACCAGGATTATGGGATATTGCTGTGACAGACTTGACAAAGTTTGGGGTAGGGCTGTAGAAGGACTTTGGAACTCTGGAACCATTCCGTACTGTGAGTTCAGTGAGCTGTTTTATCAGAGATTTGAAGACAAGAAAGTTGAGAGCAGTGCAGACAATGAAGGCCTGGTTTGTGAAGTTTAGGGCAGAAACAAAGATTCTACCAAGCCATTTGTATGAAGAATCCGTGGCTCTGGTTAGCTGGGGCTGAAGAATTGGCTGTGATTAACTGGAGACCAGAACCACTAATTCACCCTTGGCTTACTGGTATAATTGATGCTGGTCAGCGGGAGCTGAGAAAGTAGTGACTAAGAAGAGACCGGCATCACTGAGGTGAAATCCTCTGGAAAGCGTTTCCTGAGAGCACACAGAAGCTGTGTTCCAGAGGTGGCCAAGGTTGTACCCGGAGCTGGTAGCCTAACTTGGTGATGTGTTAAGGGGTCACTCAGAGGTGCTGGGTTTATAGCATGAAGGAATCTTGGAGAGCAGCTAGGGCTTGGCACTGTGAGAGGCCAGGAGAGGCCATTGGTGAAGACCCAGGATTGAAGGAGCCATGCAGAGAAGCTGAGGCTTGGCACCACGAAGAGAGACTGTGAGAGGGTATTGGTGAAAGCACAGCCCAGCTGCAGCAGAAAACCCCAGCACTTTAGAGGTGCCAGTTCTTGGGGTGACCACCAAGAACAGTGGCCGCTGTGGGGAATGAGTCCTGCCAGAGCTTGGAAGACAAGCTGTGTGTGATACAGAGGGCAGAGATAGACAAGTGACTGGAGTTCTCTAAAGGAGCCCAGAAGACTGTGGGTGAGCCCAGATATTAGACATTGCTTTGATCTAATTGCCACTGTGCCCTGGTATTTCATTCTTAAAGTAAGAATGTATCTAATTTATTTTTGATTTCATGGGATCCCACAGCTGAGAGATTAAATGTTAAGAGATTTTAGGCTGTAAAAGAGACTTTTCAAAAAAATACTAAACTTTAAAGTGTTTGGATTTATAAAGTCTATGGAACATTTTAAGTTTGTAAAATGTCCTATATTGTGATAGTGATATTAATATGTCATCTCAGAGAGGAACATAAAATGAAAGGTTGTGGCTCAACAATGATGTCTTTGTGTGTGTCAGGCTGAGAAGGCGTCAACTGTGCTGGGTAGTTTTATGTCAACTTGACATAAGCCCAAGTTGTTTGAGGGAAGGGACCCTCAATTAAGAAAATGCCTGTATAAGATCAGAGCTGTAGGAAAGCCTGTAGGACTGATTGGGGAGGGCCCAGCCCATTGTGGGTGGTATCATCTCCTGGGTTCTATAACAAAGCAGGCTGAGCAAGCCATGGGGAGCAAGCCAGTAAGCAGCACCCCTCCATGACCTCTGCATCAGCTCCTGCCTGCAGGTTCCTGCCCTATTTTGTTCTTATCTTGACTCCTTTGAGAGCTCAGCCCAGGAACACTACCTGGACAGGCCATAAGACACCTGCTCCACCCCAGTCTACCCAAAGCCACCAAGTAGAGAAATGTTTGGGTGGACAACAGCTGGGCATGGCTGTTGGGTTTCAGCTGTGTCAAGCTGCTCTGTGACTTGCTCACATATCTGGCTTGGGGTGCTCACCGGTTCTGTTTGGCTGTCTCTTCTGTCTGTGTAGGTCAGCACTCCTCACCCTGCACCTGCCTCCCCAGGACATTCCACAGCCGTGGTCAGGGTGCCCAGCTCCCAGCAACACCTCTCAGCTAACATGTGAGTAAAAAGCTCAGCACCCCCTCCTCCAGCTTCTGGCTCAGAGATTTCATCTTTGTAACCCTTTGTCATCTAGTCTCCACACCCAAACCATAGCATCCAAACAGCTAACCAGCCCCCTCCTTTTCCACCACTGATGGTGATAGCACGGGTAAGAAAAATGCAGAAGAGAAACTACGGCATTGCGGGGAGATTGGATACTGAGCAATCTTTATTGATTCTCTTCGGGTTTAAAATACCAGGTTATGAATGAGCATTTACTTACTATAGTCACTAAAAACAATAAATAGCAAAACACATGCAAATGAGGTCCACGTTGATAACAAATTAGGGGTGTCTCACAGTCCTTAGGATTTCAAAGGACTGCCGGGCATGTCCAACCTGCAGCCTACACACCCCCATGAGACCAGACAGAGCTATGGATGCAGCCCGACACAAAATCCGAAGCTAACTTAAAACATTCTCAGACCTATTTTTGCTTTTTAACTTTTTGTAAACTCAACTATACAGTTCTGGCTCATAAATTTTGTAGATGACAACATCGTGTCACAATGTCAAAAGCCTGGACAAGCCTGGCTGAGGTGACTCCAAATCCAGCAAGGCAATGAAGTTCTTTCTTTAATGCCTTTCATAAGGCAGCTGTTCTCATGTCCTCAGCCTCAGCCTCACTGTTCCCTGTTATCCTCGCTACCATGACTCACTCTTGGATGCCGCCTACTTGACTCCTGTGTGTCTTTCTCTCCTCGCTCAGTGTTGCATGACACAAACACGTTCCCCTCCACCTGGTGTCCACCCAGTGCAATCATTATGTGCAGAAATAAACATAATCACCCCTGTCTCCTACTTCCCAATGTATACTTTCCAGTTGGTATCCAGCTATCTCCCAGGCCATTCCTAGAAGTCAAACAACCCCTACACTCAGTCCAAAAGGAATTTAGTAGAGGCTTCTGTGATGACCTGTCTCCCTGAGCCTTGCCGTCTGCAGAACGGCAGCCGACAGTAGTAAGAAAGCATTAAGGTAGACCGTTGCACACTGATCCTGCCCTTCAAGTCTCTTCCGTGCTGGAGGCCAGCTCCCCGTTGTCACCGGGCCCATGTTGGCCTACGAAGGCAGGGTATTCACTGGCATTTCAGCCAGCTTGTTCCAGTGCTATCTTCCGTGGTTAAGTCTCCATTTTTAATGGTTTTTGTTGCTAGGCGCTGGCGGGTGAGCTATAGTGACTGGCCTCCCCAGTCCTCCATCAGCTCTATGGCCTCCCCAGGCATGCTCCAATCCCCTTACGAGCTCCTGTGTTTCCAGGTTTGTAGCTCTGCACTCCTACTCAGCCCACGGACCCGATGAGCTGGACCTGCAGAAGGGAGAAGGCATCAAGGTGCTGGGGAAGTACCAAGATGGCTGGCTGAGGGGTCTCTCCTTAGTCACGGGGCGAGCTGGCATCTTCCCAAGCGACTACGTCATCCCCGTTTTCAGGTACATCTCCAAGGCCTTTCTATGGGTTGAACTCATCGTGGACTCGGTGCCTTTTCAGAGCAAAAGCCAAGAAATAGCTTTTGCCTTTGTAACCCATTAACTTACACACAAAATATTTGTAACTTTGCCCCACAGAGGTCCCACTGTGTATTTCCAGGCTGGCCTGAGACTTAGCCAAGTTGGCCTCAAACTCACAGTTCTCCTGCCTCAGACTCTCAGGTGCTAGGACTACAGCTGTGAAACACAGTGCCCAGCTTTGCCTCGTTTAAAGAGCCTGGCCTGTGTTATTCTCCAGATGAAGGCACTGATATGAAGTGAAAGGGCTTGCTTAGGACTGCATTTGAGGCCTTCTGCTGCCGAGTCCCAGACTTTCCACACCGCATCTGACATCAAAACAGTATCATTGACCGGCTAATTGGAAAATGTGACCAAATGCCTCCCTGGGGCATCTTAGGAAGGTTCTCAGGATACTCAAGTATGAGGCAGAATTTCCATGGATTCTGAATGATACTTTTCCAGCCATGTCCTGGCATCAAAGACCAGGTACCCTGAAGGAGCCCTAACCCCCAGCTTTCCCCGTTTCCCCGTGACACAGTCATCAGTGCCGCTGGCATGCAGTTTGTCCAGTATTTTCTTCACACTGCACCCATACATTTGTGCACATCCTCCCAGACCCGCCCAGCTATGAGGCAGCAAGGCCCTTATCGCCCACCAACCCCTGTCTTTGTGACATATCAAAGGGTCACAACCTCCAGGAAAGTGAGAGACTCTGAGCGCCCAAGTCCTGCCGTCACTTTGGCAGACCTTCCTGTAGGTGGGGCGCCGTGTCCGGAGGAGGAGGAGGAGGAGGGCAGCCACGATGGTGAGAAAAGAAGGACTGCATGGAAGACACTGATAAAGTAGGGTGGCTTGGCCTCTGGAAAACAGAGGCCAAAGGGATTGTGAGTGACTACATGTGTCAGAAGCTAGTCTGAGCCCTTGGGCAGCAACAGGGGAAAGCGGGGCAGGAGGGGGGTGAGGTAGAAGGACCCCTGTCTAGAAGAACACAGGCAAAGAAGAGGTCCTCGAGGACCGCAGTATGAAAAGTTCTGAGGTTTGTTAGTTTGTTTTTTCTTTTTTTTTTAATGTGACAAGTTGAGAAGACATCATAGCTATTCCTTTCAGTGTAAGGTACTTAGAATTTGACGGAAGAATGGCAAACTAAAAGTATGTGTAACTGATGCTTCCACCTCTTCAGACATATTTTTTGTAGATTTTATGTGTGTGAGGTTTTTTTTTTTTTTTGCCGGCATGTATGCATGTGCACTGTGTGCAGATCTGGTGCCCTCAGAGACCAGGAGAGGGCACCAGATCTCCTGGTACTGGAGTTACAGATGGTGTGGTCCACCATATGGTTGCTGGGAACCAAACTCAGGGCCTTTGCAAGAGCAAGCGATGCTTTCAACTGCTGAGCCATCTTTCCAGTCCCTTAATGTTAATTCTATGTCAGATAGCATGCCTTTCCTGGACCTGAGGAGATATTAGCAAATAAAATACACACGCATGCACCTGCATCTGTGTGTAAGGATTCAGTCTTTCTGGGGAAAAAGAGAACGAGGGAAACGGGGAAGCAAACCAAGCTGATCTTGAAGAAAAGTGCATTCCAGGCAAGTTCAAAGGCCCTGGGGTAGGGATGTTCCTGACGTGAAAACCAACCAGACTGGACATGAGTATATGAGGGGGGAGACCAATAGAAGGTGAGGTCAGAATAGCAAATGGGGCCAAGTCATCTAGAATTCTTAGGTCATAATGAAGGGTTTGATTTTAACTTCACAGCAGAGTTTTGAGCAGAAGAGAAACACGATCTGACCTATGTTTAACCATAATATCTCTGTTTGCTGGGTTGAGAATAAACTGTAGAGAAGAAAGAGTAGAGACAGAAAAGCTAGCTAAGAGAATACCATTACGATCCTATGGAGAGGGTAAGTCATCATGTTGTCAGCATATGTGGTTGTAGTTTGAAGATTTGTGTATTCCACAAATACCTTAAAGCTAGAGCATCAGCAGTTTTCTGACATTAAGTACCAGGTGTGACAGGATTGCGGGGTCAAGGTGAATGTGAGGTTCTCCCCCCAACCCCCGTCCCGTTAACCAAAAAGAGCTTGCTCTTTTATTAGGGTGACAATGATGAAAACACTAGCAGATGGGCTTGAGCTGTGGGCAAGCAAACACCTTACCTCACAGCAGATTAAGTATGAGGTGCCTATTAGTAACACAAGAAAGATGCTGGTGAGCCGCTGAGTATACACATCCAGCACTGAAGAGAGAGCCCTGGTCTTGAGATGCTATTTAAAGCCGTTAATTAGACGAGATTGGATGAGATCATTGTGGTGTGATGAGATGTCAAGAGACTAATAAGGGAGCCAGAGCTAAAATCCTCGAGGAATAAGAGGAGAGGCAGACCTAGAGGGTAGGAGATTGAACAGCTGCCATGGGTGGTACAGTCCGGTGAGATGAACCGGAGCTGGAAGATGGTGAAAAGAATTCAGAACGACCGTGAGGGGGCAGTGAGGGGCAAGGAGGATGCCTATCTCCTGTGGGATCAGACCTAAGTAGTCTAGGACCCATGCTGACTGCCAAAGTTTTGCTTACATATCAGGCTTACCCCAGAGTCCTGGATGAGCCATCAGAGGATTAGTATGACAGTGAGTGATCATATATTTGCCATCCCTACGTGAGCATTTTTGAGGAGGTATAAACTGAGGAAAGCCCTCAGTGTCCTGGGATACGCGGGATGTGTGGCCACCATGTGCATGTGGGATTCCAGCCTCCCCATACTCCTGCTTCCATTCTCTCTTCCTTGGTTTTCTCTTGAGTAGACGCCCATTTGCCCTCAAGCAGGCCGTGCATAGCTGTGCTCACCCCTCTGAAATGGCTGCACACCACTCGGCGGTGAGGTACCAGCTCCACAGATTGACAGTGAGCTGAGCCTGTCTCCAAGTCCACAGAAACCTGAACTCTAGATCACTCTAGATCACGAGGTTTTAAGGCTGGGGCATGGTTTTATTGTGGGGAAGTGGCATTCCCAAGAACAAGTATCTCTGTTCCTAAGTGCTGTCAGGTTAGAGAGAATCTGAGTGTTATTTCCTTGATGGCATTTCTCATATAAAGGAAGCTCCTGTGCTTACTAACCTTAGAGGTGAATGACATTTGCCAAATTTGCCCGGCTGGGTACACCCATCCTTCCATTGTGTTACATTTCATCCTCCCACTTCTCAGAACTAAAAAATGCTGTCCTTTGTCATCTTGGTTTCTGCTATTACCAAGTTCTACATGAGAACCTAGCAGGTTGGAGAGCAGGCTCCTTTCTGCTCTTTGACACCCCTATTTACGATGATAAACCTGTAGTGTCGTTAGCTCCCATGGTGTATAATGCCAACAGCCCAGAGAGCAGAGATGTGAGGTGTCCCCTGGGCACTGAAACTTTTGCTTTTATAGCATCATGCCCTGACAAACTGAGACAGAGTTTATGGATTAACTATAGCTGAGAACTGACCAGAGCTGGGCATTGTGGCATATGCCTACAATCCTAGTCTTCCGGGAGACCAAGAGGATTGGCATGAGTTTGAGACAAGGCTGGGACATATAGCAGGTATCAAGCCAGCCAGGGCTACATAAAAAGACTGTCTCCAGAAAGAAAAACTTGACCAAAATGGCAAGGTTTCCATTTAAAATTCAATTAAGTGAGTCTTTCTAACTGCCCATAGTGGAAAAAACACTCCAGCTACCAGCGTGTTTAGTTTTTATTAGCCATAGCTTCCATGAAGTCTCTCCTCTTCTGCCCCTGAAGACATACGCAGGGTTTACAGAGCAGATGTCAAGTGTCTATCTGTCCAGCATCCAAACCGCTTTTTAACAGTACCAGCATCCACTTGAGTCTTTCTCAGTGTGCTCTCAGTAGGTGGTGGTCCTCAACTCCCTCATCCCATCCACAACTAATTTTCTTTTCCTGTGGGTTGGTGGTACGTGGTCTCATGTAGCCCAGATTTATCATGAACTTACTGTACAGGTGAAGCTGACCTTGAGTTCCATATTGTGGGGGGTTGAATGAAAATGGCCCCCTGTAGACGAACAGGGAGCGGCACTATTAAAAGGTGTGACTTTGGTGGAGTATGTGTGGCCTTGTTGGAGGAAGTGGGTCGCTAGGGGTGGGCTTTGAGGTTTCAAATTCTCAAGCCAGGCCCAGCATCTTTCTCTTCCTTCTGCCTGAGGATCCAGATGTAGTTTTCTCTGCTCTTTCCCCAGCACCATGTCTGCCTGCATGCCCCCATGATAATGATGAACTAAACCTCTGAACCTGTAAGTCAGCCCCATTTAAAGGTTTTATAAGAGTTGCTGTCTGTAGTCCTGTCTCTTCACAGCAATAGAAATCATTGTCTTCCTCCTTCCATCTCCCAAGTGCTAGGATTACAGATGTGTGCCACCATGCCAGCTTAGCTTGGCCAATACTTCAGTCCTACTCGGGACTTTGAAACAGGATCTGGAGAGGAAAGGATACAGGGAAGCTGGAGGTCCTTATGGTGAGGTCAGCAGCAACATCTGATCCATACTCCTCCTGGCTCAGACCCTCACTGAGCCTTCAGCTGCATCCTTCTCCCAGGTCCTCTCCACCTGGCTCTATCCTCCCAACAAATCCCCTTCTACATAACTAGGCAGGATGGTTATTTATTGTAGCCTTCACAGACAAGCATGGCTGCGTGGTACCTGATGAGTGGAAGGAAGTGACAAGGAGCCATCACTGCCTGGCCAGATGCTACAAAGATGGCCAAGGTGTGACATTTCTCCTTAGCAGGAGGCTGTTTCCCATGGCAAGTCCAGCAGACTTGCTAGGTGGAATGCTCTCCTTGAAAATAGAGTAAGGCCTAAAATCACAGACAGAAAGGGACACAGGGACCTGTTAGCAGAGCAAACCAGAATATCCACTCCTCCCACCTAAGCCCAGAATGTCTTTCAGTGTCCTCTTGAAAACAAGGATCATAATGTCTTCAGGTTTGGGGTTTCCTGGGGATTAATTAATCCGTGTTAGGAAAGTGTTTTGATGTTAGAAGAAAATGCTAGGTAAGTGCTAAGCTTTTTGCCAAAAGACACAGAGGGAGTCAGCATTGGATGGGAAAATCACAATTTAGGAGTTCCTGGAATCAAGCCCAGTGCTGAGCGTATACCTGGTGCCATAAACAGTCGTTCAAAGAAGGCGCTGGTGGACTAAGACTGACTTGAGCCTAATTAGCTGTATTCTGTCCTTGCTTCTGTTGCTCCTGCTGGAAACAATTGGGGAGCTAGTCTTGCCTGTTGCTGATGCACTTTCAGCAGGTAGCTCCTAGAGGCCTCTTGTTCAAAAGACAGACCAGCTGTACTCTGCTATGGAAGCCAGTCACTGGGGATCTTCTTCACTGCCTAGGCCTTGTGTCTAGAATACAGCCGTGTTTCTCGCTGACGATTACTCCACTCTCTGTTGACCACACCATGGGACCAGAGCAGGTTGACAGCTATGGCTGCAAGGTCCCTTACTGCAGGTATCAGTCCTTAGAGCATTTGGCGGCCTATGTTTCTTGAGTACCATTGGCCACAGTTCAACAATAGCTTGCCTATCGTCTTGCAACATTGGCTCATTATTATCATATACATTGTAGTTTCTTAATAAGCAGAATAGAGGAAGAATGAGAAGAAACAGCCTAAAGAAAACCGTGGAGGGCCCTGGGGAGTAGGACACCTGGAGGGTTTTCCACACCAGAGCCCTGGTGGAGTTCGTATTTCCATGAAATTATCAGGGGCTATTTAATCAACAGAGTGACAGAGTGATTGATAGGCTGCACGTAGGAGACAGGAGGCCAGGTTTGGATCAGTTGAGAGGGAGAGAAAGGCATGTCGAGTAACAGCTACTACCATGTACTTCATAAGGGTTACAGACTGGAAATAGTGGCCATGAATTTGTTTATAGCACTTTAGTGCTGCTCATGACATTACAGCCCATGGCTGAAGCATTAGTGTCTTACAAAGTTCCTGCAGGGCTGCCAGCTACCTTAGTTTATTTCAGGTGCAAAGCGGACAAATGTTCTCCGTTTCTCTAACTAGCCCCGGAGTTGATATAGTTCAGAAGTAGGGCAGAGAGCTGGCTCAGATCTGGTTTAAACCTCCAGTCTGATAGCTGTTTGGCCAAGCAACCATGAGTCTCTGTCTGACAATCTCCCCTCCCCTCAAGTGTGTGTGTGTGTGTGTGTGTGTGTGTGTGTGTGTGTGTGTGTGTGTAAGAGAAAACACATGTATGTGTCAGTGTGTGTGAAGACCAGAGGCAATGTCAAGCATCATTCCTTTAGAATCATCCACCATGTCTTTTGAGCCAGGGTCTCTCACTGGGACCTAGAACTCAACAATTTGGGTAGGCTGGCTGGTCACCAAGCTCTGGGATCTGCCTGTCTCCAACTCCCCTGAACTAGGATCACAAGACACCACTACCACGGCTGACTTTTTGTACATGGGTGCTGGAGATTGCTCTTGGGTCCTCATAGTTTCATGGAAAGCACTTGACCAATTGATCACTCTCTCCAGTCCCATAGACTCTGTGTAATTTTTGTATCTATAGAGCCATAGCCATAGGGGTGCTGTCTTGGAAACCTGTTAAGAAGAACTTACATAATATTAATGAAGTAGGGGCCAGGGAGATGGCTTAGTGGTTAAGAGCACTGACTGCTGTTCTTCCAGAAGACCCGGGTTCAATCCCCAGCACCCACATGACAGTTCACAACTGTAACTCCAGTCCCAGGGGATATGACACCCTCATACAGACGTACTTGAACACACACACCCTCATACAGACATACAAAAACACCAATGCACATGAAATAAAAATAAAATTAGAAAGGAAGGAAGGAAAGAAGAAGAAAAGGAAGGGAAGGGGGAAGGAAGAAAGAAAGAAAGAAAGAAAGAAAGAAAGAAAGAAAGAAAGAAAGAAAGAAAGAGAGAGAGAGAGAGAGAGAGAGAGAAAGAAAGAAAGAAAGAAAGAAAGAAAGAAAGAAAGAAAGAAAGAAAGAAAAAGATAGCAGGCTGGTTGACTTCCTGATCGGCATTTTTCTCTAAAAAAAATTGTGAAGTATCGGCCAGCATCTGGCTTACCATAAGCATTCAACATATGCCAACCAAAATGACTAGAAGGAGTGCCGAAGGCATGGAGGTCGCCATTCAACACACACGTTAAACAGCAGTACATGCAGAATGCAGAGGCTGTAAAATAAGCCTTAGAAACCATCACCTTCAAACGGTTTAGCACCCAATGGGAAAGCTACTGAATAAACAAAGACTTAATGAACAAAATAAGCAAAGAACAGTGAGCTCATGTAAGGCCTGTGCCCTTGGACTTAAGGAGTGGGGGGAGGAGGGGTGATCAGAGCTATAGGGAAGAATGAAGTTTGGGGGTACACGTTCTGACCTCATGAGCTCTCCTCCCTGCTGTCAGGACCCACAGACTAAGGTGCAGGGAGGTCTGCGGGTGACAGAAGAGCAGGTATGGATGCCTAAGAGTAACTGCATTCATATGGTTGGGAGCTATTTAAAAAAGAGACAGAGGACTCTTAGTAAACATTTTCTTTCTCCATTTCTTCTCTTTTAAAAAACAGTTCAACAGCTAGAAAGACGTCTGGTTTTCCAGATTCCCGGAGTCCCACTGTCTACACCACATGGGCGTTACCCACCTCCTCTGTGTCCTCCCAAGGTAGTTTTTCAGAGGGTGATCCCCGGCAAAGCAGACCCTTCAAATCTGTCTTTGTGCCTACTGCCGCGGTTAACCCTGCAGGGAGCACACCTGGCCCAGGGACTTCGGGACAAGGGTCTCTTCGGAAAGGACGGAGCAGCATGAGAAAGAGTAAGTTGTGGTACAGAGGTAAGTGCTGGATGCAGAGCTTCCAGTTGGGACACACCGTGAGCTTTCCACAAAAGTAACTGGATCTGAGATGAGCCTCTTGCAAAGGATAAGTCCCAAGGGACGAGTGTTTTTGTTGAGCATAGCCTAGAACAACCGAAGGTCACCGTCTGGGTCCATTCATATGGACGTGGTAAATGGGGGGGGGGGTACTAAACTGTGAGGCAGCACGTAATTGGATTGTAGCCACGGGGAGCTGCTTCTTACTAAGACCAGCCAGCAACTGATATTGCTGGCTTGGTACTTCTCAGACTGTGTTCTGGTGACACCCCCTGAATGGGCAGGGGCTGGGGGTTAGAAGTCAAGATTCTGGAGACAGAATTCAGAACCCCTGTTCCCTGCTATCCTGTGTATGTAACGCATGCAGAGAAGCTCCCTTTTAAGTTATGCAAAAGTAAAACTCACATCCTGAACCCTAACCAGGTCCAGATTTTTCAAGATTGATAGACACCTTCCGATCACACTCTGTGCACTGCTCCATGACTTGCTTTTTTCCCTATATAACATCCACATTGAGCACACAGCAGTACGTGCAAATCTATCACTAATACCATGCTGTTGTTAATAACTCAATATATAAACTTCCGCATGACATCTCATGTGCAGGGATTCAGAAATGATCTTGAAACCTCATTGTATAAAACAAGGAGGTTTCCTTCCTGTCACAACCCAAGTGTGGGACAGATGATTGATTTGTTCTGCATCCCTGACTTAAAAGTGGCCCCGCCGCCTCTCCAGCCATCCCAACAAACATTTAAACATGAGATACAGCCCTGCAGGGTAGGTTAGCACAAAGGACAGTATGCCACAAGGGACAGTCACCAGTGACAAAAAAGCCAGAGTCAACTGGGCAGTGATGTCGAATGCCTTTAATCCCAGTACTCAGGAGGCAGAGCCAGGTGGATCTCTGTGAGTTCGAGACCAGCCTGGTCTACAAGAGCTAGTTCCAGGACAGCCTCCAAAGCCACAGAGAAACCCTGTCTTGAAAAACCAAAAGAAGAAAAAGAAAAAGCAAGCGTCCTTTTCCTTGTCCTAGTCTTTTCCATCTCACAGCCTGCATAGTGTCTAATGTACTAGCACCTCCTATTTCAGCCTTCAGTCCCTTCTTTCCTGCCCCCCCACTGATTATTTACCATAACAGTCTTACACAAGTCACTGTCCTCTTTATTTTCCTCATTTGTAAAATGGAAATAATATTGCCCACCTCATCACCCCTCCCTGTGTTACACAATGTTGGCATGGTATCCCTATCAGATTTAACTAATAAGCTAACCATACCATGTCTAGCATATAACAAGCTCTTGAGAACATTTTTAAAAGTTATTTTCTTGGTAAAGTAACTTTAATTATTAGTAAATAAGTCACTTCATTACTGCTAAAAGTAAACAGATTGTCTTTGGTCCTTACACATCACAAGTTTGTTTAGGACTGAAATAACCCCTAAGTCTAGACCACTCAGCCACACAAAGACTTCCATTCCACTTATGATAGATCACATTTTTTGTTTGTTTTGTTTTTAATACACTGCCTCTTCTTTGCTGTGCAACTCTTGATTGACCTGGAGTTTTGACTGCTTGTATTGTGTGCACATGCAATAAAGAGAATATAAGAACTCTTGAAAATTGGAAACTGACCAGATAACCAGAGAGGCAAGAAGCCAAATACCCCCCACATTCATGGGAGCCAAGGACATGTCTGCCTGGTGTGGTTTTGCCCTCCCTAGTTCCAGAAGCTCCCCTTTTTCCCTTTTATGAAGGTGAGGGGTCAAGCTGCCAGTCTCTCCAAAGTCCCATGCATCTCAGGGGCCTGTCAGTGAAAAAACAAACATGTAAATAGAAAAGTCAGACTCAGAGAATGGCAATACACTTGCAGCAACTGAGAACACACATGGCCTCATTGTCCACAAAAACTTCCTGCTTGGTAAAGGGTCACAACCACAGCACAGTGTGCTTTGGCTCAGGCCCTCTATGACCAATTCAAACATGTGTCCAAGCCAGCAGTAGTGGCACAAACCTTTAATCCCAGCACTTGGGAGACAGAGGCAGGCAGATCTCTGGGAGTTCAAGGCCAGTCTGGTCTTCACAGTGGGTTCCAGGACAGCCAGGGCTGTTACACAGAGAAACCCTGTCTTGAAGAAAAAAAAACAAAAACAAAAACAAAAAAACAGTAAGAGCTGTCAGGAAAGCCCATCATCATAGAGACCCTTTGAGAATGGCCCACAGTGCTTCACAGGAGTAACTCCTAGTCTTTTATCCAGAGGCAAGGACCCATTCCCTTGGTCACCTATAGAACTTACGCCTAAGGGATGGGACCTCCTCCTTAGAGCCTCTTAGGGGGGACTTGGCTTCCATTAACTGTGGAAGGACTGTCTCAGTAAGGCCCAAACCCACACCGTTAGACGTTTACATTGCTCGGGCACACTGCGCTGTTCTTCACTAATAGTGACAGCCAGCAAACATCTGTGACTTCAGGCACTGTCTAGCAGCTTGTGTACCTTGTAAGATGCAATCCGCACTCTGTGTTGTGGTTGAGAACCTTCACTGGGCTGGAAGTAAACACCCACAGTGAGTACAGGTGGTGCGCTCAGCTGCTGCCCCACCCCACGCTTAGTTTCTAGTAACAATTTCTTCAGCAAGCCGGCGCCAGCGGCCTCTCTCTCTTCAGCTTTCCTGCTCTGTTGTCCGCTCACCTCGTTCCTCACTTCCTTCTTCCGCTTTGGCCTGTCTGCCTCTGCGTCTGCTTCTCCTGTGAACAGACTCGTGGGTCTGTTTTCCCTAGCCATCCTAAATGGCCAGAGGAAAGGGAAAGGTTGGGAAGAGGGGTACGTAAACCGAAGCAGCATGCCTTCAGATACCTCACACAGCGCTCAGCTAGACATTTACATGCTGCCAGCAACGGCAAACAGCACTAAGGAAAAGAACAGGCCACCTTTGAAAGACCCGGTGAGAGCAAGCATGAGCACAGTCTCATTAGGAAAGCCCTATCTATTCTGGGGTATCGGGCACATTGCATACCCAGCCCGCATGCAACCTGCTGTCAGCCATCCTATTGCTGATGCTGTCCTGTCTTCCCCCAGATGGATCCTTGCAGAGACCGGTCCAGACAGGGATCCCCACTTTCATGGTGGGGTCCCTCAGGCGCAGTCCCACCATGGTGATTCGGCCTCAGAAGTTCCAGTTCTACCAGCCACAGGGCATGGCGTCTTCCCCAACACCCATGACAGTAGAGATGGGGTCTAAACCCATTTCCACTGGGGAGCCTGCCCTGACCTGCCTCAGCAGAGGCAGCAAAACCAGGATCCACTCAGCAGCCAGTTCCCTAATCATGGAAGGCAAAGAAATACCCATCAAGAGTGAGCCACCACCCAAGCCACCTGCGTCTGCTCCACCCTCGATCCTAGTGAAACCAGAAAACTCAAAAAATGGCGTCGAAAAGGTAGGAATGGAGTGACATTGGGAGTCTGACACCTCAGCCTCTGCACATTGCGTACCATGGACATTTGCCAACCACGCTGGCAGCCTCCAATAAAATCTTCACACACAACACACTGCACCGCATTCACACCAAGCACACCGTCTCCCTGATAGACATACTCCTCATTCCCTTTATGCACGCTTCTTCTGTGATCCAGAAACAGCTTAGAGAAAACATGGCTTGGTTTGAGTTACTGCTCTGGTTAGGTGGCTCTGGCCAAAACACTTTGCCCTTCTGGGGCTGTGTTTATTCATTCATTACTTACTTATTTGCCTGACCCATAGAAATAGTAGTATAGGGACTAGAGAGATGACTCAGATGTTAAGAGTACTTACTTGCTCTTAGTGAGGGCCTGGCTTCAGTTCCTAGTACTCAACCACCCACGACTCCAGTTCCAGATTTGATGCCTTCCTCTGACCTCTGCAGGGACACTCATGGTGCACATACAGACATGCAAACAAAACACACCTTATATACATAAAATAAGCCTAAAATGTTAGTTAAATAATAATAATGGCCATACATGAGCTTGGAGATGATATTATGTAAGACATGTGCAGTATTTACACAGGGCTTGATACATTTTCATCAGATGACAGCAACAACTAAGACAAGGGAGAATTTAAGTGAGGTCAAAGTCACATGGGATGGTAATTCTAACAGCTGACTTATTATGGCATCAATCAGATCTGTTAACATCTAGTCTGCGCAGGAAGACACGGATTTTTCTAAGGTCCTTGAAGCAAGAGGGATGATGAAATGGAGAAGGTAACATTAAGGGAATCAGAGGATGCTCATCACAATCCTTCAGTTTACTGAGCATCACCACACTCATCAATCATCACCCCGTCACCACCATCCTCAGCACCATTACCCACTCTCTACAAAGCGGAGGGGATGGAGTTTCCTCCTATTGGTTATGCTTTTACTAACTACTAGATATGCCAGCAGACACCCTGCACAGAACTCCATGTGTTCCATCCCATTAAGGCCCGGTAACAACCCTCTGAGGTAGGTATTATTTCCATCCTCATTTAGAGGAAGGAAAAGAAGCTTGGGGAATTAAACCACATTGCCCAGAGCCATGCAGCTGACATCTGCATCCAACACGAAAGCCCAGGTTCTTTCCTCTAAGCTTGTATGGAAATGCATTTGGAAAAGTTTGTGGTGACTGACAGAAGGGTTGGGAGTGTTCATTCCAACTCCCAACATTCATGCAATCTAAAGGATCCCATGCCCCAGCTACCCAATATCCCAAGTCATCAGACGCAGCCCCAAACTCTGAAGTCTCAAGATCCCACTGCAAACAGTAAAAATCAGAAAGCAGGGGAAACTTGGAGACAAAAAGGAGAGAATTTCATGGAACAAAGAAGTAAGTTCCAGAAGTACCACAGAAAGAACATTTTATTAAGCCCTGAAACAGTGACTGGCTAAAACAAACACGCGCAATTGCCAAGCAAGATACGTACATAATCACCTAGGAGGCACGAGATAAAGAAAAATGTGATGGGGCTTCCAGCAAAGTGGAGACACAGTCTCACACACTCCTCAGCTCAGCCAGGTGGTGCCAGTATTGACACAGGCCCAGAGTTCCAGATCTCAGGTTATGCTGGATGTTTTCATTTAAGTTTTATTTTGGTTTCGAGACAGATTTTTCGCTATATAGTTCAAACTGGCCTCAAACTCCCAATCCCCATCTCAGCCTCCAAATGCCTGCGGTATCACACTTGACTCTGAATCTTCCATGTTTTAAAGACACACAGGAAATGCTGGT
Organism: Mesocricetus auratus; assembly: GCF_017639785.1. Taxonomy (NCBI): domain Eukaryota; kingdom Metazoa; phylum Chordata; class Mammalia; order Rodentia; family Cricetidae; genus Mesocricetus; species Mesocricetus auratus. Next base: position 112,725,861 of record NW_024429184.1, on the reverse strand, counting down.
TGGCCAGTATATTTGTCTTGTGGCCTTGTGCATGGGGAAGTCAGGTAACACTCGAAGGCTAGATGGCAACAGCAGGTGCTCAGGGAACCAGCTCTGTGATGAGCATTTCTACGGCAATGACCGCAAGCTCGGAGAGGAGTCATCGGGAGAACTCAGGAGGAAGAGCCAGGCCTCGAGATAGACTTTAAGGAAAAGCAGAGGGGAGAGGCGAGAGGTGAACCTGTATTTTCCAGAAGCGTCCTCGTGAAGACCACTGCTGACTCTGTCTTTCCCAAATTATTCATCCTTATTCTCAAACCCTTCTGCCTCAAGAAAGGCTTGCCTGGCTGCCTACTAGATGCTACGCCACTGCGTCAGCGGGTTATTCTTCGCCCATCACAGCACTGGTTATAATTCCCCATTGGGCAGTGTAGGTTTGTTCGCTCTCTGATCCACAGCACCTCAAAGGGTTTATTACACAAGGCACTGTAGACACAAATGCTTGCTGAATGAACACCACAAAATGAGTGATGACACTCATAGAGAAGGGACACAAATCCTATCAAGGGGTGGGGGACAGAGTACACATTGTTGTGCCCAAGTCACAAAGATCCTCAGAGACCACCAGGAAAACAGACCCACCAAAATGCAAAAGCAAAGTTTTAATTGTTCATCCAACCATGACAGGGACTCCCATCTAGCAAGCTGACACAGCAGCCTCTGGAGGAAGTGAAGTTCCCTGTCTACTGCTAGGTTTTTTGTTTTTTTTTTTTTTTAGATTTTTTATTTTAATTTTAAATAGCTTGTTTTACATGTCAATCACAGTTCCCTCTCCCTCCCCTTCTCTCACACCCCCCCAACATCCCCCCCAGCCTCCCACCCTATTGCCAATTCCTTCCACATAGGGGATATCTAGAGTCTGTTATTTCACTCAGGGCAGGGTCCAGGCACTCCCCTAAGAGTCCAGGCTGAGAGAGCATCCTTCTTTGTGTTATGGACACACAATGTCTGTTTGTATTCCAGGGATAAACACTGATCCACTGCTCAGGGCCCCATAGTTTGCCCAGGCCTCCTCACTGACTCTCACATTCAGGAGGTCTGGATCAGTCCCATGCTGGCCTCCCCGCTGTCAGTCTGGGGTCCAAGAGCTCTCCCCCTGTTCAGATCAGCTGTCTCTGCTGGTTTTGCCAGCCCATTCTTTGCCAATTTGCTCGTCGCTCCTCCCTCTCTGTCACTGGGTTCCATGGGTTCAGTTCAGGGATTAACTGTGGGTGTTTGCCTCTGCTTCCATCAGTCACTGGATGAAGGCTCCAGGATGGTTATAGACATCAAGTTCATTATCAGGAACAGGCATTTGAGGTGGTCTCTCCACTATTGCTTAGATTGCCAATTGGTGTCATCCCTTTAGATCACTAGAGGTCACACTGGTGCCTGATCTGTCTTCTAACCTATGATTCCCTCTTCCCCCTATTCTAACCCCCCCCATTCAACCTTCCTGTTTTCCCATGACCTACTCTCTTCCTCTTCTCCCCCTCTCTTCTTCCCAGCTCCCACTTCCCTCCACCCCTCACCGTGTTCCCCATCTGTTCAGAAGATCTTGCCTTATTCCTCATCTCTTGGGTGCTATGCATATCTCTTAGGTTCGTTCCTGTTTCCCTGACTCTCTGTCAGTGGAAGTGCAGACTGGCACTATCCTGATCCATGTCTAAAATCCATATATAAGTGAGCACATACCATGTTTGTCTTTTTGCGACTGGGTTACCTCACTCAGGATGGTTTCTTCCAGTGCTATCCATTTCCCTGCGAATTTCAAGATTCCATTGTTTATTTCTGCTGAGCAATACTCCATTGTGTAAATGTACCACATTTTCTCTATCCACTGTTCAGTTGAGGGGCATCTAGGTTACTTCCAGGTTCTGGCTATTACAAATAATGCTGCTATGAACATAGTAGAGCAGATGCCCTTGTTGTATGAATTTGCCTCTTTTGGATATATACCTAAGAGTGGAATTGCTGGGTCTTGTGGTAGATTGATTCCCATTTTCCTGAGGAATCTCCATACTGATTTCCAAAGTGGCTGTACGAGTTGGCACTCCTACCAGCAGTGGACTGCTAGGTTTTAAAGACAAAAGTTACAGGATTACATCAGTAGATTCAGGTTGGTTTCTGATTGGTTGACATTTGGGAACAATCAGGAGAATTTCTCAAAAGTCATATTTTGGCATGAAATACCTGTGTACCAATTATTCTCATTGACCAGTGCTGAGAAGGAACATTCTGTGGTTTCTATGGCATCATCTTGTTACTTTCAGGTGGCCTGTTGTACATAGATACCAATAGTTTTCAGAACTATATCCTGGAGACTACAGGGGAGGTTTTGGTCTCCCCTGGAGTTTCTTTTGTGGCCAAACAGTTGGAGTTTCCTTGTGTCTGTAGCCTGTCATGGCTGCTAAAGCAGGGACAGAGTGAGGGTCTGGTCCCTTCATTCCTAAATTGTTAAAAATGAAATCTTGTTGGGTGGCGGTGGTGCACGCCTTTAATCACAGCACTTGGGAGGCAGAGGCAGGTGGATTGCTGTGAGTTCTAGACCAGCCTGGTTTATAAGAGGTAGTTCCAGGACAGCCTCCAAAGCCACAGAGAAACCCTGTCTCAAAAAAAGCAAAAAAAGAGAAGTGAATTTACCCTTTTCACACATCTCACCCACAGTCCTTTGCTTTCTATGTTACAGCAAGTCAAAACCGTGAGATTCCAGAATTACAGCCCTCCTCCCTCCAAACACAATGCCTCTCATGCCACCTCTGGGAAGCAGGAACAGCCAGTCACCGTGAAGGGGCCCCAGCCTGAAGCAGTTCCCTCAGGAGCAGAGATGACCATCCTATTTGCTCACCGAAGTGGCTGCCACTCTGGACAACAGACAGACCTTCGGAGAAAGTCAGCTTTTGGCAAGACCACGCCCCCACTGTCCACTGCTTCAGCCACACAGACCTTATTTACCAGCAAATGATTCTTTGGGTGGCTTTTCTTAGACACAAAAGAGGTGAATTGCATGTAAATACAGTCTGCCTCCACCACAGGTATCCTATTGTTCTTTCAAAGGATGGGTCTCCTTGACCTCCCAATCCTCACCCCATCCCACCCCCACCCCCACTCCCCCCAACCCCCCACCCAAACCCCCCCCCAGACAGGGTGTAGCCCTGACTGTCTGGGAACTCACTCTACAGACCAAGCTGGCCTTGAACTCACAGAGATCTGCCTGCCTCTGTCTCCCAAGTACAGGGACTAAAGGCGTGAGCCCACCACCACCCAGCATGTTTCTAAACTTAGTGGTTTAATAGAGCCAGGCCCACTGCTCAAGCCAAAGAGTGGGGAAGTGTCAATGCCTGTGCCTTCTGCATGCAGGGTTTGGCCTCTCATCCTATGTGCTCAATGTAAAACATCTCTGTATCCTAGGACAACCAGAGTGTGGCAGTGGTGAAATTGTTCTCAGGGCCTCTTTGACCCCATCACCACCCCCTCCCTTTTCATCACACTACAGCAGCCTCCACCATTTCCTGAGGCTGTTGTCCTTTTCATTCCAATGTCACAGCTCCAGCTGCAAAGAGAGAATTGGCAGGGAGGGGCAGCTATGGTGTGAGATGGATGCTCTGAACATTCTGAGGACCCACTAAGAACCAAGGGAGTTAGCTTTCTGAGTTCTCTACAAACAAGGCTAGAGAGAATGCTGACTACCAAATGCCAAAAGATTATCATGTGTTAAGCTTCTTGGCCTGTTTCTTCCCGTATATTTCTACACAGTAGATAAGCAGGGAGCATGGAGAGGCAGATAAGGGACACGGATGGTACTACAGACTTTTCATCCTTCCCCTCAAAGCAACTTTGAATGGTCAGTGAGTTTCGATCTATATTCTGCTTGCATTCCAATATTTTTGTTTTCCTTGGCTCCTAATCATTTGGGTCAGATGACTATAAGACAGTAGGGAAAGGCAGGAAGGGGTGCTCTTGGTGGGAGAGCTGCTCCCAAACGAAGTAGACAGAGAAGGCTTGAGAAGAAAAGGGAGATGGGAGGAATTGAGGAATAATCATGCATGCAATAAATACAGAAGGAGGGAAGAATGGACTTCTCCAGGAAGAATGTAAAACAGGTGTGGTGAAAGCAACGTTTGCAACACTGACAGATGAGGGAAGAAAGGAGAGTCTGCCATGGAGAAAGGTCAAAACAAAGTGACTCCACACAGATGGGCTGCAGTGAGTAGGTCCAGCCAGGGAGCCTTATGAATAGGGCGGACAACAGGGAAGGCAGCTCTGAGAGTCAGGACTATACTCTAAGACAACCCATTAGTTCCCATTAAATGTAATTGTTGTGACTTAACATTCATCACATGTCCATCACTGTGGACACTTTGATGTATAAATGTCATTTGCTTTAGAAAGAAAAAAAAGGCAGGTCTAATTAGCCATTTCCCAAAAACAATTCTTGCAGGTCTCAGGATTGTGAATATACATCTTTCACCCACCCACATACTTGGCAAACTGGATTATCTGTAGGCTTTTCCAGACATTAATAGAATAAAGCGAAACCATAACCCTGCCAAGGAATACAACATACTGCGGAGCCCACAGTAGCATGTTGTTCTTGCATTTCTGTGAGAATGATCCGTGTATACACCATGAAATCGGTATGCTCAACTCCGTGCCTTCTTGAACTCAGGACAGCCATCCAGATGGAGAAATAGTACAGTCACAAGGACAGAAACACACTCTGATTTGTCCTGGTGTGAGAACCTGTGCCTAGACTTTAAAAGCATTCTTAAGTGGAGCAAGTCACTCTCTACCCACAGCAGCAGATATGCTCATGATTAGCCAACTAATTGTTTAGCCCATTCTTCAGTGGCAACAAGTGCAGTTAACTTTTTTAATGTTTGTGGCTATCAAGCAGATTGTTTTAAAGGGCAACAGAGAGGAATGTCTGTAGTTGGACTTTCTATTCCCCCTGGTCCCACAGCCGTTTAGTCCCAAATAAACACACAGAGTGTGAGCTGCCAGAGAGATGCCATGTAGCGAAGACAGGATGCTGGGCATTTTTCAGTAAGCCTAGACTGTGTGGACATGCTTAGATGAATAGAAATGGGTTAATAGTTAAGAGAGAGCTAACCAATAAGAAGCCTGGGCTGTTGACCAGTTTGTAATTATTACAATCCTCTGTGTATTTGTATGGGACTGTGCAGCTGCAGGACCAGGTGTAACAGAGACTCTGTCTACAAATGTCTATGAAATAGAAATGAATATGGAACATGAAACAGAATGTTTTCACTTCCCATTATCTACAGGATAACCTCCCTGAGAAATGAGCATAGCTACAAGGATCGCCACCTCCACGGTACCAAGCCTTCCATCCATTCCCACAATCAAATGCCTCCCGCAAGAGCTTTGTGAGGGCTTGAGTGGGATGGGCTGATAATTCTAAGTACAGGTTGATTCCATGAGCACCTTTTTTTAAATGAAAATTGAACTTTACTCATGTATCAGCCCTGCCATAACATTGATAAGTATATTCTGACAGTTGATTGTAAACAAAAGCCTATTGTGTTTTCTCCATTTATATATATATATTATTATTATTATTCTCTCATACACTACATCCTGACCAGTTTCTCTTCCCTCCATTCCTCCCTCTTCCCCAGATCCACTCCTCCTCGATTTCCCCTCAGAAAAGAGCAGACCTTCCAGAGAGATCAATCGAACACAGCATATCAAGTTACAGTAAAACTAGGCACAACCCCTCATATCAAAGCTGGATAAGGCAAAGGGTCCACTAGAGGGAAAGGGTCCCGAGAGCAGGCAGGAGCCAGAAATACCCCTCCACTCCTATTAGGAGTCCCACAAGAAAAGCAAGCTATGCAGCCATAGCATACGCAGAGGACCAAGGTCAGACCCACACAGGATCCCCGATTGTCGCTTCAGTCTCTGTGAGCCCCTGTGAGCCATGGTGAGTTCATTCTGTGGGCACATTCTTTATAAGCATCTTTCACTCCTTTATTCCTCCAACATGTGTCTGAAATTTACCCCCATGCTAGAAACATCAAGGAGAATCATGCTTTCATCCTTTTGGACACTTACAGTAAAACTTCATAGGGCAACTGTAACTGTTCCTGTTATGGAGCTAAGGAAATGGAAACTTGAAAAATGGCCACAGACTGGCTGAGGCAAGAACGGGAATCCAAACTGTCTGATGGCAAAGCCTAGCTGGAGACTCGTGTATGAACCAAAAGACCTCGCTTCACTCTAGGACACTGAAGGAGTCCCAACTACTAGAAGGCAACGTAGTGCATTGGCTACAAATGCAGAAAAGGCCAGCAGGCTCTGCTGGACACGGAGTTCCAGTTTCTGTTTACCATCTTCTGGGCAGGCTATGCCTCTTAATCACATAGACATTCTTTTTCATTAATAGGGGTGATAGTGCCTACCTCACTGAACTACTGTGGAGATTACCTAAGATTAAAATTAAATATTTAAAAAAAAACAAGAAGATTGGAGAGACAGCTCAGTAGTTAAGAGCAGCGACTGCTCTTCCAGAGACAAGGGTTCAATTCCCAGCACCCACATGGCAGAAGCTCACAACTGTAACTCCAGTTCCAGGGGATCTGACACTCATACACAGATATACACACAGGCAAAACACCAATGCACATTAAACAAAAATAAAAATTATTTTAAAAAAGAAAGATGAAAACTTAAATAATGTTTAATGAATACCTACAACTGCCAGACTTTGTTGTTTTTAAGAAAATGGAACTGCTGAGTCTTGTGGCACATACCTTTTTAGCTCTAGCACTTGGGGAGGCAGAGGCAAGAGGATCTCTATGTGAGTTCAAGACTACCCTGGTCTACACAGCAAATTCTAGGCCAGCCAAGGCTACAGAGTGAGACCTTGTCTCAAAACAAAACAAAAACCAAAACCCAACAAGAACAAAAAAAGGACTTTAAAATTTCAGCTGGGGCCAGGCATTGGTGGTGAACGCCTTTAATCCCAGCACTCGGTAGGTAGAGGCAGGCAGATCTCTGTGAGTTCAAGACTAGCCTGGTCTATACAGCTAGTTTCAGGATGAGCAGGGATACACAGAGAAACCCTGTCTTGAAAAACAAAATTCAGATGGGAATTTCTAAAACAGAGGTCTGTTCAGCACTGTGGAGTTAAAAGAAAATCCATACAGCCTGGCCTCAGAGCTCAGAACACAGTCTGAAGGAAAGACAAGAATCAGAAAGAAAATGCAACAGAGAAATGGGCTTATAAGTAGGTAGAAAAGAAAGCTTTGGCAGTTGGGCTTAAATGTAGCAATCAAGCCAAGTTCCACTGACAAATCTGCTCCTGAGTAGAACATTCCAGAAAACCAACACTCCAAGGCTGAAGTGAAAATTCCTCCCAATTAAGAATCAGAGGCCCTAGAATGTGTCCTGTTGCTTCAGCCTCAGGCCCTGGCACCAAAGTGATTAAGGCTAGGATTTGTTTGGAGGAATGGGAGGACAGACAAGAGATAACAGTGGGCCACAACCACCTGAGGACCATATTGAGAACAGGCTAAACAGTATCAAGGTCCTACATCAGACCTAATCTTCCCTTCCTGCATGGGCTCACCCCCCCCCAAATCATTCACCCATCTCCAAGGCAGGGTTCTCCTGCATGGGCTCACCCTCCCCCATCCTTCACCCATCTCCAAGGCAGGGTTCTCCTGCATGGGCTCACTCACCCTCATGCCCACCCTTCGCTCCTCTCCAAACCAGGGCTCTTGGAGCAGAATTTGAAGCAGTGTTGACTCGGTGAGTTAAAAAAAAAAAATTTGACCCAGTATCTCTGAGTCTCAACATCTATGGAAATGTCAGAATGTTCATCCACACCAGGTCTACTGTGTTGCAGCAGCCTAAAACAAAAAAGCCACAGATCTGTCAGTTTGCCAACCCCACAGGCCTGCCTCACTCCGGCACGTGACCCATGCTTACCTGAGTCATGTTTCCCCCGTGAGTTCCATCTCTCAAGTCATAAGTCCCTCCAAAGTTAGAGCTGACTTACTAAAGACTAGTTGTCCCTAGTACAGTGGTGTTAATCTGACTTGAGAGTCATAGTCAGAAATCTTTAGGTGACAACCAGGCACTCTTAAATTGTTAACAGCCCCGCAAGCGGCTCAGAAGAACGTAAAGGGAGAGGATCTCATCCACCTCTGCTATGGGCAGGAGCACGGCTACACGGGTTCTTAGAACATTGAAATAGGTCTGCACCAGCTACCGAACTGCAGATGCTCAAAGCTTCTCCCCATCCCACACCCAGATTTTCCCCCAGACCTTCTCCTCCCCTCCACCAACCCGGCATCTAGCCAGACACACGGGGATTTCCACCATAAATCCCTTCTCCATTCTGATTGGCCAGTGCCTATCTCTGGTTACTGAAAGTTTGACTGTTGCGCTATGATACAGAACAGGGCCAAAGAGTTCATTCAAAGGCAGAGAAGGCTGCCAGAAAGTCCTGGATTCTTCCCAACCCCTTCCTGGCTCAGGAAGGGAGCTAACTAGCTGAAGGTGACCATGGCCCTGAGCCACCCTCTTCCAGCTAACCCTGCAATGGGCATGCGCAATGTTCGTGTGCTGCCCAGCTCCTCCTCACACGTGGTACCGGCAGGTGTGGAAATCATTTGTCTCAAAGATGACCAGGCACCTACCTTTATCCTTTCTGCCCTGCCAGCCACTGACCTGCCACACACCTCTGGATTTCCGGGGAAATGAGCTGGAACAAGAAGAGCACACATTTAACAAACCGGCCTGCCCAACGCTCGGGACACTGATGCTCCCCCTTGTTTACGCCTCAGAAGGAAAAGACTCCAGTCTTCCCTTTTGGTGAGAGAAGAGAATATTCACAGATCGAGCAACTTCTGTTGTGACTCCGAAAGACAGTTGCTTAGGGTATGTGTTTGTGAGAAAGGACTAAACAGGTTAACACCGAAGATTCTTGCAGCAGCTCCATGTCATTGGGAATAAATCACACAAGGACATTTTGCTTAAAATAGAGCAATCGTAAATGATCAAGCTGTCTGCCAGAGTTATGTCCTAGACCAGAGCAGAAACAAAATGTTCCCAGGAGGCCCTCGGTCCACTGATGTGCGCTTTGACAAACAGAAAACGGCAGAGGTGGGACCCAGGGTATACCTTCAAGTAAAATGCCAGGGAAGGGGGGAGCAGGAAACCGTGGCAGACAGTGAAGCCACCCACTTTGGACCACGATTTAGAAGTAATAGGGACACACTAGTTAACAGGAGACAAAAATAGGCAGGGCTTGCATCGTGTGGGATTTCTTGTTTCTAGATGGGGGGAGAGCTTTCTTTTGTTATGTCCCCTTTTTATTATTAAATGATACATATATGTGAAATAGATTTAAACCATTTTATGATTATATGAGATCATAATACAACCATATCTGGTACACAGCTTTTTAAAGAACAGTAATTGCCAATGCTATTGAGATCCCATTGTATGCCTATTCCCCTCCATCACTCCCAACCACAGTCCTGAATTCCATGCTTATCTTTACCTTCTAATGTTCGTACACGTGGCGTGTATCCTCAGCACTCCCTGTAGAGGTGCTTAGTAAACAGTCAAATGAATACTGCAACACAATGCTGTAAACATTCCTAGTGCTTGCAGCCCCGTCTGGCTCCTGCCGCTGGGATTCCAGGGCTTTGATTTGTCACTGGGAAAAGAACTGACATGTCTGGTTTTGAGATGATGCTGTGGGGATTTTTCAAGAACTCTTCCAGAAACAGTTGCTTGTTGCTTCTAAGTTGTAGCAATGCCTAAACTGCTTAAGGATGGGATTTTTCGGCACCTCTTTTCTGATCCCTTGCCTAGCACCTCTGAGTGGGCAGCTATGGAAACCAAAAGGGCTCCTTGGAACCTGAAACTGAAAGTGTCTCGGTGGTGGTGGTAGTGGTGCTGCTGCTGCTAATGAGATGATGCAGGTGCTGATGAGGATGCTGCTGCTGCTGAGATGCTGCTACTGCTGCTGCTGATGCAGAGATGATGATGCTGAGATGATGATGATGCAGAGATGATGCTGAGATGATGATGATGCAGAGATGATGCTGATGCTGCTGATGCAGAGATGATGCTGATGATGATGCTGAGCTTGATGATGATGACCACATCAGCAAATGCCCACAAGAACCCTATGAAGCATGCAGAGAAAATGTGTTTTGGTTCCCAAACTACAGAACAGATCCAGAATGTTGTGTTTTCTTGTATAAGGTCATAAAATCACTTCAATGTGGTGTAAAAGCCAAAAAACAAAACAAACAACAAAACCAAAATCTGATGAGAGAATTGTCATCATCATTTACTCGGCTTCTGCAACATGCAAAGGGTTTTATATGTTTCATGAATTCCATCTAGACCTACCCTCCCCTATGAGTGGTGTTGCTTTGATATCATACCATTGTAGAGAGTGGAATCAAGGGTGAGAGTTCAAATGAATTGTTCACAGTCACAAGGACCATAATCCAAACTCTAAACCCAAACCTCCATCTTAAATCAGACCCTCCTTTTTCTTCAGTGGCAGCTATAAACATACGATTAATACGACTGAGGTTGGCAAAGATAGACCAGGTGTCAGTGTTGTGGGATCACTAGGATTAGGCTAGCAACAGGCAGAAGACGGTCCATCTCAGTGGGTCAAGCCTTCCCAGAGTAAAACAAGAGGCAGGAGTGAGGTACCGTGGTGGTGGTGGTGGTGGTGGAGCGATGATCACGGCTGCCTTCTAAGAAGTCTGAGCTGGAGGAAAGTTAACTTTCTGCCCCGAGAAATGCTAAAAGCAAAGTTAGCCCTTCATAAGAGCTGCCAGCCGCAGCCAAGTGTACAAAAAAGGATGCCAAAGCACAATGACTGTTTTGCATTCCCCAAATCACTCCTTCTCCCTGATATTATTTCTTCCTGTACTCATATTAAATGGCACAAAGGAGATTCCCAGACCAAGAAGGATATGATTTCCAAAGTAATCTTATTTTCATCTCCTCTGGGGACAAGAGGGCTCATGCTCATGGCAGTGACATCTTCCTGTGTCCCATGCTGGTGTTTATACAAAGTTCAAAGACAGCCCCCTTCGAGGCAAGCTGATCATGCAAACAGGGTCACTGCTGACAGACAAGCACTGTAGCCTGGTAAGGACTCAGACGATGTCAGCCAGGACACAAGGAGAAAGCAAGAGGCTTTTGCAGATGCTACATTGTGTGTGGCATGCAGTTTGTGTGAACACCTTTGAGCCAGTGCCAGCTTGATAGACAGACTAAATAGAAGCTACTGTGACATCAGGGTTTGAATGCCATAGACCACTGGGGTCCTGCAGGCCAGAGCCATCCTAGGGTCCTCCTCATGAAAATAAGGACTCCTGAACCATGTGAGGGGATTGTCAAAACAATTTACTGGCATTCAGGAGACCCGCACAAATAAACACACAGGAAGCCTAAGGAGACTGCTTTAGAATGCAGGTGGAAAGTGTGTTGTCCTTGAATGGCCTGGTGAGGATTAAATAAGAGAATGGGCCTCATGTCATTAGCTCAATGCCAGACACACAGAAAGCACTCTGTAGTGCTGTCATTATTATCCACGTGCACTTTCTGGTCTAACCCTCAGAGCAATCCTATGAGTTAAGTACCATGTTCCCCATTCACAGGTCAAACAACTGAAGGGGATAAACCATTCATTCATCTAAGGTCACACTTAGGAAGCAGCGGGCGACCTCTTTATTATCTCTCGATACGCTGGTGACTACATGTGGCTTGCACTAATATGACAGTTACTTTGAAATGCACTTCCTGCCATTGTCCTCACCAGTCCTTCCCAGTTGTCTCTGCCCCCTCACCAGCTTGTCTGAAAGAGGTGTAACGTTTAGGGCTGTCTCTGTCCCAGAATTCGGCTGGTAGGTTCACTGGTGTGGTCTCCCCTGGGGACTTGCAGCCTCAGAGGGGTGACATGACTTGTGAAATGTCCATTCTGACTTGCAAATGGGCCTGACATGGCAAATTTCCAGCTGGATGATGATTTTAATAGCAGCTCCTCCTCTTTGATGCCAAGTAGCAGAAATCAAATGTCTCTGGCACAGCTTGTAGCTCAGAAGACGAATCCATTCCTTACTTAATCCTTGCTGGACATGCCATCATGGCCTATGGGATCTGGGCAGAAATGTCTATCATCCTGTTCCCACTTAGAGCCAGAACACTTGCTTCCGATGTAAAAACCAACCTTATTTCATCCACTCATTTTTCATTCAGCCATACTAACTGAGCACCTACTGTGTGCCAGGAATTGTTGTAGGGTTGGGACTCTACAGCAAACAAGTCAGCCCCGCTTTTCACACCCTTGAAGGGAGCAAACAGTAAACAAGCACACAGCTGTTACAGGACAGAGGTTAAGAAGGAAGCAGAGGATGGCTGAGAGGTGTGAGCAGTGTGGTCAGGGAAGGTGTCTCCAAGAAGGTGACATATAAATTGCAAGGTGAATAGCAGGGAGGAGACAGACATGTAGCACAGAGAACAGAGCAGGAATAAAAAGCTCAAAGTGGCAGGAGGCTCCCAAACTGGCTTCCACTAACTGCCCTCCATTCAGCAAGCATCTTTGATCATGCAGTAATGATTTCTTTCTCTTTTTTGGAGAACAGGGTTTCTCCGTGTATCCTTGGCTGTCCTAGAACTCACTCGGTAGACCAAGCTAACCTTGAACACACAGAGATCCACCTGCCTCTGCCTCCTAAGTGCTGGGATTAAAAGCATGCGCCACTGCTTCCGAGCTTCAGTAATGATTTCTTAAAAGGACATAGGGAGATGGATCCTCTTTTCTGACAAGAGAGACCTTTGTAGGAAAGATGGACTCTGGAGATGCTTCTTGAGTGTCCATAGAAACACGAATGTGGGCTCCCTTTTCTTCACCTCCACCCTCCCCTCTGGTTTCCATCTCTAAAACAAGAGGTTTGGCCCAGGCACCAGGATCCCAGAACTTCAGGGTCTTAGGCACACATTTCCCAAAGGAACCAACTCTTGAGGCTCTTTAAGACAATGACTGCACATCTCTGTCAGGGCTTTCAGAAAAGTCCAAATGGTGGTGATTTAGAATTGTGTAGACAGGGATGAAATGTCATCTCTCTGTCATGGGAAGGATGAATCTACTGACGTTCCACACCCGCCGATGCATTCAGAAAATACTTAGTTCTTCCTTGCCTTTCTTCTCTCTCCTTCCCCTCTCTTTCCCCGGTTTCTCTGCCACTGCACATAAAAGCCCAGGCTGGAGAGTTGAAACACCTGGATTGTATACAAAGAATGACTTGCTGTGTGACTTTGGGGTAGTCAATTCACCTCTCTGACGTTCAATTCTCTCATCAATGTAGTGGGATTAATAATAGAGGATATATATATGTATATGTATATATATGTATATATATATATACTGCTATCCGTTTCATAAATTAAAATGTGTGATCTTAAGAACTCTAGGAAATGGAGACAGGGTATTTTCTTTTTAATGGCAAAAGGAGCTCTGGTTATATGTGTAAAAAGGAGCCACCACTTGGTGATCTGTTAATGTATAGGATTGCTATCCTTTAATCAAGAAGCAAGATCATGGTGAGTAGCCTTCGAGGTTGCCTCTTACATTTATAATGCTACCTTTGAGGCAATAATTCTAGAAGCCCTGCTTTGGGCCAGTCTTCTGTGTGCTTTCCTTGCATTGACAGTTAAAATTGTCCCCCAGTAGCCGGGCCGGTGGTGGCTCACGCCTTTAATCCAAGCACTCGGGAGGCAGAGGCAGGCGGATCTCTGTGAGTTCGAGGCCGGGCTGGACGGACAGCCTCCAAAACAATACAGAGAAACCCTGTCTGGTAAAACCAAAAAAAAAAAAAAAAAACTGTCCCCCAGAGCAGAGTGCTATCGCAATTCTTGTGTCACCGATAGGAAGGTTAGGACTACAGAGATAAATGTCCCTGGGATCACAGGCTGCGGACTGATGGAGTTTAGGGATGGAGGGGAAGCCTGTGGCTGCCAACTGCACCCCGCCTCATCTAAGTGGTCAGTGAAAAGCTTACCTCAGCCATCATGGCTTTCTTCTTCAGACAGGTTTGTCTTCTGAGCACTCAGTAAGCAAAGATTACTACCTGCCTAATCCTGAAAGGCCTGGCTGGTAGCTCTAAGAAAGGCTGCTTCCAGGTCTTTCATGATTGTAGCCTAGGGAAATGCACATCTCCTCCATTCATGGGGTTTGCAGGTACCTATTAAAATGTCAACTTCTCTCAGAGTTGGAGTTCTTTCTTCATCATTTGGTACAACCTGGAACGTCAGGCTAATGCAGCAGTGACCTTCCCTTGACGCTCCTCCCTTACGACCTCCCAGGCCTTGCTCTTGCTCAGTCACACTCAGTGTCCTTAAAAAGGGAAACAAATCAGCCTGATTTTCATGGGAGCCACCCACAGTGCTCCGCAGTGACTTTGCCTTCCCTCTCAGGGGGACATTCTCCCCCCAGCTGCCACCAGGACTGGCATGCAGGTCACAGTGGACACTTTTCCACAATGAGAGCAAGCTGGAGCTTCACTGAAGAAAGCCTGGCATGGAATCATGCAGGCACCGCGTTAAAAGCAGGATGTACCTGAGACAGACTGAGTTCTCCTCTAAGAGCTAAACTTCATGAATAATAAAATACAACACCTGCCTATGTTCTGTATCGAAGACGACCTAGCACCTGAGCATGCAGCCCGACAGAGCTCTGTAAAGAGAAGCCTTCCCGCCAGCCTGGTTCCAGAGCCGCATCAGTCCCAAATAAACACACAGGAGCCTATATTAATTATGAAGCTGTTGGCCTTGCTTGTTTCTTACTGGCTATCTCTGATTTAAGTATTTACCCCATAATTGTTAATCTAAGTATGTCTCTTACTGGAGAGGTTTCCGGGCTTCCTACCCCATGGCGTTACATCTTGACTCTCTGTGTGTCTCCTTCCCAGAGTCCTCCTGGATTCCTAGTCCCACCTATCTTGGTTCCCTATTGGCCAACAGTGCTTTATTGACATATACACAGGACTTCCCCAACAGAGCTCCATGAAGTTTGGCTTTGAGCCCAGATGGACTGTTCAGGAGCTTGGGCTCCTTTCATCCTCTATGTCTCTAGAGCCACAGATTATAGTTCTTTGGATACAAGGGATTTGGGTAAGAATCCCTAATTTGGTACAGTAAGACACACACACACAAACCCCCCCCCCCCGCCCGCCCAGCAACACACACAAACTTGACTTACAACATCTGTCCTTGCTACATTTTCCAAAATAAAGCCAAACTAGCCTGTTACATCAATATGATTGCTTTGTTATAAGTCAGGGTTCTAGGTGGAAGCAAGCAGAGACATGAAAAATAACATCTACTTCCTGCTTTGTTGGATTTTCATGGGGACTGGAAGACAAACCGAGGCTTCATGTATTAGAAAGCAAGTCTTAGCTGGGCGTTGGTGGTGCATGCCTTTAATCCCAGCACTCAGTAGGTAGAGGCAGGCGGATCTCTGTGAGTTCGAGGTCAGCCTGGTCTACAGAGTGAGTTCCAGGACAGGCTCCAAAGCTACACAGAGAAAAACCTGTCTCGAAAAACCAAAAAAAAAAAAAAAAAAGGAAGAAGGAAGAGGAGGAGGAAAAGAAGAAGAGAAGAAGAAGAAGAGGAGGAAGAGGAGGAGGAAGAAGAGGAAGAAGAAGCAAGTCTTAGAATGTATTAGACTATTTCTCATACTTTCAGTTTTGTCCTTTTCTCCTTCAGCACGGTCAGTTTAGACTTCATTTGCACTGCAGATCTTAAATAGTTGTCCTACCATTTTTTTTCAATTGCTGTATTTTCCTTCATTGTGCACTTTGGCAACAGTCCTTGGTACCACAGATTCCTAGTATGCCCATCCAGGCCACTTGTGTTCCCTGCGTAAGAGGACACCAGAGATACAGGGTGGTACTTCCTTCCGAGGAAAAGTTTCAAAAGACTGGGCAATAAAGAAAGAGTTGAACGGAGCCCCATTGGTTACATGAGGATGGTTAGGATGCATGCAGATTGAGTTTGGTATTCAAAATGAAATGCTTGAGACCTTGGGAAAATTCTTAAGAGCTCATCAATTTTAACTTATTTCCAAAATAATTTCAAGCTTACATAAATGTTTTCTAAAATTGCGCAAAATATTCCCGTGTACCCTGTCAGTAGGTTCCCCAAACATTAACATTTACTGATCTGGTTTTGATTTTTTTTTCGTGAACCACAAGAGAGGAACTTGGGAAACAAATGGTAAGTTATGGCTGTACATTTCAGAGATCATTTTTCAAAGACAAGGTGTGCTCACACACCACCTCTTCAGCTAGGGAATCAGTGCATTGACTTTGAAGGGAGCTATTGACTAGTCCAGATCTTATTTAGTTGCTGTACTAGTTTTTTTTCAGTTGTCCTATTTTTCCTTTATAGAAAATCTTTACAAAACTCTTGTCTAGGATCCCTTCCAGATCCAGGAATGGAGTACGCCTGTTTAGGCTCTCCAGTCTCTTTCCATCTGGAACAGCTCAAGATTGTCTTTCATGATCTTGGTATTTTGAAAAATACCATTTATTTTCCAGGATGTCTCTCAGTTGGGGGTCTATTGTCTATTTCTTCATCACTAGCCACAATTATTCACTTTGGACAGTAGCAGGATAATCCAAAGGATCAAATGGAATCTCTGTATCCATCCTGTTATAAAGAAGAAAAAAAAAAAAACTCCTTGCTACAGAATACATGTGCTAAGTGTAGAGAAACAGGTAGAATTAAGACATCACTGCTTTGCCAAAACGGTAATGGTTGGTTCAGACAAGAACCATCAAGGGATGTTAACACTAGTTGGGTGGCAGCTAGAAGGAGCAGGGGGCGCCACCTCACAGCACGTTCATTGATCACTTTATAGTTCAGGGATCAACAGATCCATCGGTTTCACCAGCACCGTGGAAACACTGTCCTAAACACCCCCGGTAAGACAGACCAACTCCTGCCCAGATTGCTTGAGTTTTAAAGAACTGTAGTTCTTCCAGACTGGATCCTTGCCCTACCAGATTCTGAAATCTGGTCTCACCTTCGCAGAGCCTGTGTGGCAATCACACAGGAGTGACGGGAACGCTTACGATGCTGAAGGAAGCAAACAACCCGCTGTAGGACATGCAACATTCTCCCAGCAACAGGGATGGCACCGGAAGACCGGGAGTCCAGCCTCCGCGGCCCCTGATGGGTGACGTGCCGGTGCAGGATTCACATCCCACCCCTCCTGCTTTCCTCACTCTGTTGCCAAAGAGATACCCGACCTCCTCAGTTGCCACAGCTTGGCGGCACCTCACCAACAAACGAAAAACCCCTCGTCCTATGCCTTCCAGCCCTGTGTCTGCCTGGCTCTCCAGCGCATGGCTGAGGCTGTTGCTTCTACACAGGGCCCTCTGTACTCCATCCCACCCGTGACTCCCTACCGTGAAGCCTGCTGCCCAACAACTCTGTCTTTTCCTGTGACTCAGAGGATGTCTGTTAAAAGAGTGCTTCTTAAAACGTTTCCACTTGAAACCTCTTCAATTGAGAAATTTTTATTCAATTCCAGGTAGACAAGTAATTTTTGTTTTGTTTTGTTTTGTTTTTGTTTTTCAAGACAGGATTTCTCTGTGGCTTTGGAGACTGTCCTGGAACTAGCTCTTGTAGACCAGGCTGGTCTCCAACTCACAGAAATCCATCTGCCTCTGCCTCCGGAGTGCGGGGATTAAAGGCGTGCGCTACCACCAACCAGCAGGACTGGTAAATTTCAAAAGGTATATGAATCAAAAAGTGACAATAAATCATAACGAATTTTATCTTGAAACCGTTTTTTGACATGTAGTTTTACCATTTATTAAGGGCTAAAACAAATTTGCATACTGATGAGATGAATGTGTTCCTTGATTGCTCCAAGAATTGAATTTTACCAAGTATGGTGGCACACAGCTACAGTTCCAGAACTTGGGAGGTGAAAGAATCTGTAGCATCAGGGGTTCAAGATCAGGCTCAGCTACATAGTGAGCTCAAAGCCAATATGGAATACATAAGACCCTGTCTTAAAAACAACACAAAGCAAAAACAGAAATTAATTTTGGGTGTATCTTCAGTGTTTTCAGAGTTGATCAATATTTTTTATTTTATGATCATCAATGCTGAGTGTTGCTTTGCAAAAACACATAATACATAGTGGCAGAGCTGTGTTTAGAGCCATTTCATAAACTGTTGGGAATGCCGTTCTAATCCAAACCAAAATTAACATTTTTCATGACACTATCCCCATCCCACAGAGCAATTTTTAAAATGAAACATTCTAGTGCAATACAACCCAAAGATACTGAGTTGATACTTACATACTCAGAAAGGATGGTAAAAAAAAAAACATTAAAGATCTTTGTTTTCCACAATAAACTGAAGCAGGGAAGCCAGCCCGCGTGGCAGCTGTGAGCTACCCACACTTAAGTCCCAGCAAGGGCACTTGCCAGGGTTCCATCACAGAATTCCACACTTGGGAGGAATTTTGATTTTGTAAATGACATATTGAAAAGCTGAGTGGAAACAAGCTGTCCACACAAAACTAGGGGATAACTTAAGTTAGTCCCCAGAAGCCAACGACCATATTTTTACAAATAGCCTTCTCTTGGCCCCATTATCCATACCTCCTACTTCACAGGGTACAAAGATGACTCCCAACTCTCAACAGCGTGAGCAACAGGAATTTGCTCCACATTTTCACACATGCCATTGTTTTTGGTTTTTGTTTTGTTTTGTTGTTTTGTTTCTGGAAACTTTCCATAGCTCCTAGGAAAGGTTTTGTGAGGATTTAGCTCATCTTTTGAACCTGGGTTAGCCAATAAACCGAATTATGTAGCATACAAAATTAAAAAAAAAAAAATCATTCCTAGCCAAATCTAGAAGCTTGGGAAATTTCCCCACTTTCTAAGGTGTTCATGTCTGGACTCAGTTCTGTTATACAGAGTACAAATAACCATGGGTCAAAAGGTGGTGGGCGACAGCGAAGCCATATATTTGAATATTATAATGAAGTCAGCCATGATTTGGCCTACGATAGATTTCTAACTATGAAAGTCTGAGCTCCATCTAAAATCGTTGCTTCTTATTTCTGCATTTGGTCAGGCAGAAGCAGTGTCATTTAGGTGGAAAATGAACCAAGAAAATTGGCTGGGAGAAATATTAATTCCTCTATAGAAATTTAAACAGAAATGCTATAGTCTTCTATCATTGCTTACTTTTTTTTAATTCAATGCTTTTAAAAGACCAAAGGGGGATATTTTTGAGTTAATATATTTGTAAATAATGTTCATAACAGAGGTGTCATGCAAAAGTCATTATGGAATATGGAATAAATAAAGTCTAGCTACATGAAATATATAAACAGATAAAAATGGTTGCACTGGAAAATGGACACTCAAGGACATCCAAATTTTTCATAGTTTTGTTCCAAAAAATTAGAGTATCCCAAGAATGCAGTGTGGTCCTTAGCTGTAAACAGAAGAGCACCAAGGAGCTTTCTCTTGGCTGTGTCCTGGGTTTGTGATGTATGACATTCTGTACAGGTTCCTTTGGGACGTCTCTTGTCTGTGTGTTGGCATCACATCGCAGCCCCACAGGGCATCATCAGAGATTTGTTCCACAGTCTGCACCCTGGTAAAACTAAAAGGACTTTCTCTATGATAAGCAGACCGTGCCTTTGACTTTGGGTAATTTTCAGATTTATGCCAGTTTCACAGACTTCACAGATTGTATAGAGTTGGAAAGTTCTTGTCTTGCATCCTCAGGCCACCTGACATATGGGAAAAAGCCAAGAGTAGCACCAGTCAATCCGTACACAGTATCCCCTGGGGCCATACCAGGGTCTCTGCTCTGTGCGACTCACACAGCTGGTGAGTGGATTCAGCTGATGGAAGTCTAATATCGGTTATTATCTGCCACAGAAACATCTAGTATTTGATGATGGTACTCACAACAGACACAGGTTTTTGTCAAGTCTTCTTCTTGGCCTTGATGTGTTCTTTTAGAGAAAATCCTAAGTTGTGGCCCAATGCCATCTCCCTTCTGGATCACTCTGTAATATGTGCAAAGAACTGTCCTATAAATTCTCTTTCCTGTTTTATGATCCTGTGGTAGACATTGTGTTTTCAGAGTCCTGAGTTTGACTTGCCTGAACCTGTCTCTGATTGAACACTAAGTTTGCTCTTTACTGATCAGAAGCAGCAAATGAAAAGGGGCCCCCTGGGCAACAGGCCCACTAACACATGTGGTGACATATTATTTATGATTTATGCAAGTTTACCTGAGGATTCAGAAAGCAAAGTCAGCCAGAAGCTATCGAGGTCAGGCAGCGGTGATAAACACCTTTAATCCCAGCGACCTTACTAGCTAGCCAGGCAGTGGTGGCACACACCTTTAATCCCAGGATTCAGGAAAAAGGCAGATGGATCTCTCTGATCTCAAGGTCACCCTGGCCTACACAAGAGGGAAGAGTAACAGAGCTCACACCTTTAATCCCAGTACTAGGGAGGTGGAGACAGGAGTGATATGGCTGGGCAGAGAAAAGAATATAAGGAGGAAGACACAGGAACTCAGAGCTTTTTGCCTCTAAGGATTTGTGGAGACAGGGTTGCCATTTCAGGTTGGCTTGGCTGCTTTGTTTTGCTGGTCTTCAGCTTGAAGGCTGAACCCAAATATCAGACTCTGGGTCATTTATTTTTCATGTTAGAAGCACACACCCTTTATATCAGTAGAGATGCAGACTGGGTCACAGGCATGAGCATTTCCCTTTCTTCAGACAGGGTCCATTGTGTGAAAACACAGAGATTACTCCAGGCTTGTTTGCCAAAACTAAGTATTGTTACCAATTTGAGCCTGTGAAGCCTGGTGTGTGTTTTAGCATGAAACAATAAAAACGGGTTTATTTTCATTTAACCATCCTTTCCATCGGGCCTGCTTTTTTTTTAGCCGTTGGTTGACCACAGATTAAATGTCAACATGGAGCATTTGATTTTTCCCTAAGAGGTCCAGCTCCTAGCAACTGCTCTGAGCATCCAAAATGATTTTGTGAAAGTGATTAGGGACAGGGACAGGGACATGACGAATTCACCTCTGTAAAGAAAGTCCTGGTGCGGGCAGCCATGTGGGCTCAAAGGGGCTATGGGGCCTTGGGAAGGTCACTTGTATTTCTGTGACTCAGGCCTCTTTTCTGTTAGCCACTGAGCCATCCCTCCAGCTCAGGCCTCTTTTCTGAAGTGTTCGTCAGGAAGAACTATTAAGGGTTAAGTAGCTCAAAATATGCAGAGCACTTTGATCTTGTTAGTGCTGGGCCATCAAGATGGCTCAGTCAGTAAAAACAGTTGCTGTGCAACCCTGGCCACTTATGTTCCCTCCCTGCAACCCATGATAAGAGAGGGACACTGAATCCCAAAAGCTGCCCTCTGGTCTCCAAATGGCACACACGCCATGAGTGAACACACAATACAATACATAATAATAATTAACACAATTATTTTTTTTGAAATCAGTGTTTTACCCCTTGAGAGTGTTTGCTACATCTACATACCAGCTATGATAGCAACTTACTTTATTTTGAATGATAGCAATTTTCCTAATTTAGTCCTCCAAGTGCTGGTATTACAGGTGTAATATCATGCCTATTTGACTGACTCAATTTTCATGTAGAATTTAATTTTAAAAGAAACTTTACAGGCCTGGAGAGATGGTTCAACAGTTAAAACATTGGCTCTTACAGAGGACCCAGGTTCATTTCCCAGCACTCACAGGGACCTCATAACTATCTGTAACTCCATTTCCAGAGGATATGATGCCTTCTTCTGGCTTCTATGGGCATCAGACATACAAATAGTCACAGACAGAAATGCAGGCAAAACACCCATACACATAAAATAATTTTCTTTTTAATTTTAAAAGGAAGTTTACATGTAACTGGAGAAATGGCTCAGCAGTTAAGAGACTTTATGTCCCAACTACAAATAGAAATTAGTACAATTTGCTACAAATATAAGATAGCCATTGTCTTAGGATTTCTATTGCTATGAACTGTTATCAAGGAAGACTTCCAGTGGGGTGGCTTACAGTTTCAGGGGTTTAGTCCATTGTCATCACAGCAGGACGTGGCAGGTAGACATGGCAGTGGTGGCATACTCCTTTAATTCCAGCACTTGGGAGACAGAGGCAGGCAAACCTCTGAGTTCGAGGCCAGCCTGGTTCACAGAGCAAGTTCCAGGACAGTCAGGGATACACAGGGAAACCCTGTCTCAAAAAAAAAAAAAGAAAGGAAGGAAGGAAGGGAGGGAGGGAGGGAGGGAGGGAGGGAAGGAGGGAGGGAGGGGTGTTGTTAATGCTTAGCGCTACTTGTTCAGCACAGTGCTACATGACTTGACTTATTGTAACCTCGCACCCCTTCAAAGTCAATGCTGTCACCACTACCTTTACCCACGAGGAACTGAGACACAGGAGCTGGCAAAGCTGCCTACAGATGTGCCATCAGTCAACAGGTGCTCGGGCTCTTCCGCGCTGTGCTCTTGACAAGAACTACATAGCATACTGAATTCACAGGATAGGTGGCTGCCACACTAGCCTCCTTGAGATGGTGTGCAAATTACCACAAACTTGGTGTCTTGAAACAATAGAAACCAGTTCTGCCACATTTCTAGAGGGTGAGGTCCAAGCGCAGGATACTGGCAGGACCGTGTTTCCTCCACACCTCTGGTGGTGGATTCTCCCTTGCCTCTTCCAGATTCAGCATCTCTAAGCAGTCCCTGCCTGATAGCATAATCACTCCAATGTCCACCACAGTATTCACATGACTTCACATGTGTCTCTACCCTACATCTTCTTTAAAGAACACCTGTCATGCTGGAACACCTGTCCTGCTAACCACATCTTAATTTCATCACATTTGCAAACATCTTCAGATAAGGCCTTCTTCACAGGTACCAGGGGCTGGGCTGAAATTATTTTTTGTGGGGTATAGGAGAAGCAGGAAACACAATTATGATTTTTGAGCCTGGAGCAAGGAGACTGCAAGTGTTGGAGAAGAGTTCAAGATTAGCACCAATTTCAGACTTTCCTCTTATGCAACTAAGACTGAAGGAGTTGGGCCAGGGGAAGGGCAATGGATTCCTGTTTCAAAGACACTGGTGCCTAGTTAATCATGCCCAGCCCATCACTGATACTTTTGGGGAATGTTTCCAGCCTCACAGGCACCTCTCAGGAAAGGACAGCATCAGAAAGTTAGGAGAAAAGTCAACTTCCCAAAACCCTGCGGGAGAGGAGTATGGATCACTCACCCCTAGAAGGTACTATGCATGGCTAGACCAAAATAGCAAAGTCAGAAAATACTCAAGACCTCAGGGGAATCATAAAACAGCAGAGATAGTAATGAGCAAATCGTTTATTCTCCTATTCCAGTGAAAACCTATAGGAATAAAAAACAATCTTTCTAAGACAGGTGTGAGAGGAAGGTGGAGAAGAATGAGGGCAATAAGAGTATTATCAAGCCAGGGTGTCCTTGGGTGCTTGGACTGCACAGATTTCGTAGAGTTGGGAGGTTCTTATCTTGAGTTCTCGGGCCACCTGACAGACGGAGAAAGGCCAGCAGCAATGCACCACCATCCAGTCTTCACAGAGTGTCCCCTAGGGCAAGACCAAATTATACAGGACCATTTCTGTTTCTCAAGGGCCTGTGTAATGTTACTGGCTGGACTATCCCACCCTCCACTTCCAAGATTCACCAAACACTTAAGTCAACACTTGGAACCCCGGGTATCCAAGTGTCAAGCAGTAGCTGGTCAATATCTACAGTTCAGAGCCCTGCCCGCTCGATTTTTGACAAGTGCCTCTTACTGAAAACTCCAATTTTTCCTTTTAGTTGTCTTTTAGAATCATTTATTTTTTTTGTAGTAGGTAATGAAAGGAAAAGTATTGGCCCAGGACCCAAAAACCAAGTTCTCAGCACAAAGTTCATCTGCCCCAGAGGACCAGATGGCAGGAAATAAGACACAAACACAGGAGACAGAGGGCCAGGGAGAAGGGGAAGGGAACAAGAGAAAGGGAACAGGGATATTTGTCCCAAGCAGAGGAAGGCAAAAGACTGCCACTGAACAGGGACAAACAGACACGGCACCTGAGAAAATGGTACCTTCTAGTATCCATTTATAAGTGAGTACACACCATGTCTGGTTCTGAGTTACCTCACTCAGGATGTTTTTTTTTTCTAGTTCCATCCATTAGACCCCTAGCAATAGTGGACAGGGTGCCTGAACTGGTCTCCTGTAATCAGATTGGTGACTACCCTATCATCATAGAGTAGCTGATGGAAGCAGATATAGAGATCCACAGCTAAGACTGGGTTGAGCTCTGAGAGTCCATTTGAAGAGATGAGGAAGGATTGTATGAGCAAGGGGGTGGGGTCAAGATCATGACGGGGAAACCCACAGAGACAGCTGACCTAAGTTTGTAGGAGCTCAACCACTCTGAACTAACAGGTAGGGAGCCCTGCATGGGACCAACCTAGGCCCTCTGCGTGTGTGTGACATTTATGTAGCTTGATCTGTTTGGGGGGGCCCCTAGCAGTGGGATCAGGACCTGGCCCTGGCACATGAGCTGACTTTTTGGAGCCTACTCCCCGTGCAGGGATGCCTCACCCAGCAGGAGGAGGAGCTTGATCCTGCCTCATGCTTTGTTGACTCCCATGGGAGGCTCCCCCTCTTGAACAGAGGAGTGGATGGGAAGAAAGGAGGGAGGGGAAACTGTGGTTGATATGCAAAATAAATTTTAAAAATTAATTAAAAAATGAAAATGGCAGCTTTTAAAGGTAAAAGGGAAACCCCATGTTCGGAGGAGGTGTTTAGTTTTAATTGGGCATGTTAATTAAGTGAGCCAAAGGGGGCTTCCGATTGCTGGACATCAACACTTCCATAGCTGGACCTCGGTAGTCAATCTCAGGAGGAGGAAGTGACCAAATAAGAAAATAGGCCTTGGTGGCAGCTTTAGGAATGTCATCTAACAGATTTTAGCAAGGCAGAGGGAACTGGGGAGAGGGGCAAACCTATCAGAGCTACATGCTCTAGTGGGCTGATGTCCCTTCAGGTGATACACTAAAATGGTCCCAAATCCGCATAGTAAAAAGGTATGGGAAGCAAAAGAAACTCTCCCTTCTCCTCCCCCAGAGCTGTACCCAGCCGTCCTACTGCCTGCCTGGAGACAATCATTGGCTACCAGTTACATTTCCAGGCAAACTTTATCCGACTACACACATACACATATAGTCCTTATATGTGAAGAGTTACACGTCTATGTCTTGTTCACATAAAAAGATACTGTAAAGATCATCCCACAAAATACGTAGATACTATGAGAGAGGAGAGTCTGTCTGTGTCTGTGTCTCTGAGTGTGTGTGTCTGTGTGTCCAGTGCAGAAGGTTCCCTTTTGAAGACCCTGTGTCTGAATGCGTTGTCACCCATCTCTTCTCGCCAACTCACAGACTTCAGTCTTGTCTCTACTAAGGACCCCAAGGGATCCCCTGAGTAAATTCTACATGTGTCACATGGGCTACACTTTAAGTCAGACCTCACAAGTACTTCTTCCATATTAGGTTTGATTCCATCTGCCATGTCTTGAAGTAGTAAGAGACACATGTGTGGTTTTATTTTTGTATATGGGAGGGGTAGTGGCTAAAACCTCCTATTTCTACACATAAAAGTACATCTCAGGCTAATGATTTTACCAAACCTGTTGACCAAAAGCCAGCATTATGATTTCTTCTTGGAAATATTGTTCATTATACAGCATTTCATTGAGCATAGAACCATTGAAAACTAGGGGTTAAGTAATAGCTCCTACTAAATTAATGAAATCAGAACTTTCATTTCCCATCATGTTTTCGTTAAATGAGATTTTTTTGCTTGTTTGTTTTTGGTTTTTGAGACAAAGTTTCTCTGTATTGTCCTGGAACTAACTCTGAAGACCAGGCTGACCTCAAACTCACAGAGATCTGCCTGCCTCTGCCTCCCAAGTGCTGGGATTAAAGGCATGTGCCACAAATGCCTAAATGTGAGATTTTTAAGCATCTTTGCCAATATATCTATATCTCCTCTCTCTCTCTCTCTCTCTCTCTCTCTCTCTCTCTCTCTCTCTCTCTCTCTCTCTCTCTCTCTCTGTCTCTCTGTCTCTCTCCTCTCTCTCTCTCTCTCTCTCTCCCCAATAACTTTGGAGAATCATAGGTTGGAAAAGCATCCTAGTTCTAAATATTTGGATTCATACACGCCTCAATTGCCCTTACCTGTATCTTATGTCTCTCTCTGGTGCCAATTCTTAATGCAAGAGAAGACCCTGGTAACAGTGGCCAACACAGACACTCTCCATAATGCCTGGCAATGTCACACTCAAGACACATGGGACAAAAGAGACCACAGAGACCTGTTAATTGCACATAAAAGAAAGTCAGCGTTTTCAGATATTCAGGGGATGACTTCACATTTTAAATAGATTCACAACCCTGTGCCATCAATTCAACACTGCATTGTCTGCCTCTGCGACCAGGGACAAAGAATAAATAAACAATTCTCAAAACTCAGAGCTAGAGAATCATCATTACCTGGCCACATCAAAATTGTGTTCTTTTGTTAAATATTGCCAAAGCTGAACCTGACACAATTCTGTTAGCATTGATTAAGGTAACTGGGTTTTTTTCCATCAAAAAGTTAGGTCATTTTTGAGTCATAACTGAACTTGTTATGTTCTATCCAATTTCATTATTTAACATGGACCTAGAATATTAAAAGATTCTGTAATAGCATATACCCCTTCCTATGAAAATGACAGAAAACCTTTTGGGTACACACTGACTCTGTCTCCTATTGCTACCAGGGTTTTATTCTCTTCCTCAGATCAGAGGCTATTCTAATTTTTGTTAGCTTCACAGAGCCACTGACATTTGTCCATTTTAATCTGTAAACTATTAGGCAACTGGATCCTTGAGTGTCAACTGGAAATGGTTTCTACTTATTACTTCATTCACCATTAACTACTGATATGGGTTGTTACACAGACTGAGTGGACTCTCTAAGATGGTTCTATTCTAAAGATGTTTGAGGCCACAGAGCCTTTTGAGGGTATAATGACCGTTATGAACTTGCTCCAGAAGAGAAAAGGAAATACATGCACATGGGCAGGCAAATTATGTATTCCCTTTCATGGAGTTCGTAGAGCCATTAGAAACTATTTACAGGCCACAGTTAAGAGCTCCTGGCACACAGTTAAGATGTTCCATTACCTAAAAGTGCAAACAAATGACAACCCTGATGACACCAAATAGTTAGGACTACGAACCAACAAAAATGCCATGATAACCCATCTTTGGAAACATACTGTCTTATTTAGGCTTGTCATTGCTGTGATGAAACACCATGACAAAAGTAACTTGGGAAGGAAAGGGTTTATTTGGCTTATGTTTCTAAATGTTCATCATTGAAGGGAGTCAGGAAAGGAACTTAAATAGAGCAGGAACCTGGAGGCAGGAGCTGATGCAGGGGTCATGGGAGGGGAGCTTCTTACTGGCTTGCTCCCCATGGCTTGTTCAGCCTGATTTCTTATAGAACCCAGAACCACCAGCCCAGGGATAGCACCATTTATAATAGGCTGGGCCCTCCCTGATCAATCACTAATTACGAAAATGCCCTACATCTACCTACAGCCCAATCATATGGAGGTATTTTCTTAGTTGAGGTCCCCTCCTCTCAGATGATTTTAGCTCCTGTCAAGATGACACAAAAACATGCAGCATACATGTAAAACATTTTAATCAAGAGTAATTTTATATATGAAAATGCACAAATGTTAAGTGTTCACTTTGGATGACATTAATAATTGCATTAGCCTACATAACAGGAAATCCCACCCTTACCACTCATATTCCTGAGGGAAACACAGCCATCACTTCTATTCCCATAAGTAAATTTTGCCCCCTCTCAGCCCTCATCTCAAGGGAATCACACTTACTTTTATAACTGTTTTATTTTTGTGCAATATCATGAGGTATTTTGGGGTTGGTCATGTTGTTATATGAATCTATAGTTATTACTATTGAGTAATTAGCACTTCATTGTATGAATATTCTACAAACTGCTTAAATCGACATTCTATTGTTCCATTTTTGATATTAGTACCACTATGCACACTCACATGTAAGTCTTTATATGGACATACATCTAATTCCATGTGTGGGTATACGCCTTCATTTTAGTTGAATCATTTCCTGAGAGTGGAATTGCTAGGTCACATATTTAATTCTACAAATATAGAGAAATATTTCTGCAAAGCATGTGCACCATTCCATACCCTCTCTGACAAGACTTCCAATGGTTTGTCATTGTTGCCAGCATTTGCTATTGTCAAAATTTTTATTTTAGCCATTGTAGCATGTGTAACATGTTAGGCACCATAACTTCTGGTACACTAAATACAAGAGTAGGGTAGGTACCATGTAGCTGAAAGAAAACTAAATGTAGCCTCAAGTAGTTCTGAGACATTTTATCCTGAATTAAAAAAAATATCCTGACTCCCCAGGGATATGGCTCCACGGTAGTGTGTTTTTGTGGACTTCACAAGGATCAGTCCCATCACTAAAGAATAATTTCCAAGCAGAACAGGAGACTCCACTCAGTACTGACAACTAGTCTGAACAACTCAGAAAACAGCAAAAGGCCTAGCAAATTTTCAGAAAGCACAGAGGGCTGCCAGCATCTGCAACCTTGAATGAGGGCAATTTGAAATCAATGGCACAGTCTGTGGAAATTATGAAATACTGTAAATTCCCACAAATAAAGCAATTAATAAAAATTTGCCTAATTGTAAAGCCAGCAAATTATGCAACTGATCAATCCTGTTTACACATCTCTGAGCTGTACCACACCCTGTAAAGGGGCTGATGGTGCCTTAGCGTTTCTGCACCATGTTAGGACCCACATGTTGGGTTTTTGCTGGCGGGTTGGTGGGTGGGTTGGTTGGTTGATTTTTTAATCTTTCTGTCAGATAATCATGTAAGTGTGCTTTTTCAATATTTATCTTACTTTTCTACTGAGGTGACAAAACACTATGATCAAAGCAAATTCTAAAACAAAGCATTTAATTGGGGGCTCATAGTTCCATAGGGTTAGAGTCCATGCCCAGCATGGTGGTGAGCAGGACAGCAGGTAAACATGGCAGCTGAGAGCTCACATCTGATCCACAGCAAGAGGCAGAGAAAGAGCTAACTGGGAATGATGTGGGCTTTTCAAACCTCAAAGCCCACCCTTTAAAAAAAAGTGACACCTCCTCCAACAAGGCTCCACCTCGTAATCCTTCCCAAACAGTTCCGCCATACGGGGGTCAAGCATTAAAAAAACTTGAGCCTACAAGGAACATTCTCATTCAAACCACAATCCTCAAATCCAATCACTTTGAAACAGAAGTCAGCTGTGGTTTTTAAAAAATTTTATGAAGCCCAAACTTTTATTTCACAATAATGTTTATAAAGACTTCACCATGTGCCAAGCTCTTGTTGAAAACATTTTGTAGTATTAGTTTATTTAACATTTGAAATAATCATGTAATTAGGCACTTTTAAGGTCTACATGATAGCCTGCCCGATAACCACAGTACTTGTGGGACTGAAACAGTAGGACCATGAGTTCAAGGACAGCCTGGGATTCACAGGAAGTTCTAGAACAGCTTGTGCTTACTAAGATCCTATCTCAGAAAGCTAATCAATGAATAAAATAGGTCCTCTTACTAGCCTAGTTTTATGATTAGTTCACCTAAACTCCAGAAGAACTAAGTCATTGCCCCTAAGTTTATAACATAGTTAGTGAAGGGCAGACCAGGCTTGAACTCCAGGAGTCTGGCCCCAAAGTCCTAGTACTACACCTATGACCATATGTTCTCACATTTTAAATTTCTATCCTATCATAATTACTGCAAAAGAGTTTGTGTATCCCAGGACAGTATGCCCATTAGATTTATCCCTGTGGGATGGTCTGACCCTCTGAGTCAAGTGTATAATTTCACTGATCAGTGCCTAGAGCGATACTTATGCAACTGAAAAAAAAAGGCACCTGCAAGGACAGTCATTGCAGCCCGTGAGTATCACAACATTGGAAAGTGTAAGTATGGCTGAAGAACCAGTAAAGCCTGAGTGTGTAACCACTAAGAACGTGGGGAGGGACTGGAGAGGTGGCTTGTGGTTCAGGATGCTGCTGTGCAACCATGAGGACCTGAGTTTGGACCCAGCACCCACATAACAAGTCAGCTTGCATGCCTGAAATGCCAGGACTGTGGAGACAAAGACAGGAGGAGGAGTGGGGATTCGTGGCTGCCAGTTTAGTTCTGTGTTCACCGAAGGGCCCAGTCTCAAAGGAGCACAAAATGGAGCATTATAGAGGAGGCTATCAGATGCCCTCCTCTGGCCTCTGCCCATGCACTCTGGTACCCGCGTGTGCGCGCGCACACACACACACACACACACACACACACACACACACACACACACCACGCACACCTTTTCTAAAAGAGTGTGATAAAAGACTAAGTACCAATATAGCTAAGTCTCTAAGGCTAATTTGAATTTTTAAAAAATCAAATTGCATAAGGGGCACAGCTTAATACCATTTATGCTTTGCTTAAAGAGTTACAAAGCAAAAACATACATTGCTAAAGGATTTACATGGGTAACTATAGAGAAAATATCTGGAAGGAAATGTTCCACCCCCATTGATTTTTGTTGCTGCTCTTGTTTACAACCACAAATTGGTATCTACAACGAGACAAGGATCCTTCTTCTGTAACACGTCATTTTTTGAAGGAGAGTGTACAGAATGGTTCTCTTCTTTTACAGAGCTCAAGGTTGACAGGGACTTGTGGCTCACATTCATCCTTTCCCTTTCCTTCAACAGCCTAGTCTCTACCCTTGTGTGTGGAATGCCATCCTTCTCACTCACAGGCAAGTCCAGACAAAGACACAAAGCTGTGGTGCAGAGGCCTCGAGAGCAGAAGCGGGAAAGCAGGTGGAAACTTGAGCACGCACACCTAACATCAGTTATGGCGAGGGAGCCGAAACTTCCAATGATAAGATGCTTAGAGAGGAACAATGCACACGTGTGCGTTGCCAGTGGGAGTGTGAATTAATTCACCTTCCAGAAGGAAAGTCACTCTGAGACACCTACTATAATTTAAAGAGGCATGTTCTGTTTGGTCAGCAATTTTGCTCATTAGCAATTACCCAAGACAAATATCCTGTGCAAAAAAAAAAAAAAGCAAAAAAAAAAAAAGGTATCTAATCAAGCAGAGTCGCGCAGCATTGGTTTGAATAAACCACATAAAGATCCATCGACAGGAGCTGTTGGCATAAACAAACTGTGGTACAAGGGGATTCATAAAGCAATTTAAGAAGCCAGCTCCAGTTGTGATTGTGTGGCGGGATCACTGAAATGTGTGGTGACACTCAAAGAGAGTCTAGGAACGGGTATTGCAATGATTCTCCCATTTGTGTAAATTACGCTCACACATAAGTGAGGGCTCTGGGGGAGGGGGATACACCAAGATATCTGCACCTGTAGACACTGTTCTGTCCTTTGGTTGTCTCTTATGTTTTCCTATTTTCTGATCATTAAGTGAATGGTGTTTTTAAAGTAGACTTTCTTTTAAAATCTTCGGACAGCCTTCTAAGTATGTGGACTCTGTCTGGGGAGAAGAGGGGAGACAGAAGGCAGGTCATACTTGCTTCTCATGAGTTCTGGGGTCCTGACACAGGAGATAAACAGTGACTCAATGTACCTTTGCTCTAAGCCACAGGTCAGAGGTCAGTCATGAAACTCTTGACAACTGAACCAGAGTCAGGAAAGATCTCAGTCAACGAAGGGGGTTTCCTTTCAGACTGTTCTTGCTACAAGAGTAATACATATTCTTTATGGAGATAATGAAGAGATAATAAAAACAAAAAAATGAAATGTATTTGTTAGCCTGCCATCTGGAGACATCTGCTGTAAATAATAGTATTTGTATCCTTCTACACTTTTATTCTAAATGCTTTCACTTCCTCAAGATGGAATTTAGTAAACACAATTTTGTACTCACTCGGTTTCTTAAACCCAAAACATATGCAAACCAGGTATGGTACCAGGCACCTTTAATGCCAGCACTCAGGAGGCAGAGGCAAGAGGATCTCCATGAGCTCCAGACAAGCCAGGGAAACATAACGAGACCCTGTCTCAAAAAATAACAAAAATGAAACTCTATATAAAAGATCTTTTTACTCAATAAATGTTACTTTACCACATGACTTTCCATAGCTGTATAATAATTCAGTGGATGGAAGCAATATGTGTTCTGTTCCAAGCTTGGCTACAGTAGCCAATGCTGCAGTGTTAATGTTCCTGGTAAATTTTGGGCATAGTTTATTTCCTCAGACTAAGCTCCTACTAAGAAATGCAGTTATCCGGTAAAAAAACATTGTAACCCTCGCTGTTCCCTTCCAGTTTACACTGTCACTTCTAGTGGAGAAGGAAGGATATTCTGTATATCTTTGCCAACAATGGATCCTGTGATTTAAATAAAAATGCCACTTATCCTATGAATGGGTCTACATTGTTGAAAAGCATGACTTTTCCCCCAACTAAGGAGCAGGCTTGAAGCACCAGACTGATGCAGTTACTCTGAAGTCATTTACTCTCCGACCTTGTGCAGGGTAGCTTTCCCACCTACTGGTAACTCAGGGAAGAAAGGGTGAGGAGGAACCTGAGGGCAAAGGAAACCCGTACAGATTTTCCTATCTCTGCAGACACTGAAAAGGCCGGTGTTCCAGTCCCCGCCAGTCTGAACAATGGCTGTGACTGTGGTCCTGCCACTGGCTCCACGGATGGGCTGCTTCACCACGGCACGAGCTGGTACTTGGCTCCTGGAGAGGCAAGGATGATGATTTACTTGGTAACAAAGAATGATAACCACTGATCAAGACAGAACAACAAAGATGAGACCAGAGACCCGTGGTGCCAAGAGACCGTCATTTCCCTCTTTCAGTGTGCCTTCTCTGACTTTTAAATTTTTTGTCCCATTAAGGATCAATCTATCACTTAAACTTTAGCTTGGAGCTGGTTTTTCGTGTAAGGAATGGATAGTTCCACTTTCTGTAATTCTAAATTAGGAAATAAGTGTTCAAGGGACTGGGATGCAACAGTGGGAGTGGGGGGACTCCCTCCTCTTTCTGAGGTGGAAAGTTTCGCCTGAATTTCAGTCACGGAAATGGCAACAGTCATTTCTGTGGATGAAGGTAAGCTGCTTCAAGGTTCATGGGAAAGCTGGGTCAGCTTGGAGTCAGTGAGGCATAGGATGAACCTGAGCCTGAGCCTGCTTTGTGTTGTCATTACCTTGTTGCATGACTCTCCTACAGCAAATCTGATCTCTTATGTGCTGTGGAAAATTAAGGAAGGAATGTGCCTCACATTCACAATAAAATAAACAAGACACAATACTATTTCCCCAGAAACAATTGTTGTAGGTTACCAAGTTCTAGATGCTCTAGAAGTCAAAGGGGAAATAGCTGGGGAGCCCTTCCTAACCTGATTTAGAGCAACAAAACCAATGAAATGTTATGGTATAATGATACGTATTTTCCATCACACCAAAACTTCCTGCAATTATTGTTGTTGTGTTGAAGGTCCCCAGCTGGTGGTATGATTTGGAGAGCTTCTGGAAGCTTTAGGTGGTAAGGCTTATTTGGAAGAAGTGCTTCATTAGGATCGTACCTTTGAAGGTTTTGCCTTGTGAAGGGGCTGGTCATGCCTTTGAAGGTAAACTTTAAAGAGTCCAGAGACCAGCCCCTTCCTCCCTCCATCCCGCCCTGCTTCCTGTCTATCATCCTTCACCACCATAATGATCTCAACATGGGCCCATATTCAACGAAGCTAAGGAATATGGGCTGAAATCTCTGAAATCATAAGTCGTTTATATCATGCATTCTGACACAGTGACAAGAAAGCTCACCCTTGTCCAAGCATTACCAAACAGGACAACTTGTTGGAACAAGCTCCAAAGCCTTGCCCCAGACCAACTGCACAGGTCTCCAAAGAAGAAGTCTATAAGTCACTACCATAACAGCTTTCCAGGGAATTCTTAAGAAGCATTCACCTCTTGCAGCGGATTTGGTGACTGCAATAGCTCCCAAGTCTTCACCAGCTAGGCGTTGCCCATGGAACAGGAATGGCAAGGAAAACAGAACAGATGGTAGACAAGAAGGGAGGATGCTTGAGATACACCAAGTCCAAAGACCCAATGAGTTATCAAGATGCTAACCAAGGAGCTGGGAATGCTGCATAAGAGCCAGAAGGAAGGTCAGGCAGCAGCCACTGGGCCCCCAGAGCAGAACTAGTCCTTCTGTCTGCTAAACATTACAGATAATACTTAGGATATAATTAGCAGTTATGTCACCACACTCAGTCCAACTCACAAATATTTTATTGTATTGAAAATATGTTTAGTTTTCTTGTTTCTCAAAAGTTCCCAGAGACATGGCTGCTGAAAAGCACCAGTCAGAGGCTAACCATTACTCAGAGACAGATAATTTCAAAACAAACTTGTAAAATACACTTTCATTTGCCACTCAGATGCATGTAAAGAAAAAGAGAATTATGACATATGTATGTGTCGACATTTGTTCTGAAATGAGTTAGGGATTGTTTCTGTGGGCTGTCACATGTTCCCTGAAATGCATATTGAGTCCCCAGCCCCAGTGTGGCTGGCTGTACATGAAGAGGACTCCTAGCAAGCAAAGTCCAGTGGGTCAGAGGGATGGAATCCTGAGTTAATGGGACTGATGAAGGAAGAGAGCAAACAAGTACCCTGTGAGCCAGGAAAGGCCTCCCAGAGCCCAGCGTACTCCCCCGGGCCCAGACTTCCAAGCTCCAGAACTGAGGGAATCAGTTGTTACTGACTCCACCTGACCTAGAGTCTTTTGTCGCCACCTGTGAACATCTGAAACTGGCCCTGAAGAGCCTGCTTTCATACCAGTCCTGTTTCATCCCCTTCCACACGAGCTCCTTGTTGCCAGGGGCCGCGTGCTGCTGCTCCCCTTTGGATGCCCAGCGTCCAGCACGCCACCCTGAAACTGAGTGAGTACTCCATAAATATTTGCTGATTGGATCAAACAGATTCACTGCCTCTCCTATTGTACTCAAGTCTTTCTCAATCTAGCTCCTCTGGGCTAAATTATGCAACCTGAACTGCGTTGCTTCAGTTCTGTCGTCGAGGACATAACTCTCAGGGGTGAACTGATGAAATAAAAGCAGAGGATAGCCTAAAAGCTTTCTGCATCTCTCTACACAACCCAAGGCAATTCCTTCTCGGCATGATGCCTACCAGTGAGGGCTCCCATCATTATGCTAAGAGCTTCAATCATCTCTGATTTTAGTGGAGGGATTTCTGAGGGATGAGCACCTGGAAAGATTTTTCCCTGAAATGAACCATTTATAGCTTACAGCCCTAGACAATAATTTTTTGCTTCTATCTTAAAATTATGTGCATAACACCTTTTATCACAGCAAGGAAGCCAGGCTTCTATCTACTCCAAATCAAGTAACTGAGAAGCTAACTTTTACTTGTTGGGAAAAAAATTACGTGTGTGTGTGTGTGTGTTTGCCTAATTTTGAACTCAATAAGAACTCCGTTCTAATATTCTGAATCTTTGGTGATTTTTATTATTAAAATGTTTAGATTTATAGATGCAAAGATGTTTCAGTTCAAGCTTATTGTTCATCTGGTGTGATTAAAGTACCATTGCCAGCCTTCTCTGGGCACTTTCTATGTGCCAGGCATTAAAAGAAGAAAGATGACTAGGCACACCTGTAGCCCCAGTACCTGGGAAAATAAGGCAGGAGAATTTGAGACCAGCCAGGCCTGCATAGCAAAATCCTATCAGCAGAGAATGAGAATGAGAGAGAGTCAAAGCAAGCGGGGTGGCTTGTCTTAATCTGGGCTACTATAGATGAAAATAGTTACTGCAACTTCTTGGACAGCTTGTCTGTATACGACCCCCAAGGGATGCTTATGCCACCATGAAGAACAGGAACAAGTTTGGACATGATGAATATAGCTGATGCCCATAGAACTGTGCCAAAGCAGAGACACTGTCCATTCACAAGCAGAAAGAGCAGATTTGTGCACAATGAATTTCAAATCCAGCTCAGTTACATTCCAGTTCTTTAAGGTTAAGAAAGATCCTATCATTGCCATCAGCTCTGGTCTCATCTTCCTCCTCCAACGGTGTTTTAGTTACTGTAGCTCTTGATTGCCATGAGCATTCAACATTATCATGTAGTTGGTGCATGGGAGGCATGTTATTGATGGCAGCTAGTGGCTGGCATTCTTCACTTTTCTGAGGAGCGAAGAAGGCAGTGAAATCTGGGTCAGTTTTTTTAAGTCGAAGCATGTGCTACCTGAATAACTTGAAATACAGTCAGGATGACCAACCACCTCAATTTTCCAGGATAAAGATTTTACTAGGACAGAGAACTTTTGGTGCTAAAGTCAAGATGGTCCTGAGATAACCAAGAGAGACGGTAACTGTGCTCGTTAAAAGCAGAGGGAAGCTTTAGTGGGAAACAGGTGGGTGACAGCAGTCCCATCTGATCCCGCTACCTAGTAACGCTTCAGAGGGTAACACACCCTCCTCCCTCGTTCTGACTTCCCTCTCTTCTGAGCCCCTCTCCTAAGAAGCTAGGCACCCGCCCCATCAAAGGGTGACTGTCCCCACAATGAATACACCAGTCTGGGTAGCTGCTGGTGATTCTTTAATCAAGCATGCAGTGCCAAGAATTTATTGTACCTTCCACTCAGGCCTCCTTGTTTATCTCAAATTCTTAATTGAAGCCAAATCTCTGAGATACTCATGTCGAAGAGGTGGAAATCACAGTCACTCACAAGAAGTAAAGTATCACTTGGCCAGAATAGGACAACTTAAACCGAGAATGAAGAGATTTCCTTTAACTCAAGCGCCCCTTCTCCCATGAGCCAAGCACAGCTGCCCCCCTTTTCAAGCTCAAATGGGACTAGGTAACTCCCACTCTCCCCACAAACCACTGCTCTTTCCCTGGCTCCTTTTACAAGGAGATTGGATGGATATTCCAACTAACAGCAAAACCTGGGAGAAAAGTCACCTGATGTCCTACCTCAAGTTGGAGAGTAAATGCTCATCTCCCGATGACATGAGTAAGAAGAGTGGCATGTGTGTGCTGAGCAAGGAAACATCCTCGGGGCATCTGGAGAAGTGATGCCCAGGCCAGATCATGATGAATGTCTTCTTGTCTGGTTATCCTTTCCCTTGGACAACAAGGAGACCGATTCTGAACTTCGCTTCAAACCCAAAGTGAAAAGAATGCCTTTAAAAGAACGTTGCCTTGATATTCTGGAACCTGAGGTCATAGTAGTCTGATAGACAGACATTGTATCTTTTTAAAGATGAACACAGGTATAACTAACCTTTTCTAATCTGAAGGGAGAATAATGGAGATACAATGTAAACACAAAATTTAAAACAAGAGACTCATCTTTGATGGGAAAATCCTTTGCTTTAAAATATACCGTTAGTAAGTATTTACCTAGTTAAGTGGTGGGCTAAGCACCATGTCTTCCGTCCTAGAGGCTGCAGTTTTCTACTCTACTAGGCAGCAAGGTAGTTTCATCATCAGGACCAGTGGTCCAATCCTGAAAGATGAGACAATTCCATAATATACCCAAAAGCAGCAACAGAAAGTCTCCCAGCCTGAAGAAAAAAGATCTTTAAAGGATCAGAAAACCATTAAGAAAAATGATTGAGGACAGACTATCCCCAACTTAGAAGTATTGAACTATGTATTTCTAATTACAAAGGAGAAACAAATACACATCATGCATGCCTGGAAAAAGCCAAATGTACACAAAATGTGTCTTTACAATGAAAGTTCTGAGAGTGTTTTTAGAGAAAAGGGAGGTCACCTGCAATGAAAGCTCAGGAAGTGACTGTCCAGGAAGTTATCTCTGAAACAGAACACCCTGGAAGTTGTCAGGAAGTACCATTACAAGGGGAATTCTGGGATTTATCAAGTTTAG
The DNA here is from genome assembly GCF_017639785.1 of Mesocricetus auratus. NCBI lineage: Eukaryota > Metazoa > Chordata > Mammalia > Rodentia > Cricetidae > Mesocricetus > Mesocricetus auratus. The sequence continues at coordinate 112,687,659 of NW_024429184.1, read as the reverse complement.
AAATTGAACAAACAGATAATTTATCTTTGAATCAAAGTAATGCTTAGTCTGAATTTCAACAAACCTCTAGGCATGTTGCTAAAAGAAATGACATTCTGTTAGTCAAGTGAAAAGAAACAAGCAAACTTAAACTCAGCCCAACATATCCGACACCATACCATGTTGGCAATCTTTTTTCCCCCCTAATTTTATGTCTGGGTGCTGTGTCTGCATGAAGGTCTGCGCATCACCAGCATGGAGCATGCCAGGAGCCACAAGACCAGAAGAGTGCTCTGAAGACTTGTGTGAATTTACCATCACAAGAAATATGACAGGAACAAATTACCACCTTCTCTTACAAACTGAAAATGAAGTATTTCTTTATTACATTCTTTATTTTATTTTGGTTTTTCGAGACAGGATTTCTCCGTGGCTTTGGAGGCTATTCTGGAACTAACTCTTGTAAACAAGGCTGGTCTGGAACTCACAGAGATCCGCCTGCCTCTGCCTTCTGAGTGCTGGGATTAAAGGCGTGCCCCACCACCGCCCTGCTTATTACATTCTTTAAGACATTTAGAAGTGTTGTCTTCTACCCGTGTGTGTGTGTGTGTGTGTGTGTGTGTGTGTGTGATTGTGTGTATGTGTTTCACCTGCAACTAGTTATACTCTGTGCACAGTATATCAGTGAACAATCAGAAATTTAATTACAATACTCCAAATTTGGGGGTATTCTTCATGCCATGGTTCTCAATCTATGGGTCATGACCCCCCTGAGGGCTGAATGACCCTTTCCTTTCACAGGTCTTGCACATCAGATATCCTGAATAGCAGATATTTACATTACAGTTTACAATAGCAAATTTACAGTTATAAAGTAGCAACAAAAATAATTTTATGGTTGGAGGGATCCCTACAACATGAGAAACTGTATTAAAGGGTCACAGCATTAGGAAGGTTGAAAACCACTGTTCTAATATAAATGTGAAGTTATGTCCAAGACACTAAAGAAAAACAGAGAACAAGGGATTAATTAATGCTAAATCCACACATTCTTGTCAAAGGAAAGTATTTTAAGATATATATCAAATATTAACAAATTAAGCCAGGCACAGTGATGCATGCCTTTAATCCTAGCACTTGGGAGGCAAAGGCAGATGGATGTCTGAGTTCAAGGCCTGCCTTGTCTACAGAATTGCAGACTATCAGGACTCCACAGAGAAATCCTGTCTTGAAAAACCAAAACCAAAAATAAATATTATTTGTTTCAGAAGTGTGTGGTGACACTCCACTAGTAAGTTAAAATACCCAAATCTACCCTGGAACGCAAAAGTGCCTAAAGAAGACCCCATTGAATTACCTGTTTCCAACTTCTTCTTGTTCCAAACCACAGCATCCTATTTGGAGCATCATCTCCCAAGCAAGCCTGGGTCCAGCTTACCACAGCTCTTATCCGAAAGTTTCAGCTGCTCCTCCGATCCCGTCCTCTACACCACGCCTCATCGGTGAAGTCTTCCTGACCTGCTCCTCCAATCCCATCCTCTACACCACGCCTCATCGGTGAAGTCTTCCTGACCTGCTCCTCCAATCCCGCCCTCTACACCACGCCTCATCGGTGAAGTCTTCCTGACTTCACTCTGACCTGACAAGCCTGACAGCAGGAGGCAAACCACATTCTGTTCTCCAGGAAGCAGTCTGTCTACCTGACGAGAATGCTGAAGTGGACACAGAGCATGGGGGCAAGCGCTCCAACTCAACCCTCCCAGGAGCAAGCGGGACTCTCAACATCCACTTCCATCCCCAGACCTGCCTCATGGGGCCTCCTTGCTGTTCGCTGCTTCGATGCAGCTCCACGCCCCTCTCGGAGCCTTTGTGTTTGCTGTTCCCAGGTATCTGCTAACAAACGCACAAAGACATCTATCCTGGAACCTATAAGCTAGCTCCCGTCGACCAACTCATTGTGAATACACACGTCCTGCATATTAGCCACCTACTCGTAAGGCTACTCACCATGTTCCCTTTCTTTTCATACATTCTTTTCATATGTGTATGCGCCTGTACCAGTCCATGCACAGGACGTATACAGAGGAGCCTGAGGTCAGAAGGGATGTCAGATACCCTGGAACTAGATTTATAAGGGATTATTAGCTGCCGTGTGGGCGCCAAGATCCAAACCGGAGTCCTCGGCAAGAGCAGGAAGTGTGGGTAGTTGCTGAACGGCGCACCTCTGCAGCATCTCCTATACATTCTTAACGAAGGCTACAGACCACACTACATGCAAAGAACTTAAGGGTCCACGTATAGGCGCTAACTAGGCAGGCAAACCTTCACAGCACGTTGTACAGTGGGACGGAAGGACGAGGAGGAGGAGCAAGCAGGGTAAGGCAGGGAAGAGGGGCATGAAAAAGAATTCTCATAGCAACACATTCGGGTTATGCTGATAGCTTTAAAAAGTAGAGCATAAAATAACCTTACATATAATTCTATAGAAAAACATCTACAGATAAGTCTACAGGAAAGTATTTCCTCCTACTATATTAGAAAAAGTAAATTAAAATATCAATAAATTAATTGCCTGTTTTGGAAATATAGAAAACATAACCAATGATATTTAGCTATTAAGTGGAAACATGGTATAAGAGTTTTGTGAGTGTATATAGTTATGACTTTCAAACCATGTATTTTACTTTTTTTTTGTTTTTTCAAGACAGGGTTTCTTTGTATTGTTTTAGAGGTCATCCTGAACTCACTTTATAGACCAGGCTGGCCTCGAACTCAAAGATCCGCCTGCCTCTGCCTCCTGAGTGCTGGGATGAAAGGTGTGTGCCACCAATACCCAGCTCGATTTTACTTATTTAAAAAAAAAAGAAAAAGAAGCAGGCTAGAGAGATAGCTCAGCAGTTAGGACACTTGGTTTCCTTGCAGAGGATTCAAGTTCAATTGCTAGAGCTGGCTCCCAGTGGCCTTTACCCCCTGCTCCAGGGAATGAAGCCTTCTGGTCTCTATAGGCTCTGCATTCATGTGCATAAACCCACTCAGTGCACACAAATACACATAATTAAAAACAGAACAAATCTTTTTTTAAAGAAAACCATGAAGCTGGACATAAAAGAATAACAAATGGTCAGACATGGTGGTGCAGCCTTTAATCCCAGCACTCAGGAGGCAGAGGCAAGAAGATCTCTGTGAGTTTGAGGCTAGTATGGTCTACAGATCAAGTTCTAGGACAACAGCAAGGGCTGTTACATAAAGAAACCCTATCTCAAAACAACAACAAAAGCACATATAAGAAGGATGAGAGATACCATAATAGAGGAAGCCATTATAAGTTGGAGGAGAGATCTGGCACTAGTGAGATCTTCACAGATCTACAAAAATGACACCAACTGCATTAAGGCTACCTTAAATGCCCTCCCCTGATAACGAGATTGATGACTACCTTATATGCCATCCTAGAATCCTCACACAGTGGCTGATGGAAGCAGAGGCAGACACCCACAGCTAAAAACTGAACTGAACTCCTGGAATCCAGTTGCAAAGTGGATTGATGAGCAAAGGAATCAAGACTAGGCTGGCAAAACCCACAAAGGCAGTTGACCTAAACAAGGGGGAACACATGGATCCCAGACTGATGACTGAGAGACCAGCCTGGGACTGATCCAGACACCCTGCCCCCAACCTGGATGTCAGAGAAGAGGCCTCGGCAATTTATGGAACCTTAGAGAGTAGATCAGTATTTATTCCTGGCATCCAAATGGACTCTGGGAGCCCATTTCACACTGAGGGATGCTTCTCAGCCTAGACACATGGGAGAGGACCTAGACCCTGTCCGGAATTATATGACAGACTCTGAAAATCCTTCATGGAAGGCCTTTCCCTTCCCTGGAGAGCAGAAAGGAGATGGAGTGGGATGGGGGTTGGGAGGCCGGGGGAGGAGGGGACAGAAAGGGAACTGAAAGTAGTATGTGTAAAAAGTTAAATTAAAAAAAAGTTAGCCAGAAATATATGTATACATATGATAAAAAAATGGGGGGGGGGGAGGAAAGTTGCTTCGAGAGATGGCTCAGAGGTTAAGAGCACTGCCTGCTCTTCCAGAGGTCCTGAGTTCAATTCCCAGCACCTACATGGTGGCTCACAGCCATCTATAATGAGATCTGGTGCCCTCTCTGGCATGTAGACATACATACATGGAGGCAGAATGTTGCATTTATAATAAATAAATATTTCTTTAAAGAAAAACAGTTGGGCCAAGTGTGGTAGCACACACCTTTAATCCCAGCAATAGGGGGGCAGAGGCAGGGGGATCTGAGTTCTGGGCCAGCTTGGGATACATAGGAGAGACCCTGTCTCAAAAACACAAACAATAATAATTCAAGAAGCCACATACAAAAAGAGAATTCAAAAATATCCTTGAATATAGCACTGATTATAACCAAGAAGGATGTTATAAAAACACAAAGAAAAACAACTAAAGAATAAAAATCAGTAACTTGGGAGATTTTCTCATCAATAGCTGTACTGAATTGAGAGCTCTAAAGCACACACCTAAAGGAAAAGAGTTATCCATGGGTCCCTAGCACAAGAACAAAATAAAGGTGGCCCCAGGAAACCAACACAGAGTACACAAAGCCTATGTTCACACATGCATTACTCACCCACTAGTGACATGACACTGTGTATGAATAGTTTTCCTAGATCGGCTGACAAAACTTGCCATTACTTACACTTTAACTGGGGCTGAGGACTTGCTGAGATAACCCAAGTTCAAATGGACGTGGAATCGAGCCTAGCTAGGTGACTTCAAAGACACACTGCTTGACACAGACATGTGGTCTGCATTGAATTCCCTAGCAACAGTCATCTGACCTCAGAATTCAGCTTCCTTGGGACTGTCAAAACTGGCCTTTCCCCCATGCTGACCCCTTCAAAAATGCAAATATTTTCTCCTCTGCTGGTCGACGTCTTACATCTTTTCATTATATGAAGACAGATGGACAAATTTAATACTGTCCAATAAAAATAAAAATAAAAATATAGGTAGTATGATCTTTAAAGCTAGTTAAGACTAAATTTTGCTAATTATATCTAGGAGGGAAAAATACTCTTAAAGTACTAAAACTTACGAGAGATTAAATAAGTTACAAGCTATTGATAGTGTTTCTTGACCTGGACTGTGACACACACAAGTCAGAAGTAGGAGCTGAACTCAGTGGAGCTGAACTCAGTGGAGCTTACTAGTAAGTATAAGGACTGAAATTCAAATTCCTCCATACAAACATTTAAAAAATCTGAGCATCTGAACACCCAGACGACTCAGCAGGTTAAGACAATTGCCTGGCACACCCAGAGACCTGCGTTCAATCCCTGGTTCCCATGTAAAAGTGGAAGGAAAATAACAACATACAAAGTTGTCCCCTAATCTCCATGTACACACTGTGGTACAGATATTCCCACCACCTCCACATATATGCCACACATATACACATAATTTGAATTGAAAAAGTATTTTCTTGGGCTCCATAAGTGCCAGTCTAGCTCAGGTTCAGTGGCAGACCATGTCTCATGGGAATGACGCAGAGAATGACTGAACACCCAATGTCCTCTTCTGCCGGGCACAAGAACATGTGCATAGAGTTCTGCACACATACATGCACATGCACTACACACATGCTTGCACCACACTCATAAAAGGAAGTAATGGAACTAGCTCATTCACTATTGTCTTTTACTTTTGTTTGTTTCAAGACAAGGTTTCTCGGTATAGCCCTAACTGTCCTGGAACTTGCTCTGTAGACCAGGCTCTCCTCAAACTCAGAGATCTGTCTCCTGAGTGAGGGGAATAAAGGCTGCGCCACCACCACCCAGTGTCTAAGCAGTTTAGCTACCTCCTTAAGTGGATTTATTATAAAGAGCTGTGATGCTCCTTAACCTGCATAAACAGTAAAAAGCACACTTCATAAAAGGGACACACGACAACAGGGCACAGTGGGACATGCTTATAATTCCAGCATTCAGGAGACTGAGTCAAGAGGATCACGAGCTGCGAGGCCAGCCTGGGCTACAGTATGATCCTGTCTGAAACAAAAAGAAAACAGAGCAGGCCGGGTGGTGGTGGCGTACACCTTCAATCCCAGCACTCAGGAGGCAGAGGCAGGAGGATCTCAGTGAGTTCGAGACCAGCCTGGTCTACAAGAGCTAGTTCTAGTGCAGCCTCCAAAGCCACAGAGAAATCCTATCTCGAACCTCCCCCCCTTCCCCCTCCCCCCTTCCCCCCAAAAAACAAACACAGACCTAAAAGGAAGCACCCTGACACTCTTGTGTAAAGATTAAAAACTCCTAGGAAGCAGCAATTATTTGTTAAAAATAATGACTTGGGACAAACCATTTCTTAGAGGTCCAAAGGTGAAAAATGCCAGTTTATTAGATTTAGAAATCAAAGGGGAATTGGTGTAATTATGAATACACACAGAATCCAGCCATTAGAAATGAAGTCTATTTGGATTTAGCTTGAGATTCTCAAGGCGGAAGTACATTAGAAATCATGTTAAAGCTCCAGTTTGCATGAGCTCATTGAACCAGATAGACTAGTGTGTCGCCGATATCCGTGCGCAGCCCATTCTCGGTGAGGTGGACTTTCTTGCTCACTAGGTCCACGTGGAAAACAGTGTTCTCAGAAATGAGTGTCTTCTCATTGCTCTCTCTCCCTAGGACTGGAACTCGCCGAGGCCCCAGCAGAGGATCATCAAACCTCATCAGTTTCACTTTGGAAAGATCTATAGCAGAAGAGAACACATATGAGCATCTGCATACAGTCATTGACACAACCCGCTTGTAATAACCCAACACAGGCATTTTCCTCAGATACATGGGGCCCAGTCTCAGAAGAAAAGCCAGTATCTAGTAAATGGCATCCCCTTCCAACTTTACACCTGAGCCAACAGTCAGAGAGTCTGTGTAACACGTCCAGAACGCCAAACCAAGAGGGAGGGAGGAGAGTGCCAGCCTATGGCTTAAATCAACCTTTACATTCTTCAACAAACCTTTCCTGCTCCCAGATGTACTCAGCTGGTGAAAGGACCTTTTGGACCTATTTTTGGAGGAGTCACGCCCACTGTGAGAAACAGAACTACTACCTAGTGCTTCTTTTGCTCAAGAGATAAGAATTGGGCACAGGCTGGTGAGACTCAAGAAGAGGAGGAGGGCAGAGGGAGGGGCAACTTTGAGATGAGCTCTAATCTGACCCCAAACCAAACAAGCACTTGCCCTGTGAATAAATTTAAGATTCAACAATCTGGTAAAAAAATACTTTACTTAAGCAATTCGGAGACTTCTCAACATCAAACCATTTTGTTTTTATATGGAGCGAGAACACTGACACAAATGCTCATTCTAGGTCGTTCCGAGCATATAATGGCCAGTTATACTTTACCTGTCCCTCCCCAAAAGACATTTTCTACCTTACTTGCAAGCCTTTCTAAAACAGATCACTGGGTGGTCTGTTAGCTACACTCCCTCATGGTGTCTCAGGAGGACAAAGCCCACCCTTGTAAGGGATAAGAGATCAAAGAAGACATTAATGCAGCTGGCAGCCGTGCCCAGAGAACAAGTCTTCCAGACATTCTGTTCTCTCTGGGAAACAAAGACTGAAAGGCTGCAAGTTTAGAGAAGAGCTCTCAGGGCTTACAGAGCAATTACCTGCATCTGCCATAAAAGCAAACCCTGCCTGGGAGTGTTCAGTCTCTGCAGAAACCATACACAGTCTGCTCCAAGGCAAAGCACAAACCCTGAAATCTAAAATAGAGAGAGAGGCAGCAGAGTCTTCCCCAAGCCTTCATCTTATTTGGGTGAACACAATTCATTGTAACAGTTAATGCAATTTCACCTGTACATCAGCGGCACCAAATATTTTGCTATAGAAGCAGTAACAAGTTCTGCCAGCAGATTTTATACATTCACTGCAGCTCTCTCTCTCTAACAGTCTTCCCTCATCATTTCAACCAATTCTAATTCGGACTATTTCAAAGAAACCTTAACACTCAATCAGCCTTCTAAGTGACAAAACACATTTGCTTTGATGTTTTGCCATGTAGTTCATTATTGCCAATAAATTCATAGGGCTTTCTTAGTGGCCTTCCTATCTATTCTTATCCTAGATCTCTCTCATCACTAAAAATGTTGAAATTTAAGTCTGCAACTACACAAGATTTAAGGCACTTAGAGAAATGAGAAGCCCCTAGGGACTGGTAATATGAAATGGAGTCTCTCACCTCCAAGTTATTATGTTCATATGCGGCATAGGTGTGAGTGATTTAAAATCATTATCATCAAGAGTTGCTCAATGGCCTTTGTGGCGTGAAATGATGATCTGAGTCGAGTTCCTCCTGGCACCAGATCATAATCACCCTCAATACAATTGGCACTAATTGGACCGCATGCAGGCTAGTGCAGCAGACAGACTATGAAGTATGCTATTGAATTGAACTGCTTTTCTGTCTTACATACTCAATATGCTCAGGTCCCATACATATCAAAGCAACCCGTAGGCCTATGGAAAGTATCAAGGTCAGATCTCTTCTGTGACTTCTCACACAAATACCAATTTCAAACCTTGCTTATACATCTATCCATTTTCCAAAATACATAGCAGCTACTAACATCAAACTTAAAACACTGTATGATATTATTTACAGCTTGTATGAGCAAAGAGATAACCATACCAGAGGCTACACAAAACAGAAACAGAAAGCAATGCCAGCACAATTCTGAGGAGCCCACCCAGTCAGGTGTTCGGAGTTATCTTTAATGGGGATGTTGATTTAACATCTTTAAAAAAAACTGCCTGTCAGTGGTGGTGCACATCTTTAATCCCAGCACTCAGGAGGCAGAGGCAGGCAAATATGAATTTAAGGCCAGCCTGGTCTACAGAGCAAGTTCCAGAATGGTCAAGGCTATACAGGGAAACCCAGTCTGGAAAACACCCCAGATAGATTTATTTATTTATTTATTTATTTATTTATTTATTAAGTAGGTGTGTGTTTATGTATATATGCCATAGCTCGCATGTGTAATTCAGAGGACAATTAAGTTTCTCTTCTTCCATAACACCACGGAGACCAAGGTCATCCATCAGCTTGGCAACAAGTGCCTTAGATCACTGAGGCATCTCATCATCCCCAATTTAACACTTTACAATACAAATTCCAATGCAGAAAAACATCCTCTACCACAACCTCATAATAAGAACCCATGGGTCCACACAAACACCTGTTTTCTTTAAAAGCCACTCTAATGTCTTTCAGAGCTACAAATTCTTCCTATTATAAAATCTGCTTAAGATTGAAAAAAAGCAATACAAATATGAAGAGGCATATCATAGCTTCCAACATATTTATACTTTCAAATTTTCAAGTCCTGCTTATTTGTTCCAAAGGCCTATCTTCCATTCTATGCTATTTCACTAAGGAAACATACTAAATGCCTATGTGGGCTAGAGAGATGGCTCAGGGGTTAAGACACATGCTGCTCTTACTGAAGACCCAGGTTCAGTTCACAGCACCCACGCTAGATCACTCACACTCACCTGTAACTCCAGTTACAGGATATCTGGCACCTTTCCCTGGCCTCCACGTACACCTCCACGTACATGTGCACATACATACACTCAGGCACATAGATATTCACATAAAATAAAAAACAAATCTTTATGAATATGAATGAGTCTTGGAAAACTCTGCGTGTATATGTAGTATATGCATGTATGTGCACATGTATGTGGGTGCACTCACATGTGCATGTGAAGGTCAGAGGCCAATGCTAGGGGTTGTCCTCTGTCACTCTGCACTGTATTCTTATGAAGACCTGAAGCTTGCTGTTTCAGCTGGATAGGCTGGCCATCTGAACACATCTCTCAGCTTTGTGCTTACAGATATAGGCACTGCATCTGGCTGGTTTTGCTTTGTTTTTAATATAGGTGCTGGGGATCCAAACTCGGGCCTTCACTTCTGTACAGCAAGCACTTTACAAAGTGAGCTAGCTCCCCACACCAACCCATGGGAGACATTCTGCTTAGTGAAATAGCTTAACAAGAAAGGAAAACTACTGCTGGGCCAAGCAGTGCATGCCAGTAGCTCCAACTACTCAGGAGACCACGCAGGAAAACTGGTCAAGGTACGGCAGGGCTGGACAACAGAGCGAGGAATCACGTCTTAAAAAACAAGGTAATAAAATGCATCTAATCTTTCAAATAAGTATAGATGTGTCAATCCGCTTCTGTGAAATACTAGAATAGGCAGGAAAGTAAAGAGCGGTCACAAGGGGAAACAGAACGGGGCAACAGGTTACCAGGCACAGGTCTTCAGTTGGGGTACGAAAAGTTCTGTGGCTGGACAATATGAACCCACTCAACAACCTGAAAGTGACTCCAACAACAAAGCATGGTGGCCACACCTACAGTCCCAAGGCCAGCCTGAGCTGCACAGTGACAGTCTCAAACAAACAAACAAACATAAGGTACATTTTATGCTCATAAATATTTTACTGTAATTAAAACCCATTTTTATAAATTTAAAATCCCTTACCTAGTACACTGTGGCTAACTATACACATGGTGAAACACAGTGGACACACTCTTCCTCCTGATACATTTTCCTTGCCTTCACAAGGCCCATGCAGACAGTATTTTCTCCATAAAGGTGCCTATAACCACCACAGCTGGGCATCTCACCTCCTCTGTGCCCCGGACTTCACTTTTCTGACACACTCAGTAGTTTCTCCTTCAATTACAGACAAGTGTTTCAATAGCTTAGTTCTCGACCCTTTCACTGCATATAGCTACTAATCAACAGCACTTGTGGAATCCTCAAACCCCCAGAATAAATAACTGGTCCTACACATACCACACAAGGCTGACTCTCAACAGATGTCCAAAAGACAGGAAACAAACAACCAGAGCAGAAAGAAAGTGTATGTGAAAATAAATTCAGGTCTTCTATTTTAATAGAATATGATCACTCAACACACTTCCATAAGTCAGGTTGCTGCTGGGATTTGTAAATACTGTTAGTAAACTTTTAAGCTGGACTGGTTAGATGGCACTGCGGGGAAAACTCTTGCTGCCCACGCCTGACCACCTGAGCTTGATCGTCAGGGGCCATGTAATGTGGAAGATATGCCCCGCCTAATCATAACACACAACAATTGTAAAGAAGCATTCTATACTGGTGGGAAGCAGTCCAGCTCTTTTTTCTGAGACAGGCTCTCACTGCACATCCCAAGTTGGTTTCCAGACTGGCCTCAAACTTTTGATCATTGTACTTCAGCTTCCCAAATGCTGGGAATATAAGTATGTGACATCAAGCCCAAACAAATCCATTTTTGATTATTAGCAAAAAGAAAAGAGGGCCAGCAAGATGGCTCAGCAGGTAGAGGTGCTTGCACAACCCTGATGACTGAAGTCTGACAAGCTGTCCTCTGACCTGCATGTATGTGTATACATACACACACACATAAGCAAAAGTCGTTAAAATGAGCTATAACTCAATGGGAGACCCCTTGCCTAGCATGTCCAAGGACCTAGATTCAAAATCTAGCACTGCAAAGAAATGAATACATAAAAGTAAATGAGAAGACCAGACCTGGGGGCATACAGTGGTTAGGAGGCAGAGGCAGAATTGCCACAAGTTCAAAACCAGCCTGGTCTACATAGTGAGTTTCAAGTCACCTAGGGCTTCATGGTAAGAGCCTGTCTGAAAACACATACCCACAATGAGTGAGGAGAGATGGGAGGAGAGGAAGAGATAGATATCATCTACAAGATGACCATTAACATTAGTCAGTCTTTATAATCCAGAAAAGTACTAGAGACACACTAGCCTGTCTCTCATGTTCACTCCAGGACCTGGCTAGAGTGACGGTTAATCTTCACTAACTTGACTGCACTAAGAATCAAGGGAGCAACTCTGGATATGTAAGGGCATTTCCATGGGGTTTAACTGAGGAGAGAAGACCCACTCTGAATGTGGTGGCACAAGGCCATGGACTCAGGTCCCACGGTGACTCGGAAAGAGAAAAGAGGGAAGACAGCTGAGCATGAGTGCTCTCCCGCCTGCTTCCTGACAGCAAATGTACTGTGACCGGCACTTCAAGACCCTGAGGCAACAGCCAAGGGCTGGCCTCACTGCAGGCCTTTGCCGCCATGCGCCACACCCTCAAACCGGGAGTCACAATCAATCTTTCCTCTCTTAGGATGCTTCTTGTCGGGTATTTTTTCATAGCCACTAGAAAACTAATAACTAACACTGAAAAAGGAAGCCACAGTACTCAGGAAGCAGAGGCAGACAGATCTGAGTTTCAGGAAACCTGGTCTACATAACAAGCTTCAGGCCAGGCAGGGCTACACAGAAAGACCTGCAGGGGAGGGGAGAGGGTGTTTAGATTAAACTTAATCACAGAACATATATTCTTAACCTAGATCAGAAACTGAGATTATTTATGTATTTTGCCTAGAGAAACACTGTTTAAAAGAAAAAAATAGGAGCTTTGTAGTCTAAGAGTTTGAATTCTAGACTTGAGATTTTCCAGCTGAGCAAACTTTGCAAATTACTTAACCTTTGTGAACTTCTATTTCACTATCTACACAAAGGGAATAATAGTAATAATACATTGTAATCTGTAAAAAAAAAAAAGATTAAAAAGCTAATGCATGGAAGACACTCAAAAATTCATTCTATTTTTCTTCTTTCCCTAGGAAAGAGACCCAGCTGGACAACTTAGTCTAGAATACTAAGGGTATATGTTTCTAATTTTGAACTACCTCTAAGAGACATAAATCACTTACTGATATTTTAGAACCAGACAGGATACTGAAAAAAATATCCAATCCAGAATATTCATGACATTGAAAGAGAGTCAGCATGGTGACTAAGTGACACAAAGTTACCAAACAACCTAACCCTAAACAAGACCGAAAAAAATCTGGGCTTCCAATTTGGGGTCCAATTCTCTTTCCATGTGTTACACAGTTGTGGGAAGAGCTCTCTCTGTCCCTTTTATAACTCATCAATACATGAGCTTCTGCTAACTGGGAGTTTCAAGGAAACTATTTTACCTTTGATTCCTCGGTCCATTTTCATTAAGCGTCTGATTATGGAATCACAGCTGTCTCCTTGCCTGACATCGATTTTGGCTGAGAAGTGGCCATTGGATGGCTGGGGATTTACTAGGAAAATTGACACACCAGGCTAGGAGAATAAAATACAAGTTATGATACATCAAACTTGAACACTGCCAAAAATAAGGGCAATCTCTACTATATTTTCAATACCCTCTGATGACATTTCTAATTCTGCATAAAATCATGACCAAGACATAGTCAAATATGAAAGAAAAACTGTGTAAACTCATGGTGAAACAGATGACAATGCATGTGTCAACACTGGTGACAGACTATAACAACAACAGCATCTTCTCTTCCACAGCTACCTTCGTCTGCTCAGCTTCTCCACTACAGGCCAGGACTGGAAGAAGCACTTTATAGACATGACTTCTCATCCCCACAAGGAATATTACAGTTGCACAAAGAACACTGCTTCATTTATTCATTTCTGCGGCCCAAATGACTGCACTTTTGCAAGCCACACCATGAGACAATGAAAGAACTATCACAAAATAAACTCGGAAGGTCTCTATGAATACCATTACCTTACTCTTTCAAAATAGACCAGTTTCCAGTTAACAACAGACCTAAGTCCTCTATTAGGATATTCTATGGAGTCATAATTATAGTCCAAATCTGAATGGATTCTTGGAGGCTAAATAGAAACTGTAAGACCTTTATACCTCTACCAATAATGACCAAAACATAAGAGGTAGGAGGCAATTTCAGCATTAATTAAGATGATGAACCTGCCTGGTTTATACCAAAAGCAAGAAGCCTTGCATAACAGTTAAGTAATCAGAACGGAATGTTCTTTTGTTTTGTTTTTTGTTGTTGTTGGTTTTGGTTTTTTTAGAGACATGGTTTCTCTGTGGCTTTGGAGGCTGTCCTGGCACTCACTCTGTAGACCAGGCTGGTCTCTAACTCACAGAGATCCGCCTGCATCTGCCTCTCCAGTGCTGGGATTAAAGGCGTGTGCCACCAATGCCAGAGAACAGAACATTTGAAGGCTTTGTCCCTGTTTAAAAGTCTTACCACAGCTAGGTTTTTTTTTTCCTTCTTCTTCTTCCAGAAAAAGCCAGGTTCAGAGCTGGGTGGTGGTGACAAACCCCTTTAATCCCAGCACTTGAGAGGCAGAGGCAGGCAGATATCTGTGAGTTTGAGGCTAATCTAATCTACAAAGTGAGTTCCAGGACAGCCAAAGCTACACAAAGAAACCCTGTCTTAAAAAACAAACAAACAAAAACCCAGGTTCAGAACATCTGATTTTAGTTTTTAAACTACAAATAACAAATAGCACTACCATTAGGCATAACCAGTACTGCACAAGCCACAGCAACAGCAGTCCACCTCAGTCCAGCCCCATTCTAGCCCTTCCCACTCAATTCCTTCCACCTATGGATGATGGCTGTTGCCATCTATGCCTAGTAGGCAATGACTGAACATGGCTTCTTCAACTTCAACTTACCTCTGTTCTGAAAACACTAAGCGGCTTCCCAGGACAACAGTCTTCCCTGACTTTATCTTCTGCTTCAGAGGCAAACTTGACTTCTATATGTTCTAGCTAAACGGATGGGAACAGGAAAGTCATTAGGAGCACTCAATATGATGGAAATTAATCACCACCTCATCTCATTAAGAGCAAACTGGCTTCTCCACTTAATATGAAATGATCTGTACAATTTTATTGTTTTCCTTATAAATGTAAATGACATCTATAATCTGTTATCAACATTCATCTTAGCTGTTTCATGGCACTGTTCTTTACACAGCTGTGTGTCACACTTTTTATATCAGATCTGGCGGCTACCTGCCACATAAGAAAGAGGAAAAGCAGCATGAAAGCCTTCCACCTAAACAACAGACGCTCCAAACTTTGTCATTTGAGAAGTTACAGAAGAGGAAGTATATAGTTCAGTAACATAACATACTGCAGATTCCTCAATAGATGCTAAGACCAAAAGGAGTTTCTGGCCTAAGAAAATGTGTGTGTGTGTGTGTGTATATATACATATACATATATATATATATATATATATATATATATATATATATATATGCTTACATATATATGTAAGCATTTAGAGATATACATACAACAGATGTCTACTAATCTTTGACTTCGTGATCAACGGGCTTATTATCAAGCACAAGGTTCTGGGTTCAATCACCAGCAACAAATGCACCGTAATAATGAATAAAGCAAATTCTCATGTAGAACTCTCCTTTACATCTGTGTTCACGAAACAGTTCTCAGCTACTCTAAACCTGGACGATTTTTAATGTCTTCATTATCATTAGAACCACATTCTAAGTCTTCTAAGAGTATTCTAATGCAAATTAGTTTTCCTTTTGCCTCAGCTAAGGGAAAGCATTTTTAGATTCTGTGTAAGTTGTGACTGAAAATGTACCAGGACCACAGATTATAATTAAGTCAATTCTCTAACTCTGAGGTCTGAAACTGGGACAATTAAAGCCTTCCTATTATGTCACATTCCAAAAGGCATCTAAATACAAGGTGTTGCTCTGGTTTGGGGCTTTGGGTTGTGTGTGTGTGTGTGTGTGTGTGTGTGTGTGTGTGTGTGTGTGTGTGTGTGTGTGTGTGTGTGCATGCCCTCGCATATACATGTGTGCAAGCATCTGATAGGGATTCTCAGTGCTTTGGGAGAATCACATACAGCCCATGTTTTACATATAAAATAACTGATAAATGAATAAAGTGACAGATCATTTTCTTTCTGCAACTTTTATATCCACTTATTTGCTTTCATCTGAAAAGCATTTATCAATTATATATTTAGTAAAAGTCCTAATCAGTGAAGATGAAGTTAATGAAAAGCAACCTAAGGGGATGTAGAGCTAGACTGTGGTTTTGTAGGAAACCACAGTAATTAGCTACACCATCCCTGGCCCTCTTACCTCGAGAGAATTGGTTAGGTAGACTATATTCTCCATAAGTACTGCCTGCTCATCAAATTCCAACTGTAAATCCAAGACTCGAGGCCCCTTCTTCTCCATGTTTTCCTAATAGCCAAATGGTTTTGAAAAAAAAAAGTCATATTAAAAGCATGTTTAAAAGAATCTATTTTTCCTAAGTATTCAATCATTCTCTCAACTGATAAAATCTTTACATTTCAGCAGGTAAAGGAAAGGTCTTAGACTCATGGGTTTCCTTATCTATGTTTGCTTACTCATGAAATTACTTGCTCAGAATAATTGCTGTTTAAAATAAGATGAAATGTGAGGAAGTATTGAAAACACTGGAAGGTGTGGGATTTTCAGGCATTGAAAATAAATGTGGTTTTAAAGCTGTGTATTCAGATGACTTCCTGTATAAACCGAAAGAATCAAAGAAATTTATGAAAAAATAAATCTCTTTAGCTAATACTTTAAAATTTTTCAAGATAACAAATATAAAAGTCCTAGATATTCCTGCAAAGCTTAAAGAAAACCTGACACTGTCATACTATATAGGTATAGCATGGTGACAGGGTACAAAGGCAGCACTAGCCTGATTGCCTTTGTGTTTATATAAATTATTCAGCCTTGGATGGAGTGGGATGGGGGCTTGGGAGGAATGGGGACCGGGGGAGGAGGGTAGGGAAAGGGAACTGACAGTAATATGTGTAAAAAGTTAAATAAATATATAAAAATAAATAAATAAATTGTTCAGCTTGGCTAGGGATGTCAGACGATAGCATGCTTGCCTAACGTGTAAAACACTACATTTAATTGCCAACATCACAAAAAAAAAAAAAGAAAGAAAATGAAAAAGAAAAAGAAATTATCCAGTCTGTGGTATTCTGTTACAGTAACAGAAAGTGGACTAAGATATTACCTAAGTTCTGTTTCCTTTCCCACAAAGGTACTACTAGAAAGGCAATTATTCCGCAGATAAATTCAAAATCTGACTGTTGTTCATGTCTCATAACGACTGACTGAAAAGTGGTATTTTAGCACATCACACTTTCCCTCTTCTATCCTAATTAACCAATTTCTCAAGTGGTCGCAGCTGTCCACAAGGTCCATACTCGCTTACCTTAATCATGGCAACAAACGGCATAACTCTCTTCATATATTTCTTCAATTCTGGCACATTGCCCAGTTCACAAGCAATGGCTTTGTTATCAGGCAATTTTCCACCGTTGGCCTACAAATGGGAGCAGGGGAGGAAGAGAAACATTTAAAAGATGATGGGAGAGTACAGGTGTGCTGCAGGGCCTGCGCAGGCTCAGAAGGTGGCTGTTTGAGAAGGGTGTTCAGCATCGTGGAGTTTGCATGGTCATGGTTAGTGCAGGAAGACCTTCCTTTCTGACCGGCATGCTGTCAGTCCAAACGAGACACAAGGGCAGAGGCTGAGAATCTATCTTTGTTAATAAAAGAAGCCCCTCCTGGTAAAAGATTGGTACAGTCTTAAAAAGATCTTGTCCTCAGATTCAAAAATCTTATTTCACTGGTCATATTAAAATGGAAAACAATACATTTCTTATACAAAACTTATATATGACTACTTTGGGAGAGACTTTTCCCCCATAGTTAAGTGTGTGTGAGTGTGTGTATGGGAGTGGGGGACATGTGCACATGAAAGCAGGAGCCCATGGAGAGGAGACACATCAAATCTCCCTGGAGCTAGAGTAGCAAGCAGTTGTAATCTGCCTGAGAACCAAACCCAGCAAGATTGCTTTTGAATACTCTAGGGATGGGGGTGGGGGTGGGGGATGGGGGGTCCCTCGAGTTTCTGATGCTAAAAATTCCTATCTACTCAAAACAAAACCCAAAATAGTTATCATACATCACCAATGGACAGGCATGTATATAGTACATAGACATGCATACATGCAGGCAACATAAACTTAAAATAATAAATATATACATACTATAATCATACAAATAAAATATTTTTTAAAAAAGAAAAGTTAGGGTAAGAGTAATGGCACACATTTAATACCAACACTCAGAAAGGCTGGGGCAGTCAGATCTCTCTATAAGTGATAGGCTGACTGGAATTAGCCATAGAGATGTTGGAGGACCGAGGAAGTTGGATATAGAGGGACAGGAAGAGAGGAGGTGTGTGTGGGGGGGGGGGGTTCAGGGCTTTTGGACCAGGGAAAACATGGCAAACAGGATCAGTCAATCACTGACTCCGTCCTTGATTCAGGTGTCTTTACTGGCACAGTCAGTTGACAGGGTGAACAACTCTCCCACAATAGGACTGGGGGAAAGCAACATTACCTCAAAGTGTTTTCGCAGGACCGACAGGGTGATGTGCTGCCAGACAGGGTAATTCTTTGCCACATAGATGGTGCAGTGTGAGGGCCTCTGCGGTGGTTGTTTGTCAGTCTTCTGCACGGGAGAAGAAAAGGAAAACATGGGTCCTTGTATAAACCAAAGACGAGAACACTCAGCATCTAGACCATCACCCTTAACAATTGGAACATACATGCTCAGACCCTTAACTGTTAGAACACATATGTTTCAGACCCTTAGCAGTTAGAACATACATGCTTCAGCCCACCAATAGTTAGAACATATATGCTCCAGATGTTTAACAGAGCACACATGCTTCAGACCTTAGAACATATATGCTTCAGAGCTATATCCACAGTACACACAGCCCTACCATTTAATCACCTAGTTTTCACTAGTTTGTAATCTGACCACATACCATAAGAAATGATCCTTTTAAAACACTGGGTTGGAGAGATGGCTCAGTGGATAAGAGCACTGGCTGCTCTTCCAGAGGACGTGGGTTCAATTCCCAGCACCCACATGGCAGTTCACGACTGTGACTCCAGTTCCAGGAGACCCAACACACTTTTACAGACATACATGCAGGCAAACCACCAATGCACATGAAATAAATAAATAAATTTTTAAAAACTGTTTAAAGGATGTCTTCACCTTCCCTTTAGCTGGCATCATATAATTCTTCAGCCGTAATCTAAGGTCATGTGCTACCTCCATGAGATACTGTGAGGAACGGATTAAGGATTCATCCACGGGACCTGCCACAGGCCATGAGGCATTCATAATTGAATCAGGCTTTAAAAAAAAAAAAAAAAGACTGAGTGAGAGATTAAACAACACTTGCTTTCCAGGCCTTGCTTACAGTTTCACACCATGGCTACCATCTGTAATCGTGTGCCCCAAGTTCAAACCTGACTACACATAGCACACTTCTACAGTCCCTGATCTAATGTTCCCTAGAATTCAAGCTGTGAAGTCTGACTCTACATTCTTAACTAGCATCCATTTGTACAAGCATATTAATACCCACACACATATGCTCACTTTCAAAGAAAATTATGTAATGCTAATTTGCCTAAATTTAATCATTATTATATAAATTATGCATGCTCTCAGTTTATATCCTATTAATACATCCAATGTTGAAAGTATGGCTATTCAGCATATATACCACTAGCACAGTTCCGCGGGTGCTCAGACTGAAAAGCGCAGATGCCTGGCTAAGGAGGCTGAGAGGAACACAAAACAGTCCAGTCCACTGATCTGCAAGCCCAGGAGAGAGGACTGAATTTGCCTTCACACTATGAATGCAACAGAGCATCCTTGACATGCAGCCCTGTATATGCCAGGAGTTTTTATAAAACAAGAACATTATGTAAACATACCCTTATATCTTTGTTCACAGGCACCTCGTTCTGTTATTTATACCTCTCTAAAGTATTTCCACCTTGTTAACCTTTGGAGGAACAATATTACAGCATGCATCCAAATGTACATCTGAACAAATACAGATGGGAATGGAATAGCAGACAAAATGAACAGGACCACATTTTCAACACATACACGTGTATATGTACAAATGCACATATTTGATCGATCTGTCTTGTATGGCTCATTCAACCTGTGAAATTATGATGATGAATCTATTATTATTCCTGTATTTCTCATGAGTCACAACATTATCACAACACTTATTTACTAAGGCCAAATAGCACTAGCCATTTAAAACCCAGTGATGTACATACCTTTCCCAGCAGTGTCCAGATGTGCTCACACACGTGTGGACAGAATGGAGCCAGAAGGAGTGTCTGAACTTCAATAAACCGGAACACAAGCTCTCTGTGCATCCCTTCTGTGGCCAGTTCACGGTATTTATCTTTCGCAGCCTACACAGAATTTCAAATGATTTATCATTTTCCTCATCTTTAAAATACAGATGAAATATTCAGTTTCTTGGTTTTAACACATTAAGTCTTAGTCTCTTAAAACATTCCATAATAAGTTATTATGAAAATTTCACTTTACCTTTAAAACTTTACAGTATAAAAACAATCTTTAACCCAGAGAATATTACACCTTTATATTAATGATTCTCAAGAAAGAAGGCTGGGAATGTAGCTGAGTAACAAGAGTGCATCCCTAGCACATGCAAGGCCCTGGGTTTAAAATAAACCAGATAATTGTTTCAAATAAGTCTCAGAATGTTGTTTGTCTACCTGGTATGGGGTTCTGAGACAGGGTATCGTGATGTATACTAAGCTTGCCCTACCGCTGTTTTTATGATAACACTCTTTGATCTAGGCTAACCTCAAACTCAAGGCAATCCTCCGGCCTTAGTCTCCCGAGTACTGGGATTATGGGCATGAGCTAACTATGTTCATCTTTTTTTTCTTCTTCTTAAGGCACGTTTATGTCAGTGAGGCTTAAAACTAGATCCCTCAGCTGTTTTCTAAGGTCAGGCTTTGAGCAGTGCCCAGGGCAATGCTAACAAAAAGGACTACGAATGCAAGATTTCTATGCTCAGTACTTGGCCTTATTTAACCACATCTGAAAACCAAGTTACATAAATCCCAATGTGACATTTTACAAAACTGATTGAGTAAAGCTACATGCGGCTCTTGAAGTGCCAAACTTGGAAAAATACTGACACCTTGTGGAAAAACTCAGAAAGCATTTGCTTTCATGTTGCCTTCTTATTTACCCATTTAAAATGCTTTTGGACACAGTGGTACATGCCTAGGTGGAGGCAGGGGGACCTCTTCTTAATGCTCATGAATAAAATAAGAACAGAATTTTCTATACTAAGTAGATACCACAGACACAATGTCAAAGAAAACTATCTTAAAATCACAAATTATCAGAAAGCTCATTGAAAAGATCTTCAGTCTGAACTTTGGACATGCAATTATTTTATAGCAAGAATAAAAAGATGAAAATATACTGTATTAATGCTGACATGTTTTTAGACACCAAAATAATAGCATACCTGAAACTCAAAAAAGCCTGTCTTCAAAGCTTCTTTAAACATCATCTTTTCATAGTTCTGATCTGTTTTTATAATTCCTGCATTCATTTCACTATTGAATAGGGAAAGAAAATCTATTCAGTTTAAAGGCAACTACATATTGTATGTATTTTAAATATTATATATTTATGTTTTACATTATATATTTATGACATAAACTTGTTCTTACGCATTTTATAGATATATATATATATAAATACATACATAACTATTACATAGATCAATAACCAGAAAAATGAGTAAGACACCAAAAACATTACAAATTGTTCAATACAAGGACGGGGGGTGGTTTAGTGAGTGAACTGGCTGCCATACGAGCATGAGGGCTGAGCTCAGATGCTCAGGGCTCAACTAAAGCCAGATGATGTAGTACATGTCTGTAATAGCAGCACACCAAGATGAGATGGGAGGCTGAGACGGGAGAATCCCAGGAAGCCCCCAGTACAGCTAGCCTGGCATATACAAGCTGGAAGGCAAGGACCAATGCCTGAGGTTGTTTTCTGACACGCACACACACAGACCCACGCAGACGCAGATGTGCGCGCACGCACACACGCACACACGCACACACACACACACACACACTTTTTAAATTGCCCAATATAAAACTGCTTTGTCCTCCTTAGAACTGTAAAGCCTATTTCTCTACCCACTTGTATGCAGTGTCGGCTTTCACTATCCAGGGCTCCTATTCACAATAACACACTTCACAGTGTTGTTTTTTAAGTTTCTTGGCGGAACTGGGCATTGTGGCCTGTGACCCAGGTACTTGGGAGGCTGAGTCAGGACCGTATCAAGTTCAAGGCCAGCCTAGGGTAGTGTGAGACCCTGCCTCCCCAAACACATCCTCATTGCAATCATTCTTAATGACTGTTACACACACTAAGAAAATCACCAACTAGGGTGGCAGACAGGATTTACAACACATGTAAAGTAACAGATACCAGCAGTTAGGAAGCACATTTCTTCCCACCCCAGATTTAATCTGACCTGAGCTGGTCCTGCTGTATTTCATATCTTGACTCTGACCTACATATACTGTGTGTCAGATAACAGCCTTCCCAGGCATTATGTGTTTTCACCTTTCCCCCTAAAACTACTGTCTATTTTTTTTTTTAAGAAACCCAGAATTCCCACATCTCCCTGAGTCCTTCTTACGCTGACTACTGAATTCCCAGTTAGTAGGTGCTTTTTTCTTCCAGCAAGTCTTACTCATCTTTGCAGTCTTACTCATCACTCCCAACACAAGGCCAACAAATGTCTGGATTTCTGTTTTAAAGGTATTTCTCCTTTTCTCTTAACCTGTTTCTCCTGTCACCATTTCATGCTACTGTAATGGGAGACACTGAGAGAGAGAAAGGTTGTGCAGAGGTTGTGGAGATAGACAAATTCATATCCCAAGGTTCCTCTTACTACATCAAGTCATTTAGTGAAATAACTGCTATGCCTCAGTCTCCTCATCTCCAAACCTGAGCCAGCTACACTGTTAGCACATGAGGTTGCTTTGAGGCTAGAGTCAGATTAAAGTGCCTCACACAGAGAGGCCCTCAACAAATAGCAGTCATTGCCATCATCTAACTTCTTAGAAAAAAGAGGAGAAACGACACTCTGAAAACCAGGGGGACTCAGCAACTTCTACCGTACAGCGCGGGCCCAGGGTTACCTGGCAAACACACGATCATTGAACGAGCTGGCAGGTCCACTTCTGAGGCTGCTGCAGTTGGCGAGCATTTCTTTGACCCACTCTACCCATGTGTACAAACGGAGGATACCTGCGTCTGCCATGGTTTCCACGAAATTGGCGTCTTCAACAGTGTCACCAGCATCAGCCAGAGCCAGGCGCATTCCTGAAAGAAAACAAAATCAGTCACCTAAAAACATGGTTACTGACTGGGAGGTAGTGGCTCACACCTTTAATCCCAGTAAGAGACAGAGGCAGGTGACTCTGACTTTCAGATCAGTCAGGTCTACAGCGCAAGTTCCAGGACATCCAGGGCTACACAGAGAAACTGTCTTGAAAAACCAATTTATATATATATATGAATATGCTTGCATGCACACACACACACACACACACACACACACACACACACACACACACACACACACACACACACACACACACACACACTGATGGCCAGGCATGGTGGCAAACACCTGAAACCCTAGCGCTTGGGAGCTAGAAGCAAAAGTTTAAGGTCATCCTTGGCAACATAGAAAGTTTGAAGCCAGCCCAAGCTATACAAGATACTGTCTCAAAAAAGATAAAACAAAACACACACTCACATTCTAGGAAAAAATTATGCATACAGTTGGGTACACTGCAATCCTTAACATATAAATTAAGAAACAGCCAGGTGGTAGTGGCCCATGCCTTTAATCCCAGTACTTGGGAGGCAGGGGCAGGCGGATCTCTGTGAGTTCAAGACCAGCCTTGTCTACAAGAATAAGTTCCAGGACAGCTTTCAAAGCCACAGAGAAACCCTGTGTCAATCTAAATACTATGGAGGCAGAAAAACTGAGTAATGTAACTTCTTCTCATCCCTCCTTAAGGAAAATACTGCATAACCTGTGACAGTGTGAGGGAAATCAGCCCCTAATGGATTGGCTCTATCTGAAGTCCCCATAAATAGCGAGGACGCAGAACCACAATTTACTGGGCCAGAGAGAACTGTGTTCACAGAGAAGTTAGAGAAAAGGCTGACCCAGCAAGAACCTCATGCCTGAAGTGGAGCTTTCGTGGGTTTGTTCAGTCCCTTGGTGGAGCAAGATCTTTATAACGTAGGGAAAGAAGATTCTGGCAGCTCTGTGAAGAGTGTCTGCAAAGTAAAAGAACAATCTAGAGGCAATAAGGAAAATGTAAAGCAGAAGGAAGAGGTCTGTCTGGGTTGCTCAAAGACAGGTATGGCAGGATGTGTGTAGAACTGAAGTTCCTAAGAAAAAAGTTGATAGAAACCAAACTGTGCTCATGAGCTTCCTGAAGGCTTTTAAACCTGAAAGCAGTCCACAGGAGAAGCCCGTGATACAACACTACAAGTAAAGATGATCAAGCCTGTCCCAAGGTGGGTAATTATCCTCCCAGACTAGGGGAGGTTCTTTTCCCTCCAACAAAAGGTTATGCTATGAGTGGAGATAGTTTTCCCAGTCAATAACTCCCCCAGGAACCAGGTGTGGTGAATGGGGAGGCTACAGGCCACTATGCCAACCCAGGGTCACTCTTACCAAGGGAGGTAGCAGGTACACAGGGGAAGGCAGGGCCACAATCACCTTTGACAGTCCCACTAAGTTTAAGGTTTGGAGGAATGTAGGAAAGCTCCATGGAAGAGCTCAGGATATGGAAACATCATGGCTCAGAGAGAAAAACTAGGAATTAGAGGGAGCTAATTAAATCCGTGTCTCCTATCTAAGCTTTCTACTCAACCTTGATCTGTGGAGAAAGCAACTGATACAAATGGATGGAACCTTTCCATGCTGGATTAGACCTTGCTTATGTTTGACTGCAGTGTCTTCCTAGCTGTGAACCCATGAGGTCACCTGACACTCACTGAGAACTGAATTATTCGTTATGGAATGGTGGTTCGGGATGTTGCCTCTGGAAAAGGCTTTGTTATATAGATGACACAATGCTAACCTCTAAGGTTTTGCAGATTTAAAAAGCCATTAAAGAGACAACTAGATATAATGGTACTTTGCAATCCTACTGGGGCTGGGTTAATTAAAAGAAAAAAAATTCCAAAAGGTATCCTGCATGGGTGAAAAAGGCCACTCCCAGGGGCCATAAGGTTACTGAATGAAAACTCTAGTGCTAAAAGTGGGTTGTTTTCCTGTGAGTCATTGGCCAGCAAAGCCTGAGGCCCCACAAATCATAAAAGCCATTGCTATTTCTGTTGGTTGTAGGCCAAGACTAGACTATAAGATGCTTTTGCCAAAGACACCACATATGCATCCTTTGACTGCAGAACATGGAGGAGAAATTAGCCAGCACTGAACTAGAAACTCCCACCCTGCTGGCTGGTTACTGTAGTTTCAGGGGGGCTATGCAGGCTGCTGGTAGAGAACTGTCCCCAATATTCCTGTTTGGCTGCAGACCCATGTGTGCTAAAACATCAGTATGCCAGGCAGAATGTGCCTGCATGTGCAATAGTGGCTCCGCTACCATGGGCAAGGCCAACAGCATTCCAACTGGATTTAAGACCTGCTCTAAAAGAGGAAACTCACAGTTGGTACTGTAAGCAGGACAGAACCTGCAGCTGGGAAGTCATAAAGCCCAATGGGAAAGCAACTTCTATCATTTTGCTTGACATACACCTGTCAAATGGCCTTCTGAGCATATGTGTTCATACCCATAGATCACCGTTATCAGCCTCAACTCATAACCACTGGTGAAGCTTCTGAGAGCATGTGACTGCTTCTGTGACCATACGTGGACATCTTTAGTCACCCCCTCCAATGCTCAGAGACCACGCAGAAGAGGCAGAAGAAAGAAAGAAAGAAAGAAAGAAAGAAAGAAAGAAAGAAAGAAAGAAAGAAAGAAAGAAAGAAAGAAAGAGCTGGAGGAGGGCATGGAGTGAAACTGAAACGTTCTATCCTAAAGAGAACCTATTTAAACAGGACAGTGAACTCAAAAGAGCTTCAGGAAGCCCCTGAAACTGACCAGATTGCTAGGCCCTCCCTGACAGAGTAAAAAAATAAAAGCTGAGCGTCCCAGTCAGATAAACTGAAGCTGAGCAGCAAAGAGTCTCATAGGAGAAAAGCTGCAGAGACTTTGAGAAGAACAGCTACCTGCAGGACATTCTCCACTGCTGAGCTGTACAGCCTGTGTACTGTGCTCCAGACTCCCCACTTTGTGAGCTCTCAAACTCACTGGTTCACTGAAGTCTACTTTCCATGTTTTGGAATATGGAAGGTATCCACACTTTGGTTTGTCATGGGATCCCTATCTAGGGTGAGTAGATGTGTGTATTTGAGTCTCCCCAGGAAAAGGTCTGTCACACAGCAGGCTACATTGCGGGACTCTATGCCAAACAAATAAATACCCTAGGCCAGGGAAGTCCCCCACCCCCACCCATTCATCATCTAATGCCAAGTAGTCAACCCTGAAATCAAATTCTTAAAGTAACACCTCACAGACAAAGCAGTGTGTATTTATATATTAGGAATTGCAGCCAGGTGGCACACACCTTTAATTCTAGCACTTGGGAGGCAGGGGCAGATGGTTCTCTGTGAGTTCAAGGTCAGCCTAGTCTACAGAGTGAGTTCTGGAACAGCCAGGACTATTATACAGAGAAACCCTCTCTCAAAAAAAACCAGGAGAAATATGCATAGAAGGACAACTAAAGAGAAAAAGGTCATGAATGTGAGAGAAAGCAGGATGAGAGGTGTACACCGGAAGGGTCAGAGGGAGGAATGGGAAGGTAAAACAATATAATTACATTTCAATTTTAAAAAATAAAAACAGTATTAAGAAAACTGTAGGATTGTCAAGATGGTTCCATAGGTAAGTGCTTGAAAGGCCCAATGACCCCAAATCTCCAGAAGACACATAGAAAAACCAAATGTGGTGGAACACATCTGTCATCCCAGAATTACTGTGGTGAGATGAGAGGTAAAGACAGGAGAATCGCCGGGCGTTGGTGGCGCACGCCTTTAATCCCAGCACTCGGGAGGCAGAGGCAGGCGGATCTCTGTGAGTTCGAGTCCAGCCTGGTCTACAGAGTGAGTTCCAGGACAGCCTCCAAGCCACAGAGAAACCCTGTCTCAAAAAACCAAAAAAAAAAAAAAAAAAAAAAAAAAAAAGACAGGAGAATCACCTCGAATTTGATGGCCAGCTAGTCGGAAACACAAAGAGAAACAAGAGAGACTCTGCCTCAAAGCAAGTTGGAGAGAAAATCAGCTCCAAAAAGCTGTCATCTGTTCATTGTAGACAGTGTTGTGGGGGGAAAAGCTATCATCTGACCTACACATTTGCACCACAGCAGGAGTACACTCACACACATCACACACAGATGCACCACAGGAGTACACTCACACACATCACACACATTTGCACCACAGCAGGAGTACACTCCACACACATCACACACATTTGCACCACAGCAGGAATACACTCACACACATCACACATAGATGCACAACAGCAGGAGTACACTCACACACGCATCACACACATTTGCACCACAGCAGGAGTACACTCACACACATCACACACAGATGCACCACAGCAGGAGTACACTCACACACATCACACACATTTGCACTACAGCAGGAGTACACTCACACACATCACACACAGATGCACCACTGCAGGAGTATACTCACACACACATCACACACATTTGCACCACAGCAGGAGTACACTCACACACACATCACACACATTTGCACAACAGCAGGAGTACACTCACACACATCACACACATTTGCACTACAGCAGGAGTACACTCACACACATCACACACAGATGCACCACTGCAGGAGTATACTCACACACACATCACACACAGATGCACCACAGCAGTACACTCACACACATCACACACATTTGCACCACAGCAGGAGTACACTCACACACATCACACACATTTGCACCACAGCAGGAGTACACTCACACACGCATCACACACATTTGCACAACAGCAGGAGTACACTCACACACATCACACACAGATGCACCACAGCAGGAGTATACTCACACACGTATCACACACAGATGCACCACAGGAGTACACTCACACACATCACACACATTTGCACCACAGCAGGAGTATACTCACACACGCATCACACACATTTGCACCACAGCAGGAATACACTCACACACATCACACACAGATGCACCACAGCAGGAGTACACTCACACACGCATCACACACAGATGCACCACAGCAGGACTACACTCACACACACCGATCATACACAGATGCACAAAAGGTAAACATCTTTAAAGACTCTAAACATACTGAGTTTCTTCTTTAAAAGTTGATATCAGCAATTCTCATGGTTTAATTTATACACTGTGCTTGGTTAAAAAAAAAAAGCAACAATTTAACCTATCTTCTGCAACAGCAAGTATAAAAATGTGTACTCACCATCAGCTGAAAATTTGTCAACAGCTTGGCTCAAAGTGAGGAAGTTGCCCGTAGATTTTGACATCTGAAAAAGAAAGCAGTGATCAGGCAGTAATAAGAATATACATAAGTAAGCTGGGCGGTGGTGGCGCACACCGCACACCTTTAATCCCAGCACTCAGGAGGCAGAGGCAGGTGGATCTCTCGAGTTTGAGGCTAGCCTGGTCTACAGAGTGAGTTCCAGGACAGCCAAGACTGTTACACAGAAAAGCCCTGTCTTGGAGAAAAAAAAAAGAATATACATAAATAAGACAATCCAAATCAAGTTAATAAGACTGGTCTTAATAAATCAAAAAGCAAAAAAGTCTGAAATGACAAGGACAAGGGATGGGACATGACTGACAGAGGCAGTCATCAAGCATTGTAACCTCAAGGCTGGGTTACACAGAGCCAACTGTAACAGGGAGTACTGGCTGCCTACACAGGGAAGAGCCTTGTTGACCTGGAGTCATTAGAAACAGAATAGATTTGCTTACAAGGGTAGAGTGCGGCTTTGACCTTCAGCAGCAGCATGTAGAGAAAGAAGCACATCCACAGCAGACTAAGGAAATGCTGTATTTTAACAGGACCTCACATGTAGCCCTGCGGGCAGGGACAGAACTCACAGAGAGTCGCCATCTGCCTCTGCCTAAGTGCTAACATGAAAGGTGTGTACCACTATGCCCAACCAAGGAGAACTTTAAAATTCACCTTTTGCTTTTAGAGCACTGGCTAAATCTGACACTGTAATTTATACCATCTGTTGTTTGTTCAAATCTGCATCTTCACTGTCATACTTGTAAAGATGTGTTTTCATTTTATTTACTTGCATGTGTGTGAGGGGATGTGTGTGAGCATATGCACATGCCCAGAGTCCAGAAGGGACCTGAGGTCCTTGGAGCCGTGGTGGCCTGGGCACTAGCAGTTCTTGCGTCTGAGCTGCCCTCCAGCTCCTACAGTGACAGTTCTTGCGTCTGAGCTGCCCTCCAGCTCCTACAGTGACAGTTCTTGCGTCTGAGCTGCCCTCCAGCTCCTACAGTGACAGTTCTTGCGTCTGAGCTGCCCTCCAGCTCCTACAGTGACAGCAGCCTGCCATTACTATTCTATTGCTTACACTAACATTTATTGGTTGGCCAAGGAACCTAACTTACTAATTTGGAGATAAATGCAGTCACTTTTGAGGGTTTCTGTTGAGGTACTGGCGGACAAATGAGTGTGCATAACTTTTTACTAGGAAACTGACTTACTGAGATAAATCTTACACAGCCAGCAAAAGGAACAATATTCCTAAGGGTGTTGGGAGTGGCAATATAGGCAGGAAAATATTAACATTACATGACATACAAAAACCCTTAAAGCTCCAAATTTCTCCTTCTTCAAGAGCTGTATGTCACAGCATTACTCAAGAAGCACTAGGCATTCTCTCCACTGGGTAAGAGGCATCTGAGGTCACAAAGCTCAGGTCCTTATTTATGCTTCCTGTCCTCACCTCCCATCCTCATCGCTCTCCTCCAGTGCTCTCAAAAGACTGACATTCAGTTTATGCTATTAGTCCGAAAGAGTTTAGATAACTTTTCTTAACTCTAATGCATATTTCTGTTTATTTTTCCTCTGAGGAAAAGCCTTGCCCAGAGCCTCACCTTCTCTGAGTTGAGCAGCAGGTGTCCATTTGCTCGTACAGCCACAGGCCATTTGTCACTTCACAGGCACATGTTGCAGGACAGAAAACAAAAGCAAAACAGGATTATTCCCCACAATACTCTGAGGTGAACAACGAGCAGTTTGTTGAGACAAGGCCATGGCACTGCAATTGTGGTGGCTTTTGCTTTGAAGTTCTAGGGCTCAAAAACAGGGCTTGACTCATCCCAAGGAAGTGCTCCCTGTGCTGTGCTCCAGTTTTCAACAGGAAGCAACTGAAAAGAACCAAAGGACTAGCTCCATCAGCTATAAAGACAGAAATACAGCAACTGTTTTAAAGCCATAGGCAGGGCTCAGGTATGAACACAGGAAAATCTTGAAAATATGCTATCATGCAAAGAGGCAGAAGAGTGCATATATTGTGGTTACCTCTGCATGAATACAAATACATAATTAATTCCCAGAATACGCATAAACATTTGTTCCAAAAGAAACCAGGAAACAGGTGGGTGTTGGTGGCATACTTGGGAGGCACAGGCAGGTAGACCTCTTCTGAGTTCAGGCCAGCCTGGGCTACAGAGTGAGTCCCAGGACAGGCAGTGCTACAGCAGAGCGGAATAAGTGCAATGATGGGGAGAGGTCGTGAGCAGCCTTTTTTCTTTACACACTGTATTATACACTCTCCAACCTGTCTTAAAACTACTGCCTTCCTTCACCAAACAGATCACTAACCCTTGAGGACCTGAAATAAAGCATACTCTTTGGGCTGCCAGTCCAGGAAGAAGTGCACATCCCACATTAAGGCATGCTGTAACAAATCCACTTAAACCCTCCACAGTCATTCCTTAAGATACTTGAAGTCTAAGACATCCTTATTGACCCCGCCCAGATTCAAGCATTCACCTTTGTTCCGGCCACATGGCCACATGGTTGTAAATGTAATAGGAAAGATGATTTGGAATCAGATCCTTGCCAGAGGCTCGAAGGTCCACTGGGTACCAGAACTCAAACTCCTGCTTCAGCTGATCCAGCTTTTCTTTTGGGATCTGAGTCTTAGGAAATGGAGCGTCCTTGAAGAACACATAATCCCAAACATCCCTAGTCATCTGCTGGGGTCTGCATTGAAATAAAGAAAACAAATGCACTATTATTTTGAAAGAATCAGAATTTTCACCTAATCATGAATTGAAATTTTAATTATAGTATCAAACAAGAACAAATTGCTCCCCTATGAATCAAGAAGGCATGACGCACAGGAGGGGCTACTTAATCATCCTTCTCAGTTGCTCAGTAAAAAAGCAAACACAACAAAATACTATTAACCAGAAAAAAAAAAGACAGAATCTCATATGTAGCCCCAGCTGCTCACTACGTAGACCAAGCTGGCCTTCAACTCACACAGAATGGCCTACCTCTGCTTCCTAAGTGCTAGGATTAAGCAAATGCGTCTTTCTGCCAAATTCTTGAAAAATAAATATGAAAGAATGAATTTCTAAAAATATAAACCAAAATGTCACAAGATGTGGAACTGAACATGTGCACAGTTCTTTCTTTAACCATGTACCGACCTGATGCCCAATGGAGACTCTGCCTGCCCACTCAGGTCATTCCCCTGCAACAGGTGTGCAACTGTGTAAAATGCCATGTAAATAGTGGAATCTGAGAGTGATTCAATCAACCATTGCTCATCCCAAGGCAGACGAGTGCCTGCAACACAAAAAGGAAAAAAAGTAATACTGAATAAAGCTAGGAAATGCCTGCTGGAAGAAGCAACATCTTCAAGGCTACGATCTAGGAAGTTCTGCTGCTGTTCTGTATGTGGGTTATTGCTATTTTGTTTTGTTTGTGGTGCTAGGAATTGAGCCCAGTAAGCAAGCACTCTGCCACCAAGACACATCTTCGACCCTAAGAGCCCTAAACTCTACACTAATAATTTGTAAAGATAAAATAGTGCACAAATGCAAAATGGGGTGAACCTCTGGAGTCCTTTAATAGAAATGCCATGGGGCCAGAGAGAGGATTTGTAAGTAAGAATGCTTGCTGCCCACACATAAAAACCAGAATCTGGATCCCAGCACCATGTAAAATCTGAATCCCTTAGCCCTGGTGCTATAGGGGAGACAGGAAAAACACTGGGGCCTGCTGGCTGCTAGCCTAGCTCCAGAAAGTGATAGACCAGGACACCAGACACACTCCACTGGCCTCCACACACACACAGGCATACACACTCTGCTCATAAATGTGCTTATGCTATACACATACACCATACTCTCTCTGTGTCTCTCTCTCTGTGTCTCTGTGTGTGTGTCTCTGTCTCTGTCTCTCTCTCTCTCTCTCACACACACACACACACACACACACACACAAACAAACACGATAAGTACATGAATAACAGATTATACTATAAAAATCATGTGGGTTGGAGAGGACATATCTAGCAATGTCTCATGCTCAAACCCAAACGTATCACTTCCAAGTTAGCAGCAACCAAAGAAAGGGGCAAGGAAGGCATTTCCCATCTAACAAAACCGTCCAAAGAGCGGTGTGGGTAGTCTGCTGACCTAAACCGTACGTTCTTGAACACGCATGTTCTTGGAGCCAGTCTAAGGAAGCTTCAAAATTCTTCCTGCTCTCCTCGCAGAATCTAAGAAGAACAAAGGCCAAAGTGTCCTTCCTTTCATCAGCTTCTCTCTCCCACGCCCCTCGCATTGCTCCCATCTTACGTTTCCATGTTCTTCAAACACTGAAACGTCTCCTTCTTCCAGCTCTCTTCTCCATAATCCAGGTACCTGGGGGTGAACAAATGAAACTTTTCCTACTGCCAGAAATGACCACATTGACTGACAGAATTGTCTTGTGATAAGAAGGACTAACCACTGGTCACACAGGGCCACGACACATTCATCTGCAGACCTCGATATCACTTGTTTTTCTGGTTCCATGTAGATAAGTGCATCTCCCTAAATGAAGGTAAATAAAGACGCGGCAGGTGTCACATACAATCAACCCCTAATTCTTTAGGGACAAAAGCCTTCCCTTCCCTGAACAGGGTCCACTTTTCTGTGGAATGCCTGCTTCTGAAACACTTCATCACGTGGACCACTTTACAAGCTATTCCTCATTCTAGCCCTTTCTAATCTTTTTTTTGTTTTGTTTCTTTTGTTTTTTGTTTTTTGTTTTTACCAGACAGGGTTTCTCTGTATTGTTTTGGAGGCTGTCGGTCCAGCCTGGCCTTGAACTCACAGAGATCTGCCTACCTCTGCCTCCCGAGTGCTGGGATTAAAGGCGTGCACCACCACCGCCCGGCCCCCTTTCTAATCTTATGGTGTGATAGGTGGGCTTCTTATGATTGCTTTCCATCTATGTTATAAAAACACACAGAAAATTTAAAAAACTAAATGAATAGCAGCACTGTTTTTAAAATAAAAATATAGAGATTAAATACGAAAGTCTTATAAGATTTAGTGTTAAAAATTCAGTTCCAAACAGGAAACTGACCACAATTTATTTATTTTTCGTTTTTTGAGGCAATGTTTCATTTAGCCCAGGCTAGACTCAAACTGGCTATGTAGCAGAGGATAATCCTGAACTTCTGATTCTCCTGCCTCTACCTAAGTACTGAGCTAGGTATGCATCAAATCTTGTTTTAATTAGATATAAATATTTCTTAGTATACTTTAAGCTAGGATTTTTTGTTTTCCCCTTTTGGTTTTTCAAGACAGAGTTTATGTAGCTATGGCTGTCCTGGAACTCATTCTGTAGAGCAGGCTGCCCTCAAATTCACTGAGATCCATCTGCCTCTGCCTCCCAAGTGCTGGGATTAAAGGTGTGTGCCACCACCATCCAGAAAGCTAGGATAATCTTCAAAACTAAAATCCAATATTATCATTCACAAAATGACTCACTGCTCTGTACTTATAATGCAATTCTTCAATTTAAACTAAAAAGCTATGCTTTTGGTTTGTAAACAGTGGATTATAAATAGACATTCAACTCCATCTAAAAATTCCAGTTCCGACTGACAATGAAGAAGATGGGGGATGGGCTGACCCAACAAAGGTAAGCAGAGTGGGAAAGGAAAAAAGGCTGAGTGAGTATTAACTGTTCCCACAGAGATAAAGCTAGGCGAACCTGGGGGGGCGCAGCTCAGGAGAGGGGCTGCAAGTATGTGCAAGGTGCTGGGTTCAGGCCCAAGTAAAAGGATCAAACAAAGGAAAGAAAAAAAAAAAGCTGAATCTTAAGCAGCAGAAGAAAAAGCTGAGAAGAAACCCCTGCAGAGCCTCAGAAACTCAGGAATGAGTGGTGTGGTTTGAGTGGAAAACAATGGCCCTGAAAAGAGGACAGATGGAAGGGCCAGATACCTGATTCACAAGCAGATTACTCTTTATTGTGAATTTCACACAAGCTACAGTCACCCA
This sequence comes from Mesocricetus auratus, assembly GCF_017639785.1. NCBI lineage: Eukaryota > Metazoa > Chordata > Mammalia > Rodentia > Cricetidae > Mesocricetus > Mesocricetus auratus. The sequence continues at coordinate 112,653,096 of NW_024429184.1, read as the reverse complement.
CAAGTGGGAGCCTCACCTGGGGAATGTCCTAGATCAGACTGGGTATAGGCTGTCTGTGGGCATTTTTTTTTTAAATCTATGGGCCAAGTTCACTTTGGGTAGCACCATTCCTAGGCAGGTGGGCCTGCATTGCGTAAGAAAGCTAGCTGAGGGGCTGGAGACATAGCTCAATAGCTCAGTGGTTAAGAGCACTGCCTGCTCTTCCAAAGGTCCTGAGTTCAATTCCCAGCAACCACATGGTGGCTCACGACCATCTGTAATGAGATCTGGTGCCTTCTTCTGGCCTGCAGGCATACATGCAGACAGTCTACTGTAGACATAATAAATCAATTTTAAAAAATTTAAAAAGCGCCGGGCAGTGGTGGCGCATGCCTTTAATCCCAGCACTCGGGAGGCAGAGGCAGGCGGATCTCTGTGAGTTCGAGGCCAGGCTGGATCAACAGCCTCCAAAACAATACAGAGAAACCTTGTCTCATAAAACCAAAAAAAAATTTTTTTAAACAGCCTCCAAAACAATACAGAGAAACCTTGTCTCATAAAACCAAAAAAATTTTTTTAAACAGCCTCCAAAACAATACAGAGAAACCTTGTCTCGTAAAACCAAAAAAAAATTTTTTTTAAAGCTAGCTGAGCATCGGCCTTCCTCCATGGTTCCTACCTCTGCTCCTGTCCTGACCATCTCAATGATGGACTATTACTTGGAAGTGCAAGCTGAGATAAGCCCTTTCCTCCCCAAATTGCTTTTGGTCCTAGTATTTATCACAGCCACAGAAAGCAAACTAGAACACTCACCATGCAGACATTAACTGTCCCCATCCCTGGGCCAGCAAAGGCTTATCCTCTGGGGCAAACCTCTCAAATACTTGAGCAAAGTTCAGAGCAGACATCACAGCAAAATCAGTAATTACTTAAAAGTCAGCACACTAGCTGCTGGTACCATCTCACCCAATCTCCCACTCAACTTCCAGAATGCTCAGTCCAGAATTTCTACCCAGCAAGTCAAATCTAAATAAGGAAAGAAAGACATACATCATCTAGATTCATGTTCACCAGAAAGCTGCTAAAGACACAACTTCATCCAAATGAGCAGAAAAAACAGGAGACGAGCCATGGAATTAAAGCAGGGAGACCAGATTCCAGAGTGGCAGAAGAAATCTGAAATGGCCAAGGGGCATCAGCTCCAACAGTGACAGCAACCCAGCCAGACCACACAGGCCACAGGCTCTGGGCAAGCACTCTAAGATGTAACCAGTAATACACCGAAACCATGGACAAGCTAGGAGAAATACATAGCTGTAACTTTGGGGATAGGTTGTTAAGTACATGGGCAGATACCAAAAAACTGGAGAATAAAATACTCACTCTATACCAGTCAGATTAGCCATGTCTCAAAAAGGTAAACAATGACTAATCTAGTGTACAGTGTAAATGCATTCTTAATATGAAAGAAAGATGAAGAAGCATATAGAAGACAGGAGGAAGTACTAAAAAAATTAGAATCTCGGGGTCTTTTGGAGTATTTTTTGGTAGGAAATTAGAGGCTGATGATTAAGCCTAAGGAAACATCAAAACAAACCTGCACCCCGGCAGGCATGGTAACACAGCTATAACCCAGCTACGGGAGGCGGGAGTGTAAAGAGGATGCTTTTAATTGAAGTCTGGACTACACTAGAAAACAAAGCAACACAATTACATGATAAACATAGAGAACTATGAAAGCTGAGCATAGTGGTTTACATCTGTAATACCAGCACTTGGGAGGCTGAGGCAGGAGGACTGCCACAAGTTCATGGCCAGTCTAGACTACAAAGTGAGACCAAGTCTCAGAGAAAAAAAGCATGAAAGAGAGAGACAGAAACACAGAGGTATGACAGATGGAGATCAGTATTAAAGTAAGCAACATAGTTGAAAGCTGTCCTCTCCAAAAAGAAATTAAAAGAATGTGAAAGGACAGAGTAAATGGCTGCTTTCTGTTGCTATTGTGTGTGTGCGTGCGTGTGTGCGTGCATGTATGTGTGTGTTTGTATGCATGTAGAAGCCAGACACCATTCTTTAGGTGCTACCTATTCTTTTCTCCTCCTTTTGAGACAGGGTCTCTCACTGGCCTGGCCTGGCCTTCATTAAGCAAGCTAGTGAAGTGAACCCCAAGGGTCTGCCTGTTTCCACATCCCCAGCACTGGATATCATCATGCACGTATATGTTCCAGGGCAACAACAGTCTTTTCCCAGCCTGCTTCGTTTTGGCAAGCATCTAGGCTAGTAGTGCACTCATGTTTCTCAAGCCTCTGACTCCTGGTTACAGATATGAAACAACACGCTCGGCTTTGCTTTTTGAATTCAGTAAATATAAAGACCACTGTCAGCCAGGTGGTGGTGGTGCACACCCTTAATTCCAGCACTTGGGAGGCAAAGGCAGGCAGATATGTGAGAGCGAGGCCAGCCTGGTTTACAGAGTGAGTTCAAGGACAACAGCAAAAGCTATTACACAGAGAAACCCAGTCTCAAAAATAAAAAGATTACTGTCTCTATCTAGAGTCAATATGATTGCTAAAATCAAAACTTTAAGAGGTATGTAGTTAAACAGAGTTCTATCAAAGGAGGAATAAGGAGGGTAAAAAAAATACAGAAGTAAAAAGCAAAGCAGCACAGAAAAAGGATGATTCTAACATGGCCACTGTCAGAGACATCGCCAGAGTTCTCTGGTTGTGTTCTGTATATCAACTTTGGTTTTGTTTGGGTTTGATTTTTTTCTTCTTGTTGCAGTGGAGAGGGTGTGTTAACACATGGTTGGCATAGCTCAGGCTAGCCCTGAAGTTGAGATCTCCCTGCCTCTAGCTCCTAAACACTACAGGCACACACTACCACATGTGGCACATGTCAGCCTTAGGGCACAACCTCATCCTTACTACAGAACCTGTGAGTTAAATGAATAGTAAATAGGCCTATTTCATATCATAAAACTATCTTTTTTATACAGCACTAGATTCTACTACAAAACTCATTGCTAATAATACTCTTAGAGCTATTAATTAGTGAACTGCTCTTCCCAAAATGCCCCCACAGGACAGGCTACACATACAGCGTCAATCATGTTTTTCTGAATAGTCTTCTTTACGTTTTGGATCTTCTGTCCTTTAAACCCATCCACCAACATTACCTACAAGAATAAGAGGAGAAACAGACAAAACAATTAAAATTTGCTTCCAGTTCCCTAGCTAAGTTTACTTAACAGACCTAACCAAAAATATCTTTAGAGTACATTTATAATCACAACTTTATTTTGATACAGTGGACACAACTGATATTCATAACATAGTGGTCTTTTTGTAAGTGTAACTGGGTCTAGTACAGTTGTCTTTCTATAGCTATAGCTAGTGACAGCATGACTAGGAAGATACACTCACTTCCATGCTCAAGAAAACTGCTTTGTGGGCCACTTTTCTTTAAAGTTAATATATTTAAGTAGTCACTCTTACCATCATTCAAGATACTGCCAGGTTTAGACAAAATGTCCCCCATAGGCTCCGATACTTGAATGGCACTACTTCAGAAGAACTAGGTGTGCCTTGTAAGTGTGTCACTCATGGGCTTTGAGGTTTCAAAAGCCCAAGCCACGCCCAGTGTCTCTCGGCCATCAGACCAGGACTTAGGTCTCAGCTACTTCTCCAACACCATGTCTCCCTGCCTGCCACCATGCTCCCCACTATGATGATAATGGACTAAACCTCTGAAACTGTAAGCAAGCCTTAATTAAATCCTTTCCTTTATAAGAAAGGCCTTGGTCATGGTCTTTCTTCAAAGCAATAGAACAGTGACTAATTCACAATTCACTTAGAAAAAAAGAAAATTATGCTAATATTTGTTTATCTAGGAAAGGGGAAATGTAAAAATAAAAAACACTTCCAATGGTGTCCTTAAAATCATTCACTTCAGCCAGGCGTTGGTGGCACACGCCTTTAATCCCAGCACTCGGGAGGCAGAGGCAGGAGGATCTCTGTGAGTTCGAGGCCACCCTGGTCTACCGAGCGAGTTCCAGGACAGCCTCCAAAACAATGCAGAGAAACCCTGTCTCGAAAAAACCAAAAAAAAAAAAAAAAATCATTCACTTCAGCCTGGCAGTGGTGGCCCACGCCTTTAATCCCAGCACTAGGGAGGCAAAGACAGGCAAATCTCTGTGAGTTCGAGACCAGCCTGGTCTACAAAGCAACACGGAGAAACCCTGTCTCAAAACAAACAAACAAATCTACTTCAACTTTATGTGGCTATCTTCCCCTAGTTTAGCCTTCCCATGAAAATCTAAGGCATTAGCACAGGCAGAACTGAGAAGAAGCTGAGAACAGTTTTATTGTCCTCCCTTGGCACTAACTAGGCATCAACAAGTAAATTAATAGACTGAATAAAACAACTTAAGCAAAAACTGAACGCCACTATGAAAAGAAAAAAGAAAAAACATTTTTTTAAAAATTTTAAAATAGCCAGTTGTAGTGACAATTAATAAAAAAAAATTTTAAGTAATTTACATTATTTGCAGTACATGCATGCCTATTGGATCCCCTGGAAGTGGAATGGCTATGAGCCCCTACGTGGGTGTTGGAAATCAAACCCAAGTTCTTTGTACAAGCAATAAGTGCACCAACTGCTAAGCCATCTCCCCAGCCCTGGAAAAAGAATTCTATGCAGCCAGCCTTTACAGTTGTACTGTGTAATATTAGGAACTAATTTTAAATATCTCAAGAAATTCATTTCTTAGACATCCCAGAGCACACCAAAAAAATGTTATTCTGGAAATGTTTCTAGAAATGACATGATAAAAACTGGAAATTTAGAATAAAATGTATTTATCAGCTGGGCATTGATGGCCCACGCCTTTAATCCCAGTACTCGGGAAGCAGAGGCAGACAGATCTCTGTGAGTTGGAGGCCAGCCTGGTCTACAGAGCGAGTTCCAGGGCAGCCTCCAAAACAATACAGCGAAACCCTGTCTCGAAAAACCAAAAAAAAAATAAAAATAAAAAATAAAATAAAATAAAATGTATTTATCTTTTTCAAATTAGTGTTTTACAAAAACTATGTAGAATTTTTCTTTTTCTTTAAGTTAATATTATTAAGAGGAACACCAGAGCATACAGCTACAAACAAAAACAATACAATTTGTGACTCACGCCATCATAAAACCCTCTTAAATACAATTTCTCCTTAGCTTCTGCAAGTTTCTCACGGTCATTCTGGCTCTGAATTTTCAGCTCATCACAAACGGTCACAGCAGAAAGACTTCCAATCCCTGGGATCTCGAGGACTGGCACCTGCAGAGAACAGGACCAGAAGTGTGTTCCTGCTGAAAGGCAGACACAACCCAGCTGTGTGGACACAGCCCCTTGCCCTGTAAAATCACCTTGGATTTCACTACCACCAGACAGTGACACACACGCAGTGCTCACAGACCACTAACCTGAAGATGGGAATATGTATGCTCCCTTACCACAGGAACAACACATGACATCCCCACCCCCCACTCTCACCCCGACACACAGGTCACAGCCTGCAAGAAGAAAACCAATGTCAACTATTTTTATGGATGGTTTCAAGTTTGTATCAAAGTTTTGGAGTCTTTTCCCCCACTTCTGAGGGGATCACACCCAGGGCATGGAGTATGCCCAAGCTCACTCTCCTACACTCTTCATGGAAGTCATTTGCTAGTGTTATTCTGACTTTTCTTCTGCAGGTTCTAACGTGAAAACAAAAAACATTAAGCAGCACCGCAAGGCTACAAAATAAATATTCCTAAGTTAAGTATGGTACGATGCTGACAAGTTAGTATAAAACCAATGAGAATAAAAGGCTGCAGGTGCCAGGTGGAAACAAATGCATATTGTTTTTTCTTTTCCTGTTATTTACAACAGTAATTTATCAAATTGAAGTAAGAAAAATTCCCTCTTATTTTCAAACTACCTAAGATTTATTTTTGTCACAAGAAGAACGTGTTTTCTCCTATGAGCGCACGCATACTCACCGGCTCAAATGGCAGGACCATTTCATCTCTAATTCCATACTTTGCTCGGAAGGCCTACGGGGAAATGCGTAAGCTAACATTAGTGTTCAATTTTGTTACTGATACTCACTTTTTTTCCTGAGGCAAGGCTTTACTGCAGTAACCTATGCTGGTCTTCACTTAAGATATTCCTGTCTCAGCCTCCCTCTTCCCTGGCTTCAAACCTTTATTCCATTATCTGTTCTCTCCAGGTGGAACATTTCTAACATTATCAAATATCTCAATAAGGGATCTGTGACCTTTTAAAACTCAATAGTTTAATGTAAATGGCCTGCAGTATGTCCCATATTTTGACAATGTAACAAAACTTATCTATTCAGTTCTCAATTAAGACTATGCAACAAATTTACAAACAAAACTGCTGTAAGAATTCGATCTGACAGTCAATCATAATATATAGTTACAATTTCAATACTCCTGAATCTTAGTTAAAGACATATCAGCCTAGATTCTGCAGGAAAAGACAACTAATGGAGTAATTTCTATAATTTTCCAATTACTTATGGTCTGGACATCTAGAATGTGTTTCTTACTTGATGTTGTCCTTGTGGATTTTTGTTTATGTTATTGTATTTCTTTTCTTCTGGACAATACTTGGTAATTGTTCTTATACATAGTTTTATTATGTTAAGATTAGAACCTTCCTTTTTATTTTGGACTAAGAAAGGAAAAGGTGGGAATTCAATCTGATAGCCAATTGTATTGGGGCAGCTTGGCCCAACAGGCATTGTCTTCTCTGACTCCCAAATAAAAAGGCAGGAGGGGGCAAAGCTAGATTTCTCTTGGACTGTGGAGGGGTTGCTGGCAGCAGCAGCTTGGTGACCTTCCCCAGACCTCCTCGATCTCCCCTGGGAACAAGAGGAACAGCAGCTAAAGCACCAGCAGCGCTGCAGCCTCATTCTGTATGGGAAGTGTACTTTATTTTACACCTGTAATAAATTGGACCTAAACACAGAGATCCATCCCTCTTTACAAAACCACGTACTTTAAATACGTTTATGACTTTTCACTGAGACTCATTCATAGCTATCCTGTGACACATATAATCCACAGGCCACAGGTTGGACATGCCTGCAGGAACTGCAGTCAAATGCAATAATACAGACAGACATCAAGATGTCACCACAGTTGAGGGTAATATTTTCTTGGCTGTAATGAAAATATGAATATAAAAATGTTTTTCTGGGGCTGGGAAAATGACTCAGTGGGTGAGAGAATTGTTATACAAACAGGAGGACTAGAGTTCAAATCTTGAGCAGCCAGGCATACTAGAAAGCCTAGCACTGCACAAAGTGAAGACAGGAGAATCCTCTGGAACCCAGTTCTGAGTTCTATGAGAGACCATCACAAGAGTAAGATGGAGAGTGGTAAAGCAGGACAACAGATGTGAGCTCTGTCCTGTGTGACATGTGAGCTCTGTCCTGTGTGACATGTGAGCTCTGTCCTGTGTGACTTATGAACTCTGTCCTATGTGGCAGTGCACATACTTAACACATACACACAACCGTCTCAAATTTGTCATGGAACTGTACTCAAAATTCTAACCACAGAAACATACAAACACTGAAAACCGGGTTAGAGATAATAAATAGTTCAGAGACAAACACATATGCCCTCAACTTTGTCTCACAGCTGCTCAGCAGTACCCACTAACATGCTGAATTTAAAACAAGGACAGGGGCAGAGGGGCAGAGGGGCAGAGGGGCAGAGGGGCAGAGGGGCAGAGGGGCAGAGGGGCAGAGGGGCAGAGAGCCAGAGCCAGATCTCTATGAATTTGAGACCAGTCTGGTCTACACAGACAGACCCTGTCTCAGGGGATAAAAAGAATAAAACAAGGACATGAAACAGATACTTGCTTGCTTTTTCTTCAAGTCTCTGAGTGCTGCAAGATCATCCGGGGAATCAGAAGGAACGCTCGTGACCACACCAGTGCCTTACAGAGGAAAGAATGAAATTAACTAATACACCCAGAATGTGGTTAGCAAAGCATTCTAACAGCAAGCAAAGTCTGTACCTTTATCCTCCTTAATGGTGAGCATAGGGAGAACGTAGACCACCTTATAGCATGTCAGGGGAGCAGAAAGTGCAGCCCCAAGGATTTCCTGCATAAAAGAGGACCAAAAAAGTGAAGACATAACTGCAGTGACCGAAAGTTAAAATAAATACTCAAATTTTATGATCAGGAGACTACCACTAGAAACTACACAGGAATAAACTCCTGAGGTGTACATCTGCACAAGACAGCTGCTGCAGTTAATGGCATGGTATCACAATGATTTTAAATATTGTCACATCAAAAGCGGGAAAACTGAGGTTCTATTTATCAATTAGCTTTACTTAGTCATTCTACCATGTATACATATTTCAAAACATCATGTTGTTTACCATAAGTAATTTCTTCTGCTAAGTAAACAAAATAGGACACAGAAAATGTAGCTGGTTAGCGGTGGGACACATCTTTAATCTCAGCACTCAGGAGACAAAGGCAGGCAGGTCTCTGTTGAATTTGAGGTCAGCCTCGTCTACAGAGTGAGTTCCAGAACAGCCAGGGCTACACAGTGAATCCCCGTCTCAAACAAACAAAAATAAAAAAATAAATAAAGTAAATTAATCTATTCTATGATTATTCAAATAAATTATTAAAAATGATCTTAAATGATTATACCAAAATTGACAATTATGATAGCAATCTTAGTATACTAACACAATAATTGTGGCATTGCATTTCTTTTTTTTTTTTTTTTTTTTTTTTTTTTTTTTGGTTTTTCAAGACAGGGTTTCTCTGTAGCTTTGGAGGCTGTCCTGGAACTCACTTTGTAGACCAGGCTGGCCTCGAACTCACAGAGATCCGCCTGCCTCTGCCTCCTGAGTGCAACACTGCATTTCTTAAGAAAAAACAGTATCAAGATCCATAGCAAGAGAAATGTCAAAAATGGGCCAGCCAAATGACTCAGCAGTCAAGCCTGACAACCTGAGTGTAATCCCCAGAATCTACATGCAGACAAAAAGAACTGACTCCACAGAGTTGTCCTCTGACCTCCATGTGTACAGTGGAACATGCCCTATGCCCTGCCTCATACACTAATAATACTAAATAAATAATTGTTTAAATATCCATTTCTTTTTTTTCTAAGAAACATAAGGGCCGGGGCTGGAGAGATGGCTCAGAGGTTAAGAGCACCGACTGCTCTTCCAAAGGTCCTGAGTTCAATTCCCAGCAACCACATGGTGGCTCACAACCATCTACAATTCAATCTGGTGCCCTCTTCTGGTATGTAGGCAGAACACTGTATATGTAATAAATAAATAAAAATTAAAAAAAAAAAAAAGAAACATAAGGGCCAGCAAGATGGCTCAGCAGGTAAAGGCACTTGCCACCAAGCCTGACAATCTTCATTAAATCCCTGGGTCCCTTATGGTAGGGAAGAAATGACTTCCAAAAGTTACTGTGTGACCTCTATACACACTGCATTGCACACCTTACCCACACATGCACACACACAGACAGAAATAATCAACATAAGAAAAGAAGAAACCCACCAAACACTAAGTTAGTCACACTAGTAAAACGCTGAAGCAGCAGTTCTCAGCCTTCCTAATGCTGTGGCCCTTCCTCATGTAGTAGTGACCCCCCCCAACCAGACAATTATTTTGTTGCTACTTACTTCCTAACTGTAATTTTGCTACTGTTATGAATTGTAATTTAAATACCTGATATGCAGGATATATGGTAATACAACCCCTATGAAAGGCTCATTAAACCCCGAAATGGGTCTCAACCCACAAGTTAAGAACCACTGAACTAAGGTCTTCAATGATTGGAAAAAATAGGTAATAGAAAATGTCACATCACGAAAATAGAATTCTACTTCATTAGTGTAAGCAAATAGAATTCTACCCATCTTACTTTTTTTTTTCTTGCTGTTTTTTGAGACAGGGTTTCTCTGTGGCTTTAGAGGCTGTCCTGGAACTCACTCTGTAGACCAGGCTGGCCTCGAACTCACAGAGATCCGCCTGCCATTGCTTCCCTCATGCTGGGATTAAAGGTGTGTGCCACCACTGTCCAGCTTCTATCCATCTTTCTAAAATGACAGTTAAGAACTCAAGTTGAGGGACTCGAGAGATGGGTCAGAGTACTGACTGCTCTTCCAGGGGTCCTGAGTTCAATTCCCAGCAACCACATGGTGGCTCACAACCATCTACAATTCAATCTGGTGTGGTCTTCTAGCCTGTAGGCAGAACATGGTATATGTAATAAATAAATCTTAAAAAAAAAAAAAAAAGAATTCAAGTTGAAGTGAAAAGGATACTCCAAATGACTCAAAAAGATGAGAAAATGCAGAAACATTGAGTCTAGTCTCTTTCTGTGTGTGTCTCTCTGTCTGTCTCTCTCCCCTCTCCTTTTGTTTGTTTTTAGTGTCTTATACCGCACTCTGTAGCCCAGGCTGGTGTAGAACTCACAGAATAACGCAGAGATCCTCCTGTTTCCACTTCCTGAGTGTTATTCAGCTTTACCTGCACATACATGAGGCAACAAAGGGCCTGCAGCTGTACACTAGTTCTACATCATTCCATTTTACTCCTTTGTGGATGCACACAGGCACATGTGAGTGTGTGTAAATGCACACATGAGCTACCTTTGTAGAATCTGCAGTCATATGGATGACAACTTATACACCACAGCAGCTTTAAAGGAGAAATTACATTAAGAACAAGAAGCAGGACCAGGCAGTGGTGGTGCAAGCCTTTAATTCCAGCACTTAGTAGGCAGATCTCTGTGAGTTCGAGGTCAGCCTGGTCTACAAAGTGAGTTCCAGGACATCCAGGACTGTTACACAGAGAAACCTGTCTCAAAAACTAAAAAGAAAAAAGAAAAGAAAACAGGAAGGTGGGGGCTGGAGAGATGCCTTAGTGCACTGGCTGCTTTTCCTTAGAACCCAGGTTCAATTCCCAACATACACACTGCAGAGCTCACAACTGTTTGTAACTCCAGTTCCAGGGGATCTGACACCCTCACACAGACATACATGCAGGTGAAACACCAATGAACATAAAATAAATAAATCTTAAAAAAATAAAAATAAAAACAGGAAACAGAAGCCAGGCGGTAGTGGTGCATGCCTTTAAGCCCAGAACTTAGGAAGCAGATCTGTGAGTTAGAGGCCAATCTGGTATACATAGTGAGTTCCAGGATTCCAGGATTCTATAGAGACCCTGTCTCAAAGAAACAAAACAAACACACAAACAAGAACAGGAAACAGTTCTTCAGGTGCCTGTGGTCCTTACAAAAAAACAACAAATGACAGTAGAAGAGAGGGCTGGTTGGGACAAGGAAGGGGCTCACTGAGACTGGGAGGAGGTCAAGAGAGGGGAGTAAGGGGAGGGAGAGTCAGCATGCTGAAATACATTACTTATATGTATAAAAATCACATACTGAAACCTAAAATATGCTAACTAAAACAACCCCATGCTTGGTGGTACAGCCTGTAAACCCACCTGCTCAGGAGACTGAGGCACAAGGATCACAATTTCAAGGAGATCAGAGGTTGTACAGTAAGTTCAAAGTCAGTGTGGGAAATTCAGTGGAAGCATGTCTCAAAGTACAACATCTGGGGCATGGCTCAGTAACTGGGCACCTGTGGGGGCACAGCTCAGTAATGGAGCACCTCTTAGCGTGAGTAAGGAATACAGTTGATCCCTAGGGTGGAAGGAACAACAAGGAAAGAACAGGTGGGCCACAGCTGGCTCTGGAAAAGCCCTTGTAGTTCACGCCCGACAACCTGAGTTCATGGAGAGACCCCCACCTGCACCCACTGGAAGACTGGATGGGAAGACGACAGTATAAGAACATCGTGAGTTGGGCGGTGGTGGCGCACACCTTTAATCCCAGCACTCGGGAGGCAGAGGCAGGCGGATCTCTGTGAGTTCGAGGCCAGGCTGGACCGACAGCCTCCAAAACAATACAGAGAAACCCTGTCTCGTAAAACCAAAAAAAAAAAAAAAAAAAAAAAAAAAGAACACTGTGAAAAGGTCAAACCTAAAAATAATAGATATAGAAGGTGAAGAAATACAGTTCAAGGGTACAGACAACATTTTTAACAAAATCATGGAAGAAAACTTCCCCAACCTAAAGAATGACATGCCTATGAAAGTACAAGAAGCTTACAGAACACCAAATAGACTTGACCACAAAAAAAAAAAAGTCCCCTCACCACACAACAATCAAAACACCAAACATACAGATAAAGGAAAAAATATTAAGAGCCGAAAAGGAAAAATGCCAAGTAACATACAAAGGCAGAACTATCAGAATTACACCTAACTTCTCCATGGAAACTCTGAAAGCCAGAAGGTCCTGGAAATATGTTCTACAAATGCTAAGGGACCATGGATGCCAACCCAGAATACCAGCAAAGCTTTCAATCACTATAGATGGAGAAAACAAGATATTCCATGACAAAACCAGATTTAAACAATACATATCCACAAATCCAGTCCAACAGAAAGTTCTGGAATGAAAACTCCAACCCAAAGAAGTTAACTACACTCACAAAAACATAGGTGACAGAAAATCCCACTATACCAAAAGCCAAAAAAAAAGGGGGGGGTGAGTCCACACACAATATCACCACCACCAACAAATCCAAAACAAACAAGAATGAACAGTCAACGGTCATTAATATCCCTCAAAATCAATGGTCTTAACTTGTCTATAAAAAGACACAGGCTAACAGAATGGATACGAAGACAGAATTCATCCTTCTGCTGCATACAAGAAACACACCTCAACTTCAAAGACAGACATTACCTCAGAGTAAAGGATTGGGATAAGATTTTTCCAGTCAAATGGACCCAAGAAACAAGCTGGTGTAGCAATCCTAATATCTGACAAATTAGACTTCAAACTAAAATCAATCAAAAGAGATAAAGAAGGTCATTTCATATTCACCACAGGAAAAGTCCATCAAAATGAAGTCTCAATTCTGAACATGTATGGCCCAAATACACAGGCATCCACATTCATAAAAGAAACATTACTAAAGCTCAAATCACATATAAAACCTCACATAGTTATAGTGGGGGACTTCAACACCCCATTCTTATCACTAAACAGGACCACCAGACAGAAACTTAACAAAGAAACAAAGGAACTACCTGAAGTTTTTGACCCAATTGATTTTAACAGATATCTATAGAACATTTCAACCAAACACAAAAGAATATACCACCTTCTCAGCACCACATAGATGCGTCTCTAAAATCGACCACATACTAGGCAACATAGCAAATTTCAACAGATACAAAGAAGCTGCAATAAGCCACTGTATCCTATCGGATCATCATAGTTTAAAGTTAGAATTCAACAACAACACAAATTGCAGAAATCCTACAAACTGATGGAAATTGAACAATGCGCAATTGCACCATTCCTGGATCAAGGAAGTAATAAAATAAGAAATTAAAGACTTCCTAGAATTCAATGAAAATGAAGACACAACATACCCAAACTTATGGAAAACTTTGAAAGCAGTGCTAAGAGGAAAGTTCATAGCACTAAGTGCCCACGTGAAGAAACTGGAGGATAGTCACACTAGAAAATTAACAGCATAACTGAAAGCACTAGAACAAAAAGATGCAAACTTGCCCAGGAGGAGTAGACACCAGGAAACAATCAAATTGAGGGCTAAAATCAATAAAGTATACAAATAATCAGTGAAACAAAGAGTTGGTTCTTTGAGAAAATCAACAAGATAGACAAACCTTTATGCAAACTAACTAAAAGACAGAGAGAGAACATGCAAACAAAATCAGGAATGAAAAGGGGGACATAACAACAGACATTGAGGAAATCCAGAGAATCATCAGGTCATACTTTGAAAACCTGTACTCCACAAAATTCGAAAATTTAGAGGAAATGGACAATTTTCTGGGTGGATATCACTTACCAAAATTAAATCAAGAACAGATAAGCAATTTAAATAGCCCTATAACCCTTAAGGAAATAAAAGCAGTCATCAAAAGTTTCCCAACCAAAAAAGGCTCAGGCCCAGATGGTTTCAGTGCAGAATTCTACCAGAAATTCAAAGAACAGCTAATACCAATACTCCTCAAAGTGTTCCAGAAAATAGAAGCAGAAGGTTCATTGCCAAACTCATTTTAAGAGGCTACCATTACCTTGGGTTCCCAAACCAACAAAGACACAACTAAGAAAGAGAACTACAGACCAATTTCCCTCATGAACATTGATGCAAAAATGCTCAATAAAATACTGGCAAATCAAATTCAAGAACACATCAGAAAAATCACCCAGCATGATCAAGTAGGCTTCATTCCAGGGATGCAGGGATGGTTCAACATACGAAAATCCATCAATGTAATCCACGATATAAACAAACTAGAAAATAAAAACCACATGACCATTTCAGTAGATGCTGAAAAAGCCTTTGACAAAAATCCAGCACCCCTTTATAATAAAGGTCTTAGAGAGATTAGGGATAACAGGAACATACCTAAACATAATAAAAGCAATATACAGCAAACCAACAGCCAACATCAAATTAAATGGAGAGAAACTCAACGCGATTTATCTAAAATCAGGAACAAGACAAGGCTGTTCACTCTCTCCATCTCTCTTCAATATTGTACTTGAAGTTCTAGCTAGAGCAGTAAGACAACAAAAGGAGATCAAGGAGATACAAGTTAGAAAGGAAGTAAAACTTTCATTATTTGCAGATGATATGATAGTTTACATAAGTGACCTGAAAAGTTCTACCAGGGAACTCCTACAGCTGATAAACACCTTCAGCAAAGGCAGGATACAAGATTAACTACTCAAAAAAAAAAAAAAAAAAAAAAAACTCAGTATCACTTACTATATACAGATGATAAATGGGCTGAGAAAGAAATCAGAGAAACATCACCCTTTACAATAGCCACAAACAACATAAAATACCTTGGGGTAACACTAACCAAACAAGTGAAAGACCTGCATAACAAGAACTTTAAGTCATTAAAGAAAGAAATTAAAGAAGGTACCAGAAAATGGAAAGGTCTCCCATGTTCTTGGATAGGTAGGATTAACACAGTAAAAATGACAGTCTTACCAAAAGCATTCTACAGATTCAATGCAATCCCCATCAAAATACTGGCACAATTCTTCACAGACCTTGAAAGAACAATAATCAACTTCATATGGAAAAATAAAAGGTCCCGGATAGCCAAAACAACACTGTACAATAAAGGAACTTCCGGAGGCATCACCATTCCTGACTTCAAGCTCTATTACACAGCCAAAGTCCTGAGAACAGCTTGGTATTGGTACAAAAATACACAGGTAGACCAATGGAATTGAATGAAAACCCTGATATTAACCCACACACCTATGAACACCTGATTTTTGACAAAGAAGCTAAAATTATACAATGGAAAAAAGAAAGCATCTTCAACAAATGGTGCTAGCATAGCTGGATGCTGGCGTGTAGAAGCCTGCAGATTGATCCATGTCTATCGCCATGCACAAAAGTCCAAATGGATCAAAGACCTCAACATAAATCCAGCCACACTGAACCTCTTAGAAAAGAAAGTGGGAGGTACCCTTGAATGAACTGGTACAGGAGACCTAACACCAGTAGCACAGACACTGAGATTGACAATTACAAATGGGACCTCCTAAAACTGAGAAGCTGCTGTAAGGCAAAGGACAAGTCAGCAAGACAAAACAGCAGTCCACAGAATGGGAAAAAATATTCATCAACCCCACATCTGATTTCAAAATACACTAAGAATTCAAAAAGCTAGTCACCAAAATACCAAACAATCCAATTAAAAGTAGGGTACAGAACTAAATAGAGAATTCTCAACAGAGGAATCTAAAATGGCTGAAAGACACTTAAGAAAGTGCTCAAAATCCTTCTCCATAAGGGAAATGCAAATTAAAACAACTCTGAGATACCATCTCACTCCTGTCAGAATGGCTAAAATCAAAAATACCAATGACAATTTATGCTGAAGAGGCTGTGAAGAAAGGGGAACACTCCTCCATTGATGGTGGGAGTACAAACTTGTGCAGCCACTTTGGAAATCAGTATGGTGGTTTCTTGGGAAAATGGGAATCAGTCTACCTCAAGGCATATACCCAAAGGATGCACATTCATACAACAAGGACATATGTTCAACTATGTTCAAAACAGCATTATTTGTAATAGCCAGAACCTAGAAGCAACATAGATGCCCCTCAACCAAAGAATGGATAAAGAAAATGTGGTATATTTACACAATGGAGTACTACTCATTGGAAAAAAACAATGAAATCTTGAAATTCCCAGGCAAATGGATAGAACTGGAAGAAACCATCCTGAGAGAGGTAACCCAGTCACAGAAAGACAAACATGGTATGTACTCACTCATATATGGATTTCAGACACGGAGCAAAGGACTACAAATCTACAATCCACACCTCCAGAGAAGCTAGGAAACAAGGAGGACCCTAAGAGAAAAACACATGGTCCCCCGAAGAAGGGGAAAGGGACAAGAACCCCTGAGCTAATTGGGAGCATAGGGGAGAAGGGAAGAAGGGAGGAAAAAGAGAAGGGGAGAAGACAAAAGGGGAGGAGAACAAGAGGGATCAGGAAGACTGAGTCAGGGGAGGAATAAATGGGAGCAAGAAAAGAGATACCTTATTAGAGAGAGCCAGTACAGGTTTAAAGAGAAATCTGGCATTAGGGAAATGTTCAGAGATCCACAGGGCTGACCCCAACTAAGAATCTAGGCAGTGGTGGAGAGGCTGCCTTTGGTGCCCTTCCACTATAATGAGACTGATGACTACCTTGTCATCCTAAAGTCTTCATTCAGTAGCTGATGGAAGCAAAAACAGACACCCACAGCTAAGCACTGAGCCAAACTCCTGGAATACAGTTGTAGAGAGGGAGGGAGGATGAGCAAAGCAGTCAAGATGGTGCTGAGGAAACCCACAGTTGACCTGACCTAGTGGGAGCATAGAGTTGTAAAGCTGGGGAACCAATGTTGGACCAAACCAAGCTCTCTGAATTTGGGTGCCAGCTAGGAGGCCTGGGCAGTCTATGGGACCTCTAACAGTAGAACCAGTATCTAACCCTAGTGCACAAATGGTCTTTGGGAGCCCATTCCCTATAGAGGCCTAGGCCCTTCCCCAAATGATGTGGCAGACTTTGATGATCCCCCCCATGGAAGGCCTCATTATCGTTGGGGAGTGGGTGGAGGGTGGGTTGGGGGACCTGGGGAGGGGCATGGAAGGATGGGAGGGAGAGGGAACAGGGGATTGATATGTAAAATAAGACTGTTTCTAAATTAAAAAAAAGAAAAAAAAGACAAACCATTCAGATTTCCATTAATTATTATATAGTCGAACATTGAAAGCTTGTGCAGTTATAAGCAGTAACAAGGAAGCTGCTTTGGTACTGACTGCCAAGACACAGTAAGGTAAAACAGAAAGCAAGATACAGCACAATATCCATATGTCTTTGCTTATAATGTATGTGTTGCTTAAATCATGAAAATATTTCTGTAAGAACACATAGGACACAGGCTAACTTGACTACATCTGGAAAGGAAACTCTGTAAGCATGGATGTTTGCTTTCCCTGGTGGTGCTGGGGACTGACATCAGGGACTTACAACACCAGCAAGCTCTCTACTAACTACACCCGCATCCTGAAGGAGACCATTTGTATCTTTCGGTGTCTTTTGAACCTTGTAAAAGTCCACAAAATATTAAGTGAGTAGAGTGGCTATAATCCCAGGACTTAGAAGGCTGAGGCAGGAGAACTGCCACAAGTTCAAGGCCAGAATAGGCTACAGAGTAAAATATCTTACAAAAACAAAGAAAAAAACAAAATGGCTAGAGCTGTAGCCCAGTTGGTACAGCGCTTACCCAGCATGTACAAAGCCTTGGGTTCAATACCCAGCATCACATAAAACTGGGTGCTGGGGGCTGGAGAGATGGCTCAGAGGTTAAGAACAGTGACTGCTCTTCCAGGGGTCCTGAGTTCAATTCCCAGCAACCACATGGTGGCTCACAACCATCTACAATTCCATCTGTTGTCCTCTTCTGGCATGTAGGCAGAACACTGTATATGTAATAAATAAATAAATCTTTAAAAAAAAAAAAAACTGGGTGTTATGGCACATGCCTGCAACCCAGCACTCAGAAAAGCAGAGGCAGGAAGATCAGAAGTTTAAGGTCATCCTTAGCTATGTGGCAACCCTAAGGCTAGCCTGGGCTATATAAGACCCAGTCTCAAAAAAAAATTTATAACATAAATAAGAAATAAAATTCAACTGAAAGGGAGACAATAGTCTATCATACTTTTCTTGTAAAAGACTCTTAAGAAACCAAAGGTATCATTTACTAAAGGTAGGGAAGCAGCTCTTATTCAATGTCAGGAACAAAGACAATGCTTTCAAAAAATACTATTCTCATGGAGCTATTAACCCACGGAAGAACTGTGTATTTTTTTAATCAGATTCTTGTAGAGTTTAAACAAAATTTAAAAGCATTATTATAGGGGTAATGAAGTGACTACTATACAGTAAATAAGCAAAAGATCAACTACACACAATGCACATAAAACTACACAATCAGATTGCTTGGGATTGGCTGGATCCAGAGGAGGACATATGAGTCAAGTTCAAGAATAGCAATTATCAGGCTGAAAAGATGGCTCAGAGGTTAAGAGCATTGGCTGCTCTTTAGAGATCCTGAATTCAATTGACAACCACATGGTGGCCATCTACAATGAGATCGGGTACCCTCTTTTGACATGCAGACAGAAAACTGTACACATAATAAACAAACTACATTTATAAAAAAAAAAAAAAAAAGCTGGGCATTGGTGGCACATACCTTTAATCCCAGCACTCGAAGGCAGAGGCAGGCAGATCTCTATGAGTTTGAGACCAGTCTGGTCTACAAGAGCTAGTTCCAGGACAGCCTCCAAAGCCACAGAGAAACCCTGTCTCGAAAAACAAAAACAAAAAACAAAAACAAAAAAACCAAATGCCCTGCACACATTATCTCATGTGTACTCTAAAATACAAGGTTTTTTTCATGCTTATTCAAGTTCTACTGCTAATACTTCCCTCTAATTTCACAATGAAAATTTAGAGTGTGCTCCCCAACTTACCTCCCCCATTAATTCCTTCACAACAGGCACCACTCCATTGTGCTTGGTGAAGCCTTGGTATGACATATTCCTGGCAGCTCTCTGGGTGCAGATGAATATATCACCATTCGCTGTCTCAAACCCAATGTACTTCATATCAGGGTGAACCCAACAGTTTGTCTGTCCAAACATAGTCTCAGGTCTAAGGGTAGCAGCTACTAGGAAGATATTTTTCCCTTTCAGGCCACTAAGAAGAAAAAACACATATGTATATTAAAAATGTGGCTTCCCTCATAATTATCTGATTGCTCAGAAATGATCAATCAAACCAGGCATAGTGGCAAGTTCAATCACAGTACCTAGAAGTCTGAGGCAAGAACACTAGGCCGCAAAGCAAAACCCTGTCTCCAGTAAAAGAAGAAAAAAAGGAAAGAGGAAAAGAAAAAAGACCATGAAACAATAATTTTTAGCAAACCTACCTTAATTTTGATGGGTATGGTTCAAGCACCTTCAGTTTAACTAGGGTATATTCCTGAGGTCCAACACCCTAAACAAATGAACAAGGGAAAAACATGGATTTACCCTGCTAACCTATGCAGGAATCTGCTTCAAATTTCTGACATGAATTCTTGCACATAGGGATAATTCTTCCTTCCAGTGGGGACAGTACCACTGGGGTGGCCATAATAAAGAGTATTACAGGGGTCTAGAGAGATGGCTTAGAGGTTGAGAGCACTGGCTGCTTTTCCAGAGGTCCTGAGTTCAATTCCCAGCAACCACATGGTGGCTCACAGCCATCTACAATTCAATCTGGTGCCCTCTTCTGGTATGTAGGCAGAACACTGTATATGTAATAAATAAATAAATCTTTAAAAAAAAAATAAAGAATATTGCAGTGACTACTCAAAGTCCCAGATAATCACCTCTCCAGTTTGTCTATCATGATCCATGCAAGGCTGTCCATCTTTTGGAGAATAAATGGTGTACCTAAAAAATAAATAAATAAATAAATTTTACAAAAAAAAAGAACAACAACCAGCAAACACTGTAATATTATTCGAGTTACATTATAAGGTATCCCTACAAGTGTGAGTTATAACTAACACACTCAACCGAGCCATTGTCTAGATTACTCGTGCTCTGATGAGAAGTTCTGAACTAACATCTCCAGCTTCATGAAAGGGAGCACCACTGAAAACTATGGGTTAGCCTTAGCCTTCCAGTAATGAAGCATAAGACTATCAGATAAGTTCATATAGGTGGGCAGTGATGGCACACACCTTTTATCCCAGCACTCGGGAGGCAGAGGCCGGCAGAGTGGCCAGCCTAATCTACAGAGTGAATTCTAGGACAGCCAGGGCTACACAAGAAACCCTGTGGGGGTGGAGAGAATAAATTCACATGTATGAAGTACAAATCGCTTTTTCTTAACCTACAAAATCAAGGAAGACTCTTAATAATTTACAGAAGTATAAGCTAAAACACAAAATAATTTTGGCTGGGCGTTGGTGGCGCACGCCCTTAATCCCAGCACTCGGGAGGCAGAGGCAGGCGGATCTCTGTGAGTTCGAGGCCAGCCTGGTCTACAGAGCAAGTTCCAGGACAGCCTCCAAAGCCACAGAGAAACCCTGTCTCGAAAGCACCAAAGAGGAAAAATAAAGAAAAGATAGACAAACAGATGAATGCATGGATGGACAAATAAAGGATAAAAGAGAATAAGAAGGGATGGGATACAGGTACTGAATTGTGATGCAAGAATTATGATTTTTGTTGATTTGAAACAAAACAAACTCACCGCTTCCCAAATTTAATTTTGTTTCTTTCTCTTAATGTCACAAATTGCCACCTGACAAAAGAATCATAGTAAGGGTTTACATCCGTGGTGATGAAGGAACGCCGCCAGTCTACCTGAAAAAAGAAAATGAAAAGGTACCTTTTATAAGTAAGGGTTCCTGAGCCAACTGTTTACCTAGCTACTATTTACTTCAACTGAAAAGTAGATAAGCTATTAAAGAAAAAAATTTCCAGTTCCATATGTTAAATACATACAAATCATTAAAATAATTTGTTTAATTAATAGGTTTTAAAATACAAGCACTTGCTGAGCAGGGGTGGCACATGCCTTTAATCCCAGCACTCAGGAAGCAGAGGCAAGGGGATGAGCCCAGCCTGGTCTATAAAGGAAGTTCCAGGACAGCCAGGGCTACACAGAGAAACACTATTTCAAAAAATAAAACAAAACAACAACAAACAAACAAAAAAAAAGCACACTTATACATTAGCTAACATATAAGACTTATAGTAAACAATAAATTTAAAAGAAATACTTAATATAGTCAACATACTCAAGTTAAACTTTGGTGTCTTCATATTCTTTAAAAAAAATCCTTTCTACCAATTGCTAATAAATGTATTCTGATAAGACAAATACTGAAGTTTTTCTTCCTCATATGGAGTTGCACTAGTTGCCAGTCTAGTAACATCCAAATTTTTGGTGACATTCAGCCAGAATATACTTTTATAAATTTAAAAGTTGTTCCATATCTTTTTAAATGACACAAAAGTAAATTCCTTTCACTTGTCTTTAACACTGAAGGCGATGGCATACCTTCAAACCTATTTTCTTCAGATCCTGCACAGCCAGGGGTGGGAAATAATCCAGCCAATGTTCTGCTTCAGAAAACTTCACTATGTCTTCATCAGAAAGCCCAAGAGATTTCATAATGTCCCACTGGTACTTAGAAGATCCTGCTTTGGCAGCAGCTTTACTCTGAAAACAATTAAACACAAACTCCATTAAAGCATAGTCAACAACTGTTCAGCACCCCAGGACCACAGAAATTTTAATTTCATAATCCTATTTGGTAATTCTGTTTCTTTTTGAAACAGGGTCTCACAGTGTAGTCCTAGCTGCCCTAAGACTCACTATGTAGACAGGCTCTCCCACAAGGGATCTGCTGCTCTATCAGAACACCACAGCAGGTACAGATATTATTTTGTCCACTGGACTACACAGTCAGGATGTCCATCAGGAAACGGACACCAGTGACAACAAAATGAAGGAACAACTAAACCACCACCATGACGATCTTAGCACCACACTGTTTCCTTTCTTCTGATGGCACACATGCCCTTCTTAGCTCAAAATAAAAATCACTTCAATTTAATCTAGTATGAGAAAACATCAATTGACCCCAAATTGAAGGAATCTATTTAATGGTTGAAATTTTGGCCCCCTCTGTCTCTCTTTCCTGTTCTATTACTATTTCTTTTCCCTTCCTTCACAGATAACAGCATGAAATGCCTCATCAGGTACTGAACTCTCAACATAAGCCTTCCCAGCGTCAAGAACATCAGGCCAATAAATTTCTAGTCAGTATAAATCACCCACTCTGTGGTATTATCACTGCAACACAAAAACAGACATAACTTTTTTGACAGTCAATTCTGTATCTGAATAATACTTTATCAAAAATCACAGAAGACAACAGTGTAGTGTAGATTGGGTCTTTTTCTTTTAAATTCATTCATTTTTATTTTATGTATATTTTGCCTGCATGTATGTATATGTACCATGTGCAGGCCTGGTGTCCACAGAAGTCAGAAGGCATTAGATCCCCTCCAACTCCAAATTGTGGACGGCTATAAACTACCACATGTGTGGATATTGGGAATCATACCTAGATCCTCTGCAAGAGCAACAAGTGCTCTTAACTGCTGAACCGTCTCTCCAGCCCCTGCATGCCCTTCCCCCCACCCCACTCCCTGACTGGGTCTTAAAAACAGAGAAAAAATATTAGAAGGATGGGTAAAACTTCAAGACAAGGTCAGCAAGAGGACTTAGTATGAGTACTGTACACAGACCTACAGTCTGAGTTCTATCCCTCCATCCTACAGGATGGCAGGAAAGGACTACTCCAGAGTTGTCTTCTGACCTCCATAAGCATGCACCTACTGCTAAGCTTACTCCTGACCACCCCACCCCCCCACACACACAATCTCTAATTCAAATAAGGAGGCTAAAGAGAGAACAGAGAACACATTCACTTCCCAGCAAACATGTCAGGCTGCTCACAACTGCCTGTAACTCCAGTTCCAGGGGGTCCAACACTTTCTAGACTCTGTTGTAAGCACCTGCACATAACAAACCCACACAAACGCACACAGGTACACACATAACTAAAAATAAAATCTTTTAAAAAGTGAAATCCGCCGGGTGTTGGTGGCGCATGCCTTTAATCCCAGCACTTGGAAGGCAGAGGCAGGCGGATCTTTGTGAGTTCGAGGCCAGCCTGGTCTACAAGAGCTAGTTCCAGGACAGCCTCCAAAGCCACAGAGAAACCCTGTCTCGAAAAACCAAAAAAAAAAAAAAAAAAAAAAAAGTGAAATCCTCTTTTTAATTTCAGATGAACTCTACAGTTTAGTACACAGCACATAATTAATATGTTAACTGCTTAGGTAGGATGACTGCATCATATTTACAGAAGAGTAACATTAGGGGAGGTAGGCAAAGGTTATGCTGGAATGCTATACTATCCTTTAAATCTAAAATATATCAAATTAAAGTGAAAAAACAACAATAAAGTCAGACAATATTTTGATTTCATGGATTTTTCTAATGTACATGGGTGTTTTGACCGCATGCATGTCTGTGTACCATGTGCATCCAGGTACCCAAAGAGGCAAGAAGAGGGCATCAGATACACTGGGACTCGAGTTACAGACAGTAATGAACCACTGCGTAGTTACTAGGAATGGACACGGGTTAACAGTGCTGTTAACACTGATCTATCGCTCCAGCTGATGTGACAGATTTTCATCTTTGCGGGTGTGTATACGGTGAATGTTACATGTGCATGCCCATCAGTATCTATGGTGTACACGTGGAGGTCAGGACGACCTCCAGTAGCATTTCTCCACTTCCAGCTTGTTTGGGGCGGAGTCCCTGTTGTTCAACACTGTGCTCCAAACTAGCTAGCCTCCAAGCTTCTGGGGATTTTTCTCTCTGCCTCCCATCTCATCAATGGAGTGCTGGGAATTGAAGATGTTGTGCTTACCCAGAAAGCTCATTACCCACTGAACCATCTAAAGAGCCTTGATTTGATAGTTTCTTAAAATTGCCTAGTACATTTCATGTGGCAGGCACCTGCCAGTGTTGGGTATGTACAAATATCCGGAGAGTGAAAACTTTACACCCGACAACTGAAACATAAGTAACCACCAGACCTTTTTTCCTTTGGCTTTATCCTTCATTATCAAATCTCCAGGTTTGACACCACTTTCTTCCTCTTCCTCTTCTTCCTCTGGAAAATCAGGAGGGCAGCCATACAGCTCTATTTCTCTTTTGAGCTTGTCAGCACATGCCTATAGCACAACAGTAAAGAGAGCCAAGTTCAGAACTCAAGGATATAAAGTTGTTTCCAAGGCCAACTAAAATTGACTTTCTGAAATTGTGTGCAACGTCTACACACATATATATATATAGTATATATATATCACTACAGAAAACCACAACAATGCAAATCACATACCTCAAAATCCTATAATGTAGTTTGTATTTTATTATATACAGTACTCAGTGTAGTATCCTGATACACTAAACAGCAGAAATGATAAGATACATAAAACATAGTATGTCATTTTGGGTAACAATATTAATGGTTTCTCATTTTAAAGATCATCTACGAGCCGGGAGATGGTGGCACGCACACCTTTAATCCCAGCACTCGGGAGGCAGAGGCAGGCAAATCTCTGTGGGTTAGAGGCCAGCCTGGTCTACAGAGAGAGTTCCAGGACAGCCTCCAAAACAATACAGAGAAACCCTGTCTCGGAAAAAAAAAAAAAAAAAGAAAATGTAAAAATCTTGAGACAACCAAGGAAGTTTAACTACAGAGAAGATAAAGGTGCTAATATCACATAATGTGACTGCAGGGTGCTTGATGTAAGACAGAGCAAAGAACGATGATGCAAGCTACAAAAGACACGAAGACTACAAGAGACGCATACCACAAAAGCAAGATGAATGCTACAAGAGATGAACACTACAAAAGAGATGCACTCTCCATACAGAGATGCACACTAAAGTATTCAGGGAGATAGCATGACATCTGCAAGTCACTTTCAAAAAGTGCACTGAGTAACTACAAGAAAGGCATGAGTGCCTAGGTGTGAGCTGACAGAGCTAAGCAAAGGCAACAGACTACAGTAGAATGTATTACGTACTCCCTGTACCATCCTTTCATCTCTTCTGCAAGTCCAAAAGGCTGGAAAACAAGAAGTTCCTAGGCTGGGGGTGCAAGCTTAGGCATCACAGTGCTCACCTCATCCACATAAAGTTCTAGGTTCTATCCCCACACCATACACACGAGGCATGATGGCACAGCCTATATTTCCAAAACTTATAAGGAGACAGGTCATCCTTGGCTACACAGCAAGTTCAAGGACAGCCTGGGCTACATAAGACCTTAGGTTTTATTGTTTGTTTGGGGTTTGGGGGGGGGTGTTGAGAAAAGGTATCCCAGTAGCTAGGGAACCTGTCCTAGAACTCACTCTGTAGACCAGGCTGGTCTTAAACTCAGAGATCCGCCTGTCTCCGCTTCCTGAGTGCCTGGATTAAAGGGGTGTGCCATCACTGCCCAACTTTTTGAGATCTTGTCGTACACACAAAAAAATTCAAAAATAATCTTTTCAATTCTAGCTTTCTGATCCACTCTTCATAGGCAATTACTTCTAAAATAAGCTTTTATTTTATTTTGTTTTGAGAAAGGGTCTCACTATGTAGATCTGGCTAGCCTAGAACTCACTATGTAGACAAGTAGACCAGGCTGGCTGCAAACTGATCTGCTGCTCTGCTTCCTGAGTACTGGGATTGTTTTGCTTTTTTACACAGGGTCTCACTATCTAGACTTGGCTGGCCTAGAACTCACTATATAGATTAGGCTGGCCTCAAACTCACAGATAACCTGCATCTACCTCTCAAGTACTGAGATTAAAAGTGTGCATACCATGCACCAGTACCAAACAAACCTGCAAAAATGATCAAAATATGAACTGCATCATTTTATGTCATTCTGTGTGTACAAATATATACATATATGTACATTTTACTTGTTAGAAATAACTATTCAATTCTAACAGATATGAATATATAAATTACTCAAAACACATTAAAAATGACATAGAAAGCCGGGTGGTGGTGACGCACACCTTTAATCCCAGCATTTGGGAGGCAGAGGCAGGCGGATCTCTGTGAGTTCGAGGTCAGTCTGGTCTGATCTTCTTCCAAGTGAGTTCCAGGAGAGCCTCCAAAGCAACACAAAGAAACCCTGTCTCAAAAAAACCAAAAAAAAAAAAAAAAAAAAAAGACAAGACATAGAAATCACTTGGGCATCAATGTGTGCTTTGTGTTTTTCCTTTTCCCTCAAACAGTCTCACAGTACAGTTCAAATTGGCCTCAAACCCTCAGTCCTCCTGCCTCAGCCTGCAAAGAGCTGAGACTATTGCCCTGCCACACCTGGCTAATGGATATTTTGTTTTAGCCCTTCTTCCAATAGATTTACACGTGCACATACATGTGGAAGTCAGAGGACAACCTCAGGTGTCAATCCTGGCTTCCGGCGGCTCTTCTGCTTCCCATCTCCTGGTAGGGTACCCTGAGATTACACAGTTGCATGCACTGCTGTGTCTGGCTTTTAAGTGGATTCTGGGGCTCTAAACTCAGGTCATCAGGCTTTACTTGGTGTGGTGGTATGAATAAAAGTGGCCCCCATAGGCCCATAGGGAGTGGCATTATTAAGAGCTGTGACCTTGTTGGAGTAGATGCACCCTTGTTGAAGGAAGTGTGTCACTGAGATGGGGTTTGAGGTCTTATAAGTTCATGTCTGGCCAGTGTGGCGCATAGTCTCCTTCTGCTGCCTGTAGATCTTGACTGTAACTCTCATCTACCTCTTCAGCACCATATCTGCCTGCATGCTGCCATAATGATAATGAACTAAACCTCTAACTGTAAGCCAACCCCAGCTAAATGTTTCCTGATGGCAGAAGTTTCTGTCCCACCTGGTCCCAAATAAACACACAGAGGCTTATATTAATTATAAACTGTTTGGCCAATGGCTCAGGCTTCTTATTGGCTAAATCTCTCTTCATTATTACCCCATTTCTATTAAACTATGTATTTCCACATGGTCTTGGCTTACAGGAGAATGCCAAGACATCCTATTTTCCCAGTAGCTACATAGCGTCTCTCTGTTCCTTTGCCCAGCTTTTTAGTCTGGTAGCCCTGCCTATACTTCCTGCCTGGCTACATCCTGGCTGTCCATTGGTAGAAACAACCTTATTTATCAACCAACAAGAGAAACATATATTAACAGCACACAGAAGGACAGCCCCCATCAGTTTCCCTTATAAAAGTTGCCATGGTCGTGGTGTCTCTTCACAGCAATAAAATCCTAAGACACTTGGCAAATGCTTAGATAGCTTCACCCTAAGTTATCTCGTTAGCCCTTCAAATTTTTTTAAATTAATTTTTACTATAACAAATTTAACTCATTTCATAGAATGCTTTAATGTAATATGGCACAATGTTAAAATCCAATTCCAAGATCATAAATCAGGTATTATTTACTCTAAGTTCAAAATTAGAAACCAGGGGTTGGAGAGATGGCTCAGAGGTTAAGAGCATTAGCTGCTCTTCCATAGCACCTGAGTTCAATTCCCAGTAACCACTTGGTGGCTCACAACCATCTATAATGCCTTCTTCTGACATGCAGGCATACATGCAGATAGAGCACTCATACCTAAAAAAACCATAAATAAGTCAGGTGTTGGTGGTGCATGCCTTTAATCCCAGCACTCGGGAGGTAGAGGCAGGCGAATCTCGGTGATTCAAGGCTAGCCTACTCCACAGAGCCAGTGTCAGGATAGGCTCCAAAGCTACACAGAGAAACCCTGTCTCAAAAAACCAAAAACAAATAAAACAAAACAAAATAAAAAATAAAAAACCATAAATAAATTTTTTAAAAATTAAGAAAAAGAGTAGAAGTCAATCCTCTAAGCCATCTTACCTTAATCGGCATACCGGTACAGTGCAACCCAAAGGGAAACAGACACATTTTTCCTTTTAATCTCTGGTATCCTACTGCAAACTACAAGAAGACAATCAAATATAAATTATAAATATAAATGGTAGATTCAAACAAAATGCTAACTTTGACAGCACTAATTTCCCTCCTCCCAGCTTTAGAACAGATATTTTATCACTGCAAAATTCTACTCCAGGGCTGGAAAGATAGCTCACAGGTTAAGAGTACTGACTGCTCTTCCAGAGGACCTGAGTTCAATTCCCAGCAACCATATGGTGGCTCACAATCATCTACAATTCAATCTGGTGCCCTCTTCTGGTATGTAAGCAGAACACTGTATATGTATTAAATAAACAAATAAATAAATCCTTAAAAAAATTCTACTCAACTATCTTTTTCTGTTGTTTTTCACCAACACTGAAATTTTGAACATACTCATGTCCAGAACCCTGAGCAAATATGTACATGGCATGGAAACAAAAGCATAAATATTAAACTATTAAAATTATTCTTTAAAAGTAAGAATTTAGGGGACTGGAGAGACGACTCAGAGTTTAAAAGCACTGATTGCTTTTCCAGAGGACATGGGTTCAATTCCCAGCACCCACATGGCAGCTTACAACTGTCTGTAATTCCAGGATCCAGCATCCTCACACAGACATACATGTAGGCAAAACACCAAAATAAAAATGAATAAATTACTTTTTGAAAAGTATTTGAATACCCTTAATAGGAAATTAATTTTATACATGCAGTTTTATTCACACCAGTATTTATTATATACCCTCCCTACCCCACCTTAGTAAACACAAGAGCTTTACCTCACACTTGGATAGGGAAAATGTGTGTCCCAAATGAAGGCGTCCATTCATGTATGGATATGGGAAGGTAACAAAGTATTTGCCCTTGCTTCAAAATAATCATGTGAAAAAGAATACAAAAAAGAAAATGTTAAATTTCTTCACAATAAACAATGGGATGGAAAGGTGGCCTGGTCATGTAAATACTCTGTCTAAAGTCTAGTTTTTTAAGAAGCTAGGGAGATAGCACAGTATTTAACAGTACTTGCTGCTTGAATAAGAGAAGCCACATGACAGCTCACAGTCATCTGTAACTGTTCAAGGGGTCAAACGCCCTCTTCTGAACTCTGCAGGCACCGCACTCACTGATATACTTATATGCGGGGGGAAAACAACTCATGCAAATAACACAAAAATTAATTCATTTTTAAAAACAAAATAAAGTTTAGTATTTAAAAGATAGCAAGTAGCCAGGCAGTGGTGACACACACCTTTAATGCCAGCACTCGAGAGGTATTGGCAGGTGGATCCCTGTGAGTTCGACACCAGCCTGGTCTATAAGAACTAGTTCCAGGACAGCTTCCAAAGCCACAGAGAAACCATGTCTCGAAAAACCAAAAGAAAAAAAAAATTAGCAAGTTTGGGCGAGACACAGTGACACATGCCTTTAACCCACCACTCAGGATCTAAAAGCAGGTGAATCTCTGTGAATTTGAGCTGAGTGCTGTTCATACAGAAAGTTTGGGCTGGGAAGACAGCTCAGAGGTTAAGAACACTGGCTGTTGTTCTGAGTTCAATTCCCAGCAACCACATGGTGGCTCACAACCATCTATAGAGATCTAATGTCCTCTTCTGGTGTGCAGGCAGAACACTGTATACATAATAAATAAATAAATTGTGGTGATATTTTGTTTGTGTTCTGACAAATAAAGCTTGCATGAAAGGCCAGAGAAGTAAAACAGCCAGTCACTAAAGTTCTTACCTCTACAAAATCCTCAGTCTAAATGGCTGAGCTCCAGTCTCCTCCAGCCTTATAGTCCTCTCTCCACCCAGTCATATCTCTTTTTGTCTCTACCTCCCTAGGCATGAGATCCCAAGTGCTGGAATCAGAGGTGTGCCACCACTGCCTGGCCTCTATGGTTAATGGTTAATTAGTGACAAGCTCCCCCCTCCGATCTTCAGGCACAAACAAAATATCACAACAATAAATCTTAAAAAAAAAAAAAAAGGAGGAGCAGGAAGAGGAGGGAGGAGGAAGAAAAGAAGGAGAAGGAGAAGGAGGAGGAGAAGAGGAAGAAGAAGAAGAAGAAGAAGGAGGAGGAGGAGGAGGAGGAGGAGGAGGAGGAGGAGGAGGAGGAGGAGGAGGAGGAGGAGGAGGTGGTGGTTCTAGGTCAGCTAAAGACTCAAGAAAGACTGTCTCAAAAAAAGAAAATATATTATTAAGTTACAGGCAGTGGTGGCACATGCCTTAAATCCCAGCACTCTGAATCCAGAGGCAGGCAGATTTCTGTGAGTTAAAGGCCAGTCTCATCTACAGAGTGATTTACAGGACACTCATGGCTACATAGAGAAACCCTGTCTCTAAAAACACAAAAAAAAATTTTTTTAATATATTAGGTTTATAAACCTAAAATGAAAAGCTTTCCAAAAAGTTAAATAAGTTTAACTGTGAAAACATTTACATTCATAAATGACTATTATGGAATAATCTTGAGCTGGGGATACAGCTTGATGGTAGAGCACTTACATAGCATGTATGAATTAGTCCACAACACAAAAGAGAAATAAACATGTGTATAGCAAACCTGGGAGGTTTAGCTTAGACTGAAATATTTGAGTTACAATGATATAATTTTAAAACTAACATTTTAAAGATTCTGTACTGTTTTAACATTTAACTGAGCCAGGCATTGGTGGTGCATGCCTTTGATCCCAGCACTCAGGAGGCAGAGGCAGGTGGATCTCTGTGAGTTTGAGGCCAGCCTGGTCTACAGATCGAGTTCCAGGACAGGCTCCAAAAAAATACAGAGAAACCCTGTCTTGGAAAAAAAAAAAAACTTAGTTGAAAAAGTGACACTCTTTTTCATTAAAGATACACACAAAGCAACTCAAGCTCCTTGGGGAAAACTTTCCAAATATCACACAGCACATGCAGTGCAGAGACTTCCTAAATGCCACACAGTTACAGTGCAGAGACTTCCTTTTTCACAAGAGGTATTTGTAACCTATGTATTTATATCACACAGCCTAAACAGCGCATTTGTAAGTGTTCAGCCAGGATGGAAGGCAGAGGAGGCAGGGGGATCGCTGTGAATCCAAGGTCTGTCTGGTCTACATAAAGAGTTCTAGGCCAGGCAAGACTACATAGTGAGATCCTGTCTCAATAAAATAAAATGATCATTGTACTATGCCATGTAATGTAACTGAGCACTTACAAATGCACCCTACAAGTTATAACTCAGTGAAACCAACATAAAGTGCTCGCTACTCTCCACAAGGGAAAATCATAACCTCCAGTTGGCTTTTGTCATTCTCTTCCTTTTCCATAGTTTGCAAATATGGATGTGATCTTCAACAACATATTACTTAGTGTGGCTCACTTGTGAACTTGACTAAAGCACAGAATGCTTCAGAAAGACTTCTGCAATTTCATCTTCACCATGTTAATAAATTTCTTCAACAATACTGCATATCTCAACGGGTCATTCTTTTACTGAGCCAAGCATTATTATGGTTAATTTTTTTATTAAACTTATTTAATGTAAACTAAAATTCTAAAACCAAACTACAGAAGCTACTGTGGTTTAAAGTATAACAGTAAAGATAGTATGCCAGCAATTTCTCTTTCAATTTAAATATATCGTATAACATGCATTCCATTAGAATATAGTTAAGTAATAAGTAAAGAGGATAGATTTTAGAATTAGTAAACCTTAGCAACAATCTGCAGTCACACCTTAAGTTCATCAGCTCTTAAAAACCAAGCTCATCTTGCCTAGTGAATACTTGGAAGGGCAGAGCCTTTAGTCCTAGCACTTGGGAGGTGGAGGCAGGGTGAGTTAGAAGCCAGCCTGGTCTACATAGTACACCAGAGCTACATAACAGAGCCGCCCCCCCCCCAAAAAAAAACAGCTTGGAAGGACAGAAATATGAAAGACTCAACGCTGTGAATTCCTATCAACTTTGAGTTTACATGGCCTATCTCACTATCTGTAAAATGTTGTTTAATTTTTTTAAAAAAATTGCTTACCAGGTTGGGGATAGCTTAGTTGAGTGCTTGCCCAGGATACACAAAGTGCATACACCACAAAAATCAAGCATGGTGACACATGCCTGTAATCCTAGCTAAGGAGGTAGAGGCAGAGGATCAATTCAGGTCATTCTCTGCTACATGGCAAGTCTGGAGGCAGCCTGGGATAGTGTGAGACCTTGTCTCAAAAAAAAAGCATTCACCTTAAAAGGTTATTATAAAGCTAGGCAAGGGACTGGAGATGTTCAGAGCATCTGCTGCTCCTCCATCAGACCAGAGTAGTTCCCAGCACTTACGCGGCAGCTCACAGGTGTCTTTAATTCCAGTCCTAAGGGATCTGACGCCCTCTTCTGAGCTTTGTATGCACCAGGTACCCACATGGTGCACAGACATACATGCAGGCAAAGCACCCATAAACATTAAAAAATAATAATAAGCATAAAAAATTCCTAAGATTCAATGAGAATATGGTATGTTTCCTAATACAGAATAAGTTCACAGTTAGCCACCACCACACACATTTTTCTGTTTTCTTTTTTTTTTTTTTTTGTTTTCAAAACTATTTCTCTATGCAACTCTGGCTAGGAACTTCCTCTGTAGACCAGGCTGGCCTGGAACTCAAGGATTCACCTGTCTCTGCCTCCCAAGTACTGGGATTAAAGGTGTGTACCACCACATCCTAATTTAACATAGTGTGTCTTTTTTTTTTTCCAAGACTACTCTCAGTGCAGTCCTGACCGGCTGTTCTGAAATTCACTCTGTAGATCAAAGTGGCCTCAAACTCAGGGATTCTCTTGCCTCTGCCTCCCTAGTGCTAGAATTAAAGGTCACCATGCCTGGCTATTGTAGCCTTCTTTTTGAGAACAATTACTTTGCTTTTGTTTTTGTTCCAATAATCACTGTCTACAATTTGCCTCAAAATTAATATCAAAGCATTATAGTATTTATGAAAAAAGATGAACAAAGATAGATAAAATAAAAATTTTATTCTATATGGGAGTTAATATCAATAAGAATCTCTCAAGAAAAAAAAACTTTCGTAGGACGATGGTGGCGCACGGCTTTAATCCCAACACTCGGGAGGCAGAGGCTGGTGGATCTCAGTGAGTTCAAGGTCAGCTTGGTCTACAAAGTAAATTCCAGGACAGCCAGGACTGTTATACAGAGAAACCCTGTCTGGAAAAAAAAAACTTTCATTTTATCAGTCAGTAAATACAAAACTTCAAAATACTCTCCTTTGTCAAAATGTGAAACAGATTACTTTTAAAAATCTGTATGGGCTAAAAAAAAAAAATTGTATGGGCTGGCAAGATAGCTCAGGAGACACAGGTTCAAGTCCTATCCTCAGAACCCACACGGTAGCAATCAACTAGTTCCTGCAAGTAGTCCTCTGAATTCCACACATGTATCATGGCACACTTACAAACACACATATAAATTTTTTTTATCTTAATGAGAACAAATCTAAGAATTCCGTAGAAAGAGTCTGACTTGTGTACTGGTGGAGCTCGGCTCCTTCAGCCCCGTTCACATTAAACAGACTTCCTCACTTCCCTCTTCCTGGGGCAGCTGAATGCGAGGATCTTCACCCACTCACCTGGCCTGCTTCTGCTTCTCCAAATGAGATGCATTGACTTCAAACACTTTCTCAGCCTCCCATTTCTGCTGGACTTCTTTCTCAATCTTCTTCAAGAAGTCTACTTTGGCTGTTCCTTTTCTTTCCTATTAAATACAAACAGAGGCAGAATGGCTTGCTTTAAAAATTAAGAGCCAGGGATACTAGTGTTTGCCCTGATCCCAGCACCTGAAAGGTGGAAGTTAGAGGACCAAAACTCAAGGTCACCCTCAATCACACAGCAAGTGTGAGGCCAGCCTGGGCTACATGAGACCCTGTGTGAAAAACCAAGAGGAAAAAAGGAAAAGACCCAAGCTGCTCACTGACAGCTCACTGACAGATCAAATTCCTCATGCCTACCTTAAAATGTAAATGAACAAGATTAAAAATTAGTTATTGAGCCCAGCAGGGATGGCACAGGCCTTTGATCCAAGCACTTGGGAGGCAGATACAGGCAGATCTCTGTGAGTCCGAGGCTAGCCTGGTCTACAGAGAGAGCTCCAGGGCAGCCAGGGCCACACAGAAAAACCCTGTCTAGAAAAACCAAAATAATAACAATATGCCTGAACTCACAACAAGAAACTAGAGGAAAGAAATCAGCCTACTGTCACTATAAAGTAGTTATGTTTGAGGAAATAGATGTTTCACCTGATCACAATGTATGCGTGCACTTAAACATCATGTGGTACCTCATTAGTATACATAATTTCCATGAATCAAGTAAAAAGGCCTTTGTGGGATACAAAGCAAGTTCAAGGCCAACTGAGCAACTTAGCAAGACTCCATCACAAATTTAAAAAATAAATAAATATCAAGAAAGGAAGAGCTGGAAAACTGTCTCAGGGGTAAAGAGCCCTGGATGCTCTTCCAGAGGACCTGAGTTCAGTTCCCACTACCACACAGCAGCTCCATTCCCGGGAGTTCCAGATCCAACCCCTCCTCTGGCCTCCACAGGTAGCAGACAAGCACATGATGCAGATATACATACAGGCAAATACATAGCTTCACAATATTCTGCAGTCCATTTATTTTGCTTTGTGGTTTGGGTTTTCTTTTGTTGTTTTGCTTTGAAAACAAGGTGTCACTACACAGCCCTGGCTAGCCTAGAAAAACTCACTATGTAGGTCAGACTGCCCTCCAACTCACAGAGATCTGTCTCTGACTCTGAAGTGTTGGGATTAAGGTGTAGAGCACTGTGGGGACACCAGACCTTGAGCAGAGACCCACTTCCCCTTCGTCGACAGTCTCCACAGAGCACCATGCCCTGCTATTCTGCAGTTACTAGGATGCTTTTATAAACATCATCTCAATTTTACAACCCAAAGAAGTAGAATAAACGGTAATCATCAAATCTGAACTTCAGACAGCAAATGGTGAAAACTGACAATACCATCATCTTACTCCAATTTCTGTTCCCCCTTGTTCTCTTGCCCATACTCCCAAAAACAGAACCAGAAACAGAACCTAACTAAGTTCTTTGCTGGTTTTCAGTTAACAGTTCCGCACTCTGTTGATAGCCTAGTCTATTTTCAGCACAACAGATTTTTGTAAACTGTAAGGTGTTGCAATGAATACAAATTATATTACTTTACTTACAGATACTTAACGTTGCAGGATCAGAAACACACAAACCACCAGAATAAAACAGAGAAATTAGTTCCTGCCTCTTTTCTTGAGGTTTTTCCTATCTGGCTCCCTCTCTAACACTAATTCTCCCATAACAATGGATATGAATAGTCATGGAGATAATCACTTCAAAAGATTTTACTATAACTATAATCAGTCTTTTCAAAGTGGGTATGCAACGCAATGAAAGGCCATTTGCCTAGCATGTCCAAGGCACTAGGCTCAATTTCCAATAGCATTTCCAGAAAAGGGGAGGAAGAGGAGGAGGGAAAAAAAGCCAGGATCCTCTGAAGAGTACAGATGAGTTACTTTTAAGTCAGATACAATATTACACCCCTGAAATTCAACCCCCTTTAAAGAAAGAGGCAAAGACTCAGTTAAAGCTACACAGGGAGTTTTAGAGCCACCTGGGCTACATAAGACTGAGTTAAAAAAAAAATTCTAGCGCCAAAAATTCTTCAACCCTACAGGGACCTTCTACACATGGGCTCCGTTTTCACCAATCCTTAGCCTGCCAGGCCACCCAGTCCCAAGCTTCCACGGCCTCTCCGTATCCACCTGTGCAACGGCTTCTAGTTCTAGCTACTCTGCCGTCACCGTTCTTACCTGGAAATACCCTCCCCAGTCACCTCTGCTCCTCACCTGGGAAGGTGAACGTGGCCGGAGGAAAAACCGCCTGTTCTCTAAACCCGTGACCACCAAGCTCCAGAGGTGTCTGATTCCCGAAAGCCAGTCGCCCCCTCCCGCTAAACTGTCTAATCCCCCCTCCCACGGTCCTGATCACACTGGGTCAGAACGCTACCAGCCCTTCTGACTTTTTGAGACAGTCTTGCTAGGTTACTCGGGTTGGCTCTGAACTCATTCCATAGCCCACGCAAGCCTTTAAATCTGTAGCCCTGTCTCGGTCTCCGAAGTAGCTACGATGGCTAGACCTGCGCCAACGGATCCAGGGGCTTAGTTTGAAGTTAAGGCATATGTAAAAGTCAGCGGTTCAGAGACACTAAACACTTCTTTCCCAATAAGGTGCCCGATCTTTGTTGTTGAAACTTTTACATATTCTTCTCTACCTCTAGCTTTATTTTAAAAACACGATGTGATTCCGTATTCGGAATTCAAGACGTGCCTGTAAAGTGAAGACACCGGCTCAACTGGCGAGAAAAGCAAATGATTCCCCAGGAAACCCTCAAGGGAAGGATGCTCCCTTCCCGGAGACGAGCAGCATGTGGAGAGCCCCGCACACCCTGACAGCGGGTTCCAGGGCCCGAGCCTGAGGACGCTCTTCCCGCCCAAACTCACCGCCATGGTGCCGCCCAAACGGCTCAGGATACAGTACAGTGGTCCCCGTGACACCCTCAGAGAAGCGGCTCCAACTTCTCCCTCCCACTCGGGGAAGCCTAGCCTCCCAAGACACCACAGCACACACTTCACACTGGCTGAGGCAATCGCACGGCTCACAGACTGCAGCCGGGTGCATGTCGCGGACAGCAGGGAGTTGTAGTTCCCAGAACTATGAGTGCTAAGGGCCAACCGGCGCCGGTGAACTACAACTACCAGAAGACAGTGGGATACCGGAAGTCAGGGTAGCCGTAGGCCCGCTCCCAGGTGACACCGGCAGTGATGTCACCCGCACGTTGAACTACAAGATCCGTGATGCAATTCGGGATGATGGCCCGCCACAAGCGAGCCCTAAAGGAGGTGGAGCTAGGATAGTGAGCCTTCTCAGCCTGTGGGGCTGTCGGGCGGTAAGGATGCCAGAATGCGGAATTGATTGCTATTCAGGGAGAGGTGCTAATTATGGCTTGCTACTATGCACATGTATTTATTACTACCAGTGGTGTTCAACAGCTCAGCATGTAGACGTTTGATAGCAGTTATCAAACAATCTGCGCCTTTAGGAGAGAGATCCGGAAACCCACCTGTTCTCTGAAACTTGGCTCAAACCGTGCCTAAGCCACATTTCAAGTACTCGTCTGTGTATGGCTACCATATTGGTTGGTGCAAATATGCTCAAATATTTCCGTCACCACAAAAATATTCTGTTGAACAGACCTGATAATAGATGGCTCTTACTCTTCTGGTGTTCAGCTTTGTTTATGCATTTACCCTTTAATCCAGTAACCACTGAGCGTCTACAAAGCACTTTAAGAGAGGTGAGCAACTCAAACATGTGCTACCAACAATACTAAAGAATTTTTTTCACAAGTAGTTGTAGATAAAATTTAGTGATGGTGCAATCCATGTCTAGCGTATGGTATGAGCACAATAAAAAAAAAGATTGTTGGATGAAAGAAAGATAGAACCTAGGCTAGAAAGCTTTGACTTTCCCAAATAAGGCCTGCACACACAAATACACTCCATCACTTTCCACACCTTTCTCTTGTAACTAGCGACAATTTAGAAATAACTTCTTGTTTTGTTTTTTGTTGTGTGTGTGTGTGTTTTTTTTTTCAAGACAGGGTTTCACTGTGTAGCCCTGGCTGTCCTGGAACTCACTTTGTACACCAGACTGTCTCAAACTCACAGAAATGCATCAGCCTCTGCCTCCCCAGTGCTGAGATTAAAGATGTGTGCCACCATTGCCCACCTAGAAATTACTTCTTAACACTCCACATCTGGGTTAAATGTCTCCTATATATTCCCTGAAGTGATTTGTTCTTTCTCTCCCTTAAAAAAAAAGTAACTAAATTCAATTGCCTGTTTACCACCAGACTTCAAGCTTTGTGACAACAGGACCATGCCTACCAGTATCTGGCACATGGTAGGTGCTTTATAATGTTTTTGAATGAATGAGAGTCTCATACTCCACAGCGTTTATGACTGGTTGTACTTTCCTGTTACAATTGTAAACTAACCTGTACTATTTGTCATCACAAATCACATTGGTAACTGAAACCTTCCATGTAGCAAATACTTATAAAACCCTTCCCATGAACTTGCATGAACCTGACGTAGAACTAGAATAGAGCAGAGAACAAAACAGACATGGTTGCTGTCTTGTGGAACATATCATTTAATGAGAGTGAGACATTAAACAAATGATTCCGTGAACACAAACTATTTAAAACCACCTTCATGCCTCCAAATGTATCTGTATTTCCTATTCAAATGGCTAGGATCTATCTTTCTAAAGAGGGCTAAGGTTAAGGGCTTGCTTAGTGTGTGCACAGTCCCACGTTTGACCCAAGCTCCACTAAAGAGGATAAGTCATTTGGATTCCATTCATTCAACAACATTCATCTAGCATCCTTTATGTACGTGACACTCTCATGCTGGAGAGACACTTAAACAAGACAGGGATAGCTGTGCCTTTCATGGAGAGTAGAGACTAGAGGGGAAAAGGCAGGCATTAAGCCAGCAGGAGCAATGAGAGCCCACTCAGGGAGTTTAAGCAGGGAGGGAATGTGGTCCTATTTGTGTGTTTCAAAGACTACTCTGGAGAAGAATGGAAAAGAATAATAGTGAAAACGGGAAGCTACTACTGTTGTCCAGAAATGATGGTGTCACTGACTGTGAAGCATCAGTTAAGAAGGAGAGAGAGCTTACGAAAATGAAGTGTGGAGAGCGGAGGAAGCCCTGAGTGGATGGAGCCCTGAAGTGAATGTGGGTTGTTGACACACCATGGTTACATCCAGGACTTCAATGCCTCAGCCCCAAGAGAAAATGTCAAAGCTTCCTTCCCCCAAATGTAAGGCTTAAAGACACAACAAAGCCTTCCTGGGATCCATGTGCATAAAACATCCATCATAATTTTCTTCCCTAGATATTTACAGTCTGAAGCCTGCTTCCCTACAGAGACTGTACTTAGAAAGATTAGCTAAATCGCTCTCCTTGTTCAGCTGTATATAATAATCCTGCCCCTTGTTTATGTAAATATAATAAACATGCTAAGCTATCAGGGTGTTTTAAACTCCAACAGGGATCCCAGGTTTTCTATATATACTTGTTTATGTATTTATCTTTTCTCCATTCCCTGGCTACCCCGGGAATCAAGCAGGGACTTGCAATAAAAGAGTTAGAGAAGAATGGCACAACAATTAAGAACACTTGATACCCTTTTATTTATTTTTGTTTCTTTGTTTATTCATTTGCATTTTGGGACAGAGTCCCTCTGTGTTGCCTTGGCTGTCCTGGAACTTGTTCTGTAGACCAGGATGGTGTCAAACTCATAGAAATCCTCCTTCCTTTGCCTCCTGAGTACTGTGACTAAAGGTGTATACTACTACCATCAAACTTTGTTTTGGATTTTTTTTTGAGACAGGATCTCGTTGTGTAGTCCTGGCTGTCTGGAGCTGGCCTCAAACTCAGAGATCACCGCGCCTCTGTAAGTGCTGGGATTAAAGGTGTCCAGCACAACAGTGAGACTGCGGGGTGGGGATTCCCGAGCACACGCTACGCTTGCTGAGTACCGAAGCCAGTTTCCAGCACATGCGTGATTGCTCATGACTACGTGGCACTCCACCTCCAGGGGACCAACACCCTCTTCTGGTCTCTGAGGGCACCAGGCATGCACATGGCACTCAGACATATATACAGGCAAACACATCAAATTTTAAAAACTAAAGAAAATTAAAATGTTAGGGAGTAGTACAACTTTTTGATTGGGAATTATTGATTACTCGCTAGACCATGTGGCCTACCCTCTGTCAGTAAAGGAAATTAGAAAGGTGGCACAATGGATAAGAGTTCCAGCTACAAATCAAACAGATCGCTGTCATCGTTTCCTGAGTGACCTCAAGAAATTCAACTAACTACTCTTTAAAGATAATAATAGCATGTACCTCATCAGATTGCTATGAAGATGAAAGGGGTGATGTGTGTATGGGCCCTGTTTCTGTATGCACATGTATCTGTAAGCATTTTAAAATGTTAGCTATTTATGGCCTTAGAAGCATGAGTCTAAAAACATTAATGACAAAAAGCTTTACCTGTGTTCCTATGAATCTCTTCCCATGCTTAATTGAGCTGCTTATACTCACATCATTTTGTGGGATGCCTTTTCTGATTGCCAAACCCTATAATGCTCAAACTTCAAAACTCAGAATAGAACTCAGTCTCTCCCTGTCTTTCCCACCTAAACTTGTCCCACTGGTTATTCCATTTGATTTAGTAAATTTTCTTTCTTGTCTTTAAAAAATATTTAACCTTTATTTTATGTGCGTTGGTGTGAAGGTGTCAGATCTCCTGGAACTGAAGTTACCGACAGTTGTGAGCTGCCAGGTGGGTGCTGAGAATTGAACCCAGGTCCTGTAGAAGAGCAGCCAGTGCTCTTAACTGGTGAGCCATCTCTCCAGCCCCTGGTCTAGTTTCTAATTAGGCTCCATATGGCTATAATTAATTTTGGCTTGCCGTTGAGTCCTTCTGTGTCAACCTTCATGCCTACTCACCTAACTTCTCTATCTGGGAATGACAGGATTGTGGGGAAAAGATTGTGTGCACTTCTCAGAATAGCTGCCCAGGCACATGGCACTCAGTGGCTAGTTCACAATTATACAGCTTTAGTCCTCAAATGGTTCTCTTCTCTTAGGTTCGTGTTCTGCCCTTATTTTTACACTTCTCCCATTTTTTTTTAAACCTCTCACCTCACTAGGCAACCCAGGCTGGCCTTCTTGTAGCCAAGAAGACACAGTTCTGCTTCCACCTCCCAGGGGCTAGGATCACAGGTGTGAATCATCACACACACAGCTGAACATCTTTTTTCCATAATCCCGAAAATAAGAAGAAAAATAAAGAGAAGGAAGAATAATCCTTTTAGGACTTACAAGCTTAGCTGATGACAACATCATTCTGTAAGCAACTTCCAGCACAGTTCATGAGTCAGCTGATGTTGGGGGTGTGTACGGTGGTTACCTTTGTGGGTTTTGGAATCGGATGCCTAGGTCTGAATTGACGCTTGTCTATCTCTGTGATTTTAGGCGAGTTCCTTCCACCTGGACCTGAGTCCTCAATGTAAAATGGAGATAATGATCATACTTAACCTCCTCAGGTTGCTGAGAGAATAGGAGCTTGTGCCACATAGTGGTAGTACTTACCAATGCCCGGTACATAGTTAAGTGCCCAAGAAGAGGCAAGCAAGCAAGAACAAATACTATGGAAAGCAAGTTTCATCAGTTATGGAAAAGTCTAGACCTGATTGCCACAATCTGGGGACAGTCATTAAGTTAATGGAGACTACTTTTTATTTCAGACAAATGCAAACAAATTAGGGAAATTATTGTTCCCAGGTACAAAATGTTTGACAATCTTGTCTACATTTCTTTTAAATCAGTGATAATCTGTAACTCCTAGGAACTAGAGACTGATCACTTATGCAATGACTCCCGACTCAGCATCAGCAAGGAGCAGCTGCCCTCTTAAACAGTCCACAGAACATTGAGAGCTACGGCATGGGCTTATACAGGCAATGAGACACCTAAGTCACTAAACACTGCTTTTGAGCCAGATGTGATGGTCCAGCAGGCCTGTGTCTAGCAGAAAAGGCAGGGGCAGGAAATGGAGAGTTCTAGGCCAGTCTAAGACTCAGTGTTAAAACAAAGAAAAATCATGTTCTGGTGGCACAGGTTTATAACCTCAAC
The DNA here is from genome assembly GCF_017639785.1 of Mesocricetus auratus. NCBI lineage: Eukaryota > Metazoa > Chordata > Mammalia > Rodentia > Cricetidae > Mesocricetus > Mesocricetus auratus. The sequence continues at coordinate 112,610,967 of NW_024429184.1, read as the reverse complement.
TACTCAGGAGGCCGAGGAAGGAGAATTGCAAATGCAAGGCCTACCTGGACTACAGATCAAGTTCAGAACTGTCTTGGCAACTTAGTAAGCACTTGGCTTAGAATTTAAAGTTTTAAAATGGCTTCGGTTTTATTTCATGAGTAGTGCGTCCCTAGTTCTATCTCTGAAACAGGGAAGGAAAGAAAAGAAAAAAAAAAAAAAGAAAACCTTCTAGCTACCTAACAAATTACTCTAAACCTTAGCGTTAACAAACCATTGATTATCTCCCAGAGTTCCTGTGGGTTGGGAATTTGGTACACTTTGCTAGCTTAGGTGCTTTCATGAGTACACAGTCACATGGTGATGAGAAATACAGATGGAGCAGGAGAGCAGTGGGTTTGTTGTTGTTTGTTTTATTTTGTAGACAGAATCCTGGAACATAGCTCAGGCTATCCAGGAACTTTCATTCCTCCTCCCTTATCTCCAGAGAGCAGGGAACACACATTTGCCACCATGCCCTACTCTGCAAGCCATTCTCTAAAACTAGTTTTTCCCCATCGCAGGCCAGTTTCTCAGGCCAAACACTTTGTTGTCAATCTTGACGCATGTCTTTTATACCCAAATTAATCTGTCATCAAAACAAATTGACTTTATCCTCCAAATAGATCCAGAGTCCAACCACTCACCATTCTCCTAGTCCAAACCTCCATTCTCTCTTTTTGCTGGCTTCCCTATCCACACTTCTGCCCTCTCTAGTCTGACAGACATGAAGCACTCACAGTGACTCCATTTTAAAACAAGATTTTGCCGGGCGGTGGTGGCACACGCCTTTAATCTCAGCACTCGGGAGGCAGAGGTAGGTGGATCTCTGTGAGTTCGAGACCAAGCCTGGTCTACCGAGCAAGTTCCAGGACAGGCTCCAAAACAATACAGAGAAACCCTGTCTCAAAAAACAAAAAAACAAAAAAAACAAACAAACAAAACAAAACAAAAAAAAAAAAAACCCAAGATTTTATTTCTGTATTTTGATTGTGCGTATATAAGAGTATTCACTGATTGAGCCATCTGGACATCCCATGATTGCTTTTCAGTTTGTTGGTTTTCGTTTGTTTGTTAAGATTAAATAATATGGTCTGGAGAGATGGGTTAGTTGGTTAAGATCACTGGCTGCTCTTCCATAGGACCTGAGTTCAATTCCCAGCACCCACTTGGCAGCTCACAACTGTCTGTAACTCCAGTTCCAGAGGATCCAACCACTCACATAGATACATATACAGGCAAAACACCAATACACATAAAATAAAAATGAAAAAAATTATTTTAAAAACGATTAAATAATGCTTATTTATTTGTGTGTGTGTGTGTGTGTGTGTGTGTGTGTGTGTGTGTGTGTGTGTGTGTGTGTGTAAGTCTGTGTTCATGTATGCCATGAAAGCCAGAAGAGGCAGTCTGGTCCCCTGGATTTAGTGTTATAAGCAGTTGTGAGCTGCTCAATGTAGGTGCTGGGAAAAGAACCTGGGTCCTCTGGAAGAGGGTGCCACATCCCCTGGAGGAGGAGCTCCCATTATGAACCACCTAATACAGGTGCTGGAACAGAACCCAGCAAGAACTCTGAACCACGGAGTCATCTCTCCAATCCATCCTGCCATTCTTGTCTACCACCAGCCCAGGTCCCAGGCAAGGTACAAAAAGTTGGCACTGCCACATGGTTGCATTGCCCATTCGATCTCCACTTTTAAAATCATGTTATCTTCAAATATTAGACAAATAGAAACAAAAAGTATGCAAATTTTGGAGACAGGGTTTCTCAGTGTAACAGGCCTTGCTGCCCTGGAACTGTTTTGTAGATCAGACTGGCCTTGAACTCACAGAGATCTGTCTGCCTCTGACTCCAGGTTCTGGGATTAAAATTGATTGCCAGCACTGCCTGGCAACAGTTTTAGTGTTTAAGAAAGTATCAATCTGCTTTTCAGAAAGTCTCTACCATTTTACATCACCATCAGCAAGGTGTGAATGGTCCAGTTCCTCGATGTATCTACTGTATCATTCAGTATTATACATCCACACACAAAACACACATATATATTTAATTTTGAACACCTTAAAACAGAGTTCTCTCAAAGAGACAAATCTATGCTTTCAAAATAAAGACACTATTCAAGTTGACTCACAATTTGTCTACCAAATCACCTTACGTTTACACAACTAAGAGTCTAGTTACTTTTATTAAAATGAGTCACATGAGTTGATCCAGGTGACTCAGACTCAGGACAAACTGACACATTTTTAATTTTTTAAAAGAATTTCACACGAGTTCTGTATTTTCCTCCCTTCAACACCCCCCTCCCACAATGCTTCTCCTCTCTCAAATTCATGGCCTCTTTTGTTGTTGTTGTTGTTTTGTTTTTTGAGACAGAGTTCCTCGGTGTAGCCTTGGCTATCCTGAAACTCTCTTTGTAGACCACACTAGCCTCAAACTCACAGAGATCCTATTGCTTCTGGCTGGGATTAAACTCATGCACCACCAAACCTGGCTCCAATCTTACTGTCTTTACCCAGGAATAGTTAGTAGCTAATGGATGGCAGTATGCTCAATACACACTGTTGAATGAATTTAGAGCTAATCACACAGCTCATATTTTTTTAATTATAGAACACATATTTATTTATTTATTGTAGGCATAGTGTTCTGCCTGCATATATGCTTGGACACCAGAAGAGCGCACCAGATCTCATTATAGATGGCTGTCAGCCACCATGTGGTTGCTGGGAATTGAACTCAGGACCTCTAAAACAGCAGCCAGTGCTCTTAACCTCTGAGCCATCTCTCCAGCCCACACAGCTCGTATTTTAACATGTAACATGAAAAATAAAAGACTTGGAGACTGACATTGGGGTTCAAGCTTCAAACTGAAGATCAGAAAAGCAAAACAGCCAAGCCACTAGCTCTTATCTCTTATCAGGCTGAAAGGGCTGATCCTATCTCCATGAGATCTCCACCAAGCCTCAGACTCCTGTCTGTCCTCAGTGTAGCTGGAGAATCAATGTCTTTCTATCCTCAATGTGGCCGGAGAATGAATGCCCGCTCTGAGACCCTGTTCCTGTCTTAAATAGCTCACATGAGTCCTGGCTTTAAAGGTGGGAGTTCTGTTGCTCTTTTAGACTAATTCAGTCTTGTGTAGGCCTGGGTGGCCTTGAATTCACACAGATCCATCTGCCTTTGTCTCCTGAGTTCTGGGATTAAAGGTGTGTGCCACTGCTGCCTGGTTTCTATGGCTAACTAGTATGGTTGCTTTGCTATTTTGATCTCCAGTGGCTTTAATAAACCATAAACAATATATCGCCACAATAATGTTATCACGATAATTTTATGGCAGGTGTGAGCTGTGGAGTAGAAGGGGAATGGCCGTGGATGGATCCTTGTATTCATTATTTTGTAGACATTCTGAGTTGCAGTTTTCTTGCTTGTGATAAATGCCTATATATTTAGGGGTGTTTAGGGATAACCTGAGACTGAGAGATTATAACAGTGTGCTGAAACAGTGTGCTAATCACAGGGAGGATAAACAGAGCGTAGGACTTGTTTCTAGAAGTTCCTGTCACTGTCGATTCCTCTCTGGTACTGAGGATTGAAACCAGGGCCTCATGTATGGGCAAGTGTTCTACTGAGCTACACTGCCCACCCACAAATTAAGAATGAATACAACTTCAAATTTTCCTCTGTGTCTGGCATGTGGTAAGCGGCCCTAATTATCTATCTGCATGTTGAATTAACACATGCATGTACCGCAGTTGGGGTAGCCTAATACCTGCATGCCTTGAGCAAGTGCACCATCCATTCATGTATTGCCGGTGAGTCAGCTCCTTACACACAATGCGTGCTACCAAATAAATCAATGGAGAAATCCTGGCTCGAAGCTCCTGAACATATCTGAACCATCTGGCAAATTCAGTGAGCCAAGCGTGGAGGTGGAACTAACTACATGGAAAGACTTATTTCTGGGAAAGCAACTGTTCTTTAAAAACAAAAACAAAAAAACATCCCCAGAACACCATTTATTTACTTACTTGTGTATGTGTCCATGGTGTGCAGCAGAGGTCAGAAGACAGTTTACAGGAAATGTTTCTCTCCGTGTGGGTACCAGGGATTGAACTCACATTTTCAGGATTGGCAGCAAGCGCCTTTACCTGTGGAGCCGTCTCACCTGACCGAGCCAATTCTGTTATACATGGTGCTTATCCAAGAGACAGTTTGGATGCTATATTCAAGAAGTGGTCCTAGAGTTTATAAACACCTCTGTCTGTCTGTCTGTCTGTCTGTCTGTCTGTCTGTCTGTCTGTCTCTGTCTCTCTGTCTCTCTCTGTCCCTCTCTGTCTCTGTCTCTGCCTCTCTCTGTCTCTGTCTCTGTCTCTCTCTCTCTCACACACACACACCAGGTATATACATACATACATACATACATACATACATACATACATACATATTGAATGCCTAAATTCACCAAAGTAATTATAACACTGAAGTAGAGAAAGGGGGGAAAAGATATTCAGGGTATCCTACCACCATAATCATGACTGCTCTTGTTGTAGTATTCTTAGTCAAGTGAAGACACTGATCACCTCAAAGTTGATAACTCAATACTTACCTTTGAAATTATAGCCAGGTGTTGGTGGTACACACCTTTAATCCCAGCACTTGGGAGGCAGAGGCAGGAGGATCTCTGTGAGCTCTAGACCAGCCTGGTCTACAAGAGCTAGTTCCAGGATAGCCTCCAAAATAATACAGAGAAACCCTGTCTCAAAAAAAAAAAAAAAAAGAAAAAAAAAAAGAAAAAAGAAAAGAAAAGAAAAGAAAGAAAGAAATTAGGCGGGTAGCTGGGTGGTGGGTACATTCTTTTAATCCCAGCACTCAGGAGGCAGAGGCATGTGGATTTCTGTGAGTTCGAGGCCAACCTGATCTGCAGAGAGAGTTTCAGGACAGCCAAGGCTACACAGAGACCCTGTCTGAAAAAACCAAAATAAATAAATAAATTACTTGAAATAAAAAAATTAGGTTGTAAATGTGTTCAATAAGTACATTAAATATTTTGTTGCTGTTTTTCAAAACAGGGTTTCCCTGTGCAGATCTATCTTAGAACTCACTCTGGAAGATCAGGCTGGCCTTGAACTCACAGAGATATGCTTGCCTCTGCCTCCCAAGCACTGGGATTAAGCCACCACCGCCCAGCTGCCCTCTCATTTGTAAATAAGCCTCCCATTTTGTTTCCCAATATAAGGGGTAAGCACACAGAGGCCAGCAAGTCAAACTCTGCCGGTACCTGTCTTCTGTACCTGTGAGATTACTGTGCCATTTAAGTGAGTGAAAAAGTGAAAAGAAAAGTATTTTATAAATGTCCATGAACAGGGGAATGGATAAGGAAAATGTGGGACATACTCACAATGGGACTTTATTAGCTGGAAGGACACATAAAATTATGAAATTTGCAGGAAAATGCATGGGTCTGTTCATTATTATATTAAGTGAGGTAGCCAAGTTCTTTTCTTTCTTTCTCCCCCCGCTCCTTTGGTTTTCCGAGACAGGGTTTCTCTGTGGCTTTGGAGGCTGTCCTAGAACTGGTTCTTGTAGACCAGATGTAGAACAGGCTGGTCTTGAATTCACAGATATCCTCCTGCCTCTGCCTCCCGAGAGTGCTGAGATTAAAGGTGTGTGCCACCACCACCTGGCAGTAGCCAAGTTCTTTTTTTTTTTTTAACTTTTTATTTATGTATCTTTTTAGGTATCACTGCTCTGTCTGCATGCATGCCTGCAGGCCAGAAGCAACCAAGTCACCATGTGGTTACTGGGAATTGAACTCAGGACCTCTGGATGAGCAGCCAGTGCTCTTAACCTCTGAGCCATCTCTCCAGCCCCCTGGTAACCAAGTTCTTTTTTTTTTTTTTGAGACAGGGTTTCTCTGTGGCTTTTGAGCCTGTCCTGGAACTACCTCTTATAAACCAGGCTGGTCTCAAACTCACAGAGATCCACCTACCTCTGCTTCCCGAGTGCTGGGATTAAAGGCGTGTGCCACCACCGCCCAGCTAGCCAAGTTCTTAAAGACAAATATTGCATGTTTTCTCTCATATTCAGATTCTAGCTTTTAATTTACATACATGGGTCTGTCTGGGTGTGAGTAAGGTCCTGACACCCAAAAGGGGGTCATGAAATGGAGAAATGACAAATTGAGGAAAGGGTTTGGGTAATAGAACACTTGTGAAACTCGTGTGACATGAGGCTTACTAGAGGTAGGCAGGTAAAAGGACAGGCTGGGGATGGGGAAGAAGAGGGAAGAAGGTGGAGTAATAAAAACAAATTGCATTTGAAAATGACATAATGATAACTAATAACCTTGGGTGCAATTTTTTCTTTTTTAAGGCAGAGAAGAGAGGTGAGTCTCAGGTCAGTTCCATGTTGGGCTACATAACAAGGCCCTGTCTCAAAAGCCAAGAAAAACAATACACAGAATTGACATTTTTATTTAATAAAATGTTCATGTTACTGAAACACAGCCACAATCTTTTGTTTACATATTATCTATGGCCAGGTTCATGCCAAGTCATTTCATGTTGAGTAGTTACTACAGTGACCTCAAAGTTCACATAACCAGAAATGTTTACCATCATCTGGCCTCCTTTAGAAAGAGCAAGCTAGCCGGTACCTGTTCTCTGTACCGTATATTTACTGTAACTGCTTATTTTGTGTTGATCCACCTCTTTTATGTGAAATGTGTGCTCATTAGGTATTTTCCAAAATGTTATTATATTGCATAATTCCACAAAATGTCAGTTATTTAGAAGAGGGATTTCCCTCCACTGGACTTTAATGCTTTAGTGTAAGTACGTAACAGGCTCTCCATATTTGTTACTAAATAAGCCAGTGTCATCATTCTTTTAAAAGATGCTTGCTAATCAAGATTCTCCCGAAAAAAAAAAAAAACCATAAACGAGAGAGAGAGGATTCTGTGTAATTGAAGCTTAGCAGCAACCCTCTCCCCAAAAGAACCTAAAAAACAAAAACAAAATAACAACAAGAAAACAGAAGCATGAGCGCCGATCAGGAAAACGAGTATGTAAGAACGGGAAAAAAAATTGGAAGATCTTGCTTCTTTGCTATGTGTTCAAAGAGAACGCATTGCACGTTGTGTTGCAGATTTACTACAGCTGAGTCATTTCGGGACACCGGAGTGAGTTTCCAGAAAAAAAAAACGGGCGGAAGGAACCAGGAAGAGGGGCTCTCCGGGTTCCCTTAGGCACTCCTAGCAGGAGATACCGGTATTCCGGGCGTGGGTGGCGGCGTGGTCAAAAGAGGCGCCGCGGACCCTTTAAGAGGCACAGCACCTTCTCCAAGATACCATCTTGCACCGGGAGTTCACTGAACTCTCCACCTACCTTGCTAGGTCCCTCCGCCCTCACTGGATGCGACCGGCGGGCGGGGCGGGAGAGCCTGACGATTGGTCCACCGCGCGCGGCCCCTCTCCCGCCGATTGGTTCGTGCGCCCGTCACTCCGCGTTACCTCCCGCCCACCCGAGCCTCCGGGCTAGGTTGAGTGGGGCTCTTGGGTTAGTTCCTGTTAGGCCCCGGCCCAGGGAGTAGGTGAAGTCTCTAAGATGCCCGGTGGGTCAGGGCACCCGGAGCTGTGAGGGAGCGTGAGGCGGCGGCGAGCGGAGACCCGCGGCGGGCCCCTGGAGGAGCGGCGGCCGAGCCCGCCTTCCCTGCACCATGCTCATAGAGGATGTGGATGCCCTCAAGTCCTGGCTGGCCAAGTTACTGGAGCCGATGTGAGTGCGCCGGGCCGCGCCGGGCCGGCGGCATGGGCGTTGGGGACCCGCGGGGGCGTGGGGGAGGGGAGGCGGGCGTCCGGGCCGCCGCCGAGGACTCGTCCCCAGTGGCGTGAGGTGTGTGTGTGCGGGAGGGGGGGCAAGGGGCCGGGCACGGGCGGCGGGGCTTCCCGAGTCCACCGGGAGCCGGCCCGGGCTGCAGGCCGGCGGGAGACTGAAGGACGCCGAGCCGGGAGCTGAGGCCAGTGGCGCGGCTGCCGAGGGATTTTTAAATGGGAAAGCGGAGGTGTGGGACGGCGGAGCGGGCTCCCCAGCACTTTGCAAGCGGTGTCCAGGAGCCCGGTGTCGAGGGCCTTCCTCGGGCGAGCGGGGCAGAGGAGAGAGCGCGGGGGTCCTGAGGCTTAGGTGGAATTAGGGGTGAGAGTCCTCAAGGCTTTGAGAGAGACAGAGAGAGTGCCGAAGTGACTATGCGGGCGCGGAGGGCTTTGGATTAAATTATTGGGGAGCTCGTGAGTACGAGAGCAAAGATACTAAGGGGTTTTAAGGGGTTCCTGAGGAGTTGATGGTGGATTTGATTATTGCCAGATAACATAGGATGTTGGGTAAAGGGACTCACTAGTGTATGGCTGTGGGTGATGAGGTTGAGGCGGGCATGGTTGCAGCATCTTATTTTCTTTTGTAAGATGCAGGTTAAGACTAAAAGGGGCACACGAGTAAAGAAGGCTCTTGTTAACATTGTTGGAAGGTGATACGGCAACTGTAATTGGGGCGCAGGGTGACTGTTGAAGGGCCAGGAGAAAGAGAGCCCTGTCCTCTTAAGATATTTTGAGCAGTGCCAGTTGTGGGAATATCATTGAGAGGCTTAGCAGGGACAGCAGAGGCATCCACTTCTTGTTTTAACTTTTTTTTGGTTTTTCGAGGCAGGGTTTCTCTGTGTAGCTTTGGAGACTGTCTTGGAACTAGCTCTGTAGACCAGGCTGGCCTGGAACTCAAAGAGATCCGCCTGCCTCTGCCTCCCCAACGCCCAGCCTTGGTTTAACTTTTAAGACAGGAAAGGTTGTGTGGAGTGTTTGAAGAGAGCATGGGAAACCGAATGGGAGGGAAAGAAGCATTTCCTGCTCTCTTTTCCTCCCTCCCTCCCTCCCTCTTTTCCTCCCTCCTTCCCTCTCTCTCTCTGCCTGCCTCCCTCTCTCCTTCTCTCTCTGCCTTCTCCCTCCCTCTCTCTGGCTACTTCTGTTTATTTGCCTTCTAATTAGTGCCCCCCCACGATAGAAGGAGGAAAAAGGTGGGCTTTGATTCATGAATTCATGAAATCAGATTAATCTAGTTTAAAAAAAAAAGGAAAGAAAAAAAGTGTTTTTCGGGGGTTGGAAATGGGAAGTCGTCCCAGAGGTGTGGGGGCTGTTGGAGATATTGTCATTTTTGCTTTCCAGTTCATCTATTATCCCCCCCCCAAGAATTTTGGTTAGCTAACTTTTTGTTTTTGTTTTGCTACTTTGTTTTTGGGGGATGGGGTATAATAGGAAGGTACCTCAGGAGGAGACTCATCTATCTGCTGTCCAATGTGTTACTTTTGTGGTAAAAGAGGCTGCAGCGGGGTGTTTGGATGTCTGAAGTGTTGTTTGCGTTCTGTGAATGAATGAGAAGAACACAGGTACACATGAATGAGGGATGAGTAAATAGGTGTGCAGTAGGGCTTCTCAGGATTGAGTGAATGGTAGTCCGGCTAGAATGAAAATGACTCATGGCCATACTTGAAAGTTTGGTAGAAGAATGTTTGCATCCTTCTTACTAAGTTTTAGGGCACTAAGATGGAAATGGATTGTGATGTGCAATTTGGAAATAAGATAGAACTAGGTAAATTTACCATATGTGTGGAAAGGACTGACAAAAGGGGAAGAGTCTGCATGTTTTTTAAAATTAGTTATAGTTTTCTTATCAACACTTTAGTCTATTTTGAATACCTGCTGTCCCAGTGTCTTTTCTTGCATTGTAGAACTTTGAACCCAGGGCCAGACCAGTGATTTATTGAGTTACAGCCTCAGCTCTTTTTTTCTCCTCAATTTCCCCTTATAAGCTGTCATTCTGTTACCAACTTTTAAACTTTAATCTTTTAAAATTATTAGATGTATATTTAATATGTCTTAAATAGGTAGTAACAACTTTTTGGGGGGGGTTAGAAATAGGGTTTCTTTGTATTGCTTTGGAGGCTGTCCTGGAACTACCTCTGTAGACCAGGCTGGCCTTGAACTCACAGAGATCCTCCTGCCTCTGCCTCCCTAGTGCTGGAATTAAAGTCATGTACTACCAATGCCCAGCAGTAGTAACAACTTTTAGCATTATAAATCCTTTCATTTAGTTTTTTTGAGGGCACCCTAAAATGTTTTACAAGATAGTAAAGGTATTAGCTAGAACTTTTATTATTTTTTTGTTTTTTGTTTTTCAAGACAGGATTTCTCTGCTTAGTTCTGCCTGTCCTGGAACTCACTCTGTAGAACAGGCTGGTTTCCAATTTTGCAGATCTGCCTGCTTGTGTCTCCTGAGTGCTGGGATTAAAGGCATGAGCCACCACCCACCAACTCTTTTTCTTTTCTTTGATTTTTTTTTATTATTTATTTTTAAGTTTAAATTTAGATTAGAAACAAGGTTGCTTCACAAGTCAGTTCCAGGTCCCTCTCCCTTCCCCTCCCCACCAACTCTTTTTCTTTAGGTAAAATTTAGTGTATGGAGGGTCATCTTTCTTAATAATGATGTTTTTGTTAGGATTTTTTTTCTGGACTGACAGTTTTAATTATTCTGTAATCTTGAATGAAAATTACATTTTAAAATGAATACTTGAGGCCAGGCAGTGGTGGCACACACCTTTAATCCCAGCACTACAAAGGCAGAGGCAGTCGGATCTCTGTGAGTTTGAAACTAGTCTGGTCTACAAGAGCTAGGTTTCAGGACAGCCTCCAAAGCCACAGAAGCCCCTCCCCCCAAAAAAAATACTTGAGAGCTTGAGAGATGACTCAGTAAGAGTGTTTGCTACTTTTCCAAAGGACCTGAGTTTTGTTTCTAGAACCCATGTAAAGTGATTTAAACTGTCTGTAACTCAGACTCCAGGGATTTAACATCTGAAATCTGAGGGCACTTGCATTCACATGTACATACCAAAAAGCATGCATACACCTACAAATAATTAAAAATATAATAATAGATCTCCAAAAGACAAATGGATGCTTGAAAGCTAGGCATGGCATTATACACTTATAATCCAGTACTCCTGAAGACTGATGCCAGAGGATTGCTGTGATTTCCAGGCCAGCCCAGGCTGCAGAGTGAGTTCTAGCCTAGCTAGGACTGTGTAGTGAAGACCTTGTCTCAGAAGAAGAAAACCAGTTAACCAAACAAAAGACTACTTGAATTTAGTGTTAAAACTTAATTTGTGTTGTATTTTAGCTGGGTGGTGGTGGCATGCATGTTTAATCCCATTGCTTGGGGGGCAGAGGCAGGCAGATTGCTATGTGAGTTCGAGGCCAGTCTGGTCTACAGAGAAAGTTCCAGACAGCCTCCAAAGCTACACAGAAGAGAAACCCTGTCTGAAAAGTGCTGGGATTACAGATGTGAAGCCAGTTCAGTTGTGTCATTCTCTTTATTTCTTTAGAAAAAAAATTAGGGAAGAAAAAGACTTAGGCTGGTGTTCACTAATTAGACTTTAACAATGTAGGTGTCTTTCCTATGAAAGCTTTATTTTTTTAACTTCTAGTGTTGGTAAGTGTAGGTGCCGTACAGATTTTCTTTTTCGGTGCACTGTCATGGTAGATTACTTTTTGTTTGGATATTCTAAAAACATAGTAAGTGATATGCTAATATAGGTTGTGTTTGTAAATTTACTTATTTCATATTCTAGATTCAAAAACATGTTTCATGGCATATTGACATGTTATTATAGCACAGCATTTCAGAGCAGTTGTCCAGCTTTGTGATAATGCAGTTGCAGTGGCTATGTCAGAATCAAGCTATGGCTGAGCACATGAGTTCTGTTGTGCTTTTTGTTTTTTTGAAGTATTTTATTTTTATTTTAGTGTATGGGTGTTTTGCCTGCAAGCATATCTGTGCACTTTGTTTGTGCCTTGTGACCATCTGTGCTAGAGAGGTACTAGGTCTCCTGGAATTGGAGTTAGAGATGGTTGTGAGACATCTAGATCAGCCAGTGTTCTTTGTTTTCAAGGCAGGGTCTCTCTGGGTAGCTCTGGCTGTCCTGGAATTTGCTCTGTAGACCAGGTTGGCCTCAAACCAGCCAGTGTTCTTAACTGCTGAGCCGTTTCTCCAGTCCTGGAAGAAATAATTCTTTACCTCCCTTAGCTTGCTGGGGAAAGACCATTACTAGCATTTTTGATGACAGCACACTAAAAGGGGAGGAAACCAGGTCAAAAAGTCAAGATAGACTAGACTAACAGATCTTAGGTGGGGTCCTTATTTTTCTTACCTATAAAGAATTGTAGACATCCTTGTCAGAGTACCATGCAGGGATTATGCATAAATTGTGATGTTGTAGCTTTATTTTTATCAGAAATCACTACTCGTTTTAAGAAATTGGTTTGTGGGGCTCAGAGGTTAAGGAGTACTGGCTATTCTTCCAAAGGTTCTGCGTTCAATTCCCAGCAACCACATGATGGCTCATAACCATCTATGATGAGATCTGGTGCCCTCTTCTTGCACTCAGGCAGAACACTGCATACATAATAAATAAATAAATCTTTAAAGAAAGAGTCCATTCTCTTCCAACATGTAGGTTCCAGGGATCCAATTCATGTCTGTTGGTGGGTGTCTTTTCCTACTGACCTACCTCTCGGGGGCCAAGACAAGGTCCCCCCCTACCCCCTGTCCTGGAACTTAATGTGTATGTCAGGCTGGCCTGGAACTCACAGAGATCCACCTAAGACATGCATTTTGATTACACTAACAGACCTGCATTTCCACCAAAATAAGTAATATTTAACCTTTTTTCTTTTGCAGTACCAAGATTTGAACTCAGGGCCCAGTGCATTCAAGGCAAAAACTCTATCACTGAGCTCTCTGAAGGGAAACTTTAAACATTTGTTACTTGTTTGGCTTATTGTAAAACTTTGTCTTAGTGTGTCTTTCTTTCTCTCTTTCTTCCTTCCTTTCTTTACCTTTTTTTTTTCTCCAGACCCTATTATATAGCACATACTGGCCTGGGATTTCACTGTTGTCCAAAGTGGCCTTCAACTCACAGTCCTGCCCTTATTCTAAGTGTTTGATTATAGGTCGTGTGCCATTGGTGTTGTTTTTAAAAGATTGGTGGAGTTTGTAAACTTCTGGATAGTTGTGTCTGTCTTTGTATTATAATAGAACATTGTGTGAATCAGGCCAGTTAGAGTTTCTACTCATTTCTGTTTGATTCATTTTCATTTTGCAGAAATTATCTTTTCTCCTCTTTTTCCCTCTTAAAATAGTAGCTTTTTTAAAAAAAATAGTAGCCTTTTACCTATGTTACAAATATAGTGCAGTAATAATGCAGGCTGTCAGAGTGCTTTATGTTCTTCAGGCACTCTGTACCATACATTTTATGTTTTTTGAAATATGAAGATAAGCTAAGCTTTGCAGATAATCTGTTTATTAATGTTGGGTGCCACTACCATCTTTAACAAATGTTCATTTGTCTTGTGTATAACACAGCCAGCAATTCCTTGCTATCCTGTAAGTAAGAATAGGAGTTGCAGGGCTGGAGAGATGGCTCACTGATTAAGAGCACTGGCTCTGAGTTCAATTCCCATCACCCACATGGTGACTCACAACCATTTTTAATGAGATCTGGTGCCTTCTTCTGGCCTGCAGGGAAACATACAGGTAAAACACTGTATGCATAATAAATACATACATCTTAAAAAAGAAAAAGGATAGGAGTTGCTTGTAGTTTCTGTAAGTTCTGACCATTTCAAAGTCTTTTAAACTATAAAGGAAATGTGTTATCTTGGAGTATGATGGAAAGGGCAGCAAAAGCTTCAAGAATGGGATTTCATTGGTTCATATTTATAGTTTCAGTAGTCATGGCAGGTATGGTTCATATCCTGGAGTAGTAGGCTGGCAATTTTTAGGACATTAAACTCTGGCTAGTTATCACTATAGTTGCTCAAAACATGAGCTATCGGTCACTAGGCCTGATCTTCTGGTAAATAAACTAGTAGGGTGTGATGAGTGTTTGGGACTCTATTCTTAGGATGGAGAAGTAGTGGCTTCACAGAATTCTTGTACCTTTAAGTGTGGCCTGAGACTTGTTTAAGGTGATATTCACGGCCTTATAGGACAGGATTATTTTGCAGATGACTTGTTGACATATTCTGGTGTACTAAGTTAAGAGCATGCTTGTTCTTAGGCTCTTGGTCTGCTCCCTAAATATGTCTGACTTCATTCTTACTGGCCCAACAGCTATAGGCTAGAAGCCAGAAGTTGCTTTTATAGCCCTGTATTTACTATCACTGTGTTCTCTCATTCTCTTATAGTGCTGTTGCTTTCATAGTTATTGCATGTCTTTTTGTACCATATGTGATTTTGTTCAGTACTTTTTTTTCATAGTCATCTCCTAGTCATGTGACTTGAAGAGCAAGGCCTGTCTTATTCAAAGTGATCAAAAGTCATCAAGCAAGAGACTTGGTACTAAGCTGGATGGCAGTGGCACATGCCTTTAATCCCAGGAGATAGGGGCAGGCAGTTCTCTGAGTTTGAGGCCAGTCTGATCTACAGAATGAGATCCAGGACAACCAGGGCTACACAGAAAACCCGTCTTCACACACACACACACACACACACACACACACAGAGAGAGAGAGAGAGAGAGAGAGAGAGAGAGAGAGAGAGAGAGAGAGAGCGAGCGAGCGAGCGAGCGAGCAAGCGCTTGGTAATTAATTAACAGTAAATGTTGAAATGAATGAACAGCCTCATGTGTGTATTTTGATTGCTTGAAGAACACTGTTCTTCCAGAGGTGCTGAGTTTAATTCCTAGTACCCACATGGTGGCTCACAACCATCTGTAATGAGATCTGGTGTCATCTTCTGGTGTGCAAGCATATATGCAGACAGAACACAGTATACATTAAAGAGAGGGAGGGAGGAAAGGAGGGATAGAGAGAGATGAGCTAAATGTTGTGCACTCCTTTAATACCGGCACTTGGGAGTTCCAGGTCAGCATGTTCTACATGCTACCAATGGCCGATGGTTTTGTAGTGAAACCCTGTCACATAAAAGGGGGATGGGTAAGAGGGAGTGCTACAGTCTTGATGTTAATGTCGCCCAAAACTCATGTGAGGGTATTAACTTAAATCCCCAATGTGAAGGTATTAATAAAGTGCCTTTATTAGTGTACTATAGAAAATAAAATTATCAGTGTTTATTTTCAGTTTCTTTATGTAGGAACTTTGTAGCTGTAAGCACTCACTGTGAAAATTTCCAGTTTGATTTCTAATTGACATTACATCAGAAAAGCATTTTCATTATTTGTGCGTTACTTTTATAGCCATCACTGTAAATGCATAATATTTCCTATATCTCTGACAGTAAGAGTGGTTTCTCTGATTCATTTGGTTAGAAGTAATGCTGTCACCAGATGGTGGTGGTGCACACCTTTAATCCCAGCATTTGGGAGGCAGGGGCATTGAGATCTCAGTGAGTTAAGGACAGCCTAGTTTACAAACTGATTTCCAGGACATGCAGGGCTGTTACACAGAGAAACCATCTTGAAAAACCAAAAGTAAAAAGAAAAAATAGTGATGCTGTCTTTCTGTAATAAACAGATTTTTAAATATCTAAGTATTTTCAGTGTTTACCTTTGTTTCTTCTGTCTAGTTTTTAGTAAATATGGATATTTGTGGCTGTTAATACACACTAGGAGGAGTAGGAGGCCTTTTCGCTATGGTTCCTTAGCACATTTATTAGTGACCTTATCAGTGAAAGAGATCAGGCCCATGTTAAGAAACATGTAGATTTGACTTGAAGTGGAAGGAGGTCTAGTAGACTCTGTCTTCTTCCTGGAGCCAAAGATTGTATTGAACCTTTACTTTTCCATTTGGGGGTTGGTGTATGTCTGAAATCTACACTGGTGTTTTAGCTGTACAGATAGTAATGTCTGCTAGTGGAGAATTCATCAAAAGAGAAAAAAAATTCAAATTTGAGGGTTTCATAGATGTTTGTAGGTCAGTATTTTTGTTAGCTTTCTCTAATAAAATTTCCGATTTTTCTCTTTCTCCCTTTCCTTTTCTTTTATGGTACTGGGGATTGACAAAACTTATGTCATCATACATGCTGGGCAAGCACTCCACCACTGAGCTGTATCCCCAGATTTTAGTTTTGTTATGAGATAGGGTTTCACTAAATTGCCCACTCTGTATTCCAGGAAGGCCTTGCAATTATAATCCCTCAGACTCAGCCTCTCGAGTAGCTGGGACTTCAAGTTTGTACCAATAGATCTGCTGTGTAGCTATCTTGTTTTTTAAGATGACTTAAAGATCATTAAAACATCTTACATTATACAGGATATGAAGGTTTTTTGTTTGTTTGTTTTGTTTCTTCTTTTGGTTTTTCGAGACAAGATTTCTATGTGTAGCTTTGGATCCTATCCTGGCACTCTGTAGACCAGGCTGGCCTCGAACTCACAGAGATCCTCCTGCCTCTGCCTCCCTGAGTGCTGGGATTAAAGGCGTGTGCCACCAATGCCCAGCAGGATATGAGTTTTAATGAGTTCTCATATTGATAACACACTGGTTTTGAAAATTTTTTGTTGATTGTTATTTCAATTAAAGGTAACTACTGGTTGAGGCTTATAACACCTTAATTTGTCTTGCAGATATACATTAGAAACGTGTATGTGATATATGAAATAACATTTTACTTGCATGGAGTTACAGCCTAGTTTTACTTCCAAAGTAGAGCTCTCTGCCTAGTCTTTTAAAAATTAACTTTATAGCCGGGCGTTGGTGGCGCACGCCTTTAATCCCAGCACTCTGGAGGCAGAGGCAGGTGGATCTCTGTGAGTTCAAGACCAGCCTGGACTACCAAGCGAGTTCCAGGACAGCCTCCAAAGCCACAGAGAAACCCTGTCTCGAAAAAACAAAAAAAAAAAAAAAAAAAAAGAACTTTATTTGTGTATATGCGCTTGTGCATGTGTGCGCATGTGTGCGTTTGTGTGAGCTTTGAACTCAGCCCATCAGACTTGGCTGCAAAGACCGTTCGCTACCCACTTGAGCCATCTCACTCGTCCTTCTCTCGAATGGAACTTCGTTACCTTGCAGATTTGCAATTTTAATGCCAGGTTTTAGAATTATTATTATTGTTATTGTTATAATAATAATTGTTATTGTTATTATTTTGGTTTGTTGTTTTTAGACAAGGTCTTTTTTTTTTAAGATTTATTTATTTATTTGTTATGTATATCGTGTTCTGTCTACATGTATGCCTGAAGGCCAGAAGGGGGCATTATTACAGATGGTTGTAAGCCATCATGTGGTCGCTTGCTGGGAATTGAACTTAGGACCTCTGGAAGAACAGTCAACACTCTTAACCACTGAGCCATCTCTCCACCTAGACAAGGTCTTACTATGTATATGGAACCTTGCATGGCCTGGAACAGGCCAGGCTGACCTCTAACTCAGAGATCCACCTGCTTCTGCCTCTCAGCCCCTCATCTGCCTTCCCATTTCTCCCTCTCTCCTCTGCCTTCCCCCTCTTATTACTTTTCTCTGCCTCTTCCCCTCTCTTCTGCCTCTCCGCCTCCTCTGCCTGTTCCCTTTTCCACTGTTTCTCCCCTTCTCTGCTTCTCCACCTTTCTGCCTCTCCTCTGCCTCTGGAATGCTGGTTGTTTTGTTTTTTGAAACAATGTTTCTTATAGCTGAACTGAACTTGAACTCAGATCTTATACTCCTTCCTGATCCTGGCTCCAGCTACAGAGAGCTGGAGCATGAACCGCCATTCCCAGCCCAATGTAGTAATCTAAGATATATCTAAGATATATGCTAGCAACCTTTTTAACAGGAACCCATTTTTGTTGGGAAATATACATGTTTAGTGTAGCTATTGATGCAAAAGTTTTTAAATTTCGCCGGGCGTTGGTGGCGCACGCCTTTAATCCCAGCACTCGGGAGGCAGAGGTAGGTGGATCACTGTGAGTTCGAGGCTAGCCTGGTCTCCAGAGCAAGTTCCAAGACAGCCTCCAAAACAATACAGAGAAACCGTCTCGAAAAACCAAAAAAAAAAGTTTTTAAATTTCTTTCTAAGCTGTGCTATATCAGTACTCAAGCAGAATCTATGAGCTTGGTTCCATAAAAGTAGCTAAAGGTTTTGTGTACTGTTTTTGCATACTGTCCTTAGTACAGGAAGAGAATCATGCTTTGGTAGGACAAGGATGGTTTTGTCTATCAAGGGTCTTAGGCTATTTCTGTGATATGTATAGTCCTGGAAATACTATTGGGCTACTACTAGCTTAAGTATCAGTACCATGGTACTGTGTTGTAATTGTAAAATTTTGAAGATTATGTAGTAGGAGTTAGTGTGTTCAAAGTGTGAACTTCAGACAGGAGTTTCAGCACAAGACTCCCAAAAGTCTTTGTTTCATCTTTCACTTATTGTGACTTAATAGTTCAGATTGATGATTTCCTTGATAGCCCACTTTATTGACACACATTGGAAGATGATAGAGTTAATTCCTTTGGATGTAGCATGCATATGTGTTAAGTATAGAATTCTACCAGTTAGTAGTAGTCATTCACTTATTTACATTAAACAAATGCTCAAACTGTGATCACCTTTCCTAGAGTCTATTTCTGCTATTTTATCTTAGTCACCTTAAATTTTTTTTAAGTTATACTAAAATGTATTTCATTAGCTCTAGAAGGGGTATTGTGTTACATGCCTATAAGCCTAGCACTAAAGAGGGTAATAGGAGGCAGTTACAAGGTTGAGGCTAGCTTGGGCTTCATTGTGAGATCCCAGGCTAGTGTGGGCTACAGATTGATAACTTGTTTCAATACCCCTAAAATGTGTTTCATCAAAAATGGCTCAATTCTGTATCTGTCTTTAAGACTGAATACTAAATTATGTAAAAGTACCTGGGTTTGTTTAGCCCAGTATCTAGATATTTTGCTTGTTTCTGACTAGAAACTTCATATTCTGTTTATTATTATTTAAATATTAAATGCATATGAATGTTTTGCCTGTACATATATTTGAGCATCTTGTGTTACCTGGTGAGACTGGAAATAGGAGTTGAATACCCTGGATCTAGAATTGCAGGCAATGGCTGCCACATGGATGTTGGGAATCAAAGGTCCTCTACAAGAGAAATACATAGTCTTAACCACTTAACCATTTCTTCAGTTCCTTTTTTTTTTTTTTTTTTTTTTTTTTGGTTTTTCAAGACAGGGTTTCTCTGTATTGTTTTGGAGCCTGTCCTGGAACTTGCTCAGTAGACCAGGCTGGTCTCAAACTCACAGAAATCTGCCTGCCTCTGCCTCCCTGAGTGTTGGGATTAAAGGCATGTGTCACCAACACCAGGCTCTTCTTTTTTTTTTTTTTATTTATTCATTTAGTATGTATACAGTATTCTGCCTGCACGTGTCTCCTCATGCCAGAAGAGGGCACCAGATCTCATTACAGATGGTTGTAAGTCACCATGTGGTTGCTGGGAATTGAACTCAGGACCTTTGGAACAACAACCAGTGCTCTTAACCTCTGAGCCATCTCTCCAGCCCTCCTTATTTTTCTGTATCCTTTTTTTTTATCTGTTAGAGACTGTCTTTATCTATGACTGATAAGATGACTTAGTAGGTAAAGGTGCTTGCCACCAAGTCTCTTGAGCTGATAGCTCAGTCCCTAGAGCCCACAGGTTGCATGTAAACTACATACACACATGCATGCACAATTTTTAAACAAAAAGATTATCTGTACTGGCTGGTTTTGTGTCAGCTTGACACAAGCTAGAGTCATCAGAGAATGGAGTCTCCAGTTGAGGAAATTCGTCCATTAGTGATCAATGGGGAAGGGCCCAGCCCATGGTGAGTGGGGTCATCCCTAGGCTGGTGGTTCTGGCTTCTATAAGAAAGCAGACTCAGCTAACCGTGGGGAGCAAGCCGGTAAGCAGCAGGGCCCCCCTCCTCTTTTTGTGTGTGTGTGTGTGTGTGTGTGTGTGTGTGTGTGTGTGTGTGTGTGTGTGTGTGTGTGTGTGTGTGTGTGTGTGTGTGTGTAGCCTTGGCTGTCCTGGAGCTAGATCTGTAGACCAGGCTGGCCTCAAACTCAGAGATCAGCCTGCCTCTGCTTCCCAAGTGCTGGGGTTAAAGGCGTGAGCTACGGTGCCTGACTGACTTTCTTTATAAATCGTGCATTATTGTTTTTTTTTTGTTTGTTCGTTTGTTTTTTACGAGACAGGGTTTCTCTGTATTGTTTTGGAGGCTGTCAGTCCAGCCTGGCCTCAAACTCACAGAGATCCGCCTGCCTCTGCCTCCCGAGTGCTGGGATTAAAGGCGTGTGCCACCACCACCCAGTTTAAATCATGCATTACTGTAATATATAAATAATAATACATATTCATTTTTAACATACTTTGACCTTTGATTCTGATTTTGTAAATTAGCTCCGTGTTTTATAAGAGTGACAATGAATATTTTTTTTTCTATTTCAGAATTAGGTACATAGTCTGTTTGTCTCTGTCTCTAGTATTAGGTACATGCTCTCTGTGTCTCTCTGACTCTGTCTCTGCCTCTGGCTTCTGTGTGTGTGTGTGTGTGTCTGTCTGTCTGTCTGTCTGTCTGTCTGTCTGTCTGCCTGCCTGCCTGCCTGCCTGCCTGTCTGTCTGTCTGTCTGTCTGTGGAAGCCAAAGGTCAACATCAGGTGTTCCTCCTCTGTCCCTCTCTACCTTAGCTCTTACTAAACTTGTTCATTGCCCCATTGGTTGACCATCAAGTCCTGGGATCTAACTGTCTGTGCCCCACCAGTGCTAGGATTACAGGCACACAACCACATTCAGCTTCTTATGTGTGTGCTGGGGATCCCAAGTCAGGTCCTCCAGCTTGTGTTGCAAGCACTTTACCAGTCCCTAGGTGTGGAGGGTTTAAAGCATCACCCTTCCTTAAGGCAGTATTGGCAATGAAGGAAAGTTTTGCTCTTTTACTAATGTATAGGCTTTTGTTTAGTTTAGTTTTGCTCTTTTACTAATGTGTAGGCTTTTGTTTAGTGGCTTGTTTTAAGATAGTTTCCTTGGCCCAGTGTGTCCCTGAACTCAATGTCATATTCCTGCCCTGGTCTCCCCAATTCTGGAATTAGAGGTTTGAACCAACACTTTGGGAGTAGCTGTACTAGTTTTTCTTTTGTTGGAAAATGTGATTGACAGTCATAAGTTGAAATGTCTTAAACTTCGGTTTGACAAAGGATCCCTAAGAATTATCGAACAAGATTATATTGAATAGCATTATATAAGGATTTGATCACTTTGCTTACATGATGATTTAATTTACTATCATCCTGAGTGTTCATTTTACCTTGATAAGAAACAGGTTGTGAGCCGGGCCTTGGTGGTGCACGCCTTTAATCCCAGCACTCGGGAGGCAGAGGCAGGCGGATCTCTGTGAGTTCGAGGCCAGTCTGGTCTACAGAGCGAGTTCCAGGACAACCTCCAAAGCCACAGAGAAACCCTGTCTCGAAAAACCAAAAAAAAAAAAAAAAAAAAAAAAAAAGAAACAGGTTGTGGTAACACATACCTCTAGCTCCAACAGGCAGAAGCAGGAGGATTTGAGGCTACACATAGATTCCAGACAAGTGAGTCTCTGTCTTAGAAATAAAACAAACAAAAAGCCCAAATAACAGTTTGAAACCACATGGGATATGTGTAACTTAAATATACGTGTTTTATAACACACACACACACACACACACACATACATACATACATACATACATACATACATACAAGGGCAAGGTTAGTGGTAGTTTGAGTAGTCGATTTTGGATGCTGGCTCCTGTGGCTTTAGGGAAATGTATTCTGAGAAGAGGAATAATCTGTCCATCACTTTCGCTTCCTTGCTTTTTCTCACGGTCGCGTGAGACACACAGTTCCTGGGGGGTTATTGGTGTCGGCAATTCCAGTTGCTTCTGAGAAAGCAAATAAATGTCCTGATTCAATGTTCTTGGTCCTACTAGAACTTTGGAAATAGGAGGCAAACTAATAATTAAAACACAAACAGAAAAGGAAGCTCTCATTTGGGGGGAAATATATGCTACTTGTTATGATAGTTGCCTGTGTTTGAAGTCACTTTAAATCTTTGATTTTCTAAAATAGAGGTAATTTCATTAATAATGTCTCTGTTTACAAACAATGTTTTACAATTTTCATTTTCTTTCTCTAATTAGATGTGATGCTGACCCTTCAGCCCTAGCCAACTATGTTGTAGCACTGGTCAAGAAGGACAAACCTGAGAAGGAATTGAAAGCCTTTTGTGCTGATCAACTTGATGTCTTTTTACAAAAAGGTAATTGTTGGGGGCCTTCAAGTATTTTAGGTAAATATTTTTAATTTAAAACTTCCTGAAGCCGGGCGTTGGTGGCGCACGCCTTTAATCCCAGCACTCGGGAGGCAGAGGCAAGTGGATCTCTGTGAGTTGGAGGCCAGCCTGGTCTACAAAGTGAGTTCCAGGACAGCCTCCAAAGCTACAGAGAAACCCTGTCTCGAAAAACCAAAAAAAAAAAAAAAAAAAAAAAACCACACACACACACAAAAAAAAAAAAAAAAAAAAACACAAAACTTCCTGAAAAGAGCCCGGAGTGGTGACACTTGCCTGTAATCCCAGCATTTGGAAAGCTGAGGCAGGAGAATTAGAAGTTTGAAGCCAACCTGGTCACCTGTGCTATAGAGCAACACCCTATTTCAAACAAAACAGTAACAACACAATCAGACATCACAAAGGTATAAGCTTAGCGTGGGGGTGGGTGGGGGTGGGGGGCATGTCAGAATTTGTACATAATCCTTTCTTGCACAGCACTATGTTAATCTCTGTATCATTCCAGTTTTACTGTTTGTGCCTAGGAAATGAGACACTTTACAGTAAAGTAGTCAGGGCCCTTTGATTACTTCAATATGTCCATTCATGAATGATTACATATTGTGTGTTTAGGAAGGATAGGTTTTTCCCGTCCTGCTTGGCTTCTTTCTTTCTTGTATTGAGATAAAGGCTCTAATACTCTCTAGATTCATTACAGCTTTTGGCAGTACTTAGCTGATGGTTGAGTCTTTTTAGTGTTTGTGTCTGTGTGTCTGTGCTCACCCATACATATATATTTATAATATTTATATTCACGTATGTTCAGGTGTACATAAGTACTTGTGTCATTTCTCGGGGCCTTTCATCTGTTTTTGAGTTTGTCTCATTGGTCTGGAACTTGCAAAGTAGGTTTGACTGGCTGGCCAGCAAGCACTAGACAGCCTCCTTTTCCATTGCCGTGACTACAAACAAGTGCCACCATGGCGTGAATTCTGGGTTCAAATTCAGGCTCTTTTTTTTTTCTCTCTCTCTCGAGACAGGGTTTCTCTGTATTGTTTTGGAGGCTGTCCTGGAACTAAATCGCTCTGTAGGCCAGGCTGGCCTTGAACTCTCAGAGATCCGCCTGCCTCTGCCCCCCAAGTGCTGTAAATTCAGGTTCTTACACTGGTGTAGCAAGCTTCCCTTGAGCTGTCTTCCCAGCCATGACGCTGCATACATACTCTTGCTGTTAATACAGAGAACCCAATGTTCTTTTTCTCTCTTGTCTGGGACACCTTGAGACCCAAGATGAGATGGCTATGATTCTCTTCTCTTTGTACTTCTAACTTTTGTCTTCAACTGGACATGAGAAGCTTGCCTGTGACTCAGCACTTGGGAGTTGGAGACAGGAGGAGCAGACGACAGTCTGTTGTCCTTTGCTACATACTCTGGGCTCCATGAGACTGTCTCAGACAGATTTCCTATCTTTTTACCAACATGCTCCAACCATACAGAGCTTGCAGGAAATTTCTCTTGCTGTTTTCTTGGTATTTCCTGCCCCATGCCGCCACTACCCAGTCCTCCTCTAAGCCACACTGCTCACCTCTCTGTCTTTGAATGTCAGTGAGTGGTTCTTTACTCAGAGCACATGGACGTGTTTTATGTTTGCCTGGAAGATTCTTTCTTGTGTCCTTTTGATCTCTTCAGATGTCATCTTGCAGTTTTCTTCAGTGTAGTTTGTATAATATGGACATCCCATGCTACAATCCTAATTACCATTTCCTCCTCTCAGCTCTGCTTTGTTCCTTTTTTTTTTAAAAGGGGTCTCACTGTGTATCCCTGGTTGGTTTTGAACTCATGACATCTGCTTTCCTTGTATCTCCCGAGTACTGTGATTAAAGGCACCGCCATGCTGAATGCCTTGTTGTTTTTTTTTCATGACACTTGTCTCACCCTGCTATATATTTGCCAGTTTATCTGCCTTTTCCATGTTTGCTTTTCCTTTTCTTGAAAGTAGAGACCTAGAGCTGGGCAGTGGTGGCGCACGCCTTTAATCCCAGCACTCGGGAGGCAGAGGCAGGCGGATCTCTGTGAGTTCGAGGCCGGGCTGGACCGATAACCTCCAAAACTATACAGAGAAACCCTGTCTCGTAAAAACAAAAACAAAAACAAACAAACAAAAAAGAAAGTAGAGACCTGGAACCAACAGTATTTGGTATATAGATCCCGAAAAACTACATTTATCTGTCTGTCCATCCATCCGTCTATCAATTTTGTGTGTGTATAAGTGCCACAGCACGCACTTGGAGGCCAGAGGACAACTTTGTGGGTCATGGAGATTGGAGTCAGGTCAGCAGCAGGCCTTTACTCATTGAACCATCTCACCAGCCCTGTTTTTGCCTTTCTTTTTCCCTTTTCCTTCCCTTCCTTCCTTCCTTCCTTCCTTCCTTCCTTCCTTCCTTCCTTCCTTCCTTCCTTTCTTCCTTTCTGTCTCTTTCTATTGATCTGTCTTTCAAATTATGAAAGTAATACATGTGAGAATACAAAAAGACTATGAAGAAAGTTGTTTATAAAAGGTTTTGAAGAGTCTAATTTATTACCTTAAAGTTATACATAACAGTCAAAAAGAGTTAACAGATTTATCTATTCTTTTTTCATTTCTTTTTTTTTTTTTCCCTTTTAGTTTTTCAGAGACAGGGTTTCCCTGTGTAGCTTTGGAGGCTGTCCTGGAACTAGCTCTTGTAGACCAGTCTGGTCTCCAACTCACAGAGATCAGCTTCCTCTGCCTCCCAAGTGCTGGGATCAAAGACGTGTGCCATTACTGTCCAGCTAGTTTTATCTATTCTTATGACTTTGTTTCTTTGTTGATAGGGACTCATATAGCACAGGGTATCCTTGAACTTTTCATGTATTGGGGGATGACCTTATACTTCTGTAAACTTCTGGTCTTCTTGCCTCTATCTCTGAAGTATTGGGATTACAGGCATAAACCACTAAGCCTAGCTTACTATTGATTAAACCCAGGATTTTCTACATACTGGGCAAACACATCTCCAAATCTATTTTTAATTTAAACATTTTTATTTCATGTGTATGGGTGTTTTGCTTGCATGTAAGTCCATGTACTGTGTGCATGCCTGGTGTCTGTGTTGGCCACTAGAGGGCACCAGATACCTTGGAACTCAGTTATGGATGTTGTAAGCCAGTTGTGGATGGTAGTGAACTGCCATGGGGTTTCTGGAACCAAACCTGGGTCCTCTGTAAGAGCAGCAAGCAAACTCCCTTTTGAGCCATTTATCTAGGATCCCCTCCCTGCTGTTGTGTTATTTATTTATCATTTGGTGGGGTTATCACTCTAGTACAGGCTGCCCTAGAACTCACTAAGTAGTCTAGTCTGGTGACCCTCCCACCCAGCCTTCTGATTACAGTATTACAGGTATGAATCACCATGTTCCACTTCAGCTAGCAGTTTTACCATTAAAAAAAAAGGTTGCTTATAAAAGTAGTGTAAAGGAGTTGTCTGAGATGCTTTCTAAGATACAAATAGTTTGCATTTTAGAAAAGTAAGATGTGTCTTAATTACATTATCAGCAGAGCCCGTGTGATGCCTTCGAAATACCCAACCCTTCCTTATATTGGGAATTGAACCATCAGGGCAAGTCCTTTGCCACTGAACAGTACCTACTTAGGTGTTTGTTAGGGCAAGACCAATGAAAGTTACTTAAATTTAATTATAGTAAAGTTAGAAATATTTTGATATTTGTGTTTTCAGCAAAACTACTCATGTCTCTCATTCTGTTTGAAGAAGTTTCAAATAGGCCAGAACACAGAGTTGAATCAAACACAGATACTGATTTCAACCCATTCAGATATATCTAATTCCGCCTTTGTGTGGGTAGTGCATGCTACTAACATGTATGCTGTACTATGAGATTATTTCTTCCTATTCTACATAGGCTTCTTTCCCACCTATAGTACACAGTTTGTCCTTTCAGTTTCTTTGAACAGATGACCATATTAAGTATTAGTTATATCTTTCAGATTTGTATTCTTAGTAGGTCAAGAGAAACTTTGTAATCTCCTTTTTGATAATTTGTTAGTCCCTTGCTTATAGGAACTTTGTTTCTAATCTTTTGTTCTTAAGCAACAAAATCTTACATTTATATCATCTACACACATGCAATTATGTTTAAAGGATTTAAAAAGAAACAAAACCTCTAGAAGTGAGGTCCCTTAAGGTAAGTCTTTTTTTTAAACATCTGACAACAGTGTTAGAGATCCCTTGTTTTTCTAAAGCATTGGCAACAGTGTTTATCCTTTCCATTTTTGTTTGTATAACATTTAAATATTTTTTTTCTCTTTAGAGACTTCAGGTTTTGTGGATAAGCTATTTGAATGTCTCTATACTAAAAACTACCTTCCACCATTGGAACCAGTTAAACCTGAGCCAAAATCACTAGTCCAAGAAAAAGAAGAAATTAAAGAAGAGGTAATACAATTCTTAGATTTTGTTACCAGGATTCTTAATTGCAAGTTGAAATTATTCTTGTTTCTTTGTGGGATTTCCTTTTTTGTTGTTGTTTTTGTTTTGTTTTTGAGACAGGGTCTTACTTTGTAGCACTGACTGGTCTTGAACTTCATAGAAATCCACCTGCCTCTGCTTCCAGTGTTGGGGTTAAAGGTGTTGCTACCACACCCATAATGAAACATTTTTTTTTTAAAGCAGGGTTTCTCTCTACACCTAGAAGTGGATTTTCTTAGCTATGCTACAAACAAGCAAGCCCTAGTAATCCTTTACTTTTCAGAGTTGGGTTACAGATGTGAGCAGGATGCCTCTCTCTTGTGGGTGCCAGCATCTGAACTCAGGTCCTTGTAGTTAAACAGCAAGCATTATTCTTTTTCAGCCTTCAGAGAAATCCAGTGATTTCTAAAAAAGGGAAATTTGGTTACATACAGAGGCTTGAATGAAAGTAAAGTATTAAGGAAACTTCAAAATAAATCATTAGGTAACATGCCATTACATATACAGAGAAATTATCCTTTTTTTTTTTTTTTCTCGAGACAGGTTTTCTCTGTGTAACTTTGGAGCCTGTTCTGGCACTTGCTCTGTAGACCAGGCTGGCCTCGA
Organism: Mesocricetus auratus; assembly: GCF_017639785.1. Classification (NCBI taxonomy): domain Eukaryota; kingdom Metazoa; phylum Chordata; class Mammalia; order Rodentia; family Cricetidae; genus Mesocricetus; species Mesocricetus auratus. Next base: position 112,583,544 of record NW_024429184.1, on the reverse strand, counting down.
ACTCACAGAGATCTGCCTGCCTCTGCCTCCTGAGTGCTGGGATTAAAGGTGTGCATCACTACCTCCTGGCTAACTCTTTTTTTTTAATAATTTATTTTTATTTATTATGTATACAGTGTTCTGTGTGCATGTATCCCTGCAGGCCAGAAGAGGCACCAGATCTCATTATAGATGGTTGGGAGCTACCATGTGGTTGCTGGGAATTGAACTCAGGATCTCTGGAAGAGCAGTCAGTGCTCTTAACTTCTGAGCCATCTCTCCAGCCCCCTGGCTAACTCTTTTAACCACATGTCAACATTGGAAAAATAAGTGGAAATATTGTTAAAGTATGAAAACATGATTAAAGATACTGAGCTAAGGGACTAGAAAGATGGATCGTAGTTAAGAGGTTAAGAGTACATATTGTTCTTGCAGAGGTCTTGCTTTTGGTCTCTGTGGGCACCTGCATTCATTTGTACATACCCACTCCCACAACTTAATTTAAAAAGATACAACCAAATGGCTTGCTTGAACCAATATGGAAACATTATAGCTTTCATTTATAGTTCCTTTCCTATATAAATTAAGCAATATTTGATAAGAATGTAGAAAAGAGGTTTTTTGTTTTTGTTTTTCAAGACAGGGTTTGTCTGTGTAGCCCTGGCTGTCCTAGAATTTGCTGTGTAGATCAGACCGGCCTCAAACTCAGAGATCCAGTGTTGTGATCAAATGCATGTGCCATCACTGCCTGGCTGTAGGATAAGTAAATTTTTGAGATAGGGTCTCATATATCCTAGGTTGGTCTCAACTCACTATGTGGCCAAGGATAGCCTTGAACTTCTGCTCCTTTTGTCTCCACCTCCAGAGTGCTGCTGTCATCAGCATGTGTCACTGTACCCAGTTACAGGATAAACTAGGGCCTTGTATATGCCAGGCAAGCACACTCTGAGCTACATTTTTAGCACATATCTTTATTTCAATTAAACTTTGAGTCCTCCGTGTTGAAGGAGAACTCATAGAGGTCCTTCTGCCTCTGCCTCCGAAGTGCTGGGATTAAAGGAATGTATCACCACTTCCCAGCTGGAAAAAAGATTTGTATGTACAAATAAATATAGGTAGTGTTTAGTCCAGTGCCAGGAACAGAAATATTTTCCAACTTTTTAAAGAAATCTTTGTTTTTATTTTATCAGCTGTAGAGTTGGCTTAGTGGTTAAGAACACGTTTTCTTGCAGAGGACCTGGGTTTGATTCCCACCATCCACATGATAGTTCACAGTCATCTGTAACTCCAGTTCCAGGATGCATGCACATGATGCACAGACATAAATCTAAAAAATGATTTATTTTTATTTTGTGTATGTGAGTATATGCCTGCATGTATGTCTGTGTACCATATGCATACCTGGTGACCATGGAGGCTAGAAGAGGGTATTGGGTCCTGTGCTGGCTAGTTTACTGTTAACCTACACAGGCTAGAGTCACTGGAGAGGTTGAAAAATGCCTCTATAAAGTCCAGCTGTAAGGCAAGTCTGTAGGGCATTTTCTTAATTAGCGATGGTGGAGAAGAGCCCAGCCCATTGTGGGATGGTCCACCCCTGGGATGGTGGTCCTAAATTCTATAAGAAGGCAGGCTGAGCAATCCATGATGAACACGCTAGTAAGTAGCACTCATTCGTAGCCTCTGCATCAGTCCCTCCCTTTAGGTTCCTGCCCTGACTTCCTTCCTTGATATACTAGGATGTGGAAGTGTAAATCAAATAAACCTTTTCCTCCCCAAGTTGCTTTTGTTCATGGTGTTTCGTCACAGCAATAGTACTCTGAACTAAGATGGATTCCCTGGAACCAGAGTTATAGACAGTTGTAAGCTGCCATGAGTTCTGGCATCTGAACCTGGGTTCTCTGCAAGAGCAGCATGTGCTCTTAACTGCTGAGCTGTCTCTCTAACTTCCATTTACCATCTTTTAAAATTTACTTTATCCTACAGACAAAATGACTTAAAGGTCTTTTTTTAAGACAGGGTTTCTCTGTAGCTTTGGAGGCTGTCCTGGAACTCACTTTGTAGACCAGGCTGGCCTCGAACTCACAGAGATCCGCTTGCCTCTGCCTCCCGAGTGCTGGGATTAAAGGCGTGCGCCACCAACGCCCGGCTCCAACTTTTATTTTTTAAAGCAGGGTCTCATGCAGCCCAAAGTGGCCTTGAATACCTGACCTGTCTGCCTCCACTTCCCAAGTGCTAGGCTGTAAGGTATGTATGCTGAGCCTGCCTCATAAGTCTTTAAAGGAGGCTAGTGAGGTTTTCGATTTGTCTTTTCAGGTAGGAAAAATGGAGACCTTCCTCGCATGTGGTATAGGAATTTTTCTTTGGTACTTTATAGTGCATAATTTATGATATTTGGTATAGGTTAAATATTTTATAACCAATTTTTAAATGACAGGTAGTCTTTTTCTGTAGTCATAGCAGGTATTCACTGACTTATGAGAATCTTTTCAGTTACACTTGGTTTGAATATTAACAAAAGTGAGACTGGGGGCTGAAGAGATGATGGCTAGTTGATAGAGCTTTGCCATTCTTCATCAACTCCCCAGCCCATGGTAGACGGTACAAACACCTGCAACTCCAGCTCTAGGGAATCTTCTACCCTCTAGCCTCTCCAGGCACCATCCACTCATATGGTACATATTCATATATGCAGGAACTCGTGCAAAAACAAGTCTTTAAAAATTCTATTATCCTGTTTTAAAAGAACAGTTTTAAAACATAATTACAAGGTTCCATTTGTAGTGTCTTTGTAATCCTAATTGTGAAAATTGAAAAAAATGGATAATATGAGCTTAGCTCCAGAGCTCTCCTGAATGACAGTTGTCTGGCATTTCTTTTTCCTAAGATTTTATATTTGAATCAGCTGTACTTACCGGTATGTGTAAACAATAGTCCATACAGACACACATAAATGTAATGGTTTAATTCCTGATCTGCTCAGTTGCTGTTTTTGCAGCTTGCAACTGGCTCTAGGACTAGCCATCTTGACTCTCTGAGCCTCAGCTGCATTGTACTGCCAGTTGCTTTTATAATTAGATTATTGGCCACGGGGGAAAAAGATAAGATCATCTGGACCACTGACAAAGCTCATCCTGATGCTGAAAAACAACAGAAGGTGTATGCTATAGTTTATGCTGCACACATTTGATCCTTTTTATCAAAACTTTCCCAAGATTTTATTTTGTAAATATATACTATTTGTTCTGTGGGGTTATTATTATCTAGAGTCAACTTGTTACTTCTCAGTGAGTAATGCATCATTTGTGTTCTTTGTTCACTACTGGAGGAAATGGACTTATGAATCCAGTTGGATGACTATGTAGTCTCTGCTGCCATACATGTTGTGGCCGCTATTATTATGCTATATGCATTTTATTTTATTTTTTTAAAGATGTACTTATTTATTACATATAGTGTTCTGTCTGCATATATGCTTACAGGCCAGAAGAGGGCACCAGATCTCATTGTGGATGGTTGTGAGCTGGGAATTGAACTCAGGACCTCTGGAAGAGCAGCCAATGCTCTTAGCGGCTGAGCCATCTCTCTAGCCCTGCTATCTGCATTTTATTACATTATTCCTTCTGGGCCATTCACTCATTTCTTGATTTGGATATTACTTAATACATAAGGAGCTTCTCCATTATTTGGGAATTTGTTTAGTTCTTACAAATTTGATTCATTTGTATGTGGTACTGAGGATCAAACTCAAGGCCTTGTGTTCGGTCTGCAGGCATTTTGCTACTGAGCTAGGCCCCAAGCTTCCCAACTTATTATTTTATTTTTTGTTAATTTTGAGGCTGTCTTGAATTCATGATCCTTCTGTCTTAGTCTCCAGAATGCTCTATAAGATTGCTTTTGCATGTTAGCATACCTGGCCCAAACTAACTTATTTATTTACTGTGATTTTGAGGCAGGGTCTTGCTGTGTAGACTGGGCTGACTTCCGGCTCACAGTGGCTCTGCTTTCCCAGAGCTGAGGTTAAAGGATTGCACAACTACCCCAGCCCAAACTTAATTTTTATTTGTTTATTTATTTCATAGTTTTGGTGTTTTGAGGTAGGGTCTCTTTGTAGTCCCAGCTGTTCTGGATCTTGATATATAAACCAGTCCAGCCTTGAATACACAGAAATCTGTCCCGTCGTCTCCCCCCCCAGTGCTGGGATTAAAGGTGTGAGCCACCATTCCTGGTTTTATTGTATTTTGGAATTAAGAAGTATGGTACTTAATGATTGGTAGTTTTCCTGCCTCAGTTGAGAGAACACCATATTTATCTCTTCTTACACTATAGTTATCTACTATAAGTTAATTCAAAGTTGGCATGCTGTTTTTAAAAAAAAAATTACGTTTTTTTTTTTCTTTTTAAGACAAAGCCTTGCTATTTAGCTCTTGGAGCCTGCAACTCGTTATGTTGGTAGTCTAGCCTTATCCTTATGGCAGTCCTCCTGCCTCAGCCCTGCCAAATGTGGAAATGACAAGTATGAGCTATCATACCTTACTTATTTTCTTTCTTTCTTTTTCTTTTTCTTTTTTTTTAAAGAAAGGGTCTTGCTTATAGGCCAGGATGGCCTCAAATGTAACAATCCTTTCGCTTCAGTCATGTGATTGTACTGCCATAGTCAGCTAATATGTCCTGTTTTGAATTAATGTGAGCCTACTTTTTACTTTCCCTATTCTCTGACATTTTTTGGCTTAAAACAGTATTTTAAGTATGTATGTAATTGTCTGTTCAATAAATGATATAGCTTGAATATTTATATTTGTTTTTGAGAGGAGTAGTAGGTTTTCTTTTTTGAGACAGGGTCTCAGGTACTCTAAGAATGCCCCACTTTTACCTCTCAGGTATGTGGGACCATACTTGGTTCAGGCCACAGCATTCAGTATGTTTATACCTTTTCTTATACTAGAAAGATTTATCAGTTATCTGACTTTTGTACCTTATAGGGAAACTGATCTTTTTGGGGTGGGTGTTTTCGAGACAGGGATTCTCTGTGTAACCCTGGCTGCCCTGGAGCTCACTCTGTATAACACACTGACCTTGAATTTATAAGTATCTACCTTCCTTTGTCTCCTTGGTGCTGGGATTAAAGGTGTGTGCCACCACTGCCCATGGAGGAACTGATCTTATTTTTAACAAATCTCACAGGTATTTCAAGAGCCAGCAGAAGAAGAACGAGATGGTAGAAAGAAGAAATATCCTAGTCCTCAGAAGAGTCGCTCAGAATCCAGTGAACGAAGGTTTGTATTTGTCTCTGAATAGTAAGGTACTGAAAGCCACTTTCAGTATGCAAAGTTAGTTACATAGCATCTATGTCTGTGTCCCAACACCCTTTCTAAAGTACTAAGGGTAAGAGTGTTGCCTTCTCTCTGTTCTGTCTTTGCTGTTGTCTTAGCTTCTGTATCTAAAAAACAGTCATTATTTGCTTTTCCCAAGAGCTCGGGTGGGAGCAGTCTCCTTAGAGAATTATAATGAAATGTTCCATTTGTTTAGGGGTGCTCCATATTAAAATTATCCATGCTGGCATATGCCAAAAGGGTACAGTTTGGCATGTGTTCACCTTTGATCACAAAATGGTCTTTGTTTAGGAAGACTTATTTGAACATTTCCCCCTTTCTCCTTCTGATTTCTGTCTTCTCCCCTACTTTCCTCATACTTCTGGGTTTACCTCTGTATTTCTCCCTACCCTGTGTACTTGAAGTGGGAAAACCCTTTACCCTTTTAATAATGGTTAGAAGAGTTAGTGGTAGTCTTGAGGCATTGTAAAATAGACATTATGAATTGTGACATAGAGAGAGTATTTTATCTCTGGACTTATGCACAGATTTCATTTCTAGAGTTTACGTATGGCTTTTATATCTGTGTACTATAGGACACGTGAGAAGAAAAGAGAAGATGGCAAGTGGAGAGACTATGAGCGGTACTACGAGCGGAACGAGCTGTATCGGGAGAAGTACGACTGGAGAAGGGGCAGGAGCAAGAGCAGGAGTAAGAGCCGAGGCTTGAGTCGGAGTAGGAGCCGCAGCAGGGGCCGCAGCAAAGACAGAGATGCAAACAGGAATGTTGGTGAGTAGACAGCAGCCTGGGAAAGCTTGCTTGACAGGTGAGAGAAATGGGAAAACTAGAATTGCCTTCAAAAACTGGACATTGATCTTACAAAGACAGTGCTAATCTCATATATCCTTGAAATTAAGGCAGTTGTTTAAAAGTTAATCCTGTTATTATAGAGTATATCAAGATTTAAATCATTTTTATAGTTGATACAAATGCCTTTTTAATTAGTGACAACAGCACTTACGTAAAAAGGTTGCCTTCTTTTGTTTTCCCTGAAAGTAATTGAATTGACTTGCTATAGGTTGCCCAGTGTTTATAAAAAAGAAAAATCCAAAATGTCAGTGGAAAAACTGACCCGTATTCTGTCAGTGTACTTGTTGATACTGTAAAACATTGTCTTTCACAAGTCTGTTGAGATATGTTCTTGTTTTTTTTTTGTTTGCTTGTTTGCTGTTTTATAATAATTTTTTTTAAGTTAACTTTTTACACATATTACTCCCAGCTCCCTCTCCCTCCCCAAGATATGTTCCTGTTTTTAGAATATACTGCTAGTGAATGCGTTTAAGCTTGTGGATGTCTCAGTAAGCATAGGCTAATGTTCTCAGCATTGTTGTTGTGAGCAAGTGTAGCTTAGGCATGTAAACATGTGACCTCTCTTGTTTCTTTCTGTCTCTAAAACAGAGCACAGGGAAAGATCAAAGTTTAAGAGTGAAAGGAATGACCTGGAGAGCTCCTATGTGCCTGTGTCTGCTCCACCTCCAAACTCTTGTGAGCAGTACTCCTCTGGGGCGCAGTCCATTCCCAGCACTGTCACTGTGATTGCGCCTGCTCACCACTCTGAAAACACAACCGAGAGCTGGTCTAATTACTATAACAATCATAGCTCTTCCAATTCTTTTGGTCGAAACCCACCACCAAAGAGGCGCTGCAGAGATTATGATGGTAAAGATGGCCTTCTCTTTTGTATGTGCTGTTCCCACCTAGGAAAGGAAGTGTTGCAGGCAACTTGCATTCTTTTTTTTTTAATGTGATTACTACTGTTTTCTTCATGCACCATGTAATGTTTATCACTTACAGTGTCCTGAAAATAACTCCATACTGACATGTAAAGAACTTCCTCAAGTGTTTTTTGAGGCACTTACTTAGTATTCTATATGTATGAAAATATGTTCAACCCATTTATCATAAATATGCACTTAGTACCTTTTCAGCATTTTCAGTTAGAAGCAGTTCTACAATAAATAGCCTTGTGTACCCTGCCTAGTAGAAATTTAGTGTTAAAATATTGTTTAAATTGTGTAAACTGATGCATACTATACATACTTACAGCATACAGCAAGAATTCAGTAGATCTATACTGTATGTAGTAATCCAATCAGAGTAACTAACATGTTTATAACATCAAACTTAGTTTTTGGTGTTGGGAACATTCATGATCTTCTCTACCAACTATTTTAAAAATAAATTTTAGAACATTGTAAGTCATTTCTTCTATCTACTTGAGTATTTTAAGTTTAAACCATATATAGCAAGAATGGTTGCTTTAAAATAATATTATGAAACAGATCACTGAAATGAGATTATTAGTTCAAGGCTTTTATTCCTTCCTATCCAACATTTGATAAATGGATATTTGGTAAAATATCTTGTTTTCATTATTTTAAAAAAAACTTCTTTTTTTAAATGACAGTCTTAGTATATAGCCCAGGCATGCCTCAAATGTGCATGTACCTCAGGCTGGCCTCAAACTTGCAATCCTCCTGCCTCAGCCTCTAGATTGCTAAGATTACAGGAGTCACCACCACACCTGTTTCTTATAAAAATTTAACAACCTGGTTAATCTAATAGTAGCTGTTTAGTATCCTATTTGATCCTGCTGTTGTAAAATTTCAATAGGTCTACTGCCATAGAGAATAGAGAATATGCGTGCCTCAAGGTTATGTGGTCACTCACAGGCCAGCCCTATGGAGATTTTCTACTTGTTAGAAAAAGACTACAATGTAAATTAGGATGTTGAGTTTTCTGGAATTTGTTTTATTCTTTGAACTCTAAGTAGATCGTAATAAGGCTTTTGTTTTTGTTTTTTTAATTTTAATTCTTACAGAAAGAGGATTTTGTGTACTTGGTGACCTTTGTCAGTTTGATCATGGGAATGATCCTCTAGTTGTTGATGAAGTTGCTCTGCCAAGTATGATCCCCTTCCCACCCCCTCCTCCTGGGCTTCCTCCTCCACCACCTCCCGGAATGTTAATGCCTCCAATGCCAGGCCCAGGCCCAGGCCCTGGTCCCGGCCCTGGTCCTGGTCCCGGCCCAGGCCCAGGCCCTGGCCATAGTATGAGACTTCCTGTTCCTCAAGGACATGGCCAGCCTCCACCTTCTGTTGTGCTTCCCATACCAAGTAAGTATGTGCTGGTTGCATCTTGTTTTGTTGATGGGTTGTATTTAGAAGAACCTCATCCCTTTGCTAACTATTAAAATGTTTGAAAACAGTAATGGAATAAACTATACTCCCATAGTTAAGATGCTCTTACTTTCTGCCGTTCTTTACTGTACCTGCAGTGTTGCCCTTTGTCTGTAGTAGCCTACCTTTGTTGCCATGGAGATGAAACCTTGTCAGTATCTTAAGATGTTAGCAAAGAAACATACTGGGAGATTTGTGGATTTTCTTAGTATTTAAAGAAAATCTCTTCAAGAATATTAAAATAATGAGATATTTTAGATTGTAGACTCTTCAGAGGATGAATACTAACTTAGGCAGTATTTGTCTAATTGGCCTCAGTGATTATCTATCCATTCAGTCAACTTTAATTCTGTCCCATAGTGTTTTGGGTTGATTTGTTTTTGTGGGAGAAATTCTAAATGCCATGCCATTTTTAACAGTGTGTATTTCCTTGTGGATTTCTTTACTGAAAGAGACTTTATGTTTTTAAAAAAGAATATGCATTTATTGAATCCACCCAAATCAAGAATAAGAAATATTTAAAAATGGCCTTATTTAAGGGCCTGGGAAATGGCTTAGTCAGTAAGAGTACTTGCTGTGCAAGCATGAGGATCTGAGTTCAAATCCCTGGTGTTGACATTAAAAGCCAGATGTGACTGTGTACTTGTAACTCATCTCTGAGGGAGTAGGGCAGAGACAGGAGGATTGCTGGGGTTGTTGCCTGCCAGATAGCTGTAGGTGCAGTGAAAAATCTACAGGGAATAAAGTGGTGAATGACAGAACAAGACAACTGCCGTCTCTCCCGACCTCTGTACACACACATGCACAGACATAAGAAGTATTAGTGGTTGCTAGCAGGGTGTGGTGGCACACACCTGCTACTCGGCACTCTGGAGGCTGAGCAGACAGTTGATGTAAGGTTATGAGTATAGCAAGAGCAGAAATAAGACTAAATTTTTAAAATTCAATTGGAATGAATTATTTACATCCATGTAAAGGTCTAAAAAATATATACTTTCATTTAACATTTCATTATTAAAGAATAGCAGATTATTATCTTAAAAATTATCGCCATTTAATTTAGGCAGTATTTCTCTGTTTTTGGTATAGGACTTCACTCATGCCCCAGCAAGCACTCCCCACTCAGGCTTACCCTCTGCCCCTTCAATTTACTTTGCATCAGGGTCTCACTAAGCTGGCTAGCCTGGCTTTGAGCTGTAGTCCAGGCAGACTTTGAACTTGAGATCTTCTTGCTATATGTAGCCTCCTAGGTAACTGGGATTACAGGTCTGCATCATCTGGTTCTCTCTGTCTTTTTCAGTTCTGGGGATTGAATCCAGGGCTTCTTGCATTCTGGGCAAACTGTCAACCTCTGAGCTATATCCCCAGCACTATTTTTCTTTTCTTTTTTTGGTTTTGGGGTTTTTTGTTGTTGCTGTTGTTGTTTTTCCAAGACAGGGTTTCTCTATAGTTTTGGAGCCTGTCCTGAGAACTCATCTCTAGACCAGGCCAGCCTTGAACTTACAGAGATCCGCCTGCCTCTGCCTCCCAAGTGCTGGGATTAAAGGAGTGTGCCATCACCACCCAGCTATTTTTCTTTTTTTAAAGCACTTTATTTTAGGGCTGTGGTATAGATCAGTGCTACATTGCTTGATTTATGTGTGAGGACCTGATTTTTGTCCCCAGCACCAAAACTCTAATCAAAATAGTTAGGAAAAATAATTTAGCACAATCCTAACTGTGTACCCATTGCTAAGCTTCCCTGTACTAAAGTATACAGCATGTTAAAGTTGGTAACAAGATGGCTGGCAGGTAAAGGTGATTGCTGTGTAAGCCTGTAATCCAGGTTCACTCCTTAGAACACACATAGAAATAGGAGGGAACTGACTCCATAGATTGGTCTTCTGGCTGCCACATGCACACTATGGCTAACCTCCCCTCCATTAGCAATCACAACAACAATCATAAGATGTGCCATTAGGTGGCTCAGCAGATCAAGGAGCTTGCCACCTAACCTGATGACCTGAGTTTGATCGTTGGAATCCATGTAGCAGAAGAGAGAACCAGCTCCCTTAGTTTGTCCTCTGACCTCCATATATATTCTGTACCACGTGACTTACATATGTGAGCACACATACAGAAACACACAAAATAAATTGTTAAAAGTTGGTAATATATAAGGATTTTATTTATGTACAGGTGGTTGTTTTTCAGCTTTGCTTTGTGGGGGACTGTGGTGCTAGGGATTGCACCTTGCAGGGAGGGATCTGTATGCTTTGGGTCCTAGTTTACTTTCTGTTGCTATGATAAAATAGTGACTGAAACTGGGGTTTAGAACTTACAGTCAGGCCATCAATGAGGGGAGCCAAGGCAGAACTGAAGCAGAGACAAAGGAGGAATGCTCTGTACTGACTTGTTCAGCTACATTTCTTATACAACTCAAGACACACAGCTGAGCCCTCCTACTCAATTAGTAATCAAGAACCTTTCCCATAGACATGCCTGCAGACCAGTCTGATGGAGGTGGTTCTTCACTGAGGTTCTCTTCCTGGAGACTAGTTTGTGTAGCATTGACAGAAATTAACAGTATACTAAGCAACTACTTGACTGTTGAGCAACAGCTCTAGCCCTTAACTTAGCAACTCTTAATATTAAATATTGACTGAAGGAGGTCAAGAGGTAGCTTAGCAGTTAAGAGCAGTTGTTACTCTTCCTGAGGATCTGGGTTCAGTTCCTAGTACCCACATGTTCCATAACTCGTTCCAGGGGATCTGATGCCCTCTCCTACTTTTATAAGCACCAGGCACAATTTTATATGATGTGCATACATGCAGACAAAAATATTCATGCATGTAAGTTAATTAAATAAATGATAAAAAGTGATATGAAAATATAGTGTATAACCGAAGCTTAGGAAGAAAACACATAATTTCTACAATATATATTAAATTAATTTTATTCTCTTACACGTTTCTCTTTATTTACCTATTTTAAATTTAATTTGTTATTGGTGTACTGACAGCTGAACTCAGGGTCTTGCAAATCCCAGACACAACCACTGAGCTACATCCTTTCCACCTTTGACCTTCATTTATTTATTTAGAAAAGGGATCGTGAACATCTGATCCTTCTATCTCTACTTTCCAAGAGTTGCAACTGTAAACGTGTGCCATCACACGGGGAATCCAGATCAAAGTTTTGTGCATGCTAAGCAAGCACTCCATCAATGAACTATCTCCAGCCTAGCCCTCTACTTTTTTTGGTGGGGGGATGGCTACAAAATCTCTCTGTATAATCTTGGCTGGCCTGGAATGCCTATATAGACCAGACTGGCCTTGAACTCAGAGATCTACCTACCTCTGCCACTCAGGTGCTGGGATTAAAAGTGCAAGCCACTGTGAACCAGCTTCATTATAATATCTTTGATACTTTCCATTGTATTCACAACTGCAGATTCATGTTTATTGCTCACTTAAGATTAAGCCATCTACTGTTCCTCAAGTTTCTTTCCACCATTCTCATGTCTGCCTGCAGAGGCACCCAGTCCCACTTTGCCTGTTGGAGAACTAGGACTGTCATCAGGATTGTTAAATTGGAATCAATTAGTATCAGTACCCTGCTCTTACTAGTAACTATTAATCTTGTTCTTGTCACTTTTTTTTTTATTCTGCAGGACCTCCCATTTCACAGTCAAGCTTAATAAACAGCCGTGACCAGCCTGGGACAAGTGCAGTGCCCAATCTTGCACCAGTGGGAGCAAGACTACCTCCTCCTTTACCCCAGAACCTCCTTTATACAGTATCAGAGAGTGAGTAAATATCAATTCCAGAAATTCTTAATTCTTTTTAACACATCAGTTTTTCATACATAGGACAGGCGATGGGCAGTAAATGGAGTGCCACCTGCAATTATGACTTTTGGGTCTTGTGGGACAGGGGACAGGATATCTTCCTATGTTCTGATGAAGACTGTGTGTGTAATTTCTGGGGATGCATCCTGTAAAGGATGGCAGTCCAGAGTGGGTGTTGTACAATTCTAGAAACTCAGCATGAGCTGCTTTGAGTGTAATTTCCAGTCCAGTCATACAATTCTGGTCCAAGGCTAGGGTCTTGCATATTGGGCTGTAGCTCTGAGGTGCTATTTCTGCCTGGCCTGGCGTCAGCATGATGTCTGGGGTAGTCTGGGGATTGGAAAGGAGACAGACGGACCCAAAGTGTGTTTTTGGTGGGTTGTCAAGATGGTGGGTAAAGGCAGTTGCCACCAAACCTCAGAACCAGAATTTGATCCCTGGGTCCCATGTGGTGGAAAGAGAGAAAGGACTTTTTGCAAATTGTCCTCTGCTCTTCCACACATGCATTGTGGTGCTGTGTGTGAGTACGCCAAAAATGCTATTTTTGCTGAGCAGTGGTGCACACCTTTAATCCCAGCACTTGGGAGGCAGAGGCAGTTGGATCTCTGTGGGTTTGAAGCTGGCCTGGTCTACAGAGTGAGTTCCAGGACAGTCAGGGCTGTGACACAGAAAATCCCTGTCTCAACCGGGGAGGGAGGTGTGTGTTATTCTTGTAGAATGCATAACTGTACAATTGCATTCGTATTTATGAAGCCAACTATGTCATGACTATTTTAATTTTGTATGCTGATGGGGAAAAGCAAGAAGCCCTCTGCAGCTGTATGCTGGCAGTATAAAGTTTCTTCATAGTAACTACTGCAGTCACATCGTTGAGCTTTTGCTAAAGAAATCTCTACTACCCGTGGCCTGTCTTCTAAGAAGTATAAGAATCAGATAAAATATGTCTAATAGTTGAAGTAAAGATAGAAAACATAAATTAGTATTTTAACACATTTATTTTAAACATTGTTTAATTTTAAAGTGTTTCCTTTTACTTGACCTTTTTAAAAACCAAGTGCTTTGTTGATTTTGTGTTTGTTTTTTGAGACAAGGTTTCTCTGTGTAGTCCTGGCCGTCATAGAACTCACCTTATAGACCAGGCTGTCCTCAAACTTAGGAGATCCACCTTTCCCTGCTTCCCAAGTTTTGGGATTAAAGGTGTGTGCCAACCCAGCTTGATATATTTATATCAAGCTTTGCATATATTTTAAAGTTATTTTTCAGAAATAATTTTTAAAAGTTAATTAAGCCAGGCATGATGGCATATTTCTGTAAATTGAGCACTTGGGAGGTGGAGGCAGGAGTATCAATAGTTCATGGCCAAGCTGGGTAGTGGTGGCACATTCCTTTAATCCCAGCATTTGGGAGGCAGAGGCAGGCAGATAGATCTGTGAGTTCGAGACCAGCCTGGTCTACAAGAGCTAGTTCCAGGACAGGCTCCAAAGCCACACAGGGAAACCCTGTCTCAAAAGAGAAAGAGTTCATGGCCAGTCTCAACCACGTAAGAAGTATGAGACTGCCTTGGGCGACTGAAGCCACTGTCTCAAAAACCAAAAAACAGTCAAAGTGGTTGTTTACAGTGTCAGATTATGAGCCCCTCCTTTATAGAAATGATGGTATATTCTTTTTTTTGTGTGTATTCATGCTTGTAAATTTGCCTCTGAAAAGTTTTCCTCCTCTCTTTCATGTCAGCAGAGGCAGACAAGTAAATTAGTTGGACCTAGTTTAAGATCCTGGTGCTGCTCCCTCTCATCTAGGCCAAGTTCATTAATTTCTCTATATCTCACTTTCCTTTTCCAAAGCGACAGTAATGTTACTTACTATTTTTCTAAAGGGAAATGAATTTATATTCTTGTAAGGCATCTAACATATCTTTGCATCTAGTAATTTGTAAAGAATGCATTATATTCTGTGCAGTTCCTATATTCTCATCAGATTTCAACCTCTGAAAATAAAGCCTATTCTTAATTCTCTGCCTCTACCTTTGTCTTTGTCAGTGGGTAAAAGATCCAGCTACTCATGTGGACATCATTGTATGACTGACACATTACTGCCCTCCCTCCTTTAATGATGGTGGGCTTGAACATCATGGGCCTCTAGCATGCAATACAAGCTCCAATCTTGCTTTGCTTTTTAAAACACGTAGTTCAGCCAGGTGTTGGTGCTCATCTGCAATCCCAGAACTCAGAAGGCAAAGGTAGGTGGACTTCAGTGAGTTCAAGGCCAGCTTGGTCTACAAAGCAAGTTCCAGAATAGCCAGGGCTACACAAAGAAACCCCATCTTGAAAAAACAAAGAAGAAGAAAGAATAGAAAAACCCTAGCATATTTATGCTTCTCTTTTGCTGCAAGGTTCAAGTACTTGAGAAACATTCATCTCCTCGTTCAGATTCCTACATAACATATGAGCATTTGTTTTATAATAGTGCGTACTTAAATGATTTTCCACTTATGAATATAAATCAGAAGTCTGTCTGACATTTTCTCCTGTCTCATGGTCTTCTGGTGACTCTGCAGGTTTGTTTTATTGTTGCTATCATTGTTTTTACTTATATTTTTTTGAATTTCTTTTTTTAAAGATTTATTTGTTATGTATACAATATTCTGACTGCACGCCACAAGAGGGAATCAGACCTCATTATAGATGGTTGTGAGCCACCATGTGGTTACTGGGACTTGAACTCAGGACCTCTGGATGAACAGCCAATGCTCTTAATCTCTGAGCCACTGCACCAGCCTCCCATTGTTTTTACTTATGAGAAATAACAATAGACATAAAAATGAAGAGATTATTATAATGACCTCAGTTATGTACAGTATACCTGTACCTGTTATTCAGCTTTAGTAGTGACCAGTGCACTGGTTAACTCTTTCTTTCTTGTTTTTTTTTTTTTTTTTAATATCCCTGATTGTCCTGGAACTTTGTAGACCAAACTGGCCTCAAACTCAAGAGTTGTACCTGCTTCTATCTCCTGAGTTCTGGAATTAAATAAAGGTATATGCGACCATACTCAGCTAGTGTTAATTTTTAAAAATTTGGCAGTTACCAGTAATTCCAGTGACCTAGCATAAAATTCTTTAATTCTTAAAATATTTGCTTGGTGTTTACAATGTGTCAGGCATTGTGGTAGATACTAGGGAGCGAAGATGTGTAAGGTAACAGTTCTCAGGTGGCGTTTTGCTCATGTCTTTAAAAGAGTGTAATGCTTTAGAACAGAAATTCCAAACATTTGTTTCCCAGAGTCTGGTAATAGACCTAAGACTATTAGAACAAATACAATTATCAGCTTCTTTGTCAGAACAGAGACAGCATAGGAAGATACCTAGTATCATTTTAATCTTAACACATTTTAAGCCGGGTGGTGGTGGGGCATACCTTTTTAATCCCAGCACTTGGGAGGCAGAGATTGGGTTCTCTCAGTTTCAGGCCAGCCTGGTCTGCAAAGTGAGTTCCAAGAGAGCCAGGGATATACAGAGAAACCCTGTCTCAAGAAAAATAAAACAAAACAACCCCACCCCCAAATTTAATCCGTAAAAGATAAAAATCTTAGAGTAAAAGCAATCCTTTTAGTAATTACCATTTTTTTGTTCCAAAACCAGTAAAAAGTGACAGTTTCCTATTGGTATTTGTGTCTTACAACTTTATAGTCTTAGATGCTGTCTCAGTGTTTATAAAGAGAATTAATTTGTGGGCATATTGAATATTAATATCAGATAGGTCATAATTGTGTCATTCAAAGCTAGTTCCAGGACAGATTCCAAAGCTGCATAGAAAAGCCCTGTCTCGAAAAACAAAAACAAACAAACCTATGATTTGATTCTGAAATATATAAGGAGGAGCAGGGAAGATGGCTTAGTAAAGTGTGCACTGAACAAGCCTTGGGGGTCTTGCTTTGGGTCCCCAGCATCATAAGAGTCAGCATAGTGAGTGCCTTGAGCTCTAGTGCTGTAGGAGAGGAGACAGACGGATTCATGGAGCTGTTATAGGTCCAGTGAAAGACTTGTCTCAAAAATAAGAGGCAGCACAGGGATGTAACTCAGCTGGTAGGATGCCTTGCATGAAGCCCTGAATTCCAGGTTTTAGGCTGAGTAACATGCAAAACCAGAAATGTTGGCAAATGCCTGTAATCTCTGCACTTATGAGGTGAAGGCAGGAAAATAAGGAATTCAAGGCCATCCTCATTTACATAGCACATGTGTAGCCAACTGTATATACATAAAACTTTTTTTGGTGTTTTTGAGACAGGGTTTCTCTGTGGCTTTGGAGGCTGTCTTGGAACTAGCTCTTGTAGACCAGGATGGTTTCAAACTCACAGAGATCCACCTTCCTCTGCCTCTCAAGTGCTGGGATTAAAGTCGTGCGCCACCACTATCCAGCCCTGTCTCTTTTTTTTTTTTAAAGGAAAAAAGGTAGAAAGTAAAGCAGAATGGAAAGATATTGATGTCAGCTTCTTGTCTTTACATCCATGTACCCACATGAGCATGTACACACACAGTTTATAGGAAAAAAAATCTGAAACCCTAGTCTATATGGTATCTGATAGCATTTAAAACACAACTTCAAGAGCCTGACGAGATGGTTCAGTAGGTAAAGATGAGGTGTTTGCCTCAAACCTAGTGACCTAAGTTTGATTCTCAAGCCCCATTCATGCAATGGGAAGAGAGAGCCAGTACAAGTGGTCTTCTGACCTACACATATGTGCGCACGCACAAACACACACATACACATAAATGTGATAAATTCTGTGATTGAATCATCATCAGTACATTGGTCTGCAGTGGGAATCGCATGTGTAAAAAACAATAGAGAATTGGAGATGCGTGGGGAGGTGGCTCACGTGGAGAAAGAAGGTGCTGTACAAGTGTGAAAACTGGAGTTGAGATCCCCTGAACAGGGCAAGTCGATGTGGTAGCATGTTCATGTAGTGCATGTTCCTACAGTAAGAAGACAGGCACATTCACTGCACTCTTGAGGGACAGCTGGAGCACAACGGGAGACCCTGTACTAAACAAGGTCAAAAAGGAAAGACTGACACCCAAGGTTGTCCTCTGAGCACCCCCCCGATACACACAGTGACATTGACAGGGATGTATAAACACAAACATACACAAAATATCAGAGAATGGAATAGATTTTTCAATATCTTTAGTTACTTGATTTTAATTTTCTTTCATTCTGAATACTGTTGAACCCTTACAATTACTCAAGTTTTGTAAATAATGTAATTGGTAATTTCTGAATAGCATAATTTGGTTTGTTCAAATAAAGCAAAGAGCTTTATGTATATTTTTAGTGTATTGGAAAATTTGAGGGGCTGGCGAGATGTCTCCTTGGTTAAGAGCTCTGATAGTCATTGAGCACCCACATGGCAGCTTACAACTGTTCATAACTCCAGGGTATGTGACACCCTCTTCTAGCCTCCATAGACACCAGGCACGCATCTAACCAACTCATAGCCACCTTTCTTAATGCTTGAATTGGACATTGTCTTGCAGTTTTAAAATTAGACATTGTACAAGGTTGCCCTCTAGTCTAGTTACTGGTTACATATAATAGGCAGATTTGTGCTGCATCATACATTTAAAGCCATCATAAAGATTGACATTACATTTCTTTTGTTTTCTCTTGAGTGTTGTACCTCTTGGATATTTTTCACAGCGAATTCCCTGTTTTAGGACATGGTTAGGATTATTTTTAAATAATTGAGGGTGTAGTAAATTGCTGTTGCAGTGTAGTGATTGACTCGTTTAAAACAAAATTTGAAAGGATTGGTGTTGAATATGTAGTTACATCATCTGCTTTGCAGGGAGGTTTGGCATCTTGTCTCGATGCATGTAGACAGAGAAGATGGGAGATTTTAGCCTATTTCTTCTTAGTACTATGAAATCAAGTGATTATTTTGTGGCCTGTCTTATGTGTGCCTGTTAAAAATCAAAAAGGAACTGTACAACTTGTAAGGACATTTAGTCACATAATAAAAATTTTCTAACTTTGATTTATTATATCTTATGTTGCTATGAATGTCTGGCCTTGTGGCATAAAATATTAACTAAATCTTACAAGTTTATATGTTTCATATGTTGTTGTCAGGGAATTGTACTAAATTGAAACCAAAGGAAGGTTTTCTTCTGTGATACTTTTTAGTTTTCCAATCCTGTTGTATAGAATTTGTGTCTGCATACATATATGTGTTTGTGTGCATGCATGTGTGTTCGTATCCCCCTCAATGTACTTTATTTTAAAACATGACACCTAAAATCCAGAATCATTATCTATGTCTAGTATTGGTCTGTTTGTATTTTTCTTCATTTTTTTTCTTGTCACCCTTTCTGTGGTGCTAACAAAATTTCACTACCTTTTGAATTTTCTTCTAGTGAACATTTCTTATTCTTTGTGAGGCTATGGATATAGTAGTTTGTTTTGTATTTCTTACTGTTTTTTTCCCCTGCTTTTAGATATGGGAGTATGTTTTGTGCAGAGTTGACATTTTGCTTGTGATTAGAGGGGTATGTGCATGACAGCCTTCATCATTTAGAGGGGTATGTGCATGACAGCCTTCATATCTGCACAGCTCATCAAATATCAGATTCTTTGGATTGTAACTCAGGGTGCTTTTCTGTAACTTGGTTGGCACATTGTTGAGCTTTAGAGAAAATTAGCATGCATTTACTCCATTTAAGATTTAAAAAATAGAAAGCCAGGTGTGGTGCTGCATACCTGCAGTCCCACAACATGGGCCACGAAGGCAATATGACCAAGAGTTTAATGTTAGCCTCGGCTTTATAGTGACTTTGAGGCAAGCATGTACTACACAAAGCCCTATCTCTCAAGAAAGGGAGAGGATATTCTAAAAGGCAGATTATGCAGTGCTAATTTCTTTGTACCTTGATGCATCCTAGCCAGTTGCATGTCTGTGTTTTCTTGAGTTAGAATCTCAATAATGTCTTTCTCTACTACTGCTCCTGTTGTAATTTCTCTGTTCTTGGCTCACAGTCTCAGGAAGTATACCATTACCTCAGAGAAGCAAGCTTGTGACTCTCAATCCCAGCTGCCCTCCTATTCTTTCTCTGTAGGACAGCCCATGTATTCTCGTGAACATGGTGCTGCTGCATCTGAGCGACTTCAGTTGGGGACACCGCCTCCTCTGTTGGCAGCTCGTTTGGTGCCACCTCGAAACCTCATGGGATCCTCCATTGGGTATCATACCTCAGTCTCCAGCCCCACCCCTCTGGTCCCAGGTAAGCTTTGCTTCAGATGACCATCCACTTCACAGATCTTTTATACCTTAAACTGGTCAGCTTAGCAGATGATCTGGCATTCTGACCTGTTGAAAGTTCCCATTAAATCTCTTAGAGTATTTTCTGTTTCTCTGCTTCTGTGGTTTGTCCTAGTGGTTGTTGATGATTAGGCCCTCTGTGTGTGTGTGTGTGTCCGTCATCTTTGTTGTCCTGTATATTTACATTCAGTATCTTGGTGACAGTCACCTCTTCCTTGAGGTAGATAGGAAGATGGTATCTGCTTGACTGTTTTCTAGCTAATTACTTGTATACATAAAAACTAGGGCCATTTTTTTTTGAAATAAAAATAAACTTCTGGTTTCTTGCTGGTGGTATACATAGTTTCTCCCTTCTACTCCCTGTTGTATGGACAGGTTGCTCATAATGAATGCAGTATTTTTGAAAATTTATTTCTCTCTATTGATGGTGTTTTGAAAATCTGTGCTATGCTTTGTTGGTATCTTGTTAGTCTCTATTTAAATTAGATGTTTTCCTCATTTTTCCTTTGGATTCTAGTTCATAAACTAACTAAAGGGCTCTTTAAAAAACAAAAAAAGGGTCACTACATAGCTCAGGTTAGCCTTGAACTTGGAATCAAGTGTGCTTGGTTTTCAGGTGTGTGTCACCATGCCTGGCCTGACTGCAGGATCATTACATTTATTGGGATTCTATGTGCCCAGGGGTCACAGAACAAGGTCATTTAATTGTATAAATTTTGAACCTTTTTGTAGCGGCAACTGTAGGACAGTTTCTGTTGCTACTAGACAGTAATTGAAAACTTTTGACCATACTTTGTTGATTTGCTTAAAAGTTGAAGTAGTGTTTATTTTGTTAATTTATAGTTTGTATGTGTCTTATATCTGGTTACTATTGCTGTGATGAAACACCATGAACAATATGACCAAAGAAACTTGGGGAGGAAAGGGTTTATTTCGTCCACATCACTGTTCATCAGCAAAGGAAGGCAGGACAGGAACTCAAACAGGGCAGGAACCTGGAGGCAGGAGCTAATGCAGAAACCATAGAGGGGTGCTTCGTATTGGTTTGCTCCTGATGGCTTGCTCAGCCTGCTTTCTTACAGAAGCCAGGACCCCACAATGGTCTTGGCCCTCTCCCATCAGTCACTCATTAAGAAAATGCCCTGCAGCTGGATCTTATGGAGGCATTTTCTCAATTGAGGTTCCCTCCTTTCAGAAAACTCAACTTGTTCACATAAAACTAGCCAGAATGGCCTAATTGTGGAATTTGTGGAATTTGTTACTTTACTTATTATCCTCAAACTAGTGCCCAGATGTTTTACATACTTAAATTTAAAAAGTAGATAGGATTTCTTTTAAACTATACTCCACTAAAGCACGCTTCTCTTAGTAAGTAATAATTCTATCTAGTTGACTTAGACAAAAAAATTGAGGGCATGGATCATTTGAATTGCCAACACCCACATAAAAAGCTGGGCATGGTGACACATGTCTATCATTCTGGCACTGGAGGCTGAGTTGAGAGACCTTGGGGTTTGTTGGTCAACCACTGTAGCTGAACATTCAGTGAGAGAGACTTTATCTCAGGAAATAAGATGGCGAGGGATTAAGGAAAATACTCATCATTGACCTCCGTCTTCCATATACATGTGAACATATATATATCAGAGAAACAAAAAGTTTATAGGGAAGGACTTAGGGTAGGAGCTGACAAAATTCAGTATGACATCCAAGAAAGAGCTTAATAAAACCAAAGTCATCATCAGGAAGCTTTAGGCTGAATATAATCCCCGAGAATGAGTGTAAATCCTGTAGTAGGAACATCACTGGCCGTTCTCCCCTGAGGAGGGATCACAGACAACAATGGTGACTAATTTTCAAAAGCATGTATCATTTTATTATAGGGAATCAGTTTTTAATCCATTGACTGTTTTATACCACACCGTGGACTGTTTTCAAAAGTGGAGGGAGAGAAAAATGAGGGGATATGTGGGTGAGAGGGAGCAGTTCTAGTTCTGATGCTAGGTGTCTCAATTGGTTGCGCCTCAGTGACATTTAATTGTTCTAAACTTGGAGTTGGTGCTTTGTGCAAGGAGAGAATAAGCTCATGGAACCTGAAGTTGGGGGGAATATAGTATTCGGGGCAAGGTTTGATCTAAGAGGGTTGAGAGTGATTTAGCTTATTGAGATAGGGGCTACAGAATCATGCTTTTAGAAGTCAGCAAATTCCTAAGAGGGGTTGTTTGTTTTAATATTGCTCTTGCTGGCCTGGAACTTAACCATGTAGACCAGGCTGGCCTTAAACTTACAAAGATCACCTTGTACCTGCCTCCCAAGTGCTGATATTAAAGATATGTACCCCCATACCTGGTTTATTTTATTATTAATTGTGTGTGTCTGTGTCTGGGGGTGGTTATATACATGTGCATACAGGTGCCCACCCCATCCAGAAGAGGATGTTGGATCCTTTGTAATTGGGTTGTTCACAGGTGGTTATGAACTAATTGATGTGAGTGCTGAGAACCCAATTTGGGTCTTCTGCAAGAATAGCATGCTCTCAAAAAAAAAAAAAAAAGAATAGCATGCTCTCTCTTAACCACTGAACTCTCTAGACCAGCAAGTGACCATTTGTGAGCTTGTACTCTGTGTCATAGAAGTGGCAGTTGTTAGTAAAGATCTGAGTGAACCCGATCTTGTAACTTGGACTTTATATGAATTATTAAACACATTTTCCACTAAGAACAAAAGGGATGAAACACAAGAACTTCTGGATCATAACTATGAAAAACAGTGTCTTCAATCTACCTTTCTCTGATTTGATGTAGAGCGAAGAGGTTATGTGCCATTTGGGTTCTCTGTTAGTTCTTTCAGAATTGCTATTAATGCTGATAGTTACATAGGTCTAGAAAAAGTATAAGAAATATAATAAAAGTACATTGAATAATAGCATGTATTAAGATAATTATAAATAACTAGCCTTTATATTTGAAATATGCTTTAGATAGGAAACCAACTATTCATCTTAAAAAAATCTATTTGTTTATTACAGAAATACCTAGAAATTGAGACACAAAATTCAACAATCTTTGAATGAATAATGTGTTAATGTTTACAAAATTGGTGATGAAAATATGTATTGTTATTAGATTAAGTGATTAGTATACAAAGTACACATGACTGAGTATATTGAGAAGTAAACATCACTGTTTGAATTTGAATGTCTGTATGTTTGTGATACTAGTGCTGTTCATGTTTGTGGTAGTAGTGCTGTTATCTTTTACTCCTAAAGGAGTGTCTGATAGAAGTGTATATGTTTTAATGTAATTATTTTTGAAGTACACATAACTTGAACAGCTCTTAATTTTAGTAACAAGGAAATAGTTTGAGTACTCTCTGATTTTCTTAATGTTTTTCTTCAGATACATATGAACCAGATGGTTATAACCCTGAAGCTCCTAGTATCACCAGTTCTGGCAGATCACAGTACAGACAGTTCTTTTCAAGAGCACAGACACAGCGTCCCAACCTGATTGGCCTCACATCTGGAGATATGGATGCAAATCCAAGAGGTGAGAGCACCTTCTTCTGACGGCAAATGTTGTGCAGCAGTTCCTCAGTAAAGCTGATACTACCTTTGTGTTTCAGGTCTCACTTGAGGAAGTCAGGCTACTTATACTTTTTAAAGATATTTTGTAATATCTCAATAGTTTTATATTAACTTCACTTCTAAATTTTATTTTAATGGTATTTTAGAGTATATTTCTTTTTAGACACAGAAAATAGTAATACTTTTTAATTGCTTCTTTGGATAGGACTTCAGACCATTTTAGCTCTGTGCTGGACACAGCTCTAGAGTTTAGATATAAGAATGTGAGATGACTGGTCCCTTTCCCTCAAAGAAGTGATCATCAGTGTATTCTGTATTTTGAGAGCTATAACTTCCAGCCAATAATGTTACAAGCCTAAACACTGAAAGTAAATTAGCATTTTATCACTTTACTCCTTAAGATTACAGCTATATATTTGGACTCAGTGGCATATAGTTTTCATCTGGGTGGAGGCAGAAGGACAAGGACTGAAAATTATCTTTATCTACATAGCAGGTTCAAAGCCAGCCTGGGCCACATGGACCCTGTCTAAAAACAGAAAAAACAAACAAACAAACAAACAACCCCCAAATTACATCTATCAGGATCTGCTTCAAAGTTTTTAAGACATAAACCTTAAAAAAAAAATCAGTCCATGACAGTTGAAATGGTACATGCTTTTAATCCCAACATGCAAGAGGCAGAGTCAGATAGATCTCTGTGAGTTGCAGTCCAGCCTAGTTACTTAATCAGTTACAGGCCAAACAGGCTACAAAGTCAGACCCTGTCCCAAGCTGCCCCTTAAATCAAACTAGATTAAATAGAAGCGGGTTCATTTCCTTCTTCCCTAATAACTTATATCTAAGCCTGAGATAGGGTCCCATATAAACACATAGCTGGGCATGGTGTCTAACACCTATAATCCCAATCAGTGGTTAGCAGGCTGAGGCGGAGGATTGCTGAGTTCCAGGCCAACCTGGGCTACAGAATGAGACCCAGTCTCAAAACAATGAATACAAGGGCTTGAGAGATGGCTCAGAGGTTAAGAACACTGGCTGTTCTTCCAGAGGACCAGGGTTCAATTCCCAGCTCTCATATGGCAGCTCACAACTGTAAATCCAGTTCTAGGGGATCCAGAACCCTCAAAGAGACATACATGTAGGCAAAACACCAATGTACATAAAAAATAATTTAAAAGAAAACAAAAAAAATAGCAGTAATATTGCATATTAGAAAATCATGAGTCTTTATAATGTGGTGAATATTTTGTTGGATTGTGACAGGAGACAGATAATAAATACCTTTAGTACTGTTTGATCCCTTGTCAAAAACAGTAATTGTTACATATTTATCAAATAAGTAAATTTATGGTGCCATATATAAAACAAATGTCTTGCTATTCAGACACCTTTCTCCAATAACTTTCTTGCATTCATTGATGATCTGTGCTTGAGTTAATTGTCATATTGGATTGCCTTTTTTGAGACTTTAATCTTGCATTTTAATTTTTTGAATGTAAAGAATGGAGGCATTTGCTGGCTTTCTTGATGATAGACATTTTTAAGAAGGAAGTGGTGCATTCTCAATGTGCACATGGTGCATTGATGTGGAAGTCCTGTGTATATATCAATAAAGCACTGTTGGCCAATAGGGAAGCAAGCTAGGAGTTGAGGATTCTGGGAAAGGGAGACATGGCTGAGACAATGTAGCCTGCCAGAGAAGTAAGATGTCCAGACCCTTTTCTCCGGTAAGAGAAATACTTAGATTAGCAATTATGAATTAGCCAGTAAGAAACAAGCAAACAGACAAAAAAAAAAAAAAAAAAGGAAGTGGTAAGCTAGACAGGGTTGTATATGCCTATAATCCTAGCCCTTGGGAAACTGATGCAGGAGACCAGTGATCTGTTGTCAAACAAAACAAAAGTAGAAAATGGTAGTAAATAAATGCTGTCCACAGGACTCTTCAGCTTTAGACTAAATAAATCCTGTCATTTGTATTTATGGGAATTTTTGTTTTCAACAGCTGCTAATATTGTCATCCAGACGGAACCACCAGTTCCTGTTTCAGTTAATAGCAACATTACCAGAGTAGTCCTGGAACCAGAGAGCCGAAAGAGAGCTATTAGTGGTTTGGAAGGGCCACTTACAAAGAAGCCTTGGCTGGGAAAGTAAGATTGTTTTGCTTATTAGAAATATGTAATTGATGCTTGTGTTGTTTCACTTGTGTTAATAAAGTAGTTAAAATTAGCATTCACCTTTCTGGCAGTGGTGGAACAAGCCTTTGATCTCAGCACTTTGTGGAGCAGAGGCAGGTGAATCTCAGGGGTGGGGGCCAGCCTGGTCTACAGAGCAAGTTCTAGGACAGCCAGGGCTGCACAGAGAAATCCTGTCTCAAAAAAACCAGGAGGGTGTGGGGAAATGATGGGAGAATTAACCAGGATTAATCAATGTTTGTTTCAGGCAAGGGAACAACAATCAAAGTAAACCAGGGTTCTTGCGGAAAAATCAGTATACAAACACAAAATTAGAAGTGAAAAAAATCCCCCAGGAATTGAACAACATTACCAAGCTCAACGAACACTTCAGCAAATTTGGAACCATAGTTAATATCCAGGTAAATTCGTTTTATCAGTAACAGAATACATGTATGCTGTGATACTTGGGAAGTAGTCCTAACAGTTCTTGATTAGAGTCAGTTGTAGTTTTGACATCTTTGCAAAGAGTTTTAAGTTCTATTATATATCCAGTGTGCATGTGTGTATAGTGGAATTATTTAGTTGAATTTGTTTTTGAGAATTCATTTGATTCTTTTCTGTAGTCCTTTCCTGAAAACACTGGACCAGTTCCTGTTATTTTTATTGTTGTTGTTCAGAAATCTTGGTCTGAACAAAAGCATCCCCCTCCATCATAATGTTATTATCTGAGAAGCTGAGATTTTTGGCATATTATCCAAGTTCAAATCAGTTGTATTGACTGTATAAGTTTTTGATGCCTACTTATAAGTTTGAATTTATAAATTTGTGGTTAGAAGCGAGGATTTAATTGAGAATACTTACATGTTAGTCTAAAGTGTCATGTCCTTAAATTCGTGTCCTTTTTCTCTTGAAAGTTTTCCATCATTATTCTTTATGGTATTTAAAAAAAGAACTGGATGGCTTATTATACATAGGTATCTATGTTGAATACAACAGGTTGAATAAACAAATCTGTTCAACTGTAGGAGAGACAGTCTGGCAATTAAGAGCATGAACTATTCTTCAGGAGGACCTGAGTTTGGTTCCCAGTATCCACATTGGGTGACTCACAACTGCCTATAACTCCAGCTCCAGGGATTTAATGCTACTTGTACTCATTTGCTTCAGAGGGATGCTGCCTTAGCTTGTAGACACCTGATTTCTCACTGTTTTCCCTTAATATTGTTCTCCATTGAGGGCTAGGGTTTCAACATAGGAATTTGGAGGCACAAAATTAATTCATGTTTAACTACTGTCCAAGTTTAACTTGTTCCCATTATTTTCTTTAAAGGTTGCGTTCAAGGGTGATCCAGAAGCAGCACTCATCCAATACCTTACCAATGAGGAGGCCAGGAAAGCTATTTCTAGCACAGAAGCAGTTTTGAACAATCGGTTCATTCGAGTCCTGTGGCATAGAGAGAACAATGAACAACCAGCACTCCAGTCCCCAGCGCAGCTCCTCCTGCAACAGCAGCATACCCTGAGTCACCTTTCACAGCAGCACCATAACCTACCACAGCATCTTCATCCGCAGCAGGTGATGGTGACCCAGTCTTCCCCTGCATCCGTCCATGGAGGTATCCAGAAGGTAATCATGTTTACCAACACTCTAGTCTCACTTCCCAGCCAGTATTTTCCAACTCATAGCCCCGACACCTTCCATGTTAGAGTTGTTCATGGTTTGATATATAAAACAGCATTATCTAGTTTCCTAAGACGTCATTATTATAGAAGTACAGATTCTTTGACCCCACCCATCTTGTAAGTAATTATTTGGTGTGGGTGTGGGTGGGTGGGTGATTTGGTTGGTTATAGGCCCAAACTTGACATTGTGTGTCTTTGTTGAGCCTCTGACCAGCTTCCTAAGAATCCTTTTGTTTCTTCTTCCTAAGTACTGGGGTTATAGGTGACTTTTATGTGGCTGTGGTAATCTAAGTCTGCCTGCCTGGCTTTTTATGTGATGTTGGGATCTAAACTCTAGTTAACTTTTACCTACCCACCTCATCTTCTGAACCAATTCCTTCAGGAAATGCCCAGGAATCTACTTCAAAACCTTTGCAGTACCCTAAAAATGAAAGGAGTGTTCTATAACTGTGTGGCTCACTTAGGTGTAACTTGTTTAGCTTTATCTGTAGGACAGAGTAGTCTCTAGAGAGGAGCTTTTTAAATCTGATATTTAAGAAGTATCTGCAGCGAGGCACATGTACTACTACCATTAAATTCTGAATCCTGATCTATTTTGTTTTATATTAAAATTAGTCATTTTCATATCCATCTATTTGTCCTACCCTTTCCCATGCAGACAAGTTACCTCTTTAAAAACTGAAATGAAGGCTGGTTTGTGGCGGTGGCACACGCCTTTAATCCCAGCCCTTGGAAGATAGAGGCAGGCAGATCTCTGTAAGTTTGAGGCCAACCTGGTCTACATAGCAAGTTCCAGGACAGCCAGGGCTTACATAGAGAGACCCTGTCTTGAAAATAATGACAACAACAAAAAAACCAAACAGACAAACAAAAAGTAAGAGTCTTTTTTTGTATTTTTGAGAGGAGTTTTCAGTTTGTAGCTTAGGTTGGCCCTGATATGATCCTCTATCCTGGCTTCAGAAGCACTGGACATATAGTTGCATTGTCATGTCTGGCCAAGAACTAGAGTTTTGATTTTTGTGTTTATTTTGTCTTTGGTGCTTAAAAAATAGATAATGCCTGGTGTATACGTATTTCTTGAACATTTGAATGGATAAGTAAAAAGGAAAAAGCTAAGCACTGTGCATTAGGGCAGTTCAGATATTGACAGCAATAATTTCCATCTAGGTTACTATCTTCAAGGTAAATGTGTTCTGATGGAAAACCAAAAGCAAGCAAGCAGGGCACTGAGACAGAAGACTTGTGAGTTTGAGGCCAGTTTGTGCTACAATAGCAAGTTCCTATTTCAAAACATTGAAAAATATATGCATGTATATATTCCTTACAGTATGTAGTCTGAGCTCTATTAATCATTTCTGCTCATTAGAACCTAAATCAGACATTTTTATTTGTGTTGTTTCATATTTGGACCCAAATGTGAACACTTCTCCTCAATGTTGGATGAATAGTGAAAGAATGGAGCCTAAGATTGTTTTTTCATTACACTTCTTTTTATACTGTTAAAAAATCCTGTCTCCAAAACATTGTATACTGGAGAAGATTTTTAAAAGTTACATGAGTGGTGTGTGTGGGTGTGTGTATACACTACTGTGAAATATGTATTTTTGGAGCTAAGGATTGGATCAAGGGACTTTGCACATGCTATACTAGTGAGCTCCTCCCAGTTGTTATGTGTTAGACATCCAAAACAATATGGATAATAAATCCATCTGTATATTCATAATGCTTTAAAAAGTACAATCTTAAAGGTAATCAAGGCACCTCATTTCAACTTGAACTCCTGTCTTAAATTTGTATCATTCTTTGGGTGTGTTTTTAAACTTATATCACATAGATGTTTGTTTTGTATTTACAGATGATGGGCAAGCCACAGACCTCTGGTGCCTATGTTCTTAACAAAGTTCCTGTTAAACATCGTCTTGGACATGCAAGTACTAACCAGAGTGACACACCTCACTTGCTAAATCAGTCTGGTGGTTCTGGAGAGGACAGCCCGGTATGCATTCCTGAGACCTCCATGTATATTTAGAGTCATTCATACAGTGTCACAAAAATTCATTCCCATTAAGATTTGTAGTCTCTTTCTCAACCAGACAATCATGCCTTTTGACCTAAGTGTTCTTCCCTAATTTCCATATCTCAGTCAGGAATTTTCTGGTTTATTTTCTTTTATTTAGAACTATCTAAGAATTAGAGAATTTTAGCCTTTAGCTGTTTATTAATAGGTAGATGTCCTTAATAGTCCACCCTCTTCCCCATTACCACCACCTATTTTTTGAGTCAAAATCTGACTACATATAGCTCAGTCTGGCTTCTGCTCATGACCCTGCTGTTTCACCCTCCCAAGTGCTGATATTGAAGACATGTGCTACCACATCTGGTTCTCATTTTCATTTTAGATGTAATTATCAACCTAGTGAAGGCTAGGAAGATGGCTCTAAAGGTGACCTGAGTTTGGTTCCTAGCACTTACACTTAGCAACTGACAATTATAACTTGCTCCTGGGTCTGACACCTTCTTCTGACCTCTGTGGGCACTGCATGTACGTGCACAGACACACATGCACACACATTAAATTAAAAATAGCTAAATAGTTAAAATTAAAATAGAATGTTAAAACAATGAAGGTTAATTCTGTCATAAAATCAAGTGTTGAATGTCTTTCTTTTGCTTTTAGGAATATACCTGTGCAGTAACTCTAGTGTAGTGGTTATTATAGTCAGAGGAACCCTGAAAAAGAAAAGTGATGGAGGATAGTCCGAATGCTACTATAAGATCTGTTCCTAAACCAGTTTGATGGTGGCACAGGAGGAATTAACAAACCAGCAAAACAGAACAGAAAATCTCAAATAGAATTCATTGCAAAAGGAATTTATTATATTGACTAGCTAGTATCAGGTCAGTTTGTATAAATGGGTAGCCATATGGAAAAAATAAAATTATACTCTTTTTAAGAAATTACATCATTGGGGCTGGAGAGATGGCTCAGAGGTTAAGAGCACTGGTTTGCTCTTCAGAGGACCCGGGTTCAATTCCCAGCACCCATATGGCAGCTTACAACTGTCTGTAACTCTGGTTTCAGGGGATCTGACACCTTCTATACCAATGCAAATAAAATAAAATTAATAAATAGTAAAAAAAAAAGAAATTACATCATTAAATCCCAAGTGTACTTGAAATTTAAATGCTGATGGAAATACTAGAGGCATTGTTTAGCAAAATTATATGTGTAATGTATTCTTTTTCTAAGAATTTGCACCAGAGATATGCTGTCCAAAATGTAAAGTACATGTGTTTAAGCTAATTGTAAGCTCTTTTTAATTATGGAAATCCCCAAATTTTTATCAGCAAGTGACTGATTTCCTAAAATGTAGTGTTTCCATACAGTAAAATGCATTTAACTTACAATACTTTTTTTTTTTTTTTTTTTTTGGTTTTTTGAGGCAGGATTTCTCTGTGGCTTTGAAGCCTGTTCTGGAACTAGGTCTTGTAGACCAGGCTGGTTTTGAACTCACAGAGATCCGCCTGCCTCTACCTCCTGAGTGCTGGGATTAAAGGCGTGCTCCACCACCGCCCAGCTGAGGAATACTTTTTCTTTGTACCACGAAGTGTGTTTTAGGGCATAGTAAACTGAACAAAATGAAATTTAAAAGTATATAGTTGGCACTCAGGAGGCTGGGGCAGGAGAAACGTAAATTGACTGCCAGCCTGAGGTTCTTAGTAAGACCTTGTCTGAAAAAAACAAAAAAGTAAATTAAGTAATTTAATAACAAGAAAAATCAGTCGGCTTTAAGTGTGATGATAGTATGGTGCTTATGTTGGGAAAAAATAATCCATGTCTTTTAGGATAGAACTATAACTAGTGATACAAAATGTTTGCGATAGTAGTTGGGGATATAAATACAATAAGATTTTTAAATGTATTTTTATTAAAATTTTGAGAAGCAACAATCATTAGATGGAGAGATGTTAACCATTTTTATGGTTTGGAAAGTGTTGACATTTTTGTGTTTTCTCATGATTATGGAATGATCTTGATTCTGTCTTGGTTCGCTGTGGTCATGACAGTAACCTTGTCTAATGTGGGTAGTTTGTGATACTATATGTAATAAAAGAACACTAAGGTCTTGGTTAGTAGCAGGGCATCTCCTGTGGGCAATAACTGCTATTGTTTGTTTGTTTTTGAAGACAGGGTTTCTCTGTATAGCTTTGAAGCCTGTGCTAGAACTCTCTGTAGACCAGACTGACTCACAGAGATCTTCCTGCCTCGGCCCCCCAGTGCTGGGACTAAAGTGTGCTTCGCCACCACCGCCTGGCCAGAGGACTGCTATTCTTTTCCTCATAATTAAAATGTAAAAGGAAGGAAACATATTAAGAAACAGAGTATTTTGCTAAATTTTTTTTTGTCTTTTGAGGTACAACTGAACTTATAAAGAACTAGCTTTTATGTATGAAATGTGTTTGTTCATTTGTTTGAGACAAGGTAAATAACTCAGTATAGACCAGACTGACCTAGAAGATACAGAGGAGATTAAAGGCACCACACCCAGCTATTGAAGTTTTTAAATATAAAAAACTGTTGTCTAAGCCGGACACTGGTGGTGCATGCCCTTTTAATCCCAGCACTCTGTAGGCAGAGGCAGACTTTTTTAGTTTGAGGCCAGTCTGGTCTATGAAGCAAGTTCCAGGACAGCCTGAGATACATGTCTTTTGGTTTTTTTTTGAGACAGGGTTTCTCTGTATTGTTTTGGAGCCTGTCCTGGAACTCGCTCGGTAGACCAGGCTCGTCTTGAATTCATCGAGATCCGCCTGCCTCTGCCTCCCGAGTACTGGGATTAAAGGCGCCCGGCTTTGAGATACATGTCTTGATCCTCCCATCCCCAAAGTTTGTCTTGAGTAGAAACAGTTATTCTGAAAATGGTCTTAAACATTTTTAAGATTTTATTTAGTCATACATACAATAACATTTAGGTGTTATTATTTTGGTTTTTATTTTTTCTTTCTTTCTTTTTTTTTTTTTTTTAAGGTATTTTCTACTCCAGGTCATCCAAAACCAATATACAGCTCCTCAAACTTAAAGGCACCTTCTAAACTTTGCTCAGGGTCGAAATCTCATGATGTTCAAGAAGCTCTTAAGAAGAAACAGGTAACAGTCCCCATTCTTCTGCATGTTAGTTCTTTAGTGCTAACACCTTTACACTCGTGTTGCAGTAGAGCTATATGACATGCCGCACTTTCTCCTCATTTAAGACACTTAAAAATGATGAACAGACTGAAAAATGCTTGACAGTTGCCTTCAGTAGCCACATTAAATACAAGGAATAGATTTTGTTTGGTTCTGAGCATTAAACCAAGGGCCTTAAGCACACTGAGCTATAACTGATAATATTTTTATATGCTGTATTTCTTTTTCTCTATGCGGGGTATGGGTTTTCAAATCAGGGTCTTGTGCAGTCCAGGTTGCCCTGGAATTCACATTGTAGATCAGGTTGGCCTCGTATTCAGAGATCCTCCTGCCTCTGCCTCCCAAGTGCTGGATTAAAGGCAGGCGCCACCATGCCTGACTACCTTTTTTTTTTTTTTTTTCACACAAGGAAGAAAAGCAGATGGCTTTCTTTCTTTTCTAATTGGGGTGGTGGGATGAGGTTGGGGACGGAAACCCCAGAGCCTGGCACATGCTGGATAAGTATTCTACCAGTTAGCTACATCCCCAGCTCAAGGTATTTTCTTTTCCAATTCCTTTTTAAGGTCAAATAATGTTTCACATAAGTACAACATGCTTATGGTTCATCATATGACTCAGATTTGAGTAACACTGTCATTTCATAGGGGTTTCCAGTAAAACAAAACAAAATATTTATTTATTTACCTCTTGGCTTTTCAAGACAGGGTTTCATCTGTGTAACAGCCCT
Source organism: Mesocricetus auratus (assembly GCF_017639785.1). NCBI lineage: Eukaryota > Metazoa > Chordata > Mammalia > Rodentia > Cricetidae > Mesocricetus > Mesocricetus auratus. The sequence goes on along the minus strand of NW_024429184.1, from coordinate 112,550,519 downwards.
AGCTGTCCTGGAACTAGCTCTGTAGATCAGACTGGCCTTGACCTCACAGAGAACTGACTACATCTGCCTCCCAAGTTCTGGGATTAAAGGCATGCACCACTACCACTCCCTGACAAAAACATATATTTTTGTGTACTGTCTCCATAGAAAGGTTTGATTACCAGAAATGTAGAAACAACATTTTCTAGTCAAACAATTTTGAATCCGGATTATTCCTAGCTTATAGCTGTATCTCATATTTTAAAACTTTAAGCTTTAGAAATAAGGATTTAGCCTATTATACTGGAAAGTGAAAATAGTTTGCTTTTCTTTAAAGATACAAAGTATAGATATAAATTACATAGTTATACTGGAATTGTTGGGAAACTATATCCAAATGCTTCATTTCTGATTTTAAGGTTTCTTGTTTGTTGGGTTGGTTTGGATTTTAGACAGATTCTCCTTGTGTAGCCCAGGCTGATCTTTTGGCTTCAGTCTGGGTTTATAGACGGACATGTACTAGCCACACCTACTCCTCAGCAGCTACTTTCATCTGATTTTGATTTAGGAGGGAAAGTTCATTTCAGAGAAGAAATGAATTGTGAAGTATCATTGGCAGAGTTTTTTTTTTTTTTAATACATACTGTCTTCCTTCTTTATCTTGTATTCAGGAAGCAATGAAGTTACAGCAAGACATGAGGAAAAAGAGGCAAGAAATGTTGGAAAAGCAAATAGAATGCCAGAAGGTAGAGTAAGAACTCACCCTTTACTTTCTAGAATGTCATGTAGAATTGATGTACAAAGTTTTAATATTAAGGCTTTAGGGCTTAAATTTACTTAGTATAGATTTATTTTTTTATTGTTATTTTGTAGATGCTAATCTCTAAGCTAGAAAAAAACAAAAACATGAAGCCAGAAGAAAGGGCAAATATAATGAAGACCTTGAAAGAACTGGGAGAGAAGATCTCACAATTGAAAGATGAATTAAAAACATCTTCTGCAGTCTCCACACCATCCAAAGTGAAGACAAAGACGGAGGTACCCAATTCCATTTCTCCTCTAGCACATTTACAGGATATCTGCGATGTGTTTGGCCCTTTGAAATTGCAATGTGGTCCATGAGCAGCCCCCAAACTAGCTGGTAAAGTTACTACTGAACTAGTGGGAGAGAAGCAGTCTGTTAGAGAATAATGCCTTCTCACTAATGCTATAAGTTTAAAATCCTGCTTGGATAATGCTAGTGCTCGGGTTTACCTCAGGTCAAGTGCATTTTAAATAGGTGTTATACATATAAAATTAAGTAGGCATATACATATAAACCAGCCCTGATGAACTGTCCGTTTTGCCTTTTATGTTTTTAAAGGCCTAACATTTTATTTTGTGGGCTGGAGAGATGGCTCAGAGGTTAAGAGCACTGACTGCTCTTCCAGAGGTCCTGAGTTCAATTCCCAGCAACCACATGGTGGCTTACAACCATCTACAATTTAATCTGGTGCGTGCCCTCTTCTGGCATGTAATAAATGAATAAATCTTTAAATTTTTAAAAAAATTTTGTTTTTAGGGAAGATGTGGTTGTTTTTTTGGTTCTGCAGAAGTGACTTTGTTTATATGTGTGGTTTGTTTGAAATGGAGTGGCACTATATAGCTTTGAATGTGTTATCCTCCTGCCTTTACAGCCTGATTGTAGTCATTACAGACTTGTGCTACTGTAATGTGGGATAGGATTTGGGTTTTTTGTTTTCTTTTGTTTTTTATCCCGAGACAAGATTTCTCTCTGTGGCTTGACTGTCCTGGAACTCACTCTGTAGACCAGGGTGACCTCAAACTTAGAGATCTGCCTGCCTCTGCCTCCTAAGTGCTAGGATTTAAAAAACATGGACTATCACTGCTGTGGGATAAATTAAATATATGATGATTAAAATTTTTGAGATAGGGGCTGGAGAGATGGCTCAAAGGTTAAGAGCATTGACTGCTCTTCCAGAGGTCATGAGTTCAATTCCCAGCAACCACATGGTGGCTCACAACCATCTGTAATGAGATCTGGTGCCCTTTCCTGGCTTGCAGACATACATAGAGGCAGGATGTTGTATTCATAATAAATAAATAAAATCTTTAAAAAAAATTTTTTTGAGATAGGATCTTATATATCCCAGGCTGGTCTCAAACTTACTTTGTGGCCAAGGATAACAGCCTTGAACCTCCTTATGCTTCCTTCAATATCATCAACTTGTCACCGCACCCAGTGCTGGGAACTGAATTAGGGCCTTGTAAGGCAAGTGCACTCAGCAACTATACTCCCAGCACACATATCTCTATTTAAATTCAATATGTATCTCTATGTTGAAGGAAAAATTGATACAATATAAGAAGGAAAGAAATATTTTCTATTTCTAGCTATGCTATGATCTCTTACTAATAGAACATAAAACCATCGATTTTGACAAGAGAAAAGATGTAACACGCTAATTAAGAGAGTAATCAGGGCCATATCTTGGGAACCGTGGAATGGATCTGGCAGAGTCTATCAACCTGGCCAGTATTTAGTTAAAGCTTGCTTCAGATTTGGCTTTAAAAGACAAACGAACAAAAAAAAAAAAAAAAAGAGTAATCAGAAGTTCTGGATCCAGCTAACCCTAATTTTATCACCCTGTCCATTTCTTAACCCTAGCAGAGCACTTGCTTTGCTTTGTACAGAAGTTTCGTTGCATCATAGCTCTGTATTGGGATTTTTTAAGGTTACTTTCAGCCCTTGAAGAAATGGGAATAAACTTAATGCATGTGTCTGTATACATTTATATAAAAACATATGCAGCATATTCAAAATTATACTTTTTAAAAAATTTAGAAGTAAATTATTGGGCTGCCGAGGTGGCATGATGGGTTTGCTGCAAAGCCTGAGGACTAGCTTCCATGCACAGGACCCACATGGTGGAAGGAGAGTACTGAGTTCCACGGGCTGTGCTTTAACCTCCACTGGTGCGCTGTGTCACATGTGCACTCTAAGAAATATGTGGGTGTGTTTTGTTTTGAAAGGCTAACTCTTTCATCGGGGTTCTTTTGAAAGCTGGACATAGAGAAAAACTGTTTGTAGTACTGGCAATAGAAGCAAGGAGATATTCACAGCCAGTCTCAGTTGTGCCGTGAGTTCCAGGCGAGCTTGGACTGCATGGACTCTGTCTTTAAAAAAAAGATTCCTTTTTGTTTCTTTGTTTATTAATTTAATTTTTACATTCAAATCCCAGTTCTCGCTTCCCCCATTCTGTCCCCCATTTCCCATCTGCTCCTCGGAGAGGGTAAGGTCTCCCCTAGGAAGTCTACTAAGTCTGTTCCCATCATCTCATGGAGGCAGGACTCTACTCCCACACCCCTTGGTCTAGGCTGAGCAAGGTATCTCTCCATGTAGAATGGGCTCCACTAAAATCAGTTTGTGCATAAGACTTAGATCTTGGGCCCACTACCAGTGGCTTCATATATTGTCCCAGCTGCACCACTGTCACCTATATTAAGGGAGTCTAGTTCCGTCTTATGCAGGTTCCGCCTTTGTCAGACCAGAGTCAGTGATCTCTCACTAGCTAGGGGCGACTGATTCTGTGGGCTTCCCCAGCATGGTCTTGACTCCTTTGCTCACATTATTGCTCCTCCCTCACTTCCATTGTACTTCAGGAGCTTGGCCCATTGATTAGTTGTGGATTTCTGCATCTGCTTCCATCTGTTTCTGGAAGAGGGTTCTAGCTTCTCTGAGTTTGTGATTGTAGGCTGGGTTCTTTTATGTCTGGTATCCACTCATGAGTGAGTATATACTGTATTTGTCTTTCTGGGTCTGGGTTATCTCACTCAGGATGGTTTTTTTCTAGTTCTGTCCATTTGCCTGAAATTTTAAGGATGTCATTGTTTCTTACTGCTGAGTAGTACTCCATTGTCTAAATGTACCACATTTTCTTTATCCATTCTTCTGTTGAGGGGCATCTAGGTTGTTTCCAAGTTCTGGCTATTACAAATAATGTTGCTATGAACATAGTTGAGCAAATGTCCTTGTGGTGTAGAGTGTGCCTCCTTTGGGTATATGCCCAAAAGTGGTATTGCAGGGTCTTGAGGTAGGTTGACCCCTAGTTTTCTGAGAAATTGTCATACTGATTTCCACAAAGGCTGTACAAAGTTTGCACTCCCATCAGCAATGGAGGAATGTTCCCCTAACTCCAGCATAAGCTGTCATCATTGTTTTTGATCTTAGCCACTCTGATCAGTGTAAGATGGAATCTCAGAGTTGTTTTGATATACATTTCCCTGATGACTAAAGATATTGAACATTTCCTTAAGTGTCTTTCTGCCACTTGAGATTGTTCTGTTGAGAATTCTGTTTAGAGCTGTACCCCATTTTTTAGTTGGATGTTTTGATAGTTTGATGTCTAGTTTCTTGAGTTCTTTGTATATATTGGAGATCAGCTCTCTGTCAGATGTGGGGTTGGTGAAGATCTTTTGCCATTCTGTAGGCAGCCATTTTGTCTTGTTGACCCCGTCCTTTGCTTTACAGAAGCTTCTCAATTTCAGGAGGTCCATTTATTAATTGTTGCTCTCAGAGAGTCTGTGCTACTGGTAGTCTGTTTAGGAAGTGATCTGCTGTGCCTATGTGTTCAAGGGTATTTCTCTTCTATGAGGTTCAGTTTGGATGGATTTATATTGAGGTCTTTGATCCATTTGGATTTGAGTTTTGTGCATGGTGATAGATATGGATCTATTTGCAGTCTTCTACATGTTGGCAGCCAGTTATACCAGCACCATCTGTTGAATATATTTTCTTTTTTCCATTTTATACTTTTAGCTTGTTGGCCAAAATTCAGGTGTTCAGCCGGGCATTGGTGGTGCATGCCTTTAATCCCCGCACTTGGGAGGCAGAGGCAGGCAGATCTCTGTGAGTTCGAGACCATCCTGGTCTACAGAGTGAGTTCCAGGACAACTTCCAAAGCAATACAGAGAAACCCTGTCTCGAAAAGCAAACAAACAAAAAGATCAGGTGTTCATAGGTATGTGGGTTGATATCAGGGTCTTCAGTTCGATTCCATTGGTCTACCTATCTGTTTTTATGCTAGTACCAAGCTGTTTCCATTACTATAGCTCTATAGTAGAGCTTGAAGTCAGGGATGATGATACCCCTAGATGGTCCTTTATTGTACAGGGTTGTATTGACTATCGTGGGCTTTTTGTTTTTCCATATGAAGTTGAGTATTGTTCTTTTGAGGTCTGTGAAGAATTGTGCTGAGATTTTGATGGGGATTGCATTGAATCTGTAGAATGCTTTTAGTAAGATTGCCATTTTTACTATGTTGATCCCACCTATCCAAGAGCATGGGAGATTTTTCCATTTTCTGATGTCTTCTTTAATTTTTTTCTTAAGGACTTAAAGTTCTTGCCATACAGGTCTTTCACTTGTTTGGTTAGAGTTGCCCCAAGACATTTTATGTTATTTGTGACTATTGTAAAGGGTGATGTTTCTCTGATTTCTTTCTCAGCCTGTTTATCATCACTTTATAGGAAGGCTACTGATTTTTTTTTTGAGTTAATCTTGTATTCTGCTACATTATTGAAGGTGTTTATCAGTTATAGGAGTTCTCTGGCAGAGTTTTTGGGGTAAACTATCATATCAGCAAATAACAAGAGTTTGACTTCTTTTTCAATTTGTATCCTCTTAATCTCCTTTTGTTGTCTATTGCTCTAGCTAGAACTTCTAGTATTGTATTGGATAGATATGGAGAGGTGAACAGCGTTGTCTTTTTCCTCATTTCAGTGGGATCACTTTTGAGTTTCTCTCTATTTAGTTTGATGTTGGCTGTTGCCTTCCTGTGTATTGCCTTTATTATGTTTAGGTATATTCTTTGTATCCCTGTTCTCTCAACACCTTTATTATGAAGGGGTGTTGAATTTTGTCAAAGACTTTTTCAGCATCTAATAAGATTATCTTGTGGTTTTTTTTTTTTTTTTTCTTTCAGTTTGTTTATATGGTGAATTACATTGGCAGATTTTCCTATGTTGAACCATCCCTGTATCTCTGGGATGAATCCTACTTGTCATGGTGGATGATTTTTCTGATAAGCTTCCTTTTTAAAAGCTAGGCTTGGTGACACATACGTCTGTAAGGAAAAGGGGCTTTTTTAAAACATAAATCCAGGGGCTGGAAAGATGACTCATTGGTTAAGAGCACGTGCTCCTCTTGAGGAGGACCCAGATTTGGTTCTCAGCACCCACATCTTGGCTTACAACTACCTGTAATTCCAGTTACAAGATATCTATGCCCTCTTCTGACCTCCCTGAGTGCCAGGCACATACGTCTAGGCAAATAAAACACACAAATAAAGTAAAACTAAATTTAAAAAAAATCTTTAAAAATACAATTCAGATCTATTACTGATATTTCCTCCAGTGCCAGAGAGAACATATGAGGGTCCCTTTCCTCCCTCCCTGCCTCCCTCCAACTTGTAGGTTCTTTTTTGGGGGAGGGAGGGTTGGTTTTTTAAAACAGGGTTTCTCTGTGTAACAGCCCTGGCTTTCTTGGAACACACTCTGTAGAGAAGGCTAGTCAAAGTTTCAGTCATTCTTTTAACTCAACCTTTTAATTATTTATTTAATTATTGCATATGTGCCTTTTGCAAATTACAGGGGACTAGAGAACAGCTCAGTGTTTAAGAACAAATACAATTCTTCTAGAGGACCCAAGTTTGGTTCCCAGTTGCCACATCAAGTGGCTTCCAGCTATCTTCCGGGGAAGCTCTTTTTTGACTTCCTTGAGCACTATGTAAAGTGAAGACTGGTAATTTGTCTCATATGAAAAAAAGAGTGGAAATACTTAGAGAATCCAGTCTGCTAATCTGAAATTCTGTACTGTTCTTTGTACTATTTTATATATTAATTAATTAATTATTTAATTAATTAATGTAATTGTTTTAAGACAAGGTTCCTCTCTGTAGCCTGGGATGGCTTTGATTTGAAACATGCCTGCCTTAACCTCTGATTCCTGGGACTGTAGGTGTGAGCAAAGTTGGTAAATACTTGCTCTATATGGTTTTTGTGTGATTAGTTGTGTTTTATTATGCTGCTTGGTTAGCCCTTACACTTAACTTCCCATAGGAGTCATTATGCTGACTGTGTTTACAGTATTATATCTGTAAAGGTTAGCTTCCTCAGAGTGCACATGTCTTTCTATCTTGTTTTTTTTTTTTTTTTTTCCAGAGGAGAAGCAGGCTATTGTGTAGCTGTAATGCTCTGAATAAGATTTTAGTGTTTACCTGAAGTCTCCTTTTTCACTGTTAACTTTTCCCAGGCCCAGAAGGAGCTACTAGACACTGAACTGGACCTCCACAAGAGGCTCTCTTCAGGAGAAGACACAACAGAATTACGAAAAAAGCTCAGTCAGTTACAGGTTGAGGTGAGATTTAACCTATATAACATCTCAAAAAATAGATTTTCTCATTATTTACTTATGAAGGGTTAAGCTTACAATGTGCATTCCCTTCTATTTCCTGTTATTTAGGCTGCAAGATTAGGTATTTTACCTGTGGGGCGAGGAAAGACCATGTCCTCTCAAGGTCGAGGAAGAGGCCGGGGTCGAGGAAGAGGGAGGGGCTCACTAAATCACATGGTGGTGGACCACCGACCCAAAGCACTCTCAGTTGGAGGCTTCATTGAGGAGGAAAAGGATGAGTTGCTTCAGCATTTCTCAGTAAGTTTTCATGTAACTCATGGTAACTTTAAAAACAATGCACTCAGCACTTTTGTTTGTTACAGTCTGTGAATGTCAAATGATTTTTAGGTTAGAAATGTTAGTTGTTAAATCTTCAACCTTACCAAATTTTTATCAGTGTATTTTTGAAGTCAGTAAGTAGGTTTTACTCTGAAATTCCCTAACAATCTTCGGAAACACATTTGTAGAGGGACAATGTTCCAAAGCCAGATTTCATTTTAGGATTATTTCAGTTTACCAGGTATTCCTAGGCAGCAAATTAATCTGGAATAGAAGCAAAACTCAAATTATTAGGGTGGTAAGCATGTTTATTTGATCTGTGCTAACACTATATATAGAATGAACATGCTTACCACCCTAATAATTTGAGTTTGACTACAGACAAATAAACATGCATAGTATGTTCTCTTTCCAACCATTTACTAATTCATTTAATAGACATTTCTGAATTAGAGTTTTAAGTGGGTTTATGTAATGTTAAATGACTGTAAGTATGAAAACATGTGAAATTATATACAGTAAAGTCTTTTTTTAAAATTTTAGACAAGGTCTCAAGTACCCCAGGTTGTCCTCGAACCGCCTTGTAAGCAAGGATAACCTTGAATTTCTGATTCTCGTGCTTCCATTTTGAAAATGCTTAGATTACAGGCATGTATTTGTATACACCTCTGTGCCTGGGTTTAGGTAATACTGGGCATTTAACTAAGGGATGTGTGCTTCCTAGGCAAGCACTATACAGGTTGAGCCTCATCCCTAGACTCCAGAGGAAGTCTTTCTTCCGATTAAAAATCAAGTCTTAAACTGCCTACCATAATCACACAGATGACAAGTACTACACACAGGCAAGATAGCCAGGCTCCCCAGACCCAGGCAGCTTTTTACAAATTACATTATTTATTTATTTGGGGGTGGGGTGATGTACCAGGACATGCATGTGGGGATCAGAGAACAACTTTAGGCAGTTTGTCTCTTCTATTTGGGGATCTAGGATCCAACTCAGATCACCAGGCCTGATAGCAAGCACCTTTACCTGCTGAGCCATTTCACTGACACCCCCGACGTTTTAATTGCAAAAAGTATTTCTAACTCTAAACTGTGTTAAAGATGGTGAGGCCGATCATGATGAGGAAGGCCTCACTCACATGAAATGTATGTGGCTAGTGCTGGGGAGATAGTTCACTTGATGGAAAACATAAAGAACTGAGTCTAGATCCCTATCAGACTTGTAAATCTAGGCCAGCATCATACACTTATAACGCGAGTACTGGGGCAACAGAGACAAGCCCTGAGACTTGCAGCTAGTCAGGCTAGCCTGTTGTTGAACTCAGGGTTCAGTTAGAGTTCCTGTCTCAAAAAAATAGAAGAATGTATCAGGAAAGACACCAGTGTCAGTCAGCATCAGTTCTCCACAAGCAAATTCACCTCTGAACATGTACAGATCAACAAAAACTAAACATATAATATATAATATACAGTCCAGGTTATCTATAAAACATAAGAACATAGATCTTACTAGTGTAAAATCGGCAGACTTTAGGCCTAGAGGGATGACACAGCAATCAAGAGCATTTCCTGCTCTTGGTGGGGTTGGTGGTTGAAACAGGCTCTCTCCATAGCTCTGGTTATCCTAGAACACACTATGTAGACCAGGCTGGCCTTGAACACATCACCTTCCTCTGTCTCCCAAGTGCTGGAATGAATGGTGTGTGACACCACTGCTGGCTTAAAAAAGCGTGTTCTTGAAGGTGCCCCAAGTTCAGTTCCTGCACCCATGTAACTCACAACTGCTTGTAAATCTAGTGCTGAAGAATCTTCTTCAGCCCCCCTCAGGTACCTGTAGACACAAGGCATATACTCAACAGACCCACACACACATACATATGAATAAAGTAATCTTTTAAAAAGTTGGTAGACGTATTCTGTAAAGAGTCAAGTGGAAAGACATTATAGGGTCCTGTGGTCTACAAATGGTATCTGTCATGTTTTCTTCTCTCCTTTCACCTGCCTGTACTTTCATTTCCTCTGGTTTTCTTCTGCTCCCCTCTCCTCCCTTTGTTCATTCTGTTTTTCCTGTTTATTTACATGCTTTCTTACCTTGTAGTTTGTTGAGATCATCTCATGTGAGCCAGGCTAACCTCTCAAGCTTACTGTGTGGCCAAGACTTGCCTAGATCTCCTGTTCATCCTGCCTCCTAGTGCTAGACTTATGGGTGTGTACCACCAAAGTGGCTTTGTTTGATTTTTGAGACTGGGTTTAACTCTATAGTGCATGTTGGCCTAGAACTCATAATATAGTTTAGGCTTGCTTCAAACTCATGAAATCCCTGCCTCAACCTCCTTCCTAAATGATGAAGCCTGTACCTAGTCTCCCTTTTTTCCTTTAATAACCATTGTAATAAAATACAAACTGTTTTTAGTTTATAGCCCATCAGAGGCCAGGATGCTTAGTAAGGTACAGTGGTGTGCCCTATTGTCCTTGCACTTAAGACCTGAAGCAAACAGATCACTTTAGTTCAAGTCGTGAGACTAGAAAACAGGAGCATTACTCCCCCACCCCCACCCCCATTTTGAGACAGGGATTTTCTTGCTCTATAGGCCAGGCTGGCTTCAAACTCAAGGGATCCACCTACCTCTGCTTCCTGAGTGCTGGGATTAAAGGCGCGTTTCACCACCACCATCTGGCGAGAATCCCACCTCTTAAGAAACAAAATCAATGGTGGTGGCCCATGGCTTTAATCCCAGCACTCAGGACGCAGAGGCAAGTGGATCTCTGTGAGTTCAAGGCCAGCCTGGCCTACAAAGCATTCCAGGACAGCTAGGAGAAACTCTGTCTTGAAAAAAACAAAAACAAAAGAGCAAAAGAAACAAACAAAATTAGACTTCTGTGTTACATGTGGTTTGTGAACTGTAGTTTGCAGAGCTCTGGCATATATATTTTATTACTTTTAGATATTAAATAAAAAGTTTAAAGCATTGTTCTTAAGTATGAAATATTGTAATACATGAGTAGAACTTTATATAAGTTCAGGAAAAACTTTTTAAAAAGAATATTTTCTTTAAGTCACAGGGATGTGAGGACAGGACAGTAAAGATCCATTTTTGTTGGTGCTGCTTTGTTTTTGTAGAGATTTGTTTATGTGTATACTTGTGAGAGAGAGAGAGAGAGAGAGAGAGAGAGAGAGAGAGAGAGAGAGAGAGAGAGAGAGAGAGAGAGAGAGAGAGAGAGAGAGAGAGAGAAATGTGCATGCATGCAGGTACCCAACAAGGCCAGCAGAGGGCATCACATCCCCTGGAGCTGAGCTGTAGTTAAAAATGGTTGTGAGGCCCTCAAGAGGAGCAGCAGGTGCTTTTAGCCTCCAAGCAATCTCCCTGGCCCTTTGGTGGTTTTGTTGTTGTGTTTAACTTTTTGTTTGTGTGTTTTGAGATGCAGTTCTATGTAATTAAACCTGACTTCAAACTCATTACATCACCAAGACCTGCCTTGAATTATTGATCCTCTTGTCTCTATTGCCTAAAGTGCTGGGATCCAGAATGTGCCACCATGTCTGGCTGATGCTAAAGAGGTTTATGTAGAATTCTCATTATGGATTTTCAAGTTTAACACTGAAGCTGATAATTCTAACTTGTAGAGTCTTACTTAAAGGACACAGACAGGCATTTTGGCACTCTCCTTCATCCCTTCCTTAGGAGATTTGGCTGAGCACAGTATGAAAAGATGTTTTCCTAAATGTTGAGACTGCTTAGACTGAGCAGAGGAATGTTTCAAGTGTCAGACACTAAGTGGTCTATTTGTTGCTTTGAGGTAGACTCTTGCTATATCACCCTGGCTGGCCTGGCATACAATCTGTAGACTAGGCTTGCCTCAAACTCAGAGACTTATCTGCCTCTGTCTTCCAAGAGTTGGAATCCCAGGTGTGTACCACCATTCCTGGCTCTAACAATAAAACTTTTTATTGTGTTAGTGTGGTTTATTTGTTATACTCAGTGAAGTAGGGTGTAGTAACTTGGATTTCTTTTTCTTCTTTCTTGATTACAAAATAACGTACTTTTCTCAGGATTCATCTGGCTGCAAGTAACATATTTTGAAAATGTAAGCTATCTTCTTTTGAGTGTGAGGTGTACATGTATGTGTGCCTTCCTGTGCTTGCACATGTGTGTGCATGTCTGACATTGACAGTAACTGTTTTGTTTTTTTCTCTATCACTTTCCATTCTACTTTTTGAGGCGCTGTCTCTCATTGGAATGTGGAGCTTATTGCTGCAGCTAGACTGGCTGGCAAGGATCTACCTGTCTCTGCCCTTGCTTTCCTCCCCAGTATTGCAGTTACAGAATCTCTGCTGCTCCTAGTTTTTATGTAGCTGCCAGGGATTTGAACTCAGGTCACCATGATTGGTGACACAGCAAGTTCTTTAGACACCAAGCCTTTTCCTCCACCTTTCTTCTTTTTCTTTTTTTTTTTTTCTTTCTTAAAAGTTTAATTTGTCATGTGTGTGTGGAGCTCAGAGGAAGACTTGGGATTTGCTTCTCCTTTCCCCATGTAGGACTGAACTGACACTTGGCAAGTGCTGAGCCATCTCACCCACCCTCTTTTCTTTCCAGAAGAATGTTTAGTTGGGGGCGGGGGAGGCTGGAGAGATGGCTCAGAGGTTAAGAGCACTGGCTGCCCTTCCAGAGGTCCTGAGTTCAGTTCCTAGCAACCATGTGGTGACTCAACAGTCATCTGTAATGAGATCTGGTGCCCTCTTCTGGGGTGGAGATATACACAGAGACAGACTATATACATAATAAAATCTTTTTTTAAAAAAAGACTCTTCAGGGATATTTTAGCATTACTTGAACACACAAGCTCCTACTATATTTCTCTTCTACTTTTCTGCTATGTTGACTGGTAGTCATTTTTCCCTCATGCTACCAGAATGTCTGCAGCAACCACAAACACCACAGCTTCCAACAAGAATGTCCAAAGGTAAAAAAAGGAGGTTATGTTCCTTATGCCAGCTTTTAAAATAAAAGTCTTCCCAATAAGCTTTCCTAATTCTCCCATGCCGACTCACACCTAGTAATGTGTTTTCAAGACTTAGTCATAAGTCTCTCTCTCTCTCTCTCTCTCTCTCTCTCTCTCTCTCTCTCTCTCTCTCTCTCTCTCTCTCTCTCTCTCTCTCTCTCTCTCTCTCTCTCTCTCTACACACACAGACAATCCATCTTTTCTGAGGGAAACAGTCACCGTGATTAACTTTAACTACTCTCGAGTTGCCCTCTGAGCAAAATTGTCCTCAAGATTCTGTTAAAATGGAGAAAAGCTAAGGTTGTTGACTATGGAACAGTATCTTTCATGGTCTTCACTGAAGAAAATTTAGAATATGAAATATAAGAGAAAGTAAACAGTACCAGCCTGAGATATTTTAGAATCTTGTATGTGGGGTGTGGGGGTGGAGGCTGCTAATGCCATGACTCTCACGTGCTAGGTCAGCGACAACCGGTGGGAGCAGGTTTTCAGGGCTGAAGAGGTCATTAAGCTTGTGGATCAGTGTAGTTTTGTGGTACAAGGCTTGCACATAGTGGTGCATAGCATACACAAGACCCTAGGTTCATTCCTGTCTCTCTATAAAGAAATAAGTAAATAAATGTCTTCATTAATATTTGCTAAGAAGTATTTAGAAAGTAGTACTGAGGAAAACTCTTAGGGATTAGGATATAACTGTGACGGACCCTTGCATAGTGTATGAAGGCCCTGGGTTCAATCCACAGTACTACCAGGAAGGAAGGAGGGAGGGAAGGAAGGGAGGGAGGGAGGAGGGAAGGGAGGAAGGAAGGAAGGAGGGAGGGAAGGGAAGAAGGAGGGGGAAGGAAGGAAGGAAGGAGGAAAGGGAGGGAGGAGGGAAGGGAGGGAGAAAGGAAGGGAGGAAGGAGGGAGGGAAGGAAGGGAGGAAAGAAGGGAGGAAGGAAAGGAAGGGAGCAGAAGTTTTACCATGGACCAGGACAGTATGACTTTTTTTCTTTTAGATTGGATCTCATTCTGTAGTCCCAACTCTTTCTGGAACTCACAGTGTAGCCAGGCTGAACTTGAAGTAATCCTATGTCTCAGCCTCCACAGTGCTAGGATTATAGCTAGGGAATTCTGAGCGTTTGAGAAGAGAGAGCTGAGCCCCTTGGTGCTCATCTATAATCCTAGTGCTCAGGAAGCTGAGACAGCAGGAGGTTGAGAGATCTGGCTCTGGGAAAGAAGGCCATGGGGAGGAACTGAAAGCTGCAGTGTGGTGACTGACACAGATGACTCACCTCAAACATGTAAATACAGAGTAAGGAGGTCAGCCATTGAGCGAGGGAAGCATTCGTTATCCTCATCCACACTGTTAAGGCACCAAATGCACTGTCTTAACCTAAGGGCCCCACCAGACCATTACACTTTTTAAATAGCACAGTATTTGAAGAGATCCTTAGTAAATATGAGTGCATGCTTATGTGTTCTTTTAAAACACACTTTAGGCTGCAAACCAAACGTCAAAATTCAAAGACCGTCGGCTACAGATATCATGGCACAAGCCTAAGGTACCGTCTATATCTACTGAGACTGAGGAAGAGGAAGTCAAAGAAGAGGTAAATCCAACCATTAAAATAAGACTTGAATTAACGGTGCTTCCTTTCTAGTCTCTTTCTGTCAAATACTATGCATTTAAAAATAGGCACTCACTTTTCTTTCATTTAGTTAGGTAAACCAGTCTAGAAGTAATAGCCTCTTAACATTTGAGAAGTAATTTTGCAATCTTGTATTCTAATTAGTTTATTAGCAAGAACATGGAGGCCACAATGTAAATTATTTGATTCTATAATCCGGGTTTTAAAAGAATCAGTTTTTTTCTAGTTAATGAAGTATATTATGGCTATATGGATAGGGTCATATAACAAAAACAGGAGTGTTCCCAGGTTGGGAAGAAAGTAAGTCTTCCATGTTGGTAATGTTTGCAGATATTTCTACTTTGTATAAGATGTGGACTGTCATGTCATAAAGGAAGTTAGCATATCCACTCCTTACAAACCCATTATAGATATCCCAGAAAAAAAAATTGGCAAACTTGATTTTCCTTACTTTTATTAATGAAATAGTTTTAATTATTTTTATGACTGACAGCATATATATATATACACAACACATATACATATATTTACTAACTTTTTCTAAACATCAACATAATACTTTGTTTTGTTCTTTTGCTTCTTGAGACAGGGTTTTACCATGTGGCCTAGACTACCTTCAAACTCACAAAACTGCTGCCTCAGTCTCCTGAGTGCTAAGCTTATAGGCGTGTAGTGAGAGACTGATTTCCACATAGCACTTTATTTTCTTAGTGATATTGGGATAGAAATCTTTTTTTCTTCGTGGGGGGCAGGAGGTGTTGTGAGCCTAGCCTTTAATAGCTGAGCCATCCCTCAAGCCCTGGGATAGAAATCTTAATATTTTTAATATAAATGGGATAAATAGTAATATACATTTATTTCTAAGGTGTGTTCTGGGATATGGGAAGGAGAAATGGGTTGGAAGTACAAAATCACAGCCAGATAGGAAACGTAAGTTCTAGTATTCTGTTAGAACATTAACCACATTATATTGACAGCTCAAGGTATTGTGTTGCATAATTCAAATTCACTATTAAGAATGTTGGATGTTGTGGCGCACACCTTTAATCCCAGCACTCAGGAGGCAGAGGCAGGCGGATCTCAGTGAGTCCGAGACCAGCCTGGTCTACAGAGCGAGTTCTAGGACAGCCTCCAAAACAATACAGAGAAACCCTGTCTCCAAGAAAAAGAATGTTGAATGTTACCATTACAAAGAAGCAAACATCTTTGTTATATCTGAGTTGAGTTGATCAATACACATAGTTTAAATGTGGCAAGATACCAGTCACACTGTTCTCCATATTAAAAGATTGAGATTGGTTGGTTGATAGTTTTGTTTGTTTTGCCCTGAAAATAAACTCCTTGTCTATTTTTGTAAATTGGACCTGGGCTTTTATGTTAGTCTGCTTGTCTGGTGGATGTCAACTTTGTGTTTATGCACAGCTAAGAGGATGTACTCTCTCTCTCTCTCTCTCTCTCTCTTTTTTTTTTTAGGAAACAGAGACCTCAGATTTGTTTTTGCATGATGATGATGATGAAGATGAAGATGAATATGAGTCTCGTTCGTGGAGAAGATGAAATTTCATGCGAGCTGTGTAATTTTTAGAAATATTGTTTAGAAGAACAACTTTTTAAAATTATTTAAAGAAGTCAATGAGCCAAATTTTTTTTTATTTTTCTCTTCAGCACAGTAAGTTTAAGGACAGCAAGTTGCTATTCAAACACATCTCATAATTGTCTGTGATATCAAATCACCAAAGGCCATGACTTTGTGCAGTTGTGAAGATCCGCAGGAGTGACTGGATTCTCTAGAACCTTACCTTCCGCGCCATTTGTGTATGCTCTTGGTGCTGGGTTACAATGTAAAGACAGGGTGTTCAGAAATTTTATTTTGAATTATAAATCTGCTGATAAAAATTTCATTAAATGTCAAAATCGCCTGGAATCTCTTAACTCTTAGCTATTATGGATGGGTCGTCAGACAGTAGGAGATATTAATAATTTAAATACCCTTTTCTTTCAAGGATGGTCTTGGAGAAAAGTAAATTTAATTTTTTTAACTATGGAAGAACCCACTTTATAGTCAGTCTTTTTCAGAGTTTATGTGCAGTAATACTTCAGCAAAACCCACCACTGTCCACAGATGCTGCAGAGCACTGTAGCTGGCTCTGTGGTTCCCATCCTCTCCTCACACTCTTCTGGGGCTTCTCCGTTCACCCTTCCTTGTTCTGATATATGGTGAGCATTGTTTCAGTTGGTCCTCTCTTCTTTTAAATAATTCTCATTTTGCCTTTTGTCCCTTCACTCATTCCCGTTATCTTCCTTATCCCTTTTGATTAATAGGCCTAACTTTTAAAATAAGTGATTCAGTTGGGCAATCAAGAGTCAGTCATCAATAAAAGGTTTAAACCAGCACCTTTATAAATAAGTGATGTTTTGATAACAATAAAGGCAGAATTTTAGAGGAAAGAGTTCTTGGCTTCCCTCCCTTTTAAAGCTTCAGGGTAGTTATAGTTACACAAAAGGGTTAAAGATACCTGAAGTTCTTTTCCTAAATTGTTACCATGATGGTGAGGTGCTGAGATGGGGGTTAGGAGTCTGCATATGCTAGTAATAAATGAGGTTCTAACTTGACATTGATCAGATGACCTTATATTTTCATAATTTTATAGATTTTGCTGTCCATGAACATATGCATACGTAGGCAGTTTCCTTTACCGTGTGCATTTTTACTGTACACTGTACAGAGTATCTGTTAGGTAAAATATACGTGTAAATTTATGTCCTTGTGTTCTGAATGTTAGATGGAAAAGCAGAGGAGCAACACTACACTGTACTGACCACTGGGGAAATGAAATGATTACTGTACATAAGATGTCACTTTTTCAAGGAGATACACATCTGTGTTTATAAGATGTGTGGTGTGAAATTTGAAACTTCCTGTTGGCTGCAGAAGTTTTTTGGTGATCACTAAAGTGTCAGGGATTTTGTTCCCTGAGGTAAACACTGTTTCTTTAAATAGAAACAGTTCACTCAGAAACCTAAGACCATCAGGACTCTAGATTTACATAGTGACAAGGGTTAGATCCACCTTCTGGTCATCTTTTTCCTTCGTACTGTCTGTCTTGGAATGATGTGTCAAACTCCAGGATCCTTTTTAAGTTCATGTAGTTTTCCCTTTGTAGTGGGGCTTCCTCTCCAGGTTATTGTGTTTCTCATGACACCGAGGCTGTCGTGAGCCTACAAAGAAGGAACATGTTAGAACAGGGAACCCACCATAAGCATCTTGCTCCTTACTTCTCCATCATCCTGAATGAAATTTTCTAGATGTCTGTGGCTCAGTCAGTATATATTTGAAAAGATTCATTGTGGTGAATATTTTGAGTCCTGACCATTTAAACGTGATAGAGGGAACAAAGGATTTATATATTTTTTGTACAAAGTTTTTCTTAAACTGTATAATTTTGTAAATAATTTGTTTGGTTTTTTTTTTCTTTTGTGTACTAAAACTACCAGCGTATAGATTTCAATAAGAATTGTTGTATTTTTGTATTTGGAAACTGAAAATTACAGTAAATTAGTGAAGCCGTAAGAAAGTCTCCGTAGACGGACATTCGACAGAATGAGATTCCTTTTCATGTGATTTTTTTTTTTGACCTTAGAACTGACATCTTTAAACACTCACTGTAGAGAGAGTTGAGGATTTCTTTGGCTTTGTAGTTATTGGGGCAAAAGATGAGAGTAAAAGGTGCTAATGTGAAGAATAGGTCATTTTTCATTAAGGTTTTAGTTCCTTAGTGCAAAACTTGGGTTTTCAGTATTCCTAAAAATAACAAGTTCTTTTCCAGTGTGTTTCACTCAAAAATGAATTATAAAAAGGGATTAATTACACTTAAGGTTAGTATTAAATAGCAGAATATGTGTACATGTGTATATCTCCTTAACCCCCATCCACAATCCCCAACCGTTAGGATTTCACACCAAGACTTGTTTTCTTGTCATCTTTGTTTATAGAGAGAACGTTTAGCATTTGAGGCAAATTCTGCTGTTCCTAGTGTGTAGGTGCTCCATGAAGCAGAGCAGCAATGTGACTAAGGCAGTCAGATTTACTAGATTTCTGCCCAAACATAAAAAGGTTACCCCAAGGATTGCGAAATTTCTCTGTGTCATCTTTTGGGAAAATGTCACCAGCTGAGATATTGGAAAGTCCTTTTACAGTAAAAAAGATCCACGGTGATGGATGATTATTTCAAAAAGAAAAAAAATCATGTGAAAAGGAATAGTGTTTCCTCTTGATGTATAGTATGCCTGTATTATAGTTTTTACAAGATTGTGAACTTGTGTAATAGTATATAGGAGATATTGTTGAATTTCTAACTGTTTATACATTTAAATTCATATATGTAATGTTTGTTTTATTGATTACAATCTGAATTTCTAAGAAGCATGTTGACTTTTGCAATAAAGATGCAATATGGAATGGTTCACAATTGGGGGGGAGAAAAAAAGATGAAAATATTACAAATTTTAAAAATCTGGAAAATTTATGAACCATTCCAAAAATTATAACAATCACTAAAAGAGCTGTAATTCTGGCTTGTTCTGGAAAGAAAGAAATGTGAGTGTGAGCTTGCTTGTGAGCCTGAGTGAGCAGTGGATATTCATGAATGCTTTGTGTGCAGGAGAGACTGTTGCTCAGCATGAAGTTGGATTCAGATCCACTGGTTTAAATGTTGAAAAGAATTATTCCTTCAGTAGGGTAGTCAGGACAGCAGAGAAGCAGGCGGCATATACCTTGTACTCTCTGCAGCTGGGAGGCTGGAACAGTAACTTACAAGTTGAGTCCCACCAGAGATCCAAAGTGAGATCCTAACTCAGAAAAAGAGGGAGGAGGGAAGACTGGGAGAAAAATATGCTAGTTAAGCTAGTAAGTCACCCTAAAAGGAGGGGAGGGAGGGCTAGAGAGATGGCTCAGAGGTTAAGAGCATTGGGTGTTCTTCCAGAGGTCCTGAGTTCAATTCCCAGTGACCTCGTGGTGGCTCACAACCATCTGTAATGAGATCTGGTGCCCTCTTCTGGCCTGGAGACAGAGGACACCATACAAAATAAATAAATAAATAAATAAATAAATAAATAAATAAATAAATAAATAAATAAATAAATCTGAGAGAGAGAGAGAGAGAGAGAGAGAGAGAGAGAGAGAGAGAGAGAGAGAGAGAGAAAAGAAAAATATTGTTGTACAGATGTCTGTGTACCACATTTTTATTGCCTACAGAGGTCAGAAGAGGGCTTTGGAGTTCCTAGTTCCTGGAACTGGAGGTTGACTGTTAACTGCCGTGTGGGTGCTGATGGTGTCTTCTGGAAGAGCAGTGTTCTTAACTATTGAGCCATGCCTCTAGCCCCCTAATTATCCTTTCAGAACCATGTTTTTGGGTCGTGCATTACTTTGTATCTGAGATACAAAGCGCAAGCAATTTAACAAAGACATTTCTTTTAGTACCAACAGTAAGAAGGATATTCAAAATAGGAGAACAGGAGCTTTCAGAAAAGATGGATTACAGATGCATAAGTGCTAACTGGGAAGGTTTGCAGGTATGAACAGGAAAAGGCAGCACCAGGATTCCAGGACAGAATGTATGCTACTGGACACTTGCTAATTTTCAAGTCGATATTATAAAATACCCCCCCAAGTGGCTATGCCTTCTCTAAGAATGGTCTTTTTTTTTTAACTTTTTCAGAACATACTGAAAAATGATTGATTCTATTCTCATATTTTCAAAAAAATAGAGAAGTGTCTATATAATTTGAATGGCAAAGGAGTTGGCTGTCAACATTTGTTTTGAATAGATCATAGATGATCCCATGTATATTGATTGCTTCTAGAACTTGGTTGGGGACAGGCATTCTGAACTGTGTCCAAGATAACACTATTTTTGCTAAAATGGAACTCTGGTTAGCAGAAATTATTGGCTTTGTTGAAGTATGTTGTGTTGGTTTTTTTTCTCCTGATTCTGATGTAAATTATACTAAAGGCAAAAAAACCCAAAAAGATAAATAATAGGTTATGAGCCCCAGATATGACCTAGTCAGACTTAAGTTGTAGTAGATGCGAACCTGGTGTGTGTGTCCAGGTTGGACCACATTAATTTCAGGGTAGATCCGCACATTTTATATTTTCTTACTTTAGGAGCTAAGCATCATTGGCTCACACTAACACTGCAATGGTATGTGTTACAAATCACTTTCACCTCTGCTAAACTAATATAACCAAGAGTTGGTGTTTCAAAGGAGCATCTGCCATCCGTTCTTGTAGCTGCTAAGTTGTCAGCCTTGGGTTAACCAAACCATTCCCCCATTGTCATGGAAGTCGTTTGGTGGTCAAGATGAGAGGGTAAAACATTGCTTTTATGTTTATGTCAGATCCTGTTTGGGTGTTTTTTACTCGATTTTAAAAATCAGTTTTAGCTTTGCTATTATCTCATGAAGCATATTGTGCCTTTTTCATTCACCCCCAAACTGCTGTTTTCATGAAAATAGCAAGGGCTAACCTGGACCTTGCTGTGTTAGTTTGTCCTCAAGGAGGAATGAGGCCGCCCATATACTGTTTGAGTTCATAGACCACATGCTGTCCATCTGTAAACATGGGTTTGTGAATAAAGTTAAGTTCCAGTCCCTGAACTACCTGCCCTCCCAACTAGCGCTACTTGCCATGGGATTCAGCTGCTAACGGTTAGAGCCTGCAAGGGACTCCAAAGGGCAACCTTCACAGCAACCTAGACCCATGTTCTCCCATGTAGACTGCCCTTAGTGCACATCAAACGAAAGTTCACACGACAGCACTGACTGCAGAGCACACCTGCTTTTATGTTAGACAGAGTCTTAGTCTGAACTGTTGGGCCTTTAGTTATGCCTAAGATGAGCTTCTTGGGTTACAGGATGAGCTGACTCTAAATACCTTCTCACTGTGATGTCAGTACCATTTTAAATACTAAATGATGTATTTACTTTGCTTGGAAAGAACTCTGGGGTCCAAAGCTGACCTTCGGCCTAGAAGGTAAAAAGGAGTTGAATAAGCTTTTGGTGCTGTCACCTGAAGGGTATTTTTTACTCTTAGGTTTTAAAAGCAGACTCTTCTGTGAGCCCAAACAAAGCCCCCACCCCCCACCCCAACAAGAAAGCACCTTGTGAGAAACTTTGGGAGACTGGTGTTCTTTGGTTTGTACCCCTTTTCTTGAGATGCTTGCTATGCAGTTGGCACTGCAACTTAGGTAGTTGAAGTCACTGCAAAGATTATTTACGTGTATAACACGTATGTGTATGTACATATGGGAGCTACTTGACACAACTGTTTAAATCTGATAATAAATAATAAATTATTTTTTCTTTGAATTTAATTTTGTACTTAGAATTTATCTTAACCATCAATGAGTTTTTATATTTGTGATAAAATTGCATACATTCTGACATTGTGCAATGGGGTTTTAAACAGATGCTTTTAAGTCTCTAAGAATTACAATCGATAAACTGATATAGTAAAAATGATTGCTTTCTTGGTTTTTTTTTCTCATTTTTAACATCTCATTTTCTCCTCTGATTCTCACTTGAATTCTTTTGCCTATTAAAACTTCATTTTTCTCTTTAGTTGTCAGGTAGTAGTACTGTTCAGGGTTATGAGGGAAGGTGACATTTCAGTTCATGCACAGAGTACACTTGGTGAATAGGGTCCATTGGGTCTGTGTGGTAGAATAATCAGCACTGATGGCATTGCCAGTTTCTTGCACACTCTTGTTTCTAAACCTCTTGTCCACGTGCCAGTCAGGTTCCGTAGGCAATCAGACCACACTTCCTTATGCCTCCGTGCTACCACACCAACATTTTGGCTACTTTAAAACTTTTTGGATGACTAGTTTTGAATGCAGACTGTGACTCGGGGCACAGCAGCTGTCTGCTTTCTATGCTCACAACTAGGGGGAGATGTGGAACACTTATGTCTTTGTTTAGTCTTGAAAATTCAGTTTGGGAAAGGGACAAGAGGCTTCCCTGGGGTCACAGCCTGGAGTGCAGGGAGCAGGATTTAAACAGATCTGTTGCCTGAGCCCATGGCTGTGACCTTTGTACTCTGCTGCTTCAAACACAGTAGGATGCTGCAAGTCTGTGGGAAGTCACTGATCTTTATTACTGTCTGTCAAATATTGTCATCTCGGCTCTTGTCTCTATGCCTCAGACTGGAACCAAGCTTCCCCAGGGAACACCACCACACTTCTAGATAACATATTTGAAACTAGGGAAAGCAGAGTTTATTCATGCTAATTCGAGGAGAAACAGTTTAAAGTAATCACTTTCTGTGACCTTTGCAATGTACCCCCAGCCAATTTGATACATTTTGCAATAATTTGGCTATATCATAACCTGTTTATTTTATTTTCAATCTTATCTTAATATTTTTCCTGTGGCAAACTGAGTTATGATAATCTCACAGTATTTCTGTGTTGCTTCTTTGTGTTTTTCAATATTTCTGGCGCCTTCTTTTAACCTTGGCATTTAGAAAATCATGTACATAAATAAGTTGGCATGCTTTATTGTTGTTTTTATATAATATACTGAATTTTCTGGACAGAAAGTGCTGAGAATAGCAGTGTTCATTTATAGATACGTTTATACCCTTTAAAAAAATAGAATCTTACTGAATGAAACCAATAGTCACATCATGGTTCTGTTTATAATTATTTGCCTTTTATATGCTCAGCTTCTTTATTTTAGTAGTACTATTTTAAATCCTTGAGGATTTCTACTATTCACTATTCACTAAACAGTATTTACTGAGTAGTAATTTTTATGGTATAGTTGTCAACCGAAAGAAAAACAGGAAAGATGAAATCAGCTTTGAGGGAGAGAAGACTTTCAGTCCTTGACAGCACTTGAGAAAACTAGACATGACTTTATTGGTCCAGTGAAAAGTATTTTTCTTCAGAAGTGTTTATGTGTGGCACATGTATTGTGAGTGCATGTATGTGTATCTGCATGTGGCTGCCAGAAGTAGGTGGCAGGCGTTGTTTTGTTCCATCCCTTCTCAGGTTTGATGACAGGTGTCTTCCTGAATTGCATCCGATCTCATATTTCAAGACAGGATCTTTCACCGGAGCTCACCGATTTGGCAAGTCTGGCTTCCAATAAGCCTCAGGGATCCTTTTTCCTTCGCCTTCCTAGTGCTGGGATTATAGGTAGGGCCTTTAAGGAGTGTACCATGGATCCAAACTCAGGTCCTCATGCTGAAGTACACTCCTGATTGACTCCCTATTCTTGATAAATTTTGTGGGCACAGGGAATATTGCCATTATGACACTGTTAAAGAAATTGCTGAGACAAAGGACTGTAACATCATTACTGCTAATATAGCCCTTGTTTTCACAATGGGAGTTCTTTCTAAAAATACAATTGATGTCAAGTTTTAGAAAGCACGAGCCTGCTGTTACAGAGCTGTCAACAGCCCTGCTGTGACATGTGACAGTCAGGGAGGACTTCACACATAGACTTATTTCCTTAATTGTAATATTTTGACTTAAAATTTTTTCTTCCATGAGACACTTAATTCTCTGTGATTTACTTCAGTCTTAATACAGTAAACATTTCTGTAGTTTAGTCATTATTTGGAATCAGAATGGTGTGTGGAATGGTCTCTTAAGGCCCCTTGTGTGTCAAAGAAGTTTAATTTACTCTGTTTTACACTTTCAAGTAAATACTACTGGTAAATCAGATAAAGCTGAAGAAATCATCTTTAAACATGGAAGTAAATTATTAAAATTAAGATTTATATAAGGACATTTTATGGAAAGGCTTTTTGGGAGTCATAAACTCAGAAGTGACTTCATCTAAAGAGACAAAAGGATCTGGGATATTTGGATGTGCATGGAAAACTGAGCAGTCTAGAAACCATTGCACAGCTGTTCGCTTCTGTGTTTTATAACCATGAAGAGTGTCCTCACCTGTGAGGTTTTATTGTCAGATTTATGTTTAAAGACTTGAGGTGAGCCGGGCGTTGGTGGTGCACGCCTTTAATCCCAGCACTCGGGAGGCAGAGGCAGGTGGATCTCTGTGAGTTCGAGACCATCCTGGCCTACAAAAGCTAGTTCTAGGACAGCCTCAAAAAAAAAAAGACTTGAGGTGGCAGGAATTGTTACAGTAAGTTTTGGTGGTTTTTCTCCGTACCTGCACACACTCCTGAGAATCCAAAGGAAATCTGTGTGTTTAAAGAAAACGCACAACTAGCTTTGAGTATGTTCACCTTTGTAGGGTCATCCTGCACCTTTCGTGACCAGCAGCACAGAGAGAAGGCGTGGGGAGAGAGAGAGAACACAAATGTGTGTCTTAAATAAAATTAAAACAGAACGTGAAGTGTTTTGAACACTCCCATTGGAAATTGTTCAATAAATGACTCAACGAAGAGGGAAGATCTAATGAAGAGCAACCCATCCGTCTCTCCCTTTTATCCAGTTCATGCCAGTCTCATTTGACAGTCAATGCAAATGACTCTAAGAGTAAATTATTGTAATTTACCATGAAACTTTATTGATTTTTGTTTCTTTATTTACTCTTTTTTAAAGATTTATTATGTACAGTGTTTTGCCTGCATGTATGTCTGCAGGCCAGAGGAGGGCACCAGATCTCATTACAGACGTTTATGACCCACCATGTGGTTGCTGGGAATTGAACTCAGGACCTCTGGAAGAGCCACCAGTGCTCTTAACCTCTGCGCCGTCTCTCCAGCCCCAGCATTTACCATTTTTATGTGGTACTTTTCATGTCAGAGTTCTCTCTCCGAGAGGGGTGGCGAGCAGCATTCTGAGAGCCCACAGGCCAGGGCCAGGCAGCTCATTGTCTGCAACTTAGGGCACTTCCTGGCTGTAGGATTGTCAAAATCTCCCTAGCCCGATGGTCAAAGGATTGTTTGTCATTATATTAGCTCATGTGACATGCTCTGTTGAACACTTCCCAAGCATCATTTAACTCTCAGCAACTCCAGGAGACATACTGTCCTATTCTTTATATCTTTTTTGTTTATTTCTTTGTTTGTACATGGGAAAGCTATAGCATAGAGAGGTTGTATAGCTTAGAGCCTCACAGTGAAGCAAAGGGTAGAAACCACTTAGTTCTGCTTAATGTCAAAGTAGGACATGTGGCTATTGCCTCTGTTTACTGAGGCAAGATGAGTAGCTTTAAAATTATTTTTGCTTTTTTATTAAAATTTTAGATTTTTTTACTTTTAAAAAAAGATTTATTTATGTATTTCATTTATGTGAGTATTTTGTCTGCATGTATATTTTTACATCAGAAGAGGGCATCACACAGTTGTAAGCTACCATGTAGGTGCTGGGAATTGAACTCAAGATCTTTAGTAGAGCAGTGAGTGCTCTTAACCACTGAGCCATCTCTCCAGCCAGTTTTTTTTCTTTTTAAAAATTGAAATAGAATTATATCACTCCCCACTCCTTTTCCTCCCTCTATCCCCTTCTGCCTACCGTCCCTCAAATACCTCTAATGTCACCCCTTTCTCAAGCTGATGACCTCTTTTCGGTTATTTTTCTGATATACATACATATACATATGCATATGCACTTATATGCATAAATACAACCTGTCCAGTCTAGTTTTATTTGTTTCAAGCTGACCACTGCATCAGACAACCAATAAGGGGCCTCATCCTTGGGAGAGGATAATTCTCCCAACAGGCATTAGGGTGGTAGCTATACTTACCTGTGGGTATAAGGATAAGATGTAGAATAGAATAGGGAATTTTGCTGATGTAGCAAAGTTGTGATACCTTAAGTCCAATCAGACAGCTGTTGGTTGCCCCTGACATGTGAGGGCCACTTATTGCAACCTTATGCATGTATTACATGGTGGTGCAGCGACTGCGTAGGCCTGTGTAATTGCTTCTGCTTCCCTCCCTTGGCAGCTTGCATAGTGTTTTTCTGGAGTCATGGAAGCTAGACCACAGGAAAGAGACTTTCAGGTCACATCTAGCTCTAATCATCCCTGCAACGTACCCTGTGTGCTGTGACAAGTATTTTTCTTTTTTCTTTTTTCTTTTTTTTTGGTTTTTACGAGACAGGGTTTCTCTGTATTGTTTTGGAGGCTATCGGTCCAGCCCGGCCTCGAACTCACAGAGACCCGCCTGCCTCTGCCTCCCGAGTGCTGGGATTAAAGGCATGCGCCACCACCGCCCGGGTGACAAGTACCTTAATATTAGCAGCCGTTAAGTGTTCACAGGATTTCACTGAGCAACAAGTAAGTTGATGTCACTGAAAATAGCATTGCTGTTAGCAGATCCGAGCTTCATCATGTTGTTCAAATGGAGCTATTTCCAGCTATAATTGAATTTCCTATCTCAACTGTTATGTGGCATCAGCTGGTGAGTGTTGGTGACCTTACAGACAAGACTTCATGTCTGAGCTTGTGACTCTATAGGACATCAGGGGAGTTGATAGATCTCCAGGGATGGACTCCCTTATTGGTTGTCTATCTGATTTTCAGTTAGAACTGAGCCCCTGGAAGTGTACATTACCTATAGCCACAAAGGCAAATCCAGGGTGTTGTGATGGAAGAGGTTTCCTCTCCTTGATACAGTCCTCTTTGGCCAGTTTTCCTTATGCTTCCTAACAGCATAAATATCTCCCACCCGAGCCCTGATTAGAGACTTGTACAGGTTTCTCTCCTGTGGGTTCCCAGGAGCTACTCCTGATAAGTCCTTCAGTCAATCTTAGGTATGCAGTATATGTTTTTCTCTTGCCTCTTTGTTTTGGTGCCTGGTCTGAAGCCAGGCTGGGGCTCTAAATCTGAGCCCTATTCCTAGGCTTTTGCCTGAGGTGTATATATTTGCATGCAAAAAGAAGCCAGGGAGCCTGCTGGTGATAGCAGTTCTTGGCGAGGCCGAGGCAGTCAGATCTCTTAAGTTCAAGGCCTGTATGGTCTACAGAGTGAGTTCCAGGAAAACCAGAGCTACACAGAGAAACCCTGTCTTGAAAAACCAATAAATAAGTAAAATTAAATTAAAAAATAAAAAAGAAGCCAGTGAATTGCGCTTTTGTGTGTGACCGGAGGAAAACAACTGAAAATGAAAGTTTATTGAACTATCTTTATATGTTTGGGGGATAATAAATAAGCTTCTAAACAGATAGTACAAAGTCTATAAATAGTTCCACAACTCAGCCATGGACTTGTGTTCCTTAACAACATGCAGATAAACATGCAGAAGCCGGCTAGGAGGAGGAAATGCTGGGGAGTGACTCGTAGGCAAAGTGCTTGCAGTGTGAGCATGAGGACCTAGAACTCGGATCCTCAGCACCCACATCAGAATCTGGCAAAGGGAGTCTATGGCCCCAGCATTTGGGAAGTGGCGGGGAGGCAGGGAGAGGCAGATAGAGGCAGCTCTCACACTGCATGTTCAGGTGCGTGTATATATACATCCTAGTATCCAGTCTAGCCTCAGCATTGATCTCCAGGTGCACTGAGAAACCTATCTCAAAAACAAGGTGGACAGGACAGGACACCCGGTTGGCCTCTGACCTCTGTATGTTCATGCACAGACACACATATGCACACATACAGCACTCACTTAAAGCAATCGAGAGGCTTAGCAGTTGAGAGCACTGGCTACTCTTCTAGAGGACCCAGATTCATTTCCTAGCTTCTCAACTGTCCATGACTCCTCCGGGGGCATCCACTCCCAGTACACCAGGTACACATGTGTTGCACATATGCACATTCAGGCAAGACACACACATAAAAAAAACAAAATTTAAAAAGTAAATTGGTATTTTGGCCATTTCACAACTTTTAGGAAATTGTCCGTGATTCTGTGAAATCAAGTAAATAAAGTATGGAGGATTCAGGTGTAGCTCCATTGAAAAAGTGCTTGCCTTGTAAACATGGGACCTGAGTTCCATCCCAAAAACCCATGCAAAAGAGAGCTGGGAGTGGTGGTGTGTGTAGTCTCAGCTCTGGGACACAGACAAGTGGATCCCTGAGTCTCACTGACTAGTCAGCCTACTCGGTGGAGAGAGAGAGAGAGAGAGAGAGAGAGAGAGAGAGAGAGAGAGAGAGAGAGAGAGAGAGAGAGAGAGAGAGAGAGAGAGAGAGAGAGAGAGAGAGAGAGAGAGAGAGAGAGAGAGAGAGAGAGAGAGAGAGAGAGAGAGAGAGAGGAGAGAGAGAGAGAGACCTGAGAGAGACCTGAGAGAGACCTGAGAGAGACCTGAGAGAGACCTGAGAGAGACCTGAGAGAGAGAGAGAGACCTGAGAGAGACCTGAGAGAGACCTGAGAGAGACCTGAGAGAGAGAGAGAGACCTGAGAGAGAGAGAGAGACCTGAGAGAGAGAGAGAGACCTGAGAGAGAGAGAGACACCTGAGGTTGTCCTCTGATGCCCACACATTCATACACACATGCCCATGCACCTGACGTCCACACATGACTTATACATACACACACCTGAACATGCAATATGCACACATGCAACTTAGGTTAATAAAACAAGCATCTGTTTTCTTGGGCTTAAACAAGTGATTCAGTGAACACTCTATAATATGAACACTCCTGCCCTGAAATGAGACTTCACCCTGCTTCCTCTCTTGACACCGCTACCGTACCATACAGTTGCAGTGTCTAAAGGCAGATGCAGGCTTTTGATTGATATTTTTATCTCTGTGTGTCCGTAAGTCATTACCTCTGCATTCAACCGTGAGTTTTTCTGTTTTAACTCATTTCCTGTAGCAAAGGATCTCCTTTAGGAAGAAAAGGTTGTGACAACATGAGTCCCTCAGGGTACCATGCTTAATTCACTGGGAAAGCCTCTGTTTTCCCTTTTATCTTTTTTTCTATTGGGATGATTAACTTAATGGACTACCTGGGAGCCAGGGGCAGAAGCAGGGTTTCGAATTTGAAATCAAAACAGAATAGCAGGTGTGAAATTTTGGGTAACTATGAGGACTCAATCTGGAACACAAAGGCCTCATCCCACTCGTAATGATCTTACGGCCTCCACCAAACACAATGTGCAGCCCAAAGGGCTCATCCTTGTAGAAAGGGACTAGCCACCCCTGTAACTGACCTCCCAAGCTACAAACCTCATGACTGTGGGATCATCCAGACTTTCAAGTTGCTGCAGTATCTCTGTTGTGGGCTCACAGTCTGCTTGAGAGTTTGGAGCTCTCTTCATGTAAGAAAAGATAATTTGAGCCGGGCGTTGGTGGCGCACACCTTCAATCCCAGCACTCGGGAGGCAGAGGCAGGCGGATCTCTGTGAGTTGGAGGCCAGTCTGGTCTACAGAGTGAGTTCCAGGATAGCCTACAAAACAATACCCTGTCTCAAAAAACAAAACAAAACAAAAAAAATAGAAAGAAAGGAAGGAAGAAAAGACAATTGGTGTTAGCATACTGTGAAAGAGCTTTTTTGTGTGGGGACAAGTGGCACCTTCACATTTGTTTCAGGACTGTATTAAGTCTCATGACAAGCACAGAGGAAAGACACATACTTGCCAACCCCCCCCGCCCCCTTGTTCGTATTGATTTTAAATAATCTTCACAGTTTTATGTGACTCGTCTCCTTCTGAGCAATCAGAAGTTGGCAAGACTGAGAAAGGAAGAATTCTGGAATAGCTGTTTAATTTTCTCCCTTTCTTCCACTATCTGGTTTAATATTTTAAGACTCTGAAGATATTTCAGTAATGGATGTAATTCTAGATGTTGCTTTTTAGAAGTGATAATATCTATCTCAGAGTAAAAGTACTAGAGCAGAGACATGTGAGGGTCAATGTCGGGAAAAGTAGTCTGGAAACGGTGATTTTTGCCATGTTGCAGAGTCAACTAGAGCACTATGCTGTGTGGCCCTGGCCCATAGATGACATCACCATTGTGAGTGGTAATCAAAACATCTCTTCACTGTCATCACTGTGTTTTTAGTGGCTTATAAAAGGCGAGAGTGTGTGTTTTTACACGTAGTGTGTTTTTACAGGCAGTGTGGGTACTAAGCATTTCCTGGAGATAGAAGTGTGACCCACATGGAAGGAAGGGACTGGACACGGTGTTGCCCTATAGCCGAGCATCTCCAAACGTAGGCTGTGCACAGAGAATGGTGCCATTGCATGGTCTTCCTTGCTAAGGGTCTAATAAAACAACAGTGACACGAAGTTCTGCTGCCCGGTGCCTGCTGCTTTGCCCGCACAGCTAATGGCAGTTTGGCTTTCCTCTGGCCTTGGGTGTTTTCTCCAGATTTTGGACAGCTGAACTAATGGGCTACCTGGTTTTAGATAACAGACTTTTTCTTTGCGGCATCCCTATTTTAATCTCACAGCCCAGCAGCGGCTTTAAAGCTCGTTTATGCCAAAGGAGTTGCACGCACGGTAAATGGAAAGCAGAAGGCGTCTGGACACTAAAGGACTCTACCGTGCTTGGTCTCTTTTGTTTATCACATCTAAGAGTGCCATTGAGTCCTCAGGTGAGGCTGATTGTGGAGAGAGGGAGGGTAGGCTCCTGCTGGAGGCGGTCCTTGATGGAAAGAAGACAGTACTACCCACAGGAGAACTTGTTGGAAGGCTGTAGGGAACAGCAAGGTTGTGCCTGCCCCACTCAGTGTGGCTGGCATAACCATGTGAGCTACCCACTGTCATAATCAGTTCCTGAGATTAACCGCGCTGGCCCCTGGTTTTCGTGTAAGCATATTTCAGACCTCTGCTAAACAGCCCACGGATGGCACTCACTGCAGAGCCAGCACACAGCTTTGTGCAGAGCCACACGGCTTCCTCTCACTCCCGCAAGAGAGCATTAGAAAGCACAAGCAGAGAGCGCCTTCTCTGGAGGGGATGACCTCAGATCTACCCCCGCGTGTGGCAGAGGGTTGCTCATTAACGACATTCCTTAGATCACATGTGCTGTGACATGGGGCGCAGAGACACACTGCCTTTGATCGGAAGCTCCTGGAGCAAAGGGAACAACAAAGGGGCCTAGAGAGTATCTGAAAGCATTAGCCTCGCCCCCAGCACTGAGCGTTTGCAGGCAGTTATCCTGGATAAGGTGTGCCTCTCTGTCTCTCTGTCTCTCTCCTCTCTTCTCTCTCTCTTTCTCTCTCTCTTTCTCCCTCTCGTCCTCCCTTCTTCCTCCCCTACTTTGTCTCCCCCTCCCTCCTCTCTTCATTGATATATATATATATATATATATATATACATGGATATATATAGTATGGAAAGTATTTTCTAGGATCATGCCATATATTGATGACATGTCATTCACCAGGCAGGACACAGGTATAAGCACACATTTATTGTGACTTTTTTTGTATATAAATTCTGACTGCCTACTGTAAATGGAGGTTTTTCTCCTGCGATTCCCAAATAACTATTCTAAGACTTAATAGTAATTATAATTGTTTGGCCAATAGCTCAGGCACATTACTAGCTAGCTCTCACGATTAAATTAACCGTTTTTACTAATCTGTGTATCACTATGTGGCATGGCTCACTGGTAATGTTCTGGCATCTTACCCCTTTGGCAGTTTCATGGCCTCTCCCTGAGGCTACAGCCATACCACCCTGAACACACATGGTCTAAGCAGCTAAGAAGGGTCAGACCAGATTAGTACTTTGGTGGGAGAATTTTTTTTTTGAGACAGGATTTCTCTGTAGTTTTGGAGGCTGTCCTGGAACTTGCTTTGTAAATCAGGCTGGCCTCAAACTCACAGACATCCGCCTGCCTCTGCCTCCCGAGTGCTGGAATTAAAGGTGTGTGCCACCACACATTGGTGGGGCAATCTTAAAATCTTAAGTGTTAAAGGTGCTATTGAGGAATCTAATTCCCAGTCTCCAATGAGGGTTGGGAGCAAAAACCTGGGAAAAGGAAAAGGTCAGAACCCCTAGGACTCCAGTCTCCATGCGGTCTCCATGTGGATAATTAATCACCCTACAAATCTTCCTGGAACATGCAAGGCCATTGTGCTCCATTCAGGACTGTGACAAGCAGTGTGACTAGGAATGTGAGTTAGGAGGCAAGAGGAGTCTGTCACTGCCATTCCATCATGAAGACTACACAGGTGAGAGCCTGTGTCAAATACCCAGGACTGTTCTGACCAACTGACCACACAAATACTATCTTCATAACAAGGCGAGTCCTCGCACTGCTTGGGTACCTGAACTCTGACTGAGGGTAATGAGGCAATAAAGAGATGGCTGACATAGACACACATGCAGAAAAGTTGGGATCAGGTACCCCAGGCTCTGTAGCAGAGATGCTGCAGCACTCTGGTGTTGGGCCCCAGCCCCACGGGGTCTCTGTGAGTTGCTTGTCAGCCAATAACCACAGGTGCATCCTGTTTTCTGGTCCTGGCTTACAACCCTGGCCTTGCCCCACTAATTATGAAAACACAGACTCTTACACCTGGGATTTTTCCACTGTGCTGTAAGTCTGTATATATGGCTGCTCCCTCCTTGCAAAAAGACAGACGGACGGACAGACAGACAGACAGACTCTCTCTCTCTCTCTCTCTCTCTCTCTCTCCCCTGTGGAGCAGGTGTTAAGCTTTAAGCATGGGAAAATCCACAGTGGACATTTTCTGCACACAAGTCAACACTCACACTTGGATCTGAGGAAAGCAGTGCCATGCCCATGATTTTTACCTGGGAAGCCTTTGCTGCTCCCATCCGACTGAGGCTCTGGTATCCTTGACATGGCTGTATCTCTGCCAGCAACACACATCCACTCAGAATTTCACTCACTGCCTTCGACAATAAATCACAAAAGCTAGAGCCCAAAATTGGGATACTCTAAGAACTCATGTTGTCATGCCCTGAGGTGGATACGCCTATGAGCCCACATTGCCAACGAAACTTAGGAGTGGCAACAGGCAGAGTTAGCAAGCAGCAAGGAGACAAACCCAGGGAGCTTTCTGAGAAGTGGCAACAGCCTCTACTCCTGCATGAACAAGTCATGGAACTACAGGGACTGACTTCTGTCATCTTAAAAAATAAATAAATAAATAAATAAATAAATAAATAAAAGGCCAACCAGATTTACAAGGGCAAGAGTGGTTATTTGGGGTTTGTATGGAATTATTTTAAAACCTTCAAACTTCCCATGCTTTAACCACTGTGAGGGAGGCTGCATTCAGATGCTTATCAAAATGGATGCTTTCCAACTGCTGCAAAAAGAGGACTCCAGTTCTTCTCAACCTCTTACCGTTAGTTTTAGCCACCATAAATTCTATTCCTAATTTTATTGATTTATGCATGTACAGATTATTGAAGCAGGCTATTTATTTGATTGACTTAGTGTGTGTATTGTTTGGGTGCCCAAGTGGAGATCGGAGGATAACTCAAGGGAGTCAATTTTCTTCTACTTGGGGGTTTGAGGGGTCAAACTCAGGTCACCAGGCTCAGCCACGAACACCTTCAGCTCCCCAGCCCTGGAGACAGGGCTCTGCTACATAGCTCGAGTTGACCTTCAACCTGAAATCCTCCTACCTCAGGCTCCTAAGTGCTGATATTGCAGGAATGTGTTACTAATCCTGCCTTAATATAGTATTTTGAATACTGAAGAACATGAGACCTGTGTGTGCCTTATAATGTAAAGAAATACTGTCCGGGATGCTCTGAAGTATTCGCTGGTGCTTCCTGTCATTGCTATATATACACACATTTTTCCTGTTTGTGCCTCTTTTACCCCCATTCTATTCTTTATGAAGACACATCTGCTTAGTTTTGGTGATTAGTGGAAACATTAGCAGACCTACTGTTTTAGCGTGTAAATAATTCATAGCTACTCCTGACTAATTTCTCCTGAAGCTGGCTCTCGCTAGACTAGAGTTAGATGTATTTCTTGAATTAAGAGGAGATATAAAGACAGGGGTTCTGCTTACTTTGAAAACAGGCCATTTACTTCTGAGGAAAAATTGGGGCGTCTGAGTGGCCAGAAGACCAAACCTATGCCATTGAAAAGCACCCATGACTTCGGTTTTCTAAGGTCCTTGTACCACAAGGCATCTTTTGACAATCTGTTTCTCATAGCTTTTTAAAGTTTCATTTATTTTTATTTTACTTTTTTGTTTTTTGTTTTATTTTGTTTTGTTTTTGTGGCTGTGGCTGTCCTAGAACTTCCTCTGTAAATCTGTAAACCAGGCTGGCCTCCAATTCAGAGATCTTCCTGCCTCTGCCTTGATTACTGAGATTAAAGTCGTGCACCACCACTGCCTGGCTATTTTCTTATTTTACTCCTGTCCTAGTTTTCCACGTCCTAGGTTACAGCCACCACACTCAGCTTGCAAGCCTTCCTGTCAATCAGACATTCCACACTCAGACATCCC
The DNA here is from genome assembly GCF_017639785.1 of Mesocricetus auratus. Taxonomy (NCBI): domain Eukaryota; kingdom Metazoa; phylum Chordata; class Mammalia; order Rodentia; family Cricetidae; genus Mesocricetus; species Mesocricetus auratus. The sequence goes on along the minus strand of NW_024429184.1, from coordinate 112,515,855 downwards.
TCCTAGCCACCACACTCAGCTTGCAAGCCTTCCTGTCAATCAGACATTGCACACGCAGACATCTCTCCTAGCTCGGCGCCTGTCCTCTTTGCTTAGTTAATCTCCCCTTGTCATTACCTGCCAAGGGCCTCCTTTGAGATGACCCTCATACAGCAGATTCCATGCCCTGTTTAGTTTTTAGTCCCTCCATTCGTTAATACACATCTCGTACAAATTAGCTATTCCAATTAATGAGTAAGCAATAAAAATACAGGTTCTGGGGCAAATAGCCCAGTGAGATGTTTGCTTCCCTGAGGTATTAGTCTGATGAACAGACTTCCTCCTGGACAAGAAGTGTACATCATCTTTTGCTTTCTTCTGATATCTTCAGCAGACACATCACACACACACACACACACACACACACACACACACAGAGTTTCTTGGTCTTTCCAAGACCCTGGGAAACTCTAAGCCTCACTCTAAGTTGGGCTGTGCTTTACCCACTTAAAGTGGTAGGTTTAAAAACAAATCCTCAAGCTAGTAGGTTTATTCTGCAGAAATTGGTCCTTCAGTGTAGCCTAGTGTATACATCCCAGGGGGGCTGTGCTGAAATGCCAAGCAGAGAGAAGCTACCTTTCAGGGGTGGGGGTGGGGTTCATGCTATCATTCTGCCTTCTAGAGTTTACTACCAAGCCAACAATGCCAAGTATTAGTGAGAAATATTAGGGTCAACCACAAAGTCCAGGCCAGGAAGAGCTGATCAATTTAACAGATTCTAGAACAGGCTGGTGTCAGAGCATTCACCCTCTAACCACCTGCACAAAGTATAGGATGGGACACAACCAAATAGACCCCATTTGTCATAATGGTTTTAAAGAAGTCTTTGCCATTTAATTTTAAAATAATCCTTAAGGTACATATTATTATATCCACCTTACAGATAACCTATTCTGATGCAAAGCACAGAGATTAAATAACTCAGGGAAGAAACAACTAACCAAGGATATGAATGCAGATAATATAAATCTTGAAAAGTTATACAAATAGATTTACAATTTTCATTACATTTTATTTAGTTAGTTGTATGTATGTGTGCACACACACACGAGTGCATGTGCCACTGTGTGTCACAGCAGATGTGTGGAGGTAGATGACAACTTCTAGAGTTGGTTTTCACCTTCTATCACCTGAGTCCCAGAGAGCAAACTCAGATCCTCAGGCCTGAAAGCAGGCAGTGTGACCCACTGAGCCATCTCGTTGCACAAACGGACTTTCAAAGGGGAAAATGACTTTCAAAGACTCATTTCCAGAAAACTGTCATCTTAATTTTTAAAGTACTTATGTATTTGTTCTTATTTTTGTGCATGGCTAAAGAAATTTTTTCCTTCTTTCACCTATGATCATATATCAATAGCATCTTTGTATTTTTGTGACTAGAAAAAAACTTTTATATTTGAGATAAAATTTTGTGTCATGTTTAAAATAAAATATATTAGTGGGGGCTGGAGAGATGGCTCAGCAGTTAAGAGCACTGACTGTTCTTACAGAGGACCCGGGTTCAATTCCCAGCACCCACATGGCAGCTCACAAACTGTCTGTAACTCCTGTCCCATGGGATCTGACACCCTCACACAGACATATGTGCAGGCAAAACACCAGTGCACATCAAATAGAGATAAACAAATTATAAATGAAATATATTATCTGCCTATAGAACTATGCTACAATGTCTGTCCACTGTCTACTTCATGATGCCCCGTTGCTGTCCCTTTGACATTGCTGCCTAAGTTCAAAGCAGCAGCATCTCATGGAGAAGCTATTTTTAAAAAGAACATTTTTCTGTTCAGTTTGTTTCCACTATGATTTAGAATTGATGAGTGAAGAAAACTAGGCTATAACTACAACGTGCCCTTTGGCTGTGTCTGGGCGTCTGCACACCAGGAGCTAGGCCAAGTATACAGCAGAACGGAGTTCACCAGAAAACTCACTAGTCAGCCTTGATATCGGCCTCTTTAATAAATGGAGCCATAAAGATGTATTGAAGTGAGTATACATTATTAGTATCGCTTACCATGTTTATGATCAGCTCCACATCAAAGTGACATAAAAAGCAGAGCTGGTACCAATTAATACCCAATTGCTCATCAAACTTTAATTTGTGTTTGCCTTCCCCTGATTGATACATCTTTTATAACTGAAAGGCTCCATCTCTTTATAACATAAGCTATCATTCAGGGCCACTTGTTTTAATCACTCTGCAAACCAGCGTGAAATTGTCTAATAATTCACCCAGGTTTTGTCACAAGGGCCCGAAGTTACTGCAGCGATCCTTGAAATGCTTAGAATTATTAAAATAGCACATCAGAGTCCCAGCTAGGAAGCGGTCCCGTCTGACTGATGACTAAAATGATGACTCTTCAGAGGCACAGAGCTTTATTTCTGTTTTTCACTCCAGGCTTGGATTTTGGTGGTGAAGCCATGGAAGAGGATGCATGGCCATTGGCGTGAAGTGGCACCTGTGGTGTGGTTCTGTGAGAGAAATCCTCAGTCGTTGTTGGTTCAGTTGGTTCTGTGAGAGAAATCCTCAGTCATTGTTGGTTCAGTTGGTTCTGTGAGAGAAATCCTCAGTCGTTGTTGGTTCACTTGGTTCTGTGAGAGAAATTCTAAGTCCATTGTTGGTTCAGTTGGACACACTGCACAATGACAAAACCCATCTTTTATGTGGGATTTACTAGTCTTTCTGCACATACGGAATTGTGGAGCACCCAACAGTCTTCATTTTGTTTGGCTGTTCAATTCTTCAGGGTATCTAAGGGATTCATAGTATCTAGGGAAGGTTCCAGGACCCTAGGAAGGACACACACACACACACACACACACACACACACACACACACACACGTATGCATGCACACACATGCACACATACACTTGAGTTCACACGAACTTTTTTACTCCTAAAATAAAACACCAAAATGCAACTAGAAAATTGACATATTTTAACCCTTACATTGACTCACACAAATACTTCTCAGTATTTTAGAACAGAAAGAAGTCTGGAGAGACGGCGCAGTGGTTAAGAGCACTGGCTGCTTATCCAGAGGACCTGGGGTTACTAACACTGGTAACAACCTGGTACAACGAATGTCAGGGAATCGGACGCCCCCTTATGGCTTCTGTGGGCACTGCATGAACAGTGCACAGTTACATGCGCTGGCAAAACACCCATACACACATACAATAAAAATAAATATTTTTTTAGCAAAAAGAAGAGGAAGAAAACGGAGGTAAATATGGAAAAGAAGAATGGCAATGATTTTAGATATATCCTCATTGGAGAAAGAAAATCTTGTTCTAAAGGCCCTCCTCCAAAGAACTTGGGCCAAACTCAGACATAGGTTGTGAACCTTGGCCAGCCTTGCCCAAGGGGATACAGCTGGTAACTACTTCCTTCAGTGGGGTGAAGGCAGATACGGGATGTGTCTGGTCATCTGAATTCTTTCAATCCAACAAAATTGCCTTAAGCTATTTTTTTCACTCAGACCGTTCCGGGGATGATGAGCCCAGTACTCCCAGTGCTGTCCGCTGAGTGAGGCAAACTGGGTAGCCACAGCTAGCTGGCGGCATCATCCCTGCTCCCAAGGAGGAGGCAATGGCAGGCGTCAAGAGCTCGCATCCTGGAGGCACGCTTGCCAGTGCTGGCTGTGCATCTTCTAGTCATGGGATGCTGGCCACATTGCCCAGTTGCTGAGCCTGCTTGCTAACTATAAAGGCAGGATAATGGTGGCACTCTCTTCCTGCAGGGCTGTTATGAGGATTAAATGAGACTCTCAAGCACTGGGCACAGTGCCTGGCATAGTATAAGGTTCAATAAATACAACTATTATTATAAAACTATTGCCTGCTACGTTTCCGAGCCAAGAGGCAGGAGGGTGCAGATGTCGGGTGCTTCGCTCCACCGTCTCCCAGGACAGTGAGTGTGGTTGCTAGAGGCTTCATGCTACCCAGGGAAGCACAGAGGGCAGCGTCTGTTTTTTTGTTTTTTTGAACTATAGAATAGTCTAGACTCCCTATAGAGTTCAGAAAAGCATACGGCAGTCACCAGAATACTCATGATTCATTAAAATGAATCAAGTAGAGTCCTGTGCGGATACATCTCAGGAACAGTGTTGATCAAAACAATCAAGTGGAGAGAGGATGGGAACAATAGGAGGCCGTTTATATCAAATTCATAAACTTTCAGTAGGACGTAGGGAGGTGAAAATATCAAGGCGTTCAGGGGAACACAGCGATGCTTTGAAGGATGGGCCTCTTTAATTCTCAGGTGTCCGGTCTTTGTTCTCAGCAGGGCCCAGGCCAAAGGTCCCCTCCCAGATGTCTTTACACAGATGTTAGCCCCTGCAGAGACAGAACTCCGGGCAAGCAGTGTTAAATACACTGAAAGCAAAATTCTTCCTTTGAATATATCCAGCTCCCATTAAAGTCCAGGAGTGCTCTCTCTGCAGGCCTCAGTCTCTTTTTGACTCTGTGATGCCTCCTACACCTCATGACATGACATACTGGGACTGAATTCTGAAGGGTGAATGTAACATAAAAGCACCCAGCCGACAGCATAAATGTCTATGAAATGAAATCAATAGCAAGTGTGTTTCCCTCTATTGAAGGCAGGCCTGGGAGGGAACATCACAGGAGGTAGGACAGAGCCGAGGGGACAGGAACAAGAAGAATGGAGAAGGGGAGGTGCGAGCAGGGAGTGGGGGGGGGCAGTGTTAGCATTCTCTGTGTGAGCCAGGGTTTAATGAGAAATGGCCTTCATTAATTAAAAAAAAACAGTTATCAATGCTTACATGATGGACTAGGAACTCTGTTTTGTTCATTTGCTAAAAGGTTGCTGTAATAAAGAATTTTTCCTGAGAGTGCGTGAATTTTTGTTACAAAAAGTTGATATAAGATTATATTCTGGGGCTGAGAAGATGCCTTAGTGGTTAAAAACCTTTGCTGCTCTTCCAGAGGACCCACATCTGGGCAGCTATCAATGGCCTGTAATTCCAGCTCCAGGAGATCCATCACCCTCCTCTGACTTCTGCAGGTTCCTGCACACATGTAGCACACATATACATAATTACAAATACATATACAAAGACACATATAAATAAATAAAAGCAAAACGAATCCAAGGAAATAAGATTGTGGTTTGTGATAGGACTAAAATCCGGGACTAGGCATGGTAGCATACACTTTTAACCCGAGCAGTCAGTAGGAGGCAGGTGTATCTCTGAGTTCCAGGCCAGTCGGGCTACATAGTGAGGTTTAAAAAAAAAAGGTGACATCCAAACAGAAGATGAAAAACTGAAATAAGGCAGAGAGAGAGGAATAGATTTGCTAATCTATTTTTCCCCTGCAAGAACCATGGAGGAGAGGGACGTCACGAGAAGTACTGCATCACCATTGACACGCAATGAACCTCCTCCAGCAAGACTCTACCTCCTTCCGTAACCTTCCCAAATAGTACCTACAACAGCGGTTCTCAACCTGTGGGTCTTGACCCCTTGTGTTCAAAGGACTTTTTATAAGTGTTGCTAAGACCATCAAAAAACACAGATATTTACATTATGGTTCATAACAGTAGCAAAACTACAGTTATGAAGTAATAACAAAAATAATTTTATGGCTGGGGGGGTCACCAAGCATGAGGAGCTGTATTAATGAGTCTCAGTCTTAGGAAGGTTGAGAATCACTGACCTACAAGAAGGGACCAAGTGCTCAAATACATGAACCTGTGAGGGACATTTCTCATTGAAACTACCACACCCACCAACACCATCTGTATTAACAAAGGGCTGGTTCTCCAAGGCATAACTGGGGTGCACATCAATAGAGGAGAAAATGGGTGATGATCGGAGTAAAGCTAAACGTTCATTCTGTTCTCTTGGGATTGCATTTGACTTCTCAAGAGTAGTGCAAGAAAGGCCTTTCTAAGAAGAGCCAAACCAGGGTGATGGCCACCACCTGTAATCCCAGCTCTCAGCTGGCAGAGGCAGTCAGGAGGATTGAGAGTCTGAGGCCAACGAAAGTGAGATTCTGTCTAAAAATATCCATTGTGTGTAGGCTTGCTATTGTCATGACCATTGATTACAATGGCTTGTCCTTAGCATGTATAGGCAAGTGTGCTCTGGCCTGAGTCCCCTAGCTTCCATAAGACTCCAAGGTGCTAGGTGTTGAGTTGTTGGCTGCTTTAGAAAATAAGGAGTCTAACAGCTGGATGGTGGTGGTGCTGCATCTATAATCCCAGACAAAAAGGCAGAGGAGGCAGAGGCAGGCAGGCCTCAGAGTTCAAGGCCAGGAACTTTTATAGAGAAAGTTCCAGAACAAGCAGGGCTACACAGAGAAATACTGTCTCAGAAAAACCATTTAAATAAATTGAAACAGTGGGTATTCACACACCCTCCTTCCCTGTAGTCAGCTCTCTGATTAGAGCTCAGATCTACACCATCTTTAGGAAAGAGAACTTGACCTGTGACACAGTTAGAGACAGAGTTTCTAACTTTAAAAGTCAATAACCAGTCCCAGTCAAGTCCCCAAATATGTCTCCTGCTTGTCAGGAAATGCTAGCTCCCTTTGATTTACCACCTTCTTTCCAGTGAAAACAAATACTTCATATTACTCAATTTTGGATGCTGTCCATATAGATATAATAGCTTCCCGGTTGACTATTTAGATTCACAAAGATCATTGTCTCCTAAAATATTCATCACTTACTTTAAAATAATTTTTAGCACTCAAGTAATTTATGTTTATTGTAGAAAAATCAGAAAACAGACATAGACTAGAAGGAAAGCGAGAGTGAGGGCTAGAGGGATGTCTCAGTGGTTAAGGGTACTTGTTGTTGCTAATGACCTGGGTTCAATTCCCAGCACCCACATGGAGGTGCTGGGAATTGAACCCAGGGACCAAGCATGCATGTGGTAGACAGGAGCACATGCAGGAGAAACACTCATACACATAAAATAATATGAATAAATCTAAAAAATTAAAAAACAGCATGAAAGAAAGAGCAAAGAAAAAAGTCCATAGACAACAACCTCATCGTTTTCTACCACTTGCTTCTTTTCTTTGTATGAGGTATTACATATGTGCTTATAATTTCAAAAAACATTTCTCCCATACTGTTTTTGCACTACCAATGGGCATCAGGAGTTTGTTTTGTTTTAGACAAAGTTTCCCTCTGTAGATCAGGCTGCCCTGGAACTCATTCCAAGCTGGCCTCGAATCCATGGTGATTCTTCTGCCTGAGCTTCCAAAATTCTAGGTTTCCAGGTATGAGCCACCACAGCTGTCTGGGCATTGGATCTTAACGTCATTTTTTGCTTACTTGTTCATTCTGGAGACAAAGCAAAAAACATGTACTGCTTTCCTACTTTAGAGACTCCATTTGATCATTTAATTCATTGCATGATGATCAGAGTAAAATTAAATGCTCATTCTGTTCTCTTGGGATTGCGTTTGACTTCTCAAGAGTAATGCAAGAAAGGCCTTTCTAAGAAGAGCCATTCTCTGTTTTGGGGGGTTTTGTTTTGTTGTTGGTTTTTTTGTTTTGTTTTGTTTTGCTTTTTGGTTTGGTTTTTCAAGACAGGGTTTCTCTGTGTAGCCCTGGCTATCCTGGAACTCACTCTGTAGACCAGCTGTCCTTGAACTCATAGAGATCTGCTCCCTCTGTCTCCCCACTGCTGGGATTAAAGGTATGTGCCATCACTGCCACAGCTGCAGCCGCAGCCACCACCACCACCACCACCCCTGCACCCCCTTCCCCCTGCTGATTGGTCTCTTTATGGAACCAGTAAATATATATTTCTTTTGATGGTAAGTGACCTAACAAAAGCACAGACACAATCGTGGTTTTGAAAAATCCTAACGGGTCAGGGCAACAAACTTTCCTTTATGGATACCAAGTTTGCTAAAGGTCCCCCTCGGAGGTATCCTTTGTAAGGAAGAGCTAACACTGTTGCCTGCATCTCACTGCTAAGAAAAGGAGACAGACAGAACCAAGGCCATCAGAGAAGTCAGTGGTGGAGCCCAAAAGAGAAACTGAAGTTCTAATGGCCCCATCCTCTGATGAAACCACAAAGCCACAAGGCTTCCCTTTCCGCCACTTCAGGGCTGGGCTTAGGAGGGAACAGCGCTGCCTCCCACGATTTGCCATTCACAATCCTGGTCACTCAGTCAGGAGAGCTGACTGCCCCCCGGCTCTCAATTGTGGGTGAAGCTTCTTATCATGCACAGGACCCATTGATCGGTTTCAACAGTGACTCCTGAGTTATATGGCCTCTAAATGTTTGCTGAGAGAGATCTATACTGTGGATGTGGAGATGAGTATTTACTGGAACTCTCGTTTGATGGATGAGTTCTGCTGTTTTGTCTCAATGAAATATCCCCGTGCACTTGGAGACTGCCTTCTTCCAACCTCTTTCCCTTGTCTCTGTTATGCCTGAAAATAGTGTAATCACATGACTTGCTTGAAAACATGCAGGATCTCTGCTCCCTCCACCTCCCCTCTGTTTTCTGAAACAGAATCTCACTGTGCAGTCTGGAATTCCCCAGGTAGCCCAGGTTAGCCTCCAACTGTCACCAGTCCTCCTGCTCTGCCTCCCAAGTGCTGTGATTACAGAGGTGCACCTCCACACTGGGCCCAGCAGTAGCTTTTTGATAATGATTTTTGAATTCATAAGAAAGAGCAAGCAAGCTTTTAAAATGTTCAGTCCCACTGGCTGAGGAATTACATGCGAGTAGTTTATGAAAATCAAATAATGCTGAAGAGCTCAGGGACTGAATGACAAGTGTTTTCTCGTCAGTATTTTTTGTTTGTTTGTTTGTGAGACAGAGGTTCTCTGTGTGGTGTAGCCCTGGCTGTCCTGGAACTCGCTTTGTAGACCAGGTTGACCTTGAACTCATAGATATCCACCTGCTTTTGCCTCCTGAGTTCTGGGACTAAAGATGTGCACTACCACCACCTGGCTTCTATCCAGCATTTATTAAGGCTCTCGGAGTGAGAAGAGAGGAGACTGAATGAATGAGGCATACTAGGCTATACCATATTGTTGCACGCATCTGCTGAAACTAACTTCGCCAGAGCCTGTGACCCCGAGAAGTTGTTTATGACAGAATGTTAAACTTTTAGAAGTCACCCACTTTTGATGCCTGTTTTGTGAAACAGGGCACGCACAGAACCCCTGCCTTCCCTGGTATCTTAACCTCAGCTGTTCTCACCCTTAATTCTGATAATGACCCCCTCCATCACTGGTCCATCAAATGGTAGAAGTTCTCTCTCCCTGAACCATCTTCCTGACACACCCTTCAGCTATCAGCTGTAGCATTCCTTCCTCCGGAAAACTTTCTTTGGCCCTTAAATAGGGTTTGGATCCTTTCTCTGTTCTCTGAGTCACCAATCTGAGCCAGACATTTTTGTATACAGTGTTATCAAAGTCCCAAGCACAGCAAGATATGATCATGTCACAGACTGTCACAATGATAAACTATTGGCTCTGTTTTCAAGTTTTATAGATACCCCTTTTGGTTTAAAAAAATAGAAATTAAATAATATGGAATTATTGATAAGTATTTGTACATGATTTTTGTGATTGATGAGCCTTTATCTTTGGAGAGAGAAGCATTCTGGAATAATTATGGAAGTAATCTAATGGATATTTGCTCTAAAATAACACAGGAAGCATGGAGAGATGGCTCACCGTGAAGACAACTCCGATGCTCTTGCAGAAGGTCCAGGCTGGGTTCCTAGCACCAATATGATGGCTAACAACGTCTACAGCTCCAGTTCCAGGGGCTCTGTGGCCTTCTTGTGGCCACTTTGGGCACTGCATGCACATGGTGCACACAGGCAAAGCACCATGCACATAAAATAACAAACAAGCAAGCAAACAAAGTAACACAATAGACACATTTTGGGTCTTAGTAGTCAGAACTGCTACTATACCTACCTAGTACTGGGTGTATGACGTTCATTGTACTCTGTAGACTTCTGAGTGTGGTTGACATTCTTTTTAATTCAAAAGCACGAGGTAAGATTTGACAAAGTCTGACGTCCCCCTCCCCTTCGTCTCCCAGCCCAGGCATACTGCAAACTCAGGAAGGGATGAGGACTCTGTATTTGGGAGATCTCAAGTACAAGTAGCCATCCCCACTCTCCAGTACCATACAGAACCTCCCAAGCAAGGACAGAAAGAGGCAGGACAGGTTCTGTGATGCACTCTGACTCACAGTGAGTGGCTCAGCTCCCCAGAGCTCAGTGCCTTATAGCCCTTGAGTATCTGGAAGACAATTCCCTGAAGCCATATCCAACCTTCCTTATTCTTGTGTTTGATGTCACCAGCCTGACACTTGTCCTGGAGTAACTTGCCCTGGGTCTTTTTTTTTTCTTTTTGCCTCCACAGGCACCCATACATACACAACCTCCACACACACAGAATGAAAGCAAAATAAACCTAAACAAAGAGAAATATCTTTACAATGGAATATCCGAGGCTACTAGAAGAGTAAGGAAGAGCCTATGTACTGAGATGGCAAGATGCCCATGATGGACCCTGGCATCACTACAGGGTGGCACCTATCATTGACACTTTGCAGGCATCCATCAACCCCCCCCAAATAACCGTATGGTTTGCTACTATATATTATACCAATGTAGACAAACTAGTCTCTGTGACTCGGCTTGAGCCGAACTGGACACTGGACACCTGTGCTCTCTCTAACCAGCTATGCTGTCTGTCTGTGAGTTCCCAGCATCACTTTGTGGCCAAGGTGGGCAGTTTAAGAAAGGAAGCTGCAAAACCAAATAATCAGGTGAACACTTTCATTCAGGAAGTAGAAGCAGGGGCATCAGAAGTTCAAGGTCATCCTTAGCTACACAACAAACTCAAAGCCGGTCTGAACCACAAGAGGCCCGGCCTCTCCCTGTGAAAGTTAAGTTACAATGTGATATTTTGAAACCATGGGTGTTATCGGGCTGTCAATTCAACAATTTCCCCCTCAGTGTTCTATGGCAAAACGGTTCCTTTTGGTGGTCTAGACAAGCCCAAGCGTTTGCTCTATTTATAGACTTCAGCTGGTTCTTAAGAAGCATATGATGGGAGCTTCTTTAAATTAATGTTATTTACCTGCTAGGATATAAATGCTAAAAGGATGTGGTCTGCATTATGGACAAGGGCTCTGTAAAATGTGATATTAGAAAATGGAAATTTTACGAGTTCTGGGAAGAGAAATAGGTGATGAGAGTGAAATGGGAGAAAGTTCTAATTTTTGCTGCTTCGTTGGAACTTAGTGATTCAAAAATACATATTTTTTTAAGCACGAATAACTGAACTACAACATTCCAAGGTACACTGCTCAATCTGGCTCCATCAAGGTCTGTGCTTCTTCAAAGTAATCTGCTTAGTGTGATGGTCCATCGTGTTGGAACTGAGGAAGTAGTCTCAGAATTCCAAGTCACAGGGGCGCTGGGAACTGTCACATCCTTTCTAGAAGGGCTGTGAGCCCATCTTTCTTGGGTGGATCTCTCACCTTATTTGGGGACTTTAAGGAGCCTGGTAACAGAGCTCACGGAGACTTCAATGAGCCTGGCTGTTGGGCAGTCCTTACCGGCACTTCAGCTGTGGCATCATAAGACTTGGTTCAATTCGTCTCTAAAATGAATGCAATAACAGTTCCTACAGGACTATTGGAGGGAATAAAGGGAGCATATCAGTGGCATGTATGGTACTTTTGTCATTGTTATCATCATTAGCATCACAGACACGTATAGCCATAAGAGAACTGGAATGATGTGAGGGACAACAGAGGTTCTCAGGCCAAAGAAGAGACAAGACTCACCTGCCTCAACTCCACTTGGTCCAAAGGTTCCCATCTTACCTTTTGCTTGCTTGTTTTGTTTTATGCTTTTACTTTTAGACGGGATTTTTCTATTTCAGTTGTGATTGGCCTGGTATGAAGTCCCAGTCTGGTCCTGAACTCTCAGTAATCCTCATGTCTCAGTTTCCCGAATGCTGTGATTTCAGGCATGTTCCATCATGTCCAGCTTAATTCTATTTTGAACTGGGTTCTCATTCTGTTCCTCTCACTTTTGAGGAATGCTAATGATAGCCCTTTGTTTTGAATGTCCACCAGCATTTTAAAAAGTCTACACTATTTACCACCCCAGCAAAAGCAAATGCATAAAGCTACTCACTGAGTCTTTGACTACAATAGACATCACTAATCAATTATGTTTTCTTGGGGGGGGAGTTCTACTTAAGTGTATGGTCAGGATCATGCCCTCTTACAATGCCCCAGATGCTCTGTGCCAACTGGATACAAGTTGTACAGAAGTTACAGTAACTTACTGGCTGTTTGAGAACAAGACTGTCTAGCCTTCCATGTGGCCTTGCCAGCAAGTTAACTTGGCACATCAAAACTAGAGGAAGAATCTTTTCCTTAGAAATATCATGCCAGGTGCTATTTCCAGTTGGCTACATGGTCAACTTTAATTGTGTGCTTCTCCAGGGGAAAATCCTAGTCATTTTTGTATTCCTCAACCTAGAATGGAACCTGACACAGACAGATTCTGAGCCATGTTTTGATTGACGGATGGGTGGATAGGTAGGTGGACAGATGGATGGATGGAGTTATCAATTGGATAGGTCCATAGAAAGGGCCTCCACTTCAGCTGATGGCTTGACGCCTTTCTGTCTCCTAGGATTGGGCTGTCAATCTAGAAAGCACTGTCTGCCTCCCAAATGCCATTTATCTCCATTTATCAGGGAATATTATTAGACATTGTGATGCTGAGGTAGCAAATTAGTTAGGGCTTTTAGTTCTGGGTCTGTGATAAGGATTTAGGGAAATGAGTTCTGCTGGGGAGGAAGGTGCATGGTCTCTCCCTATTGCTCTGGGCTGACAACAGCTGCTTGCACTCTGTTGAGTGATCAATACCTGGCTGCCAGTCCAGTTACTCCTCATTGGCTATTTTAAGGACCTCCACAGAGACCGACTGGACTCAAGAGAAAGCATTCTGAAGCAGTGGAGCCCATTGATTCTCCTCTGTAACAAGGTGTAGCTTTAAGCTTTGATTCTGAGCTTGAATATGTAGGTCAATCCTGAGCTCTCCTGGAGGGTATTATCAAGCCACTTTTGAGGGGGCAAAGATCAGTTAACTCCCTGAACTTCACTGACACCCAGACTTTGACACTGTTGGTGAGACTTTGAGGTTCCAGACACTTCTGTCGTACTTAGAGTTGCTTCTTTTCTAAGATAAAAAGCCTACAGGACCAGGGATGCTTTTAATCCACAGTCTTTTATGTACTTGGTGTTTATTTGTCCTATGTGATAGACTTGTATAGTCCCATTTCCTTACTCTTTGAGGAGTATTAGTATCCCTTTATGGTAAAAATGGCTAATAAAAATAGTTACTGCAGAGTTCATTGTTGTTATTTGAGACAGGGTCTCTCTACATATCCTGGCCGGCCTGGAACTTACTATGTAGACCAATCTGTCTTTGAACTCATAGAGATCCTCCTGCTTCTGCATCCTGAGTGCTGGGATTAAAGGCATGTACCACATGCCTGACACTACAGATTTTTTTAAAAAAAAAAGATATCTTCTATATATAAAATATCAAGACTAAATCCATTTATCTATCTCCAATTTAGAAATAAAACAGGGCTGGGCACAGTGGCCCATGACTGTGAGTTTGAGCCTAGTCTATGTAGTGAGTTCCAGGACAGTCAGGTCTACACAAAGAAACCCTGCCTCAAAAAAACAAAAACAAAAGAAATAAGACAGGATCTTCTCTGGTGATAATTTTTTCTTCTACCTCCCCCACCAAGGGAGCTATGGTACCATCCATGATACCCATCGTTCCTCTGCTTGTCCTTATATTATACCCATATAATAACAATCTGTAGGCTTTAAAATATTATTATAAATGGCATCAAACCAAATATGTTTTTCTTAGAAGGGACACTAAACTTATCAGCATATATGTGAGATTTGTTTTCTTCTATATTGGTATTTGTGGTTTAAGTAACTTTCAATACCAGGGAATAGGATTTTCCAAGCTCAAGTTGGAGAGGTCTGTAACAGTAGATCTGGTTAGGTCTCTCTGCTAGGGCCTCTCACCACATTTTGTTCTTCTGTGATGTTTAATCATAATGCCTTTGATAGCCTCTGTCTCACGGTTAAATGCTACATGGTTGTGTATTTTTGTCACGTCTGCCCTCACTGTTAAAAAGAAAATAGGCTCCCGGGAGAGCAGAGGTTGTATATCTTGTTAGCACTGTATACATCTTACACTTAGCCCATGCTTGCAAATGGTAGGCTAGTAAATGGGGTGTGTTTTCTTGACTACAGTGTGTCCCGCGCTACCGTCTCGCCAGCAAGAACGACGCAGAACACTCGGATCCTTCTGCAGTAAAGCTTTAATGCATCTTGAGAGATAGATGATCAGCTTCTTAGAGGGAGACCCCAAGCTAAGAAACCCAGCCCCTTATATAAGCCTAGGAGCTCCGAGTGAGATGTGTAGAGCCGGGATTGGTGGTTTGCACATCACCCCAGATGACGTCATGGGAGAGGCACAGTTTAAACGGTTAACTCCAACTGACAGCGACAGTTAACTCCAACTGACAGCGACAGTTAACTCCAACTGACAGCGACAGTTAACTCCAACTGACAGCGACAGTTAACTCCAACTGACAGCGACAGTTAACTCCAACTGACAGTGGATGTCAGCGCCATCTTCTAACGGCAATAGCGATAGCGAGGGCGGCTCCTCACATCTCCCCCTATTCATTTATTTTTGAAGCAATAGGACACCCACAACTTTGGAGTGGAGATAGAGGTCAAATCCCCATGTGCAAATTCGGAACATGTACAAAGCTCCTCTCCAGGGTCTTATCCCCAGAGGAAGTCCTGACCAGTCCGATGTCTTTTTTCTGGGGGAAGGAGATCATGACATAGAACCTTCATGCAAGATGACTTATCTCCCAGGAGAAAGTCGTTATACCGCAGACCTCTCCTGTGCAGTGCTTAGCCTTGCAACTCCTTGGGCTGCTGAAGCCTACCCACTCTATCCCGTGCAATGAGACTAGCCTCGTGGGGTGCAAGAGCTGGGAGGCCAGCGACCTATTGCTTTAACATGGTTAACCAAATGTCAGGGGATGCTCCGTGTTCTAAGGCAGCAAGTGCTTGTGCCACCACCACTTTCTCCTTTTGTTTGGGCTCTGAGCGTACACACCATCCAAAGCATCAACACTATTCCACAGCAGAGAACTAGGCTAAATGATCCTACCCCCACCCATTCCTTAAAATAAGAAAATGCAGATGAAATCCAGGGGAGAGGTCTTCCATCAGAGAAAGATCCAGATGCGTCGAATTCACTTGCAGGATCGCCATTCTCAACTCACGGAGTGTCTGCTCAAACTCAAAAGTCCAATTCTGTAATAAATGTTGAGACAGAGCTTTTGACAGGTTAGCTGCTCTTGTAAAATTCTCATATTGTACTAAGTGACACAAAGGCCAGGCAACTTTGTTCACATCCCAATTTGGCCATCTGCCACAATATATCCAATTGTTCCTGAACCAAATTAATCTGTTGGTTTACCAACATCAGGCCTCCTTGTATCTGAGAATTGGCAGTGGCCTGTTTATCTAGGACCATGGTCACAGTGGCCTATAGTTCATTAATGGTTTGAGTTGTCTGCACAGTGGCAGAAAGTGCAAGGGCCGAGGCGGTAACCGAAGCAGTAACCGCGGCGGTGGCTATCAGGCCCACAATAATAGCAGAGATCCCAAAAATCTCGCTTTTCCCTAAACAAACTCAAATTACTTGGCGCCTCAACAGGAGCTGGAATAAATCGAGGCATGCGCATTACCAAAGCAAAAGGGTGCTTAATAGCATCCCAGCATAATGCATAAAAACAATTCTAAGCAGAACAATTTATTTCTTTCTGATTCTTACCTAAGGTATCATTACTCACAACCCAAATAAAGGGCAGCTGAATAATTAGTTCTCTTAAAAGGGGTATACTTAACATTGGAGGAGGACCAATCAGATGATCCAGAGCTCTGTCCCTCACTCAGACTGTTGCCTAATGCCCCTTTCCAATCAAAAGTAATCTGTCCCTTCTCACTATCATAGGAGAAAGATCAGTACAGCTTCCATTAATTCAAAAGGATTAGCATTAGATCTTTCTGGATCCATATGAATAAAATTATCCTTTAATGAAGAAATCACAGTAAAGCACAAGCTTCCTACTAATGACAAGGTTCTCTCATCCTGAAAACTCTGTATCTGAGGATCTAAAGGCAAAAAGGCAAGCCCCAACTCTCTATTATTTGTGAAAAATCTAGGGAACACCTGGGCATTCTGCATCACTGGCATCGGTAGGGGGAAGGTAGACATGATGGCCCACCGTAACTCTCCCATCATACTAGGAACCATCATCCCGAGTAGGAGAGTCTTCATCACCCACTTGGCCTCCATCCTTCTTATTCTGGAGTTGTGAAGGAGCTCTTCGAGTGAGTCTTTCAGGGATCCACAGGGGGTTTTCTTCCTCCTGTGGAAAAACACACACAGCTCCCCTGGATCTTATAAGAATAGGATCCGGGCCTTTCCAGAGATCAGTCAAGACATCTTTCCATTTTACCATTTCTTTTGGCCTATCAGGCTCTAAACTGTGGCGATCGGCCGCAGTGTGGCCTTGGGCATCACAGTTCAAGAAATTAAGGGTAAAAAGTGCCATGGATACAGCAACTCTTGGTACCGAGGGTAGAACATCCTCAATACTCCCCTTTTGTTTAATCAGATATGATTTGAGTGTACGATGGGCACGTTCCACAATGCCCTGTCCTTGAGGGTTATAAGGTAGGCCAGTTAGATGGGTAACATCCATTTGCCGACAAAACTGTCGGAATTTTTGAGAGGTATATGCTGGTCCATTGTCTGTTTTTAAAATTCTGGGTTTTCCCCAAGCACTCCAGGCCTCAAGGCAATGTTGAATCACATATGAGGCCTTTTCCCCTGTTAGGGGTGTGGCAAACATTACGCCAGAACAGGTGTCAACAGAAACATGAACATATTGAAGCCTTCCAAAAGAGGGAATATGAGTAACATCCATCTGCCACATCTGCAATGGTCTAATGCCACGTGGGTTTATTCCCATGTGGGGAGTAGGTAAGAATTCGCAGCAATTCTGGCATTGAGTAACAATTTCCCTAGCCTCTTTCCTGGATAGAGCAAAACGACGGCGCAAGGTCTCAGCCGTCACATGAAAGCGCTTATGGAATTCTTTTGCTGCTTGTGCATGGGTAGACAAGGCAGCGGCCACCAGCTTTGTAGCCTTGTCCGCTAAGTCATTCCCTAAGGACATGGGACCTGGGAGTCCAGAATGTGCTCGGACATGGGTAATGAAAACAGGAAATCTCCTATTTAACAAGGCAGCTTGTATCTTCTGAAAGATGTTAGCAACTCTGCTGGAGGATCTTATTATTCCAGCTATCTCAAGGAGATTAACTGCATTAACCACATAAGAGGAATCTGATACAATATTGAGGGGTCCTGGAAAAGCCTCAAGAACCTCCAGTACTATCAGACATTCTACAACTTGAGGTGAAGTTTCATTATATTGTTTAGATATAACCCTATCCTTGACCACATAAGCTCCCATACCAGTTTTTGATCCATCAGTGTACACCACAGTCCCATCTGGGAGTGGGTCTTTAGCTGTCACTTGTGGAAACACTATAGCCTGGTTTAGGGCAAACTGTAAAATTGGATGCTTTGGAAAATGATTATCAATTTGTCCTGAAAAGGAAGTAACTAAAACTGCCCAATCACTAGATGTGGCTGCCAAGGTCTGAACTTGTGCAGCAGTATAAGGCACAATCAAGGAATCAGGATCTCTGCCAAAATGTGTAACAGCTGCTTTTATTCC